>NC_138825.1:73268067-74468067 GCF_965183815.1 Platalea leucorodia | reverse complement strand
AAAATGAAATGAAAAGTGGATATTCAGCTAGCATACACTCACTAAAAATATGGCTGGTCTAAATGTGAGAATCCTATAATTGGATTAGCACTAAAGGGAAAAGAAACAATGAAGACAATTTGTGTTTGATAAGAAGGCATTATGGCATCTGAACAAATACAGACTTAGATTAATGACAGCCTATACTCCTATATTTCAGGGTATCAGTTCAAACAGCAAGGACTGGTTTTAAGAAAAAACTATCAAAAATTCATTTTTAAACAAAAACTCCATTTCATAAGAAAATAAAATATATATGACATGATGGCTGGCATAAGAAGAAATTTTATGTGTCACAAACTTAAAAAAATATATAGAAAGAGTTCAATTATGCTGATTTCTAGATAGTTTCTATTTGAAAAACCACCCTTGAAAGACAATAATGTTAAAATTTATATAGATGAGTGCACAGGCAAAAAAAAAAAAGCACCATTATCTTGGGAGAAAGACATAGATTTGCATTTGAAGACATAATTTTTGCAGATGAGATATATTAGAAGATTAAAATAAGCAGATACACTCTGCTGCCAGTAAAAGATAGCATAAAGTTTGGGAGTGGAAATTCTACATCCTGGGAGGGAAAAATTGATCCTGTTTTAAAAGATTTCTCCTTATTTTCCTACCCTGCTGCAAAAAGGATTTTGTGCTGTAATACATACACATTTTCATGGCCATCAAACCGTTAACAGCGACAGAAGAGAAAATTAATGGTCTTCTAAATGATACACTACAACAAATATTGAATAGAATATAATGAAATCTAACTGTTTGATGAATAATAATGCAACATTTTCAAACCGCCTGAAAGACAGTTTCTAAAAGATGTTTATATGCCTAAATGTTTCATGTATTGTTTCAATGCATTGTGGGAGTTTTGTTTTGGGGAGTTTTGGGTTTGTTTCTAGGAGTTTGGGGTTTTGGAAATTCAAGTTGCTGCAAAACATTGTTACCAAAATTATACAAACGCATCCCATACAAAACTCGGAGAATGTACCTTGGGTAAACGAACTGTGTAAATCCATGAAATTTGACAAATAATTCCACATATTTCAGAGACATAGGGGAAAACAACTGAATCCCCAAAACACAGGAAGAAAAGGATATTTTTAAATTGATTTGACTTCTGGAATTCTAATGCACCAGGTAAGTCACCACACAATATTAGAAGCAAAATTTAAAAATAATAAAGACTATTAATGGGAAGAAAAATAATGACGACCAAACAAAAACTGTATATGAGATGTTTCCATGTTTCTTTTTATTCTCATTTATACCTAAGTGAGAAATTGTCTAAAGAACACAATTTACCATGGGCTAATAAGTAATGAGGTGGAAGATAGTGTGTACCAAGTGAGGCAGAAAAGGACCTTTTTGTAAATGGCATGACATCTATTGTCTAGACTGTCGTATATGTTATAAAATGGTTCCCAAAATTGCCCATTTGTTTAATAGTTTCCTAGAATCCTCTCAAATTCCAAAATCAATGAACAATTCACTGAAGTTGAAATCCAACAAAGACAAAATTGATTGCACCTCTCATGCATCTGTGTCTGTAATAAATACTAATGCCTAGCTATTTGCCAAAGGCTTGCTAATAGCTTCAACTCTCAGTTGCTGCAATTAATTGAGACCCAAATAATTTGTTCCAGGAAATTCTGAGTGAGGGATAATAATAAAATCATACAGAGATAGAGATACTGTTAGGGAAAATTTGGGAACTTCAGTGGCCCATCTATATGCCTTTCTAATAAGGCAACCCAAGGACAATAATTCTGCTTGGACATGCAGCAGGAAGATATTGGCTGTTGAGAGCTGATCATATCAGACTCTCTCAAAATGTATGTGGAAATGAGTTTGATCCCTCCAGCACAAGCAGTAGCTTGGTATAATCTCCTCTGTTGGATAATAATATAGGCACATAATGAACTCTGGAGATAATCAGGCAGCAGAAAATATGAAACCAGGAACATTACAAAAAACTTTAAATGCAGTTATTGTACCAATATAATATATGTTTATTTATAAGTGATTAAAACAATGTATATCAAGGAATGAGAGAGTTTAGGAAGCCATTCATAGGTTTCAAAAAAAGGACTAACGAATTCTTGTCATATTTTTGCCAGTTCTGTTTAAAGTAAAATTAACATTCTTTTTTATGTTCCTCTTCGAAGCAAGTTTGGATAGACACAAATTAAGAGGATAGCAACCTCATTCAGGACATAATAGGTGAACTATAAAGATTTATAGAAGCATAATTATTAGATTGTGCCAGCCAAGACAATGACTGCCAAAACCACTTGGGTAGAAAGTTTCCTAATAAGTCTTTTGAGATGATAAAAGAAAGAGGGCAATTGCCTGTCCTCCCAAAAAGCAGGAGGAAAAGAACATCTGCTCTCCTTTACTAAATGCATCAGAGTCCTGCTATTTCTCTTCTGAAAACAAATATTTTGTATCTAGAATGACATGTCTCTATTGCATTTGCCTATGGGAAAGAAATATTATTGTTATTCGTATTATTATTACTATTATTTATTGTTATTATTATTATTGTTATTATTATTGTTGTTATTATTGTTATTATTATTATTATTATTTTCTGGCTTAGAAGCCTCTTAACTCTGTTTGTGTGGGCTTATTTCTAGAACCTGAACCCAACATCCTTACCAGGCTACCTGTTCTTTCAGGTCCTCTGTGGACCCAAACAGCCTGTCAGAATTTCTATCAGTGATTTATTTTGCGTAAGTGCATTTCACATCTTCCACTTGAGCTCATATAAGTCTACCTTCCCATGGACTTCACTGAAGGTCAAGCACAGTGTGTTATGTTTGTTTTATTTGTGTTAACTCTTGTAACATCCATTATCGTGCACTTCTAAAAGCCTAATCAAAAGCAGGTAAATATTGTAATCAAAACACATATGTATCCTAAACTAATTGTTTCAATAGCTGAGGAGGAAATAACTGTAAATATCTTCATATGGTAAATGTGAATTGGGTCATTGCAATTTTTTAACATTAAATTGTTTTAGTATTACTATTAATATTGGTATTCCTTATCCTCTATTAAGTGTAAATTGGCTATATTTAAGGAAAATGATGAATATATGTCCATTTGCCATAAAAAAGCTGTATTAACTGTAAAAGTCTATACTTTGAAATGCTTTCAAATTGTACCTCTTCTGAACTGCAAGTCTAGAATAATTCCATTTATTTAAGTAGGTCTAGCACACTACTGCAAATGACACCAATATCTAGTTCCAGATGGTTACATTTATCTCCAGACTCTACAGATTTCTACACGGCTAGAAGCCTTTCTGTAGATTTGTCTTCTTGTTAGTTAAATAATTAAAAAGTCCTCCTGCTTCAAGGCATCTAGTTTTAAAAGGAGTTATACAATATAAATTGTGTTAATCTAGAATTAATTTAGAGTACCTAAAATATCAATGCTTCTTAGAATCTGTATCCTTTTGGATATTTTTTCAACACTTGACATTGAAAAATTTAATAGAGAAGAAAAACTTTGGCAAAGCAGTATAGATTTTTACATTTGATTTCTTTAAATAGCAACAGTCAGTTCAAAGCAATATTGACTGCATGAGAGATCACAACTTGATTCTACTCTACTGTAAAACTGTTAGAGCAGATTTTATTGTGAGTATCATGCTTTAGTAAATACATCTTGGAGAAATGGTGTTGACGTTCCTGATGTAGTGCCAATTGCCATTGCCAATACCAAGAAGTTTGAGTAAAAGAAAAAGAAACAAAAAAAAAAGAAAGAAAGAAAAGAACAAACTACCACCCTGATTTCAGTGACAGTCCTTTTTTCTTTCTTTAGAAAAACAGCCATTCCTATCTATGTCACTTCTCTCTACACAGTTGTCAGATGTTGTAGATGCTTGCGAGGTCAGGGAAGAAGATGAATTTTTCAGCTGTATCAAAAAGAATTTAGTGCAACCACCAAGCATGGAAGAACTTAGTAGATGCAAAGCCAAAGGTTATAAACGATTGGTATTCAAGGAGATATTTACTGTGTTTGAAGGCTAGATGGTACAGTGAGGCAAACACACTACTCACACTTGAAGACCCAGGTTCAGGTGGCTCTGTACTTGCCTGATATGAGAATGAGAACGCTGACAAGAGAGCACCTATCAGCCCAGAATTTACATATGAAAGATGTAACTGGGCTCAGCTAATCAACTGTGCCTGTCATAACAACAGAAAAGGAATAAATACACACTTTTAGAGTGTCTCAGCTGAGCAGCAGCAATCTGCAGCTGTAGGAGGTATTTTCATTAAACAAGCTAACTCACTCACTTGAGTTCACATAAACATACCCTCAGAAACAAGTAGAGATAATTTAACTTGAACTCTGAGAAAGTTACCTAAGCTCTGATATCTGATGTGACAATTAAGTAGATGAAGAGACTAAAAGTGACTCAGAGTTTGGAAATAGAGAATCTAAGCACCTACAGATGGACAATTAAAGAGGAAGAGATGAGGAGGGACAAGAAATGTGCTGCAGTGGTTCATTATGAAAATCTATGCTCTCCATTCCACAGTCCTAAAAATTTCACATCAGAATTTCTAAGGAGAACACAACTCCTTTCACAACTAGTATTATCTTAAAACAGGAAGTTCCTAGGTTTGCTTAGGCAACCTACAGACTGTCTGTTCTAAAGCAACCTGTATCTAAGCAAGCAGAGCATCCACCATGGACATGAAAAAAACAAATAAAATTGTATTAAAATGTTCTTTTAGGAAAAATTACATTTCATAATGAAGAAGGAAACCAGATCTGAAAACACCTTATGATTGTTCCTGGATGAACCCCAGTAAATACTAAAAAAAATATCAACTGCTAAGCATAGATGGGCTCTTGGAAAGGTCAAATAGCACTGATAGATCAAGATTTTGAGAACACTTCCATAAAAGAGAGTGTTGCTGACTGTGGTTATTTATTATTGGGATATCACTTATGCTTGCAGCTAAAGTACCCCTAATCCAGAAAGAGCTAATTTGCCAGCAAAAGATATTTCTAGAGAAGAAGACTAGGCATCTGAGAATGCCTAGTCCTGATATCCAGTAAAAGATATTTCCCCACATATCAGTCTAGCTTCCTATATTGAGACACAATAATGGCTTAAAATTCTTTTTGAGAAATTTCTCAGATCTCCAGAATCACCTCCAAAATTTAGGCAGCCTGGCAAGGAAGGAAAAAAAAGAAAAAGAGGAAAAAAGGAAAAGATGGAGCAATGGATTCTGCGTAGAGAAGCTATAGACAGACCACGCATTTATTACTTGTTCTTCTTTCTAAGACTAATCCCAGTTCAGCCTACAGCAGCCATTCTAGAGGGTATTGATGCAAACAAAGGTGTGATCCAATTACTGAATGCTCCTCTTGCTTGTCCATAATGATTAATTCTAATTTAAACCAGTTTAAAACTAATTTTAACTCAATAAACCTTTGTGTTTTCCATATAATAACTGGTAGAAAAATACATTTGATTTTCCCCAGTATTCACTGTTCCCTGTGAATGATGCTAAACTGCTTAAAATGTTGTTTCTAAGTTGCATATTTACACAGTTGAGCTCATGTGACTCAGTCATTTCCATTATTGCTCCAAAGTCATTGGATTCAGCTCCCTCTCAATGGTGTTGAGACAGCTGCATTTTCTTCCCACTGGTTAACCAGATGGGGAGAACTAAAACCAACCTGGAAGAAACTATTACATCAGTTCACTCTTACCCTTAAGCTCTGAAGTGTTCATGCACAGTGGCTAGCAGAACTGGGTCTTTGATTTTGATGCAGTTCATCATTGCCACATTTGTGGAAAAGTTCACCAAAGCACATACAAATTAATTTTTTTAGATTCCATCTCAGCACATGCTGCCTTTGATGAAGGGAGCACAGTCTTGACAGAGAGTTAAGAGAAATCAATGTCTTGTATATCCAGAGTTGTTTATGTGTTTTCATTAGACTGATAACTTCATGAAAACCATTGTTCAAAAAGTTAAACTTTTATCCCAGAGAGCATGTTAATCTCTTTAATGCTGTTGCATACTATTGAGTTCTACTTTAAGTACAAATCTGGCTGTTTGCAATTAAATTTCATCTGGAGCTCTAGCAAGGAAAAAAAAAAAGAGTATCCAATGTACAATAGATGCAAATAATCACAGCCAAAAATGTGTTTTGTACAAGAGCTTAGGCAACCACCAGTTCCTTGGAGCCTGTTTGTGATTGCTTGCTGCTAATCATCATCAGGTCATGCTTGTTCTCTTCCCCTTTGAAAATAATGAAGTGCAGCAAATTATTTTCATATTATAAGTCTATGTCAGCATCATACCTTTTCCCCCCAAGCTGAGCAAGGCAATATTTGTTTTTCTCTGAGTCTCGAATAAAGTGCTCCAAGATCATTATTTGTACAGAAGGCTTTACATAAATCCAAGTTTTCAACTGTGTGCTTTTTTTTTTTTTTTGTCCATTTTTTTATCATTATCAAAGCAGCAGTGATTTGGATTAATGCAGCATCCCAAAGCAAAACAATTAGTGTGCCAGTCTTTGAAAATGCCAGGACTTTTGCATTCCTTTTTACTGGTAAATAGGTAAAAATATAACCACTTATAAACAACATAATCAGCCATTATGTGGGGCTTTGCTGATGATCTTCCTCTGGGTCAGAAAACGGAGGGCAGACTCAGATATTTCTGTATCATGGCTTGTATATTTGCAAGGAGTATACAACATAGTCCTGTGATTCCCTGCACATAGTTAGACTCAAGCAACAGGAATCAGCACTCCAGAAATCTTCCTTCTACATGCAACCTTGCTCTCCAAACGTTTTGCCAAGGTCAAACTATTTCAGCCATATCTGACTCTTCTTTCTTCTTTCTTTGGGAAATCCCTGCCTGTGGGATTTTCTTTTCCTCTTTCTGCCATTTCCATAAACAAGTCCCATTTCCTTGTGCTTGAAGTCAGCACAAGAGAAAGTCTAGTCAACTGCATGGATCAGATTCTGCTGCAATGGTTCTAATTATTTTAGCAGCCAGTTGTATGAAGAAACATAACTGCTCTTTTTATGTTGATCCTGCAAAATGGTGTGTCCCGTGAGGAGGGCTGAAGAGGGAACAGTAAGAGACAAAGAGATTATGAAGAGTTTTACACTCCTTGGCTTCAACGAGTAGTGTAGCAGAAAATAAAATGCTGAGGAAACGCACATTGAAATGCACTGAAAGAACAAGTTAAAAAACCCAACCAACCAACCAAACACCACACACCTAAGATTTAATGCATGTGACTGTAAAAATGTGCTTCTAGAGAAACTAATACATTCTGGTAATTTTAAAGTATGAATGTACCTCTGTTCATCCAAGGTGTATTAAAAATAATACCTAACTAAATCACAGCTCTACTGAAGAAGTTTTGTCACTGATTTAAACAGCACTGAGATTTCATCCACTTTCAGTGAATTTGAACTGGAATTGCCCACAGAATAGAAATTATCTCTGTTTTCACCATGTCTTTCAGAAACAAAACTGTTATGTTCTTTGAAAATTGTGTTAGCTTTACTACCAGAATACTGTATCTCAGAACATAAAAAACTAATTCAGAAAGTTACTTTCTTCATTCATCATCGATTCATTTGTTCTCATACATTTGTTTTTAGCTTGTTTTGTTTTGTTTTGTTTCACATGTAATTACATAATCCCTTAAGGCAGATGGCAAGAAAAAAAAAGTCAAGCTAACATTGTTCCACTTTAGCACTTACTTTTGCCCAAAAGGTGTTATTGTGTCTTAAAAACCAAAATCACATTGTGATTTAATTAACAATTAAGATTAAATAAAACTGCAATTCTGATATATCTTTAATATACACAAAATTGATGACATCTTTTATGTGAAAGATGTGATGATAGAATATAAAATATTCTCAGCATATCATCTCTAGGCTGGAATTTTAACTAGGAGGCACTGGTGCTGCAAAAATTAACCGTGGGTTTCAAGGTTAACTCAGCACCTCACTGAATCCTTGGGTGCTATTATGTTTAGAAACCAGTCTTAAACTCTAAAAACTTCTACAGATGGGGTCAGCTAGATGATAGCTAAAGCGGTATGCCTTATGTATAGCTGCCTTTGTCAGATCTTTTTCGCTCGTTTGGCAATAATGATGCTTCCTACAAAAAGCAGGCCTAGAAACTCAGGGATGTTTCTGTGTCCAGGAAAATGTGGATGCTGGATAAGGGTCAAGTTTCTCTTTCCATCAGGATTTGATTCTAAAACTAACTTTTCTTGCATCTGGGATATGCAGGCAAAAGCCTGTGCATTTGGTCAGAAGAGTCTCCTTACAGATGAAAAAGAAGCAAAGAAACAGTAAGATTGTTAGCTACCCTGTAGTGTTCACATTTAAAGAATATGGAAGAAGGGACTTATTACAGATTCATCTAGAAGTCAAGTATTCTACGATACAAAAGGGAAGCAGACATTGATTGCCTCCAGTGGAAAGACGTGAGAGTTTTTTTGGTTTTGGGGTTTTTTTTGTTTGTTTTTTGAGGGGTGGTGGTGTTTGCATTGAGTTACAGAACCAAAGTATATTCCATCGTATAGACATATACTAGAAACGCCAAGTGTTTTCTCACAAATGCAGATCTTTAGAAAATCCCTCCAGAGGCATTTCACCACTACGAGACCATATGAATTTTTCTAAGACCCCCAATTTAATGAAAACCTTTTATGTACTTAATGGCTCTTTTTTTTTTTTTTTTTTTTTACCCCTTAGAGCTTCAATTTTACCCTGCACAAAAATTTTGAACAGGACAAAAACCAGGTATCTTTCTGAGACTTATGAAGTCACACTCTGTCACTCTGTGTCTCTGCCTGCAATACACATATTTTTCTCCTGCCTCTAGGTTTCTATCTCTAGCTCACATATTTGTGGAACAGCATAGTACACTTCAAGGTGGCCCAGGAGAAACAGTCCCGTTCCTTGGTGCTTCCCTGGCAAGTAAACCAGCCATCCAGGGAAACTGATCACCATATGACAAACATACATGCATTACTGTACCATAAGCCCACTCATGTAATGACGACTGGTGCAGGGAATCTTAAATGCCAGGATGGAGGAAAACTAAGTCTAATGTATTAATAGAATCAGCAAGAAAACCTTGTCCAGAACCTCTTTCTCTTGCCATTGTATCGATATTTGACAATATCTGGAAAATCAATGTCTATTTGTAACAAACCTTAAAACCCCAGGAAAAAAAAAAAAAAGACAAAACAGTCTGTCTCAGACAAAATTTCATGCTGTGTCAGATAAAATTCAGGAATATGTACATAAAGGAAAGAAGAGCAATTTGGAGAAATAATGAGTGGTCTCCCAGAAAAAGCTCCTTAATGTTTAATCAAGGTTCAGTATATACTAAGATTCCCTCAGAGACAAGAGTCTTTTAAAATGTCTGTGGAAACAGTCCCTTGCTCGACTCATTTTCTGAAGAGAAATAATGACTTTCAGCACTTCTTTAGGCAGGCACAATGATTGTGAAAATATCCCCAGCAATTCTGTGCAGCAGCAGTAATGGTAAAAGCCATAATGGCAGACATTGTTGTTTCATAATTTCTGCTGGGTTTTGCCTTTCTTTATATTGTGGAACCAAACTTAAACAGGAGAAAAAATGTGCACGCAGCATACATTTGCAGTAGGGACCTCATCGCGACTCAGCACTGTTGCAGAATCATAAAACTTTAAAGAGAGACTTGGCTGTAACGCTGGCGTTTGTGCAGACACAGCACAAGGTCATGAGTCAAGCAAAATGGCTGTCAGGGTTATTCCCACCAAGATAATTAATTATCCAGGCTGTGATGGCTGCAGCAGAGCTGTGCTTTGTCTTGTGCATGGCCAGACTTTTCATAGCAAGGAGTAAGGAAATTTCCTTCATCTTGATAGCATGCACAAAATGGTCAGGCACAGTTCTAGGTCCCCTCCTCAGCTGAGCACCAAGACTGCATGCTTTTTGGAGAGAGCGTGAGTGTAAGGGAGAACAGACGTGCTGGTTTGGGGAGGCTTGTGGGAGTGATGCGCTTCGTAGACAGAAAAGGGAGGAATGTGTACGTCCTCTAAAGTAAATAATATACATGGTTTGATCCAGTGCAATGCCATATAGTGCCTCCATCTTCCAACATTCTGCATTTTTTCCCTGTGAAGTTCAAGAAAAGGAACAGTCTGTGCCTCAGTGAGCATCTAATTTATCTGGAGACACCAAGTCCAGATGTCGCAATTAGAAGAAGAGGAAAAGCTGTCATAGAAGAAACTTTATGACTACATGGTTACTTTGGGTAGGAAGGTATGCAGTTACATATCTAACCTAAATTGTAAACTAAAACCACATCCAGATAACAGGTAAATGAACAATAATAAATGAGGTAGTAATTTAATAAGTTTTCATTAGCAGGAAATAACTTCCTTTTATCGAGTGTTCGTTTAGAACTGACAAATACAACAATAAAACTTTTGTGCGAACTTCATTTTGTACTCTTTCTTTTTGGCATTTCATAAGTATTTTTCATTAAAGACAAAACCTAATCTTTTTTTCTAGTGCTATTCTTTATTTACAGTTTCAAAATTACATTTTTAATGAGAAATCACTTTTTTGATAAAAATATTATTGGAAATAATCATCATTATTTCAAGCAGGGTTAGAGTACAGGTTTTTTATTTTCAAAATTTGAACTTTAAATTGATTTTTAAAATGTAAAAGTGAAATATGACTTAAAATGCAATACAAACGTTTGTATTGTGTGTTAGTAGGTACAGATCATCAACTGCTTTTTGCATTATTACCTCAGCTGACCATAGCATGGTCCAGCTACTAGAGTGTGGGCTGGACATAGCCTATGGGTTGGAGATAGTTCTAATGTTGCCTCTGTGTTGTAAACTAGCGTGCTGCCACCCATACGAGTGGTTCTAAACATACAGCCAACAGGAGGTGTTCTGCTGGTGTGTCAAGTGAGAGGATTTCCACAGCTGGGATCTGATCCTGTCGATTAGACCACTCTGACTAAAACACAGCATCTGCTCACTCCTTATGAATTTTTAACACACTGACTCTACATTAACATTTAATTAAAGCTTGATTATATTTACTAGACTTTAGGGTAAAGCTTCTAAACAAAGAAAAGTTAATGTTTGATAATAAGTACATGGAAAAATAAATCTGCTTCTTTAATACAATTTTGTCTTTTTACTTCTTTGCCTTCTCCCAGAAATTCAATTTTTCACTGAAGAGAAAGGAGAAGGAGTCATTGGCTTCCATACTGTAAGGTTACATACATCAACCCCAAATTATCACAAATAAATGCAGAGTGGAGGAGTGAACTTCCACAAGATACATAATTGAGTCCTTCTATAAATTACTTGTAAGAGCCATGCATCTCAACAGTGAATCAAGTCTTTATATCTCATCTGATCTCAGATCTTCACGTATGAACTTTGATCTCTCCCCACTAGACCTCCCTCTGGACTTCCTGTTCTGTTTCTTTTTAACTCTTAGGATCTATTTTTAATTTATTCAAATCCTGTGTATGAAAAGTACAGCTCCATTCAGTGATCTTATATTTGGCATAATAAAGTTATGGGAATGGAATCAAAATCATATGAATCAAAGGGAAATTCAGGTCGGGAGGGACCTCAGGAGGTCTCTGATCCAAATCCTTGCTCACAACAGGGTCAGCTGTGAGGTGAGAACAGGTTGCTCAGGGCTTTGTCCTGTTGGGTCTTGGAAACCTCCAAGGATGGAGATTTCCTCCCTTGGTGAATCTGTTCTTTTGCATGACTGTTTGGTTCTTTTTTTCTTTTTTTTTTTTTTTTCCCCTCTCCTCCCCTCCCATGATGCTAAACATCTCTTGTTTCAATTCATTGTCCCTTATCTTCCTGCCATGCACTGCAGTGAAGAGCTGCCTCCATCTTCTTGATACTTTCCTCACAGGTATTGGAAGGCTGCTGTTGGATACCCTGAACGATGCAGTTTATCAGTGTCTTTCCTGCATTAGAAAGCCTAAAACTACATGTAGTATTATAGATGTGGCCCGACAAGCACTCAGTAAAAAGTTACAATTGCTTCCCTCAGTCTACTGGCTACGGTCCTTGTAATACAGCCCCGGATGCTTTTAGACTTCTCTTCTGCCAGGGGAAGAAAGCTCTGCATGGTTGGGGTAGCTGCCTCATGGGCTGTCAGGATCAAGGACCATTGACACAACTGCTTGCTAGACAGACTGCAGAAAGGACTTCATCAAGAGGGTAACCTCCTCACTTTTTTGAAAATTCTATTATTTTCAATATACTGAAAAATGCCAATATCATCACCTTCATTCTGGCATTTTGCAGAATGCATGCAGTTATTTTTTCTGGCCAGAACTTTATTCTGACAGAATATAAACTTGCTGTGGTTGGATGCTGGCATGCAGCCACAAGACTTAGTAGGTACTGCACTGTCCGTCACACTAGGAAGAGCATCAGGGGATGGCACTGATACTGCTGCTCCCTGGTTCAGAGTTCTGGGCTCTATGGCTCTTAGGAGATGCGACAGGCTGCTTCCCAGAGCAGTAGTACTGTTTGGCAGGTACAGAGGCTAAACAGGATTTACCTTCCCCTTTTAGCTATTGGAGGAAGGTAGAGATGAACAATAACTCAAGTAGCACAATGTTTTCTGTTGGAAGTTACTCTGGAGTACCTGGGCAAATGTGGTTTTGGATGCTTTGGATGTGGCCAAAGGAGGGTACTGCACAGTCCACCTGCAAGACAGTACAGCTTTGCTGCCCTGTAGTCTCACTAAGGATTCAAATTACACAATATGTTACGGTTTTCATCTGTGTGACAGATTTCAATTCCTGATTATCCTCCATGAGCAAGCCCAACAAAGATGAGATTGCTTGTGTAGGGGTCCAAGAGCTGCCCCTCGCTTCCCCAGCTGTAGAACAAACCTGCCTGTGTGACTCCCTGTCGTGGTCTAACCCCAGCCAGCAACTAAGCACCACACAGCTGCTCGCTCACTCCCCCCTTGGTGGGACGAGGGAGAGAATCGGAAGGGTAAAAGGGAGAAAACTTGTGGGTTGAGATAAGAACAGTTTAATAATCGAAGTAAAATAAAAATAGGACAGTTAAATAGGTAAAACAAAAGCTGTGCATGCAAATAAAGCAAAGCAAGGAATTCAGTCACTACTTCCCATCAGCAGGCAGGCATTCAGCCATCCCCAGGAAAGCAGGGCTCCATCACGCGTAACGGTTACTTGGAAAGACAAACGCCATCACACCGAACGTCCCCCCCTTCCTTCTTCTTCCCCCAGCTTATATACTGAGCATGACGTCATATCGTATGGCATAGCCCTTTGGCCCATCTGGGTCAGCTGTCCTGGCTGTGCTCTCTCCCGGCTTGCTGTGCACCTGGCAGAGCATGGGAAGCTGAAAAGTCCTTGACCAGTGTAAGCACTACTTAGCAACTACTTAGCAACAATTTAGCAGTACTTAGCACTACTTAGCAAGCACCAAAACATCAGTGTGTTATCGACTTTGTTCTCATCCTAAACCCAAAACACAGCATTATACCAGCTACTAAGAAGAAAATTAACTCTATCCCAGATAAAACCAGGACACTCCCGTTGTCTTTTTTTTGTGTCGTGTCCCCCCCCCCCCCCCCCCCCCCGTAGTCTGACTCCCACTGAGGCACTGCTCAGCACCGCCTGTTCTTCTTCGACATTCATTTGAAAGCTGGCAGTGAAGATGACCAACTAAGAACTGATGTAGAAGTCTCTGTTCCCAGCAGAAAGAGAAGTTGTCGCATTAATCATAAGAACTAGGAGCGGTGTAAAAGTGCTAGAAGTGTAAAAGAGGCAATCACATGGACAATGTAACCAAGTAGATGGGACAAGAAAGAGCACTTCCTATTGACTATGATGTCTGGTTTGCACTCAGACTGATGTGTAAAAGCCTGAACGTCATACAGGTAGAGTGATGACACCCATTAACCTTCACATTATTGTAAGGTAATGAACCACCTTCAGATTTCATCGTCTCCTGTGGAAACACTCAAGTTACTGCAGATCAGGTCTGAGTGCAGGGGTGTGCAAGATCTCTGTACTGCACTGTCTGGAAAGACAGAATGTGACACCACAAGAAGAGTGTCACTAATTTATATAAATATGATGCACACTATTTGTCTGATAAAAATCTGTTTTATTATCAGTACTCTGGATGGGGAAAAATGGTATTTCCTCTACCTGCAGCAAGTTATTCTTTCATATCAGAGTAATGTTAAATTTTCAAGAAGGCATTTTTCATGGTTCTATAAGGTTTTGTGAATCTTTGTGAATCACTTTTCTTTTTTATTTCACCTGAATATAGTATAATAAAAGCAGAACTACTGCAAATGAAGACGACTTTAATTTATTTTGCAGTTTTTGCTTTTGTTTTTTTTTTTCCCCAAGTACAAAGAAGCCCACTTCTATAAAAGATCAAATTACTTTTTATTATGATAATGTGTAGAAATGTCAGCCAGTAATCAGGAGTCCATGAAAAATACCTGTAGATACACACTTGAAGTACCTCTCTAGGTATATATGTACAGATGAATGGTATTAACAGCTGGGTTAAGAAGTAGTGCAGCCTAGTCTACATGGTGAGAAAGCTTTGAAAACCTGTCTGATATTCATTCTTCTTTCTGAATGATACTCTCTTTCTTATGATCTCCTTTCTCTCTCACTTCTTAACCCTTTTAAAAAAATCACCCCAAATCACTCAACCGCGATACTTTGCAATTAACCCCTGCAAGCATTAAGATATTAACTACACAGATTTGACTGTAAAAATGAGATGCAATGGGATGATATGAATGACATTGCTAGAGATCTTGTTAAGGTCTAGGGCATATGGAAACCCAGTGAAACTGTTTATAAGGTTAATACTTAAAAAACTGTTAAAACTGTTTATAAGGTTAATAAAAAATGTCCTGTCTTCACTTCTACCAGCCTGATGTCTGAAAATTTACTAAACTTTGCATTTTCTGCACCTCTGTGTGATAAAGAGGTGAGTTGCTGAACAGACGGTGAATAAATGACTCTCACTTTTGCTGCTTTCACACTTCCCAGAAGCAAAGCTGGCAAATTGTATTTGGAGTCTGGAATGTGATTTCTTTATTTAAACTACATGCTTAGCACTAACAAGGGAGCACTCAGGAACATTAATTCAAACATGCAGAGTGTCTCACTCTGGGAACTGAGTTCAGCCTTTTTGAGAATTTATTATTTCCAGAAAACAATCATCATTGTATCTGTGTGCTAAAAACATAGTCACGGTCTCTTCATTCTGGCGTCAAAAATTACTAAAGTCACTGTATGTATATATACATATGTGCATAAATAGATGGATGTATGAATTATGTATGTAGCAGATAACGCTTGAGATAGATAAATGACATTTCTGTGCTTAAGAATGTAGTCCAAAAAACTGCAATACATTATTCCAAACAAATAACCTAATCCTTCAGGGAAATGCATTCTAACTTTTTCCTCTGTGTTTATTACAATGTCCTATTTCATACTGTGCATATTGTACTGCCTCCATCCACAGTGAATTCAGTATTCTATCCCTTCAAACCATTAGCTTAATAATGTTATGTTCTGCCTCATTCCTCTTTACAGTGCTGCTGTTCTACATTGTGTTTCATTCCTCTTTGCTCCCCAATCACATTCCTCAATGCATGTTGCCCTGACACCGAATCCTACTGCATCCATCACCTGTCTAATGTTTTCTATTTCCTGTCTGCTACAGAGAACATTTCCCCATCTTTGCTACCTTTGTTATCAGCTGAGCTAATTGTTGTTTAGATTTCAAAAGTGCTTGGCATCATGCAAGGCAAAGGACTGAATTAGGAAGAGAACTTCTGCCACACTTCTCCTTGTGGTACACTTCTCAGCATCAGATTATTCCTGCTGGAAAGGTATTAGGCCACAGAGAAAAGAAGCAAAACAAAACAAAACTTGTGTGGTGGATATTTGTTGGGCTTGCCAGTTTTCTCGGAAGGTAGATATTTTAAGGTGCTGTAAGTCTGGTTGCAATGTATTCTCCTCCATTTTTCTCAAACATACAGATACTCCTGGATACAATTTCAGAAGTCTGTGGATAGTAACTAGAATATCTTGCTGCCACCAAGGCTCGGGCTCTTAACACAGCTGTGAAGGTAGAATGACATCACAGATTAATAATTAATCAAAACAGATCTCTGTGACCATGACTATTTTGTTCAGAAAGGGAAAAAATATATTACTTTACAAATGATAGAGACAGATCCTTGCTGTTCACTCTCCTTTGCTACTACACCACCACATAGAGTGATTGAAGTTCAGACTCCTCAAAACAGATTATAGTCAGGTTTCTTTGTGATAGTCATAATTCCAAGTAACCTTGTTTTCTGGTTTTGATATATTCTCTTTTGTTTTCTTTATTCTATTTTGGTTTACTTAATAATTTAAAAATTCCTGTAGCTGTACTCTTTTGAAAGGTATTCACTAGATGCATATGCTAAAAACTATGCATGCTTTACTTGATCATGTAGTCATTTAGTCTGATTTCTGCTATCTGGTAATGGTCAGAACCATCAAGGGATTATTTAAAAACCAAAAGAATGCATAAAAAAGCAACTTCCCAGCAACTGGTCATTGTAGGAAGAAAGTAAAACATTTGCAGCTGCTGGATGTATATACCTGGGAAATATAATAATACCAGGGATATGGAAAAAGTTATATGTGCTCTCTCCTGAGCAAGAAAAACTCAAAGATCATCATCAGTGACTTGGCTACAGGGATGATCCATTACAGCCCATAAAATCTTCTGCTGGGCTGGAGGAAGATGGACCTTCAAAGCCAAAGCAGTAGGAAAACAGTATTCTCCACAGTCCAGCTATTGCCAAAGAAATACTCTTTCCGCACTTCCACTCACCTTCCTTAAGGTCACTATGACAGTTTTTTCTTATCTCTCTCAAAGGCTGGCAGAGTGTCACAGCTAAGTGCTGTCAAACAGCCAACTATTATTTTACTACAGTTATTGCTATCAGTGCCACATAAGGAAAGAAGGATAATAACCATTTCCTGTCTTCTTTTTTCTGCCCCCCAGTTTACTTATTGAGGCATTGCGTCAGACCTTCAGATGATGTAAATCAATGTAAATCTGCTGGTTTTAACTATTACACAATAAACTCTCTTATGTGACTTCTTATTAATTAGTTCTAGCCAGCAAGTACAGTTATAGGACAGATGCAGTATAGGACTGTTCATTGCACTGACTGGAGATTATACTCAGTTAGCAGCTCAACAAACAGTAGTTGTTATGGTAGTTGTTAAGAGCATGTTAAGATCTGATGTGAAAAATCTCTTAAATGGAGAACTTTGAAAATAGCTGAAATCTCTGAATCAACAAGTTGACTTCATTAAACAGGTTTTCTACTGCTGTCTGTAAGTGCTACCTAGAACTCTGCATTTTTAGTGTATAAAAGGACGAGGGCTGAGTATTCTATTTATAAAATGCCTATAAGTGAAGTAGGCTTTTAAAGAAAGATTTCTGTGCTTTTTGTGTGCTTTGATCTTCCATAATATTCCACATATGCTGCACATCGTGATGGATGGTGATATTCTCAATTCTGAGAAAAGAGTTTGCGCTCTAATAAACACTGCAAAGAATTATCCTAGAAGAGAAAAATACGTAGCTGTTAGTTTTCACTAGGATGTACCTGCTAAGCAATATTGATTCTGGCGATTGGGAATGCTATAGTTTATTAATGGAATCAAATTTTTTTTGTTGCTGTTTTTTTCAGAATGCTTCCTTTCTTGTCCTGGCATTTTACACAGGACTTTCTCCCACTAACAATAAGGTGGCATCTCCTCAGGGCACAATGACATCTGGAAGAAGTCCAGCATGCTGCCTCCCATCCCTCTTGCCTTCCCTCCCTCCTCTCAACAGACTTCTCACATGCACTACCAGGATAAGGGATTAAACTAATTCAAGTCATATCACCCCACAGCACTTTCCAGAATGGTTTAGGAAGGATAAAAGCTCTTCTTCTCTTACCCTGCTTCCAATAGCCATCCTGGCCATTGTAATTTCCTTGGACATTTCATTTCAATTAAATTTTTGTGGGCAGCTCTAATGATACCACAGATAGGATTTGCAATGGGTTCTCCTAAACTAGAGTATAGATGAGCTATCTCTTCATTGCTTCCTCCAAATCAGAGTTAGATTAACAGAAATTTTAAAGAAAAGAAGAAATATGTGCAGAAATAAAATTACTCAGTCTAACAGATAACACAAAAAAACAAGTGAAGAGAGGGACAATAAAATACACAGATATTTAAAGGCAGAGACATTATAGTGAGGATTATAAAGAGAATTATAGCAAAATTTATCAATATACCCCTTATGGAGCCAAGAAGATTCTGTTGCTTAGTGTGCATAGTTCAAAAAAGTGAAGCAGAACTGCACTCGATACATGTAGGCAGGTTGCTCCCTTGGGGCAAGTTTCCTTGCATTAAATGTACAGGTTTGCAAATATGGCTTGGATAACGTATATGAAAATAATGCTGCATAGAAGAGCACAATAACATTAGAAACATGTAAGAACATAATAACATTTGATGAATTTGGTAGACAGTAAATTAGATTCGATCTTCAAGTGTAATACGGTGTAAAAGCCTGTGATTTTGTATGCAAGGCAGAGTTATTTCACAGCCTGAATGGCCAAGAAAAATGATCACGCTGGTGTAGCTTGGCTAACTCAGCAAACATCTCAGAAGTACACGTATAAGGGGAGAGAAGATTGTGAAAGTTGTTGCAAAGTATGTTATTACAGGAATGAAATGAAATAAAGCAAAGTAAAATCTGACCTACATTATAAAACATATCTGAAGATAAGAATATCAAGAATATAATGGAAACAATAACAGATCAGCTGAATAATTTAGGGTTGGACTGGACATCAAACTTAAAAACACAGTATATCATAGACAAGCAATCTTGTTTTGGCAGAGGAGTGGACAAATGACTTAGTAGGTCTCTTCCATTACTAATTCTTTTCATTCAGTGCTCTTTGTAGACCAATGTTAAGTACCTCTAAAAGGCACTAGAAAGATTAGACTTCCATTTACTTCTTGTCCTAAAAGCTAGTCTTCGATCACAGAGCAGTGAGATACCATGTCTATTAGCTACCGTTGTTTACTCTGGAATGAAAGAATATTTAAGAACAATGGATAAAATAATAGTTTCTAATCAATCAATGTGAATTACTCCAGGAGTTTATGCCGACACACTAACACCCTGTCACTTACAATGAGTAATGTTTTAGAAACAATTATGGTTGCTAAGTTATCATTTCATTAAGAAGTATCAAATGAAAAATTAATCCTCTATCCTGGCTTCAGGGAGATTTAAAGAAGCAAAACTTGGGGTTAATTCTTTAGCAAAATTATAGCCATCTCAAGATAAGTAGAAAGAATGGTGCTCTTTAAGGCAGTATACAAAATCACAAAAGGGGAACTCCAAAAAGTGCGTGGTGTACTTCAAGATCAACTCAGAAAAATATGGGTTTTTTTATTTAGAACATTTCACAGGGTTTCTTCCAGGAGACAAACTAATTAGGTACCTCTGATATCCTAAAATCCAGGTTAGGAGAACATATTTCTCTGTGTTCTACAATCTCTTAAAATTTATTCTCTTGATCTTATATCACCCAAACTTGTGATTTATGTAAAATCTGTAAACTTTGTAAAGTTTTGTATTTATTTTGCTGATATGTTATAATGTATAAAAAATTACAACAGATTAATAATTGATTTCATGTTTGGAAAACAATCAGGCGTATTGTAAGTGTTTTATCAGAACTACAAGGGATTTTTTTTTTTGTGTGAATCAATGAATGTTTTAAGTGTTTTATTTAATGTATTTCTTTCAATCTTCCAACACAGAAATTTGAAAACACAGTGGTTTTGTGTATGCAGTTTTAAATATCTATTCCTGTTTATCTTCGTAATGAAGCCTTATTTCTGAGTGTGAAGACAAACATAAGTGATATTTTGACATTGTTTTGATTAATGAGAAATAATTACATCTTTGCTCCCTGAGGCAGAAGTTTAGTACAAGCTCTATAAGTGCAAAGAAGCAGAGGGTAACTTCTTTGACCAAGTACCTCCCCAAATTTTAACAGAGATCATCACAATCTGTTTTCTCATTTCCTTTTGTTTTGGAAAAGAGAAAAGTAAATTCCACACTCCACACAATGTGTTCACTCCTCCCAGAGTTGTGTGTTTAAAAGGAATAAACAAATGATGTTCTCCTGCTCTGCAACCTGCAGCTGAAGTACACAATTTTTTCTCACTTTAGAGGAAGAATCTTCCATTTCAGGATTCCTTCCAGTGCTAAGGTTTGCCTTACTATTTATTGCCTTATAACCCCTTACTCCTTGAGGTAGGTGAGAAGGCTCTTAGGGACCTTTCTGTCAAGAATTTTTTTATAGCATCCAAGGGGAATTTTCCTCTTAGGGTACTTATTGAGACAAGATTCAAGATGACATAAACATCTCTGTCCATTTGGTTTCATAGGAACAGCAAGGCAGAGAAACTTTAGCATTTTGTAGTTATGCTAAAAAACATGCAAGTTTTGAATAAAATTTTGCTCTGTGAGCTAAGAAAACCAAGAGCCTGAGACTGGAAGTATTTTATTTACATGGAGGTCACATAATGTGGAGTGTCAATTAATGTCAAGTTAGATGACCACTGGCTGGATTTTCTTCTCTTCTGTGTAAGCCACAGGATTAAACTGAGAAAGAAGACTGAAAACAAGAAAAAATTACTTTGGAGAGAATTTAAAATCTGCAGTGTGTTTTTGTGTCAAGGCAGTTGTGCTTCCATAAAATTTTATTGGTCTAATTTTATATACCTAATTTTCTAATGTGTTACTTCATCAAAACAAATGTAACATTTATTACTTTTTTTTTTTTTATCCTTAATAGAGTCTGTCTGAAAGTTATCTAAAATTCTGAAAGTCGTGGACTTTATATCAGCAGTTCTTAAAAAAAAATCTCTAAAAGTCTCTAAAAATGCCAGGCGTGAAAAATTGTGTTGCCTATTATATACACTTGCATACATACACAGACATATATATGAATATATTTGTGTGTAACCAGAAATTTTCTTAGCAGAAGGAAATTAAAACAACACAGATTGGAAAATATAATGTACTTTTACACTCAGCAGAAAATAGGCAAACAAAAACATTGTTTGAAAATTACAGGTTTTTTTTATTTTTTTTAGGGAATCCCAATTTCAGAGACTGAATTAATTATACAAATAAAACAAATTAGTGAATAGCTACTACAGGACTCGTCCTGGCATGGGATGATCAGAAAGATATGCCAGTCCAATCAAGAAATATGAAGTATATATAGATAGTAATCTGACTAGAAGAATATTTTCTTTAAAAAAAAAAAGAAAAGCTTGTGCCTCATTCCTTTGGAAAGTGAGAGTAAGAAATAACTCCTTTCAGGTTTGCTCACTCTTATTGCATGAAGAAGGATGTTACCTACAGTCACTGATAAAAAAGAAATGCAAGAACTTGACAACTGACTATAGCTCATAAACAGAGTAAATTTAGACCCGAGGAAGCACAGTCATTACTCACAAAACAGAATCTTGGCCATTTTCAGAAAAGAAAAGGCTTAATCTCCTAAGAAATTATAAAAAGACCACAGATACTTCTAGAAGAGAAGCAACTCCAGGGAAGGATGTAATCTTTTTAAGATTTCCAAACCAGTTTGACAGCCCCTGAGAGAGTGAGAACAAAAATAATACTCATTGTCAAAGGGTTTAAATTATTATTCTTTAATCTTGCTCTAGAAAGGAAAGGAAAGAAACCCCTGAAATTTGAATAATTCTTTCTGGCACGATCCAGGACTGAACTGAGCTGTTTAAGCAGAGCGAAATGTTGGGTCATTAGGCTTTGAAGAAAATCCAGAGAACCATTGTACTTTCTGTCATATTCTGTTCTCTGCCTGTTTGGAAAATATTCTCCATGCTTCCTCAGCATTGATGCAACAGTATTTCAGGTATTTTGGGACCTGTTTTTTCTCCTTTCTGCATCCTGAGTACCTGTAGAAGCTAATAGGACCCTTACCCTTCGTGAATGAAATATTGCTGGTATTTAAGCTAACACTTGGCTCAGCTGCAAGCTGGTGTAAAAAAAAACATACTTCAATGAAATCTCATCATACAATGTTTACTAATGTATTATTAATGGACAGCTGAATGGCTTCAGTAATAATTCTTAGTATTTATCATGCCCTACAAAGGTAAAATAGACAGGTCCCCATTAATCTGGGTTATTTTAAATGAGCTACACAAAAGAGGTAAGTGGGCCCCTTATTTCCCTCACATCATCCCACAGCAAAAAAAAATATGATGTGACAGGGATTTGCCTTGACTTATATCATATGAAGAACAGGCCTGACATAGGCGTAAAACTGCCTTTCGTTAATGTCTTCTGATTGTTTCACTGAATTTATATTGCTTTGGTGCATTAATAATCAGTCTTTGAGAATTCCTTGATATATCAGCTAGTAGTCTCCAAGGGACTTCTATATATCAACCTTGCAAGTATGTTAGCTTATAGTAACATTTGTGTGCTTGACTTGGAAAACTAGTCTTATTTTTTGATGTATTTACCAACTATGTGCCTAGATTATATTGTAATCCTGGATATAAACTAAATTTAAAGTATTATTATTTTTATTATTACATTATGTGAGCAGGGTAGAATAATCAGACTTCTCAGGCTGACTAAAAATTTTGACATGTGAGAGACTAAGTCTGTGAATACCTGACCAACTAGATTTTTGCTCCTTTATGGTAGCTTTCTGTTTAAAGTGTTTGGTTATGCCATAGTTACACTCATCGCTTTTTAAAGAAATACAAATGATAGAATAAACTACAGGAACTTTTTAAGCTAGACCATGTTCTTCCTTGTGCTGAACAGGATCTCCACTAGAGGCTGCACTAGAGACCAGAATCCCATAGTGTGAGGTCCTCTGCCCACTGAACTTTGTTGACGCTACGGTTGCATATCCATGTGGATTTCTAGGAGGACTAGAATGGTTTAGGATACCTAACACTGTTTGCACTCACTTGATGACTTGAAGGGTCACTATGCAACTACATAGCTTTTCAAATCACACTTCAGTCCAGCTTTGGCTGTATCTACCCTTTAGCTTTTGATGCTACAGCTATCAATTAGGAATGAGTAAAAAGAAATTTAGGTTAGTCTCTGGGAAAAGATTTTGATCTTAAAACTTCACAGTCTTATGGGAAGATTTCGAAAGATGTTTAACCCTTTTGAAGATCTATCCTTAAAGTAAAGAAACAAAGTAAGTACTACTATTTTGATTTTTCCAGAGTGGAAACTCAAGCACAAAGCACAAAGAAAAGAGACACACTTAGGGGATCACACAGAAAAGCCAGAACTCACTTCCAAGTCATAAAGCGTTAAGGACAAGGCAGGTTCCTCTGCCTCACACACACACTCTCCAGCTCAATGAGATTAATAATAGCCTAGCATGTTATTCAGAAGGTGTTAGAACAGTGGAATTTATCGTGTATCATTGTGGTATTCTGTAAGCTAGAGCTAGCTGCAGACTACAAAGGATGGCAGAGATGAAACAGGAGAAAGTATTGAATTTGTCTATTTAATATCCAGAAAGGGGTTTTCCATGGATTTCTACAATCAGTTCAGATTTATCAATACTGCTCTGCATAAACATTTCATTGCTCTGATTGATCTTGTGAAGGATCATTCCTGGTGAGTCTAACCTGAGCCTACAAAGTTACAAGATCCATGGCCACGGGGCAGATGAGGATGAAGGGCCTGATTGCAGGGGCCCTGAGCGTGTCTTATACTGGTTCAATGAAGTGCTATCACTGGTATTGACTGAAAACCCCACAATATGCCAGTGTGTTTGAGGAGGCGCTGGGCTGAGAACTTCCATTTGCTGAGAATTTCAATACTTTTTTTAAATAAAAAAAGAAAGTTTCCTACAAGCCAGTAAACTTGTTGTTTGCCCCACTCTAGTTATTAATATACAAAGTTCCAAAATTCAACAAAATCTCATTTTGGAGAAGAGACAATGAGCCAGCTGGCAGGATCTGTAAAGTGAGTGCCAGACTTTCAGTTCTACCAAGAACAGTACGTAAATCTCTAAGCACAGATTTTCAGCCTGAAAATAAATAAATAATCACATAAATGAAATAACAAGGACACTATTATCAGTTTTGCTAGCAAAAGGTCAAAGTTGTCCAAATGAAAAGCACTGATACATCAAGGACAAACAAACAGACTGCCTTGCAAACCATGTGGATTTCTACGGCAGTTTATTTGTGTATATCCTGGGGGATCTACAACACATTAAAAGAATGCATTTGATCCTTGTATCCTAAATAGACGTTTCTGTTGCTAGGTGATGTAATATCCTTGTAACTCTATGAACTCCAAGGACGATGGCATTCAATGACATTTCTGTTGTCAGCAGCAAGCAGTTGGAAAAGTGGAATGGAAGAAATTTTTTAGTTGACGTTTGTTTTACAAAACTTTTCATTTCAACACATTTGAATTTATTTGCTAGATTTTTAGTACTATTTTTCTCCTAAAAGCATAGCTATACTGTTTTTACTCTTGAAATGTTAGCTTTATCAAAAGGCCTTTTGAAAGATTCAGCATTTAGTTTTAAGGCAAACTCTCTATTTAATCCTATATTGGAGGGAAAACAGGCTCTTGAGATACAGAAATGACGCTGGGAGAAGTTATTCAAGTTTTGACTGTGCAGTGAGCCATCCACTGCAGTGCTTCAAAGGTCCTGATTATTCTCCAATGTGCGTGCTGGGAGGGTACAGAAGTGGAGGGAAGAAGAAGATGTTAGAGGTGGAATGATAATAAAAGAAAATGAACATTGGCAAGAGAGTCAAATTTAGTTTAAACTTCTCTAACAACAGAATTAAACCAAAAATATATTAATCAGCTTTGAACTTATCATTTCACAGGAAGACAGATGAAAAATCTGCAGAAATACAGTATGCTATTGGAGATATCAAGACCAACACCCGTATCATAATATCACAAGTGGGCAGAGTGTTGAGTGAAAACACTCAAATGAGACTGGTAAGTGGATCATGCCCCATACAGGGCCCCACAGAAAAAATCTACAAGCTAATTAAAAAAAACTTGTAAGCAAGCAGATCCCCAGTGTTGCTGCCAGTCTACCAGAGCTCCATTGATCTAATAGCAGCTATAGAACAGAAGTGAGGGAATAATTTCTTTATTAACTCAGTTACTTATTAACTACAGAGCTTTTGCGTGTGTGACAAATTCAGTGAATGATGTAACTTATGAGGTAAGTTTGTTCACTTCCTGTTATGCTTCTACCTGGCTACAGTAATCTGGCATGAGTGAGTCTTTAAAGATTTCTGTTACAAAGATCTAGGATGAAAAGACCTTGTTAGGAATATGAGAGGAAAATGTAATAGTGTTAATGATTGGATAGAGCTTATTTTACCTTTTTATTGTTAATTATTGTAGAATTAGAGGGAATATAAATTGCTAACATGAGATTCTTGTGCAATTCAAATATGGAGGAATGCCATTTTTAGGATGCTTACTTAAATTTTATCTGAATTGTGGTGGTTAAAAGACTTCAAAATCCCTTGGCAGCAGTATCTGATGTTTCTGCATTTTGTTTTGAGTCTGAGCTGAATCTAAGTGAAGCAGAGGAGATAAACGAAAAATAAAAGTGGAGGACTTTTTTTTCCTAAATCTTCAGAAAATTTCTGTTGTTTTTGATCAATCTTTCAAGACTTTTCTATTTTACTAAACCAGTTGGTTGACCTTACTGAAGCAAAATATCCAGATTGAGACATTACCTTACATGTCACAGAATCCTCAAGAGAAACATCTTAGTTTTTCAAGCAAATGGTTTGGTCATGTTCAAATTATCTGATCTACAGTAGATTATAGAGATCAAAGAGAAAATATCAATAAGACTCAGAATTTTCTTCAGTAAGAGACAGTTTCTTTCTGGTGCAAATGGCATCCAAAGCTCTATTGTCAGGGCTGCTGACTCAATTTTTATAATGCTACTCTAACATATAGATTATTTTAATAGTTTATGACTGCTACCAATAGCTGCTTACTTTATAATATTCATGATTGGCTTCTTCTTTCTTGCAAAGCATAATGTGCTGAAATGGGTTGCCTCTTTGGATCAATAATAATTTGTTCATAGCCAAAAAAACACGTAAAATCCTGAAGTTTTCTTAGGCAAGTAGTGGTTCAGCTATATCTGCCCTGTTTTCTTTAAATAATTGCAGCATATTAGATTCCCTCAGTTTACTTTCTGTATTATTCTGAAATAATGATTATCATATGCTTCTACAGATGTTTACGTGTGAAAGACTATACTCAAGGCTCTTCACAAGGGAAAAGTACAGTTCAAAAAAAGTCCAGATTTCTTACAGACTTTAGAACATGACCTAAGACTTGAGCATGATGCCTACTTGTCCAATCCTGCTATTTGGCATGGCAAAACCAAAAGCTTCAGGCCCATGGCTCTCTGCTAAAATGGTCACAGAAAACAAAGTAACAATGCTAATACTAAGTAGAATATGAAATAATTGTGTAAAATTAAACTACTGTGTAAAGCATGTCAGTATACTGGAAACCAACTGAGTGATAACAGCTTTTGCCATCTGTGACAGAGAAGGATTAACATGGAAAGCAGAGAGACTGCAGGACTGGAAATAGAGAGGTGGTGGGAGGCAGAAGGAATGTATTAGCTCCAGAGACTATCTCTAATGCAGTCCTCAGAGGTGGTGGAAAGAATGAGACTTTCCTAGGAGATCAGTACAGCCTTTCGGCAGGGCACAGTATAAGGCTTAATTCAGGCAACAATTGAATACTTCTTGACTGAAAAATAAGTCTGGAGAACAGGAATGCCTCTGCAGAGAAATCTAACTCTGGTTAGGAAGACAAGATTTGTTTGTTTGTTTGTTTTTAAATTAATGTGCATCATATCTTGTTGCTGACATATTTTTGGATTAAAAGTTGGTTTGCTTCAATTAATAATAAAACCTAATTTTAGAGACTTCTGGAGAGAGTACACCAGAAGACTCCAAAAAAACTCTGAATGAATTGTACAAATATCTGTCACACAGTCCAGTGACATACCGCATCATGAAATAAGCCTGATGGAGAAACTGTCCTCCTTTGCGTGGTTACTTTGAAGTCTGCTAATGTCTTTCAGGTATAGCAAGCCATAGGCTTTTTTATCAAGTTTTGTTTTACTTAACTTTTTGGCATGTGAAAATCCATTTTTATCTATCCCTTTTACCAGAGGAATCTGATGGTAGAGGAAATCTGCTGGAGAATAGAAAATGGCTTTTCATATTTATGCAGCACATAGGTAGCACTCCTATCTGCTCTAATAACAACTGTGCTGCATCTACATCTCTCAGATAATCACTGCCCTTGTGCAACGCTGCCTTCAGCAGCACTTTTCATCTGTGCCAAGCTATTTCTTAGCACTGCCCGTAACAAAGCAGCACTGGATGTACATGGATCCATTTATCCCACTCCAGCTAATGTTGCATAATCATTGCACACAGGCACAGGAGCTTTGCTATCAGAGTCCAGCAGTTTTCAGACAAGAATTGCTCTGGCTGGCAGGGAAACAGCAGAGGAAAGCATGCAGGTACCTGCATTGCACAGCTCACCGAGAGGGTCATGCACACCAATGGGACAACCACAAGGAGGCTGGATGCAGATATGTAGATGGACTTGGACATAAAAAGATGCCCTTTGTGGGACATAAACAGATGGATTCAGCAAGAGAATTTCATCATTTGCACTGTGTAGCTACATTTGCATATATATCACATAATGAGAAAAAAACCTTCATTTTCTTCCAGCTGCCTAAGCTTGTATTATTATTAAGTCAAAAACTCTCAGAAATAGGTGTTCTGTGTACAGCAGAATAAGCACTATGAAGGTAGCAACAATAAGCAAAACTAAACTGACATTATCTGAAGACGTATTTTCTGCCTTTCAGTTTATTTATGTACTATGCAAATACGAAGCGCAAATTCTTCACTCAATCACCACTATACTGGTAAAAGCTTTCCAGTTTTCATTTATTCCACCCCTTGTTCCTTTAAAGTCTTAGATGGGGGTTTGCAGAAGAGTGGTGACACTGACATTGTTTTCTTTGATATTATGATTTTTCAATTACTGTAATTTAGTTAAAATAAACGATTGCTTGGAATTTGGGCCATTATTACAACCCAAAATTCAGGATTTCAAGATCTACACAAAAATAGTGTTTCTAAAAGCTTTGAGAAAGCTACTTACTACTAACCAATTTTGACTAAATGCTTTTTAATAACCCATAACAATCTTTAGTTTACTTAGTTCTTGGTGAATCATATTCATCCTTGACAAATCTTTAGTGAAGTCATTATATTAAGAGAAATCTGAACTGTCATGCTTTAAGATTTTTACTCTGTCTAAACTAACTTCTTCCTTAATAAGTCGAAAGTGTTGCCAGTAAGTCATAGGAGAAAAGCCAGTGCCTTCAGCTTGTGTCAAGATTGTGCTTGTCATTTATGGCCCCACACAGATTTGGGAATTCAAATGCTACTTGTTGGAGAACGCTGCTCATCTCTGCTGCCAAGGCAAGGTAGGATCCCCTCTGACACCTGTTTTCACTCTTTCTTCCTTACTTTGCAATGGGAAGTCTTTCAGGATTCTTGAAAACATAACAATTGTTTTATACTTTATCATGTCTCAGGCAGGAGCATAGAAAACCTCTTAAGCTCAAATTTCCTTCTTCTGATCGGTATCTGTATTCTCTGATTTCAGACAGAGCCACATTTCATTTGAAGATTATGATAATAATGAAGTTTATCAGGCATTGATCTTGGCTTCCGCGTGCAAATTATTGTGCAGTAGTGTGATAATTCTGTACTTTTGACATAATCAGTCTCATAGCTGTATTTCATTTTTGTTCCCAGGGAATCATAGGATGATAGTGTTCCAGATGATGACCTGGTACCTTAAATATTTTCAAGATGAGTGGAAACCCCTTGCTATATTTTCAGGAATTCAGATACACAGATACTGTCTTTATAAGGAACACAGATACAATGATACTTTTCCATGCTGCCTTCTTAATCTCTACAATCTAAGTTTATATTAAAAAAAAAGTATGCTTTATTATACACACAATGAGACTAATTGGCAGTTCAATCATTTTTGCATATTTTGATATCCAGTTAGATAGTTAAAACTGGTATTTTAAGTTGCAATATATATCTTCTATAAATGAAGATCAGTACAATTCACCTTGAGTAACAGACTAACTAAAAAATGTTGAGAAACAGCCATGCAGATCTTCAACTCTCTATTTAGAAGGAGAAGTTCAGGAAGCCCAGACAAATTCTCCGGGGCAGCCAAATGCAAAAGTCTAAGAGATATAGGAAGAAAATTCCAGCTATGCTGACTGTAAGAACCCAGACCAATACCTCCATGATCATGTTTTGAATTTTTTCAAGGGCATTCAGAGCATAGTTTCCTATGAGCAGTGCAGAGGAGCGTTATTAACTTTCGTTCTCAGTGGGGTTCTTTCTAGAGAGGTCGCACTCTTTAGCTTGAAATAGTGTTTAACGGATGACTGATTAAACACATATTCCAAGAGTTGTACAAATCTTTTCTAGATAGGAAGAAATGCAGTGGAATATTATTACCATGGATGCAAATGACACGTTCCCCTATCACAAATTCCTAGTGAACTTCTAATGCATTGTTCACATATTGGTCAGAAATAAATGATCTAAGCAAATATCTAACCTTTCTTCAGTCATCCCTTAATGAAGTAATAGCAAGTCAATATCAGTTATTTTCTAATTTCTTAGATTTCTTCTGGCTAGGTTCCACACCTTACAAAGACAGTAATGGACTAATACCATATCTGTCATCAGCCTTTAATACAAGAAATTACTGTTTATAGCATAGAATGTTACAGGTGGAAGATATTCCAATTATTTTTCCATTTTTTAGCAGCTAATGTTCTAAGTAGCTGAACTGAGGTCCGTTCCCATGAAATCACTACATTCAATAGACTACATTCTTTGGCAGCAGGAAACAGTTGGATGGACTAGCAAGGAAAATGAATGTCCCTTGTACTGAAAACATGGGACAAAGGCCAAGCTCCCCTTGACTGGAAAGTCATCAGGTGCTTGGGATTTTATCCCATTACGGAACTCTCTTTCTGGCTTACTGAGCCCAAGCAGGCTCCAGACATCACCTCTAATTTAAGGTGTATTGTCAAGGCCACAAAGAGATCTTGACTTTCACAGCCTGGATATCTCTGGCTGAAATACATTCAATCACCCCTAGATTCTCAAGTGTTTAAAAACAAAACAAAACAACACAACACCAAAAAAACCCACAAAACCCAAAACCACCAAAAATACAAAACCTTTTCACAGCTTCAATACTGCAAGCATTTTAATTGTCAGTCCTTCATGTGTGTGTGATAGATTTTGCATGGGATTTTTAGCACAGTTATTGCCTATTTATCATACCAGCACAAATGACACACTCAAAAGCGTTTTTGTGCAAACCCCTGCCTTGGAGATCAACACCAAATAGGTTGGTTGGTTTGTTTTTGTGAAGGGGAGCTTGTACATGTTTCCTTTCAGCCTTTAGGACCTACTTCAGATTTCCAGTCCAGTAGTTCAGACTTATCTTCTGAACCATCAAGGCATTCTTGAGTCAGCACCCTACATCCCACAGCTCTTGTGATCTGACTTTTCTGTCAGTCCTAAAAGTTTCCTTTCATTCCAACAATTTGTCTTTCTGATTCTCTCTTCCTCATCTTCAAGTACAGAAGTATTTCTCCAGCCTTAAGCATGGGAACTGGCAATTCTCCTGGGGAAATTATTCTGCTCCAGCTCCTGCTCCCTGCAGGAAAAAGAAACATCTCCCCAGTATTTCAGCCACTCTATTCTGCTAAGGCACTTTCATATGAAAGACAGGCATTTATTCTGATGACTTCAAAGACTTCTTTGTCCCCAAGGAACATGATACCAGTCATGTTGGCTGATTGCTGACTCCGTGTACTCTGAGACATTAAGTGGCCTCAAAAATCAGCTGCAATTCAAAAGCTGTTTGCATGCAGCTACATGTCCTCAAGTTGCCATACCACACAACTGTCACAACTCATGTCAAGCTGTTACATAGTCCTGGAGACTTCCCAGCTCTTCTCTAGTGGAAATAAATGGAAAGAAATGCTTTGCCCTTTTCTGTCCAAAACAATGTGCCATTCTGTTTCAAGTTCAGATTGCAGAGTGATTGGTATGTCCAAGCTGGGACTTTCTCTCTGACTTCCTGAGACTTCCACCTGTAGTTTTATATAAAAATACAGTGAAAGCTTATTCACCAGACACTCAGAAGATAAGACAGTATTATGCTTCATCTCCAGGGGTTTTTATTAGGTTTTAATTTATGATAACTAGTGCCTGTTGTCTTAGGGATATATGTCGTTCAGTGTCTTTTCACAACATCTAGAATGATTGGACTATCTTTTGAAGCTTGTAGGGGTTGAAATTTCATTCCTGTTAGCATGTTCTGCCTTCATGTACTATCATTCTATTTTCTTATAAATTTTTGTTGAGCTTTATGTTTTAAAATAAGATTCAGCTTTTACCTTTTCAATAGATGAGGCATAGCATCACTCATTGCCATAAAAAAAAAAAAAAAAAAAAAAAATGTCAGGCTCTATTCTCCTTTTCTTTAACATAGCAGTTGCAACAGAGATTGAATGTATTATGATTTTAAAAAATATTTTTCCTTACTCTTCATAAAGTTAAATACTGTGTTTCCTTTTCTCCTGACAACATGATTGATTATTTTTGTTTTTCCCTGGGTCATTAATAATGCAATTATGAAATATGTTATTACAGAGGAATGTGGGAAAGGATAAATAGAAGAGTAACATTCACTTGAAAAGCCTGCAGACTTAACCCTAGGCTATTCAATGTACATCATTTATGTTGTGAGTGGAAGCACAGAAGGCACACATTCATGCATAACATACCGTCTCTTTCCTTCCTAATTTGCTCTGCAGTTCTAGTGTTGGCAGAAAGAGAATATGTAGTCTTTGATGCTGCTGAATCCAGCTGCCTGTTTTTTCCATCTCTAATACCCCATCCCTTTTTTTCTTTCTTTCTTGTGGTGTTTGTAATAGACCTGTGTTCCAGAACGAACAAGAGTTTCAAACACTCTTGCCTGACCAATTTTTATTAGATTTAATCAGACAACATTTGCATCTGGAATGGAAATCTAAAGTGATTTTATACAGTGAGATATTAAACTTTCAAAATAAAGATTTACAAATGCATAGTCAAGAAGTAATGTGGTAATATACTTCACAAAATAATATTCTAATCAGAGGATAGAACACATGGTCAATTTTTCAAATCTTAAATACCATATTGCAGTCATTTCTAAATTGAAACGTCCCAAAGCCACATTTCGTGTTACAATGCGACAGTCTTTCCTTATTTCTAAGATGAAGATCTTTACCTCAGATTAAAAAAATAAATAGATATTAGGAGAGAGACAAGCCACAAAACCCCCAAAGTTTATATTTGCTAACTGTTCAGTAACAACCTATTAACCTTATTTTATGTACCAGAAACTGAGTTTGCATATCAGCTGAATGCTTCTTTCATGAGGAAGCAAAGACAATATATTTTAAAAGAATATCAGGATATACGATCCACTATTCTACTTTTGAAAATATAGACTCACCAGGAATGCTGACAGACTTTTTGCCTCAGGACAGCCAAGTGCTGCTGTACAGCATCTCTATAACATCACTAAAGGCATCACTTAAAGCACATTAAGAAAGGGAATCAGGATACTGCTAAATGATGTTGTATCCTGAGCAAATCACCATCCTAATTATGTTACCTATTAAAATGGTCAGCCTTAACTCAAGTCCAAACCAGTTACAGTAAAAGGTGCAGTCTAATCATACGTAGTTATTTATAGGAGGCAAGTTCTTTTCCTATCCACACAAAGACTAAATGTGTCTTAAATCGAGCCCCATCCAAACCGTTCAAAGTAAACCACACTTGCCTCCATCTAGGTTTTACTCCATTGTTCAGAGAAAACATTGGGTTACCATTTGTGCTTGACATCTTGTGGAGACCATACAGCAGAAAAATGCACCAAGACCGTTTGTTCTTAATGAAAGCAATTTGTTACTAGCTGAAGCGAAGTGTCTTTTGTCGTTCTGCCAAAAACGCCTTGTCTATCGTCTATGTTTGCTGAGCTCACACACAATAATGGAAACACTATGAGATATGCTTAAAACAACAGCATTACAAGCAGGACACACTTCATTGTTCTAAAATAATAGGCATGAGTATGTTCTTCTTCGTCACACTTTTATCTACCATAGAAGCTCATTGACACGGCAGAGGTTCAGCATTTCTTAATTGCCTTTTTAATTTAGTCCACTTTTTCCCCAGGGCTGATAAACTGATTCTCCTCATTCCTCCCTCCGCCCCCTCTCACTAGAGCTGCGTTTATGAGATACATTTTAAAACAGCTGCTTCTTTTATTATGTTCACATATTCTTATATAACTATATTTCTTTCCTTTATGAATTTAATAATCACTTTGAGGCCAGTTTTAGGAATACTTAAGGGAAATATGGATATCCTGGGAGTAGAAGGTTTTTTAAGAGGAGGCAGGACTGAAATAAAAAAAAAAAAAAAAAAAAAGTAATAAATAACCTAGGAAAGAAAAGGGTAGATGGGTCATGAAAAATACAGATAGCAAAATGGTTCTCAGCTAATCCCATTACCATAGGCAGCCTTAGGAGAGCAAAGTCACATAATTTCATGCACGTGGCCTTTGTCTGTACAGAGACAGAACTTCACAGTGGCAGCCCAGAAAAGAACAGGATTCATGGACATGGGGACATAAGAATATTTAGAGAACAGATGAGCTGCCTAATGTAGCCCTCATTTCCTTTACTATGTAAGTTTTTGAGTGCTCTAACACAGTTCCTTAAAAAGGATAGGAAAACCCTTCAGAAATCATTTAAGTGCCTGTAGGATACATGAAACAGAATATATGAGGTTGTTGAGGCTGGTAGAATTAAGAGTATACTTCACATAGCTGTCTTTCCATTGCAAAGAAAAAAAAAAAAAAAAGGAAAAAAAAAAGAAAAGAAGTCTTCATATATTGTGGAAAAGGAACTTCATGGGAATATGAAATAGTCATGACTCTTCTCCTTTGAAAAAGTGTGGTTAAACCAGTGAACTAATGTACACAGATAAGCCAAACAAAATATTATATACTACTGAAGATTTAAAGCCTAAAGGAAGGTACTATATGTGGTGCAGTATGTATCAGTTGTATCAAAAGCCATAGCTTGTATTGCAGTAGAGTATCCTTTTCTCCACCTACAATATGCTCAAGTCATATTTACTAGGAACTGAAGGGGTTCATCTAAGATGTTGCCAAAGGAGCAAGACTCGTAATGCAGACCAATTGGCCTTTGCTGTATGCCATGTGTGGAATTAACAATGACACAGGATGCATAAAGATCCATTTTTTAAATGAATTAATAAAAAATTGTTAAGGTTCTTGAAAAACATGGATACAATTTTTCATATTTATACATTTTGCCTTTCAGGAGAAGAATGAGAAAAGACTGTCACCAATACTGTGAAACTTTCTCTGCTGCAGTAAAACCTAACCATGCTTAAAATACAAAATTGAAAGAGTAGTTAAATAATTAGTGCATTTTTAAAGTGCTATTTAGTACTTACCAAAGGTGCTGACTAAACCCGAGTCACCACACTATAGGACAAGGCAATGCTAATTTTCACAAAGCCACTACTAGCTGCCTTATTCTCTGAAAATACTGCAGACTGGGTCAGTTTGAATCCTTTCCATATCATGGCTGCCAAGCATTAAATATCATCCCTGCATATCTGTGAGTTTACTCCCTGGTTACAGAAACCAGTATCCCATCACATGCCAGCTACCAGCTGCACTATCTATAACAAAGAAATGTTAGGTTCAGGCACCTGTCAATTAGGAATGAGAGACTCCCTTAATTTATTTCACATTGGCTACAAAATGGCTACAGTATCAGTTCATCACTGACTTATTGTCACCCTGAGCTGGATTTGAGTCTGTGGCTTATACACCTATGCATAAGTGTCCTTGCAGGTAAGTGACAGACTTAGTTTCCTACCACCAGTAGAAATTAAATTTAACTTTCAGACTGTATTAAATAAACTTATATGAGGATTTTTTCTCATTGGAAGAGTCCCCAGTGTATCACTGTTCTTGTTTCCTTCCATACAAGCCCTCTCACAATTCTCCACATATCTTTCAAGTCACCTCGATTAGAAATAAGCATCTGGGTTAGCAATCATTTTTTAATGTCTCTACAATACAGAGTAAAAGCTTATAAAATGATTTGTTAATTTACATTTTTTGATATAATGAAATGCTTTACATGTTCATAACTGAACATGGAGAAGAATCTCTGTTTTTCCTTGTTTTTCTGTACCATGTACCACATCTGGTTACTCATTCCTCCTTCTTCAGCTGTCATTTCCTCAAATATCTACACACTCATCTTTCATTTCCCTGATCCTAGCTGGCAACCTGTTTAGAAAGTAGAAATTATCAAGGTGCTGCTGCACTGCAGGGCAGGTGCCTTTTGAATGCTGCAGTTCTGGTCCTTACAACTGTAGATGAATATGGCACGACTAAGGAAGGAACAGACAATTGCAAGTGGAGGTACAAACACTTCCACAAAAGAAGAGGTTCAACAGGTGATACCTCTTCAGTTCATGAAAGAGGCAGCTGAGTAGGAATATGATGGAAGTTAATGAAATCCTTTGCAGCATGGAGAAGGAGATAAAAAATACGTTGTGAAACTTGCTGCTCTGGGATGTTGTGAGGGCCAAAAGGATAATTAGTTTTGGAAAGAGATTTCAGAGCTACATGGAAGATATATATATAATTTACATCACTATATATACTGGTAGCTATAAAACATCATGATAAAGATATATGGGTGATAAAATGATGATTGCTGGAAACCGGCAAGGTGTGCCAACAATGAGATTATTCTTTTCTTGACTGCATTATTATATTGTTTTCTTAGACACAATATTAGTCACTGTCAGTTCAGAAAGTTAGGTGGACCTTTGGCCTGACCCAGTTTGGTCAGTCTTGTAGTGTTGCAAACCACATACCTCTTTTTCTCCACCGAGACCCCATTTTTGACTTAATGTCCATGCCAGGTCATGCTAACTCCTTTCCAGACTGTATTGCTCAGTCATTAATTGCAGTAGCCTTGCTCATTGGACCCTTTAGGAATATTGCTTCTACTGGTATTTTTTTCCTTTTTCCTTCTCTCGCTCATCCATGCTAAAGTTAATTTACGTTAGCTAAAATAATTCCAGCATTTTAAAAATATGTGAACACTGTTATGTAAACATGTGGATATGGTCCTGTTTGTGTTCCCCTGAGGCCTGGCCTGCTTGTAACAGAAAAACAGGCAGAGTAAAAATTGCATCCTGTTTCTTTCATGTTTTTTTCACTTTAGTCCACAGTAAAAAGAACTGTATTTTTTTTTAACCTTTTGCAAAAAAGACATTATTTTTAAATGTGGGGGGCTGGATATTTACAAGAGAATAACCATATTGCTAAATGCTTATACCAATCCTGGTTACACTCACAAAGAAAAAACGATTGTTTTGACTGTGCAATAAAGTATTACAGTAAAAACAGAGATAAGAAAGACTATTGGCTTTCAGATTTTTTTATTTGTAGTACTCTATTTGCTTAGTCCAGACAAAAATGTGAGTAGTTAGGCAAAGGTTTCCTGTGGTTTCAAAAGTGGAATCCAATATACTCTAATGCACATCTCTATTGGAGCTTCTGTCATAATAAGGTTGATTCACTTATTCAAACTACCCTTATTCCCAGCTGTACCTTCACTAGAAATAGATCCTAATCACTGTCAGTTCCCTTGGGACTTAAAAAGCTGAAGCAATACAAAAGTGTGTATAACTTTTAGATAATGTAGTCACATTTTTCTAATCATATTTCTAATTTCACTAGCTTGTTACACAAAAGCACTGATTGGGGAACAAGATCATAAAAGCCTAAGAGATAATACTAAATCACTCACATGCCAGAATATAATAATTGTAGAGTTGCTTAAAGAGATAGCATAAAAATACAATGAATCCCCAAAGCTGCATTTGCAGGCTACTTTTAAAGAGGAACAAATAATGCTCAAGGGTGGGGCATGGGGAAGCTTGTACAAAAACAATGATTTCTACAATAATTAAAAATTTAATCAAACCGTTGATTCCTTTCCCCATCCCCCAACACACACAACGTTTCAGCTTGAACAAGGAAAGGGCCATTTGTCAGGAAGCACCGTACAAATGCATTCCCACAAACATTTGAAATAAAGAAAAAACTAGTGTACTGTAGCTGAAAAACAGATGCCTTTTAATGAAGGCAATACCTTTATAGTTCTTGTTTTTACATGTGTCTTAAAAGAATTGGAGTTACTTTGAAGTTTAAAAAATCAGTGCATTCTGATTTCTGAAGGCTGCCTAAGAAGATAGAACAAAATGCCATCTTTGATAGTTCTCTGTGTATTGTTTCACAGCAGTATTGAAGGGGACTCTTACGTATTGAGAAGTGGGTTGGAGACAGTCTGTCTCTGTGTGTCAGTTCGGAACGTAAGACTCTGAAATACTTACCAGCTCTCAATTTTCCTCATTTTCCATGTGCGACAAGGCATGCATTAAAGTACATGATGGATCTAGCACACCAAGTTATACAACGGTGAGGATGCGCAGTATGATGTAGCATCTGGAGTATGTCCCTTGGGTCCCTTCTAGTGTGAAACGCCCGAAGAAGTAACAGGGCTCAAGAGCAATAGATAGCAGTGCACTCTTTCCTATTCCGCCACACTCCCATTCCAGGCACAGCTGATCACCGGATTTAATGGCATTTGCATGTGCTATAGTGGTCACAGAGTTGCAGAGGCACTGTACTGAAAACATGCGAGCAAGACCCCCAGTCTCGGAGGCAAGGACACATGCATGAGGGCATGAGGCTTGTGTCAAGTGCACAGGCTCAAGGAGGTCCATCCTCAGAGCCAGGTTCCTGAGCCCAAGCTCTCACAGCAACAGGATAGGATCAGAGTGTCAGTAGTCTCTTGCTACAAAAAAAAAAAAAAAGATCCTTCTGCCTTTCCATGTAGCAAAGCAAAGCCTGAAAATACAAACTGAGCGTGTCTGTCTGGAGCTGCTGATATGATTAGTGTAATTATTAGGAGACTCAGAGCCTGGGCAGATTACTTGCCGCAGTTGAAGTTGTTATCACTTAGGACAGACTTGTAGCAGTTCGGCCTGATGGACACAGGTGGAAACTGGGAGGTTAAAGCAGAAACTCCAGTAATGCCTTTTTATGCGGCCGGCACATTTCCAACATCAGAACAGAGTAGACTCTTGGGGGCAACTAAATCTGCCAGGATTTATCTGCCAAAACCCTAAACTGGCTTAGAAACTGTTTTGATTAAATCAGTGTAACTGCGTCAGATGAGAGACTCGGACTCGATTAAGTACCTCCTAAAAAGTGGTGGTGTAAAGTTTGGCTGTCATAGGAGGTAGTTTGAACCAAGCTGCTAGACTATGTCAGGGGACCTGAGGAGGTCTCATGCTTCCAGTCTGCCTCATCTGATGTGGGGCAATATTCCCTAGAAGAGAGGTGAAATCAAAAAAATGGAGACAGCAACATTAAGTGCTGCATCCATTTCCTTCTATATTGTCTGTTTACAAGTTAAATATCCCTTTTTTGAAAATTAAGGCTATTACTTCTATGTCCAGTGATTAAAGGAATTATTTATTTCTATCTTTTTATATAAAGACAACTGTTGTGTTCAGTCTTCTCTGGACAAATGGACATTTTTTAACCAGCCCTGAACTGCTTTCCTGGGCTCTGTAGCCTCTCTATGCCTCTATGAATGGCAAGCATTTCCAAGAAGCAAATGATAAAGCCATGAGATGTACATGTCATGGTCTACTTTGCCGTACTACAGTCATGACGTGCCTGTGTTAGTGAACATTTGCTTATGCAAGTATTCCATGGGCTCCCCAATGTATGCAAAACTCACCGTTATCAATCAGTCAAACAATAAAATAACACCGGGGTTTTTTTTCAAAATAAGAAAACTTTGTCCCCCACATCACAGCATTTAAACGCAGACGTGCTGGTAAGTTTGGAGTCTTTTCCTCGAATAAGTATTTGCTGTTCCAAAATGAGATTGACTGCTCAGACTTTTTGCTACAGTCTGGTGAGCTAAAAGCCATATGTTTCAAAATCAAAACAGATTCTCACATAATTATTAGACTGTAGGAGTTAGGTTTAAAAAATACATGACAAATACCCCAACGCTTCTGATAGAATTGCAGGAGGTGACCAACCTTGAAACTCAATTCATGGTGTGTAATTGCCTTGGCAAGGCACAAAGTAGTAAGAATGTACATTTCCTTGTACCGTATGGGAATGCCTTGAATTCTTGGTTTTCCTACATCTACGCAAGCAGCACAGTGCATGGAATTGTTAGGTGAAGATCCTTTGAAAAAGGAAAAAGAAAGCCTTTCAATGTGCTTTTGTCTCCATGTATAGCCTTTACAACCTACTTGCACATCACAAATGTCATAAAATCAAAATCTTCACAGATAAAGTACCAGCCTGTCTCTTTCATAGTGCAATAAAAGAAATAATCAGTAATTTTACTTTGAGCCTTCATTATACCACTTGTATGGATCTCTCCTAGATAGCAGTTAGACTAATTGCCATAAATTTTTCAGGCAACTGGTTTGCATTATCTTCTGTATACAATGTAGAGAAAACAAACAGATTGCATCTATACAAATAGGAAAAAGGATGTTATTTCTGTAGCTTCAACAAGTTTTGAAAAACGTATGGTGTCTTTCACAGGATTTGGTGCTTTGTACATAATAACTATTACTTATACTTTTCAAGAATAAATGTTACTATAAAAATCCATATTTTTTAAAGGTATAGTAAATTAAAATTATTATGTTTTAAGAAATCTAGAGGCTGTTCTTAAAATGCACATTTTTTTCCTTGATGTAATTAAATCATAGAGGACCTATGAGAAGGAATGGCTTATGTTTGTCCTTTTTTGAACATCAGGAAGCAATTATCCAAGATGTGCTGAGATCAGTGATACTGACACATAACAAAAGAGAAAAATGAAAAAAAATCTATTAATTTCAAGGCGGGTTAACAGGTACAGTAAGACATGTAAAATACTTCATTTTCACAATGCTAGTGTGTTGCAAAGACAATGAGAATACAACAGTAAAGAGAAAATTAAAGTACTTGTGTCTTGGACTTATCATCATATTCAAGACAATACTTACTTAAACTTATTGTAAGTCAAATGATGAAGGAAAAGAAAAATGAGAGTATTGTTGTCATTAGTATTTAATCGTGCATTACAAATGGATTCTCTGACTGACATGAAAACCTACAGAATCCAATCAAGTCCCAGACATTGGGTAGGGAATGATTAATGTAGCACTGTGGAAGTTGATACTAGTCAGTTCCCAAAGAAGGCAGTGTTACTTGGTACTGATTGTCACATCTTTACCATAAGTCTTGGTAATTCTGCTCTTGTTCTGCAGAGGTGTACGTTGCACACAGAGGAGTACAGAGGTGTACGTCGTACTGTTTGGGATACCTATGCTTTACTTCTTTCATTGTGGAGAAATAGGTTGTCTCAGGGTCTATTAGGCAATGGAAGACATTTTCTACTATGTTAGGCCACGTTTGTGCAGCCTGCAGCCTGTTTTCATGACTGTAGAAAAATCATTTAACATATTCTGATACTTCATTGGACTAGGCCTGCTTACATGATCACTCTCTTAGAGCATACCTGAAGAAAGAAAAAATAATGGAGATTTCCCTAATGATTTCTAATGTCTTCAATGCCTTATTGAGGCAGCCAGCTGTTGGAAAGTCTAAAGATGAACCAGGGCATGGAATGGCTCTAATTCAAGTTCCAGTCGCTTTGAGTCTCCTAGATAAACTGCCCCAGTTCCTAGAAGTTCCCAAATCTAGAAGGTGCTAGATTTGTAACCACATGCAAAGATTTTACGCCATGAAGTAAAGGGTTTTTTGGAACTTGATTGACCAGAGCTAACAGAAAAAGATGTTCAAGCAATGTTTGTAAAATAAAATTTTCATGAAGTTTCCACTTTTCTACTTTTTTTTTTTTTTTTAGTTTTTAGTTTTAGCTTGACTTAGACTATGTGAATTTACTACATATTGGAAATCTACAGTCAAAGAAGAATGTCTCACTAGTCCGTAACAATTCCTTGCTTCCCCAAAGAGCATAAAGATTTGGGATAATCTATTAGAGAATGGAGTTCCTATCTTGTTGCTGGTGAGCAGACAGGAGTTCAAGGAAGCTCCCCTTGCTAATGGAGAAAGTATTGGAAAAGAAGACATCCTATTTAATTTTATCCCATAGCTTCTGGCCTTCCCTTGACAAGAATATTGATTTTCGGAAACAGATAAGGTAGGCAGCAGAACTCAAACCTAAGGTCTGTTTCTCTAAAGAGGCTACCATGCAGAATTTTCTTCAGCTGGGCTGAAGACTTGTCCCTAAGGATCTGTTCAAAGACCTAAAGGCTAAGTAAGTGCAGTGAATTGCTAAGGCTGAAGGAGTCTCTGTTATTTCATGGTGAAAAGTATTCGGTGGATGTACTCAAAACTCCCCGTCCCTTTCTGAAGCTGGGACTGGCATGGCTGTTTCTCATTTGGGACTGTGCATTCCTGCAGATACTATTAGGGGTTACCAAATCCACGACGCCAACAGAGGATAGGCTACTGCAGCTCCAAGCCTCCAACTCCAACCAGTAGAGGTTGAGGGGTCACTGCCCTTTTTATCCCATTCCCTCTGTTTTCTCACACTTGATTCTTCCCATCCCTCCCTTTCCCCACTTTTGATTCTTCCCTAAACATCCTGTAATGAGTCTCATGCAATCTTCCCAAGCATCCCATAATAAGCCCATACTCTCCAGCAGTGACCCCTCAGCCTGTAGGTGATCCCAGCACAGGCTCTCCCACTGACTCACGGTGGTGGGTGTCCCTCCTAGCCCATGGGGCTGATGCCCTCCTGGGATGCCCTGGGGCAGCCAGGGCAGGGGCTCATGTCCCTGACTGGGTTACTGGGTTTCCCTGCCTGGCACTGTGCCTCTCTGCTCCTTTGTGCCTGGGCAGATGAGCCTTTAATCACACATCCTAACAGACACATCAGCCATTACTGACTGTGTCACAAAGAAAATCACCTCCTGCATGTCTTGTGGCTGCTCCAGGTGAGTTTGAGGAGGAAAACGGTCACAACTCCACCATCTGTTGCAGCACACAAAGAGCAGGGATGCCCAGCCTGTGCTGAACACCTTGCTGCTGATTCAGACCGCCTCTGCTTTATCATGCCCAGCCCCTAGTCAATGGCCTGATCAGTGCCACGGACTGTGGAAGGCTTCTTAAACTTCTACTAGCTGTCAGCTGCCTCAAGAAGATGTTGCCACTAGCCACAAATCACTAGGAAACAGGTAAACATGACACTTGAATAAAAATGAAGCTGAGTATTTTTCCCCTCGCATTATTTTGTGACCATTTCAGTTACACTTCAGTCCTTCTCCTAGTGATGTGCTAACTCTCACCAGGCTTTGTGCAATCAGTTATCAAGAGACACTTTCTCAGCCCAAGAGCTGAAAGAGACCTTTTGCAAATGACTTGATATCTCCCTACCTATTACAACAGATGTGAAAAACAAAGGACATTTGGCCTGCCACCATAGCAGTTTCTGTAGTGTCTTGTGACGGGCAGCCTGCCAGAGATCCTATGCAGAAAACACCATGAGGGATGACGGTCATTGATAGGGAAAGTACAGATCAATTCAGGCTGATAAAAATAGTGGGTATGTTGACCACTATTTTCATCAGCAAGAACTTAGCTGTACTCATGCTCAGAGTGGGTTTTGTCAGGATAGGACAGGGGAAAGGTACTACCCCAAGTAGCATCGCCTGTTGCACTACATGCACTTCAAGTTATATGATAATATAGTCCCCGCATCAAAAATGGAATTCTATCTGTTGCCTGAAAAGCAGGTTATTTAATGAGCTTCCATGTGTTTGAATATAAAAATATCTGCATGACTATATGATCATTCTTGTGGTCCTAGCTCAGCCACAGCATGTCTGACAATTAACCACATTTTCACTTCTCTTCTTTTTTGATATGTTAGGACACACTAAACCTGACTCCAGGCTTCCGTTAGGTAATGTTTATAAAATGGGAGGCAGTAAGTAACAGGAGAGAAATAATAAAAACCTGATTTTTAGGTCTTTTCTCTTTTGTCACTGACTCTGGAAGCATTCCTAATCCATTTCAGAGCAAAACCAAACAACTAACAGAATCGTGAGGGTAATTATAGTTATCAAATTTATGCTTGTGATGTGACTTGTTGGTGAACAACGTTCAGCAAGTAAGTGCTTTGTCTCCAAGAGTTACTAGTATAAATTCCATGGCAGATCTGGGCACAGAACTCAGAGACCATTTATTTAGCCATGGGACAATTAGACATCTACCACAACTGACAAAAATGTACTAACAATCATAACTGAAATAAAATATACATTTTTTGTTTGAGGGGCATTTTGTAAAATTTCAGAAAGTTGTTACCAGTATAAACCTGGCTTGTTTCACAGAGAATAAATATCCTAATTCTCCAACAACAAAAAAAAAATAATTATTTTAAGCCTGTAGTTAAGAGATAATTAACAGGAGTATTCAAGTATGACTTCATAAATGTCCTTCGATGTTATTTAAAATATTTGGGGTTAGGACTATTTTTTTCAAAATATAATATGACAATGCAGGGAAAAATAAATTCTTGAGCAATGTAAATTAGCCTATTTTGATTTGCATTTGAACAAGAGTATACACATGGAATTTAACAAACCTGATTCACTTTCTCAGGAAAGAATACAAAATTAATTAATTAATTATTTTTTGCTTTGTTTACAGGTTAAAACTCCACTGAGACACATAGTTTCACATTTAGGAGATCCTGGTTGCGTGGCTATTGATCAGCATTACAAATTATTTAAGCATATAAAAATTACTTTTACCTTTTTTTTTCCCAGCTTGCTGAAAATATTCAGCCACAATAAATACATCAAAACATCCATGTTCTGCTCTGTGTATTGTGACTTACAGCTGTCAGTGGCCTCAGAACAAGCAGGACACCCAGTTAAAGATAAATTAGTCTTCAATCAAATGGCAATGAACGTCTGTCACTTTCTGGTATCTGTGTGCTCTGTGGAGTGCTGTACCTGAGTGAGGCTGTTGAGTACTCATCCTGATTCTCCTTTTTAAAACACACGTATTTATTTTAGAATAGACTAGAATAGACTGTTTCAGTTGGAAGGGACCTACAACCATCATCTAGTCCAACTGCCTGATGGATTCAGGGCTGACCAAGTCAAAGCATGTTATTAAGGGCATTGTCCAAATGCCTCTTGAACACTGACAGGCTTGGAGCATCAATCAGCTCTGTAGGAAGCCTGATCCAGTGTTTGACCACCCTCTTGGTAAAGAAATGCTTCCTAATATTCAGTCTAAACCTCCCCTGGTGCAGCTTTGAACCATTCCCATGCGTCCTGTTGCTGGATACCAGGCAGAAGAGCTCAGCACCTCCCTCTCCACTTCCCCTCCTCAGGAAGCTGTAGAGAGCAGTGAGGTCACTCCTCAGCCTCCTTTTCTTCAAACTAGACAAGCCCAAAGTCCTTAGCTGCTCCTCATAGGATACGTCTTCCAGCCCTTTTCCTGTAGGGGCAGACTTGTTTGCAGCTGACAGTTTTGCTTGAACTTTGAACAAATTCTGCCCCCACCCATGTTGAACTATGGCATTGATTTTATGGTCCACAAAAAGATGAATAAAAGATGAATTTTGACTTTGTTAAATTTTAACCAATCAAATTTCAAAAGATCATAGGACTGCAGCAGAGATGTATTAATAGAAATGTAGGACTAACGAAACCAGCACAAACTCTTAGTGGAAGAGTGTATTTGCAGATGTAGTCTTCAGCCTTTTAAATGTAATGATACTTAAAATTTAGTCTGCAGGTGATCTGGACCTTTGTGTAACTCACACTGACCAGCAACAGGAGCAGAAACATGTCAATGATAGAAAAGCTTTTCACAACAAAAGTCAGATTAAGAGGAACGGGAGAAGACAGGAAAAAAGAAACTCAGCTTTCTAACATTTATGTGTGTAAACTGCACTGCAGCTGATCTGTTCAGTTTTATTATATAACAGTGCATGTGAATGTACAATACCTAAATATAAGTACATGTTTCTGCAATCACACAGCAGTCCACAGGAAGCTGGAGACATGCAAAAGCATACATTGGCCAGGACTTCACGCAAAAAAAGCTGAGGATAGAGTACAGGCAGGAAAGGTTTCACCAAGGGTTCTGCAGGAAAGGGCACAAGAATCATCAGATGTGTAATGTTTTCCTTATGTGGAATGATGTGGAATGAGTATATCATAGAAATCAGTGAAATTATGAATGGTCTGGAAAGAGCAATTATGAAGTTTTCGTTCAGTGGTTTGTAATAGAAGAGTGGAATAGGAATCAGAAGAATTTATCAAGCAGGAGATTTAAAATAAATGAAAAGTAGTAGATTTTTTACCCACATGTAACTGCACTTTGGATTTCATTACTAAGAAAAGTTGTGGAGGCCAAAAGTGTAAATGGATTCAAAAAGCAACTAGGCAAATTTGTGGAAAAGATTTCCATTGGAAATACAAAGAGCAGAGGTCCAGATGCAGCTTCCAGTTCTCGAACACTCTTAAGCTGTATCATTCCATTCACATCCTGTTTTAACTCTTTAAAAGTCTCCTGTTAGTTACTGAGAGAGAAGGAGTTTTGGTTCAGCGCTTAGATTCTTATACACTGGGACTGCAGCAAGTGGTTTGAATATGTCATACTGGATCCTGTAAGAAAATGCTTTTACTGTCAGTAAGAACACTAGTATAGCATTTAATAAGTGATCTCAGGATCCAGATGCCATTGTGCTGAACAAGAAATGAAGAAGCCTCTTCTTAAACCACAGATCATAGGCTTTTCTTTAGCAACAGGACATATTTTACTTCACCATGTTCAAACATGGCAGGGGCAGTTATCCAAAAAAATTAATCACAAATAGTTTCTCACCCTGGCTTTGTAGTCTCACACTTCCAGTGTGAGAACAGAGCTGTAGGGATGAGAAAATAGCCAGCTTAGTTTCAATGTCACAGGCATCTGAAATGGGAGTAACAAGTCGTACAAATGCCGAGGACTCCAAATTAGGTGCTTGAATTTATTTCAGTTTTAATAAATCAAAGTTCTTGCTAGCAGCTCTGAGGCAGAATTTTAAAAAGTGTGTTATTCCTTTCTCAACACAGACTCCCTCCCCTTCTGAAATAAGAATGCATAAATTACAAATGGAGGTCTTCTGGGGCAGCACTGGCTGTTATACTAAGAGCACATTTTAACTAGACTTGTCAACAGGTTGAGATCAGCAATTTTTACAGGCATATCACTTCTCTTGCTATAAAGCTGGCATAATAATTTCCTTCACAGCTGGCAAAGTATTTAATATTTGTTTCCCGGAAATAAACTATACCTATTTGAAATTAAGCCTTAGGTGTCCTTAATAATATGACCCTTAAATTGCAGTTCCTTTCTGGCTACACAGGTAGTATGAAATAGAAGATGAATTCTACTACTTGCCAGGAGATGAGTGAATTAGATGAGCTAATTTTCAGCTTTTCTCTTCTTGTAATGGTTGTTTATTAAGAAATATTATATCTCCCCCTTCTCCAACCAAGATGAGCATTTTTTTCAGAATCAGACCAGATCGCTTGCATAAACACTACATTACTCCATTGCACCAAGGTGACTGAATACCAGATTATTCAGTCCAGAGGAAATATTACAAGCATGCTGTATGTCTGTATAGATGTAGATATTTCGGATGTGAAAGAAGTACCAGTAGATGGTGCTCAAGAATATATTGCATAAACAGCTATGCATTGGTCAAGAATAGAGAGAGGAAGTAATGGATAATGCCTTTCTGAAGTAACCTTCCTACAGAGCAGTACAGGCAAGTAACCTTAGCTATTCCGAAATGTAAATGGGTAAGAGTAAGGAAGGTACTGTGTGACAGAGTAGGGGACATCCTGGATGAACAATTTTGTGGTATGAGGCTTAAGCTGTAAAATTTACCTAACCTACTTTTACCAGTGTCTAGATCAGAGCTTGTTGTTCAGACTCCCTTTATATACAATGGAGAAAAATAGGCACTACTAGCAAAAAACTCATTTTTTTCTCAGGTGGACACCTCTTGGGTTTGTAGGCTCCATTGAGCTATGTTGTGTGCATAAGACCTATGTGTACAATGGTTCATACCAAATAGTCAAGCAAGTCTCCACTGGCTTTCCTCCCTAGGAAGACCACAGACACAGAGCTGGATTGTCCTATACCTCATTAATTTTTGCCTACTGTAATACCTCTTGTGTTTGATAGGGAGCCAGCATTAGTGTAATTCTGAAACCTCTATCAGAATAGAGAGATTGGGAAAGATGCTTGAAGATCAAAGAAGCTCAAAGGACTTTATGATCATATTTCTGACTCTGTACTCCATTTATTCCATGTGTTCTTTGGACATATACGGGCTCTGATGTTCACATTCTTATGCAAAAAAAAAAATGTTAATGGAAACTTCAAATATGTCCTCACATCTTCAGTGTTGAACAAATAAAATGAGCCTCTAAATGGGTACTTGTTTGTTCTTTTTTTTTTAAAAAAAAAGTAGATTCTATACACACTTATATGCATATGTATATAAATATATAAACACACACAGACATACATGTATATATATGTATACATATAAAGTTCCTTCAATTTGCTGAATTATACCATTTAAAACAAATAAGAAATTCTAGCCCAAACATTTCTAATAGGAAAATAGCATGGAATTTTTTACTTGATTAGTCTCTTTTACTTGGCGTTTCCATGGGATATTTGACACCTGGAGCAAGATGCTGATTTGGCGTTCTTCCCTATTCTAGTAAAGATCGTGTTGGGAATCATTCATAGCTGGCCTCTTGTGGAATAGATATTAAATTGAAATTCTGTGTCTGCTGGTGTATTTGCCTCCTTTTTCAGAATCCTTTCACTTAAGCCTTGTTGCAGCCTGATGAGATTCATGAAGGAAATTCCTAGAACAACTTTTACAGTGACCTATTTATGGATTCTTTCTATACGTCTGAATTGAATGTTACAAGGTGATTTTCCTGCTTTCCATTGACTTGAATCACAAAGGTGATTTCTGCCCCAGTAATATCAAATATGTTTCATAAGGAATACTAATGCCCTTGAGATTTCATTAAATACACAGGTTTGTAAAGGTTTTCCTTGCTTATTGTTCTGAATCATTTTCTGGTGCCTTCCATAGTAAATATGCAAACAGTATTGCAACCTTTGCCACAGAAAATCTCTCTCTTGATAGCTCCACCCTGTCAGAGTATTCCATCTAAGCCTTACTGATGGGAATTTAAAGATAGAAATTAATTACAAGCTTGAATTGTTTCACCACAGTGTGCTGCCATGTTTGTCAAGTCACTTTCAGCTTCAGTGCTTGCTGTCACTTGTCTCTCAAGAAGTATTAGATTCTAGTAATTTTACAAATATGTAAAAAAGACGTATTTGGAGATAGATTTCTGGAAATTAGAATTCTGTTGGTGGGTCATGGCCAGGGGAATCTACCCAGTTTTTTAAAGCCTTGAATGAAAATCATTCTTTTGAAATATGACACTACCATCAGTGGACAATGAGACAGAAGTAGGAAAGGGAGAGACAGAAGCCAGCTGGCCTGTTGCAATGTGTGCTGGTAGCACCACGTAGTTCTTCTTTTTGAACATTCTGTGAAATTTAGATCCATTCTTTTCCAAATACATAGCTGTCATAAACTTTAAATATCCACTATGGTTGTAGAGATATGTCTAAATATACGGCTTGCTTAGCCTCTGCTCAACAGGTGAACTTCAGCTCTGCCATTTATTTTGACACAATTCATTTTTATGTCACTACTAGTAAGGGTTGCTTGAATTATAATCCCAATGTAAAAAGTGATTTTTTGAAAAACAGCATTGTGGGGCTCCAAGTTAATTTCTGACCTAGTAATTTGCGGCTCAAAACTACTCTAATATGTGTTTCAAAGGAAGAGAGGGAAGGACTGTTCCTCTTCGTTGCCCCTTGCTAATTTCTTTTTCCATTTTGCCTATGTTTCTTATTATATAAATTCTGTAGACTCAGCCTGGAGTCTAGAAGACAAATTAACTTCTTTCTTTTTCCTCACAGTTAGTTAAATAAGATTCACCAAACCAAAATTTAGATTAGTTTAAAACTTTTTTGTACTTGGATTATGAATCATTCACAGACTGTTTCTGACATTTCAAATGTAGATTTTGTCATTCTTGTTTGGACAGACTTTCAATTTTAGGGTCTGTTCATTGTGATTATTTACTAATTTTGATTGTGAGTTCCAGTGACATTGGCACTACTCCAGAACTCCATGTCTAACACTTTTTCATGGAGACAAGCACAGTAATAAATTATTCTATGATATATTATTATCCTCTACTTGGAATTCATGAGGCCTCATCTGGAGTACTATGTATGTCCAGCATTGGTCCCTGCAGTACAAGGGAGATAATGCAAATGCAGCAAAAGGCTCCCGAGATGATTAAGGGGCTGGAGCACATGGTATTAGAGGAGAGAAGAAGGAGGATAAATGCCGTCTGCCTAGAGGGGATTTATAGAGAAAAGAAAGCCACACTCATCTCAGAGGTCCTTCCTCAAGGAAAGGAAAAGAATTTTCTAAAGGAAATTCTTGCTGGATATAAGGAAAAAGGTGTTTTCACAATGAGCATGGTTAAGCCCAGGAACGGGATCCCAGAGAGATTAATCACTGGAGATTTTAAAAACTTAACTGGACACAGCACTGAGTAACCTGCTATAAATTCAAAGTTGTCCTTGCTTTCACCAGAGATCAGACTAGATGATCTCCAAAATTCCTTTCCAACCTAAATTATGATGGCAGTCTAATGACTGCTCTTTTCATTTTTTCCCCCTCAGATTTCCCCTATTTTAATGCCCTTTTCCCTTCCTCTGTCCTTTCCTTGTCCTTCTCATCTGGTTCTTCATTTGATCCCTTCCTTTGTTACTCTTTCAATTTTTCTTCTATAGCATTACTTCATTTTTTCCTTTTCTGTTGCTTTTGTCATCTTTCTACAACACTCCATTTACCTGTAAGACATTTATAATACAGGCAGAAAAGAAAACCATTCAGAGAAAAACACATGACAAAAATACAGGGAGGCTGGTTAAAAAGATGTACAGGTCTCTTTTATTCCCTTCAGTTATGAACAGGTAACTTACTTAGACAATAGCCTGTGGGTCTGGCTACTTCTCTTTTTCTTCTTTCACTTTTTCTTCTCTCCTGTGCTTAACAGGTGCCCTCTTCCTACCTTTGCTAACCTGAACCTCCCTGCCCAATAGTCCCAGCATCTAACCCCTGTACCCATCCTGATATTGCTGTTATACCTTCTTCACTCAGCTTTTGTCTCTGTCTCCTTTCCCCCTCAGTATGGTCCCCCTTTCAGGTCCTTCTTTTACAGGCTCCTTTCCCCTTCAGTGTGTTCCTCCTCTCAGGTCCTTCTTTTAAATGTTCGCATTTTAAATTTTCTGGTTCATCAAATCTTATCTAATTTCAGATATTCCTTTTCACCCAGCTTTGCAGTAGTCAGAAATTCCAGTCAGCATTTGCAGTTTTTAAATTAAATTCTCCCTATCAGAGTTCCCTTATGAGTCTGTGTGCCTTCCCAAAACCTTATGACAATTCCAAATGTGACCACTTTTTCATGGAAAAAAAAGACAGTGACCATATCACTTGCAGAAAAACAGCTCTGCAAAATTTCAATGCATAGCATGGAAGACTAGAGCTTGAAGAAGTTAAACTTTTTCAATGAAGTAGCTGTAAGAATTTGTTATCAATAGGAAAACAACATATCTTCTCATTCTCAGAAATGGCCAGAGTATATCTATGGAAAACTCATGCCTCAAGGTAGGCACCTGGCATGGGATATTGGAGCAAGAATAGTTAACCTCCGTAAAGTCTATAAATAGTTGAAAACTGCATGTTGAATATGAAGGTATTGAATAGAGGAGACATTTCTAATTTGGCTTATAATACATTGTTGCACAATTTTATTTTTATTCACATGTAATATGGTGTTTTGAGATTTTATTCCTTCTCCCATTTATTGCTAATTTCATACTGGACACATGCCAATATTAAGTCTTCATCAATGTCTAAAAACACAACAATTAATTTTCTTTTTCTTGGTATTCTGATACCATTCCAAATTCTATTTTTGTTTATCTCTTTATCTCATGTGATAACCACATTTTTCTTTTTGATCCATTTGACTTAATTCCATCATCTGCCCTTTTTCTAATTTATTTGTACTGTGACTTTAATTTTCAATTTTGTGTTCATATACAAAAATGTCCCCTGACCATAATGTCCTTTCTTCACCTTGAGTGGTCCTGTTATTTTCCATATCATAATTTTCAAATGCAACAAAGATATCTTGCAATATTGCTGTAGATATTTTTCTTTTAGATAAAATTAACTAAGTCCAATGACTAACTTCTACATTTTAAATGGCTTAAGCCAGGCCTTACTGTTTAAGCTCTTACTAATAACCTGCCTCTCTTTATTTCTTCTGTTTTCTTCGAATTAACGTTCTGGCAAAATCAAGCACAAAATATGTATTACTATATTCTTATGGTCTCTCAGTTCTCTTTTCACATCACTGAGGATTTCTCCTTTCAACACTGTACAAAATGCTTTAAAGCATTTCCAGGGAATTTGTTGTTCTGGCTTCAAGCTGAGTTTTGACTCTCAATTGGATTAAATCTGAAATTCAAGACAAGGCATTTGCCTTCCAGCATTTTGCTAGAGACTTACTAAATCTAGGTTCTCTTCTTCTTAATCTTCCCAAATATTGACTGTATCTAACTGTTTACTAGGTATGTAAGGGACAAAAATCACAAAAATGTTCCAAATGCAAAAAATGAATTGGTGAGTCACCATGTCACATTAGTTAGAGTGTGGGTGAAGAAATATCTTAATTATTTATTGGTTTTACAGAGACTTATTGAAATGAAATAATCACTGAAATCAATTGGACAAACCATGAAAATAGAGAGCTCAGCCACAAAACTTGGCTATTATTTTATTCAAAGTAAATGAACATAAGAAAAGAAATAGGCTTCATCACTTAATGAGAAATGAATGGGCATGGGTAAACCTGGCTGAAAACAGTGTTTGTGTGCAGGTACATATGTGGATAAACATATAGACATATGTTTATATGTATATAGGTAGTTGGACTAGATGATCGATGTAGGTCCCTTCCAACAGAAACATCCTATTCTATTCTGTTCTATTTTATTCTATTCTATTCTGTTCTGTTCTGTATATCTGAAATATATATATTAAAAAAGAATATATTTCCTATTTTTATATTTAACTATCATTTATGAAAATGCATAACAGTATAGAAACTGTTTAGATCTCTCTTACAATCATAAAACAGAAGTATGAAACAAAGAGTGTCAATCTTCAATCGCCTTGCCTTAGAAAGTATTCAAGAAAACACTCAAAATCAGAACATCAGAGAGATGTGTAATTTCATACTTTTTTCAAGGCACGGGTAGTACATGGACCTTGAGTGATGGCTACTGCCCTATAATATACTGAACTCCTCCACTGAGAAGGGATTATTACAGACATTGTAGGGATATTTTATTTCAATACATCATTCTACATCTAAAATATTAGAAGAACTGATAAGTCGATCTCTATTGTGCTTACATGTTAAAGATCTCAAATCCGTATGAAAGCAGATTTCTGGGAGAGGTAAAGGACAGAGGAGAAGGGTAGGATGATAAATAATGCCAGTAATCCCAAAGATACTCAAGAAACATTTCCTATGTTCAAAAGGGAGAGTTTGTGTAACGTTAATCAGCTAGAATATGACTAGTGAAACATAGTGAAACTGTTCAGTTTTCAATGTGTTTGCTGAATTTTAGAAAAAATACTCATAATAAGAGTAAAGTTTGAGCAAGGTTTCATAATTCTCTGTTCCTCAAAATAGCGCTTTATACAAAATATCTGCTCAATGATAACTGAATTACAGCACCTTCTCCCTCTGATGCTTTCCAAAAAAAACCTCTTAAAAAGTCTGGCCCATGAAGTTCAACCAGCAAAGAATTAATGCCAGATGCCATCCATGGAAGAAAAGAATGGAAGCATAAATCCATGTCAAGTACAGCTAAAATCTGTTAAGAGCTCAACAAGGTACCTATGTCCCTGATGAACATCCAGCCTGCTCAATATACAGGAACAGGGGAAAAATAAGCAACAAAACCAAGACAGTTTCTGATTCACACAGCAGTGGAGAATATTACCTTAACAATGTCTCCTGGGAGCAATTGTCTGCATGATGCATCTTTTGCAGGGCAAAGAAAATATGATTATTGGAGAAAGCCCTTGAATCAGGAATCGACTGTTCCATCCTGCAACAGGGACTACAACAATTTTTTGTATGTGTTTATTCAAAGCTATTGTAAATTCTAATATTAATATTTCTGTACAGGGATTTTTCAAGCTCTGTGATTTCCAACTATTAATCTTCCATATTCTAATGAATATGGTAAATTCCAGGGTTAACAAAATGTACTTAATATCACTTTATTTGTTTTAACCTCTGCTCCCAATTGATGCAGAGCCCCTCAAAACAATGAAGCCTGCTCTCACTCTCCTGAAAGAAAAACAAAAATACAAACCATCTAAACAAAATACTCCAACTCTGACTTGAAATGACAAAAAAATGCAACAGGAGTAATTGATTTGAAAGGAAGAAAAAAGTCATGCACATTGGATAACATTATGAGCTGCAGTCTTGGTAGCTTTTTTGTGCTATTTTTCTTTATATGCTTGAAAAACAGCCTAATGAATAACATCAGGGAAATCAGTGCTTATTATCTTGGGGTATATTGCTATCCACACTCCCAGACTCAAGGAGGTGCACCTTTGAACAGATAGGACTAGAAGGGGAATCAGAGACTAATGCTGCTGGATCTCAGAAGTTAATACAGACACATGTAAACTTCTCCAGAGGAGTCATGTACCACCAGTACTGTGATTCTCAATTCAAGGATCAATCCATTCTGCAGCACCTTCCGAACACACAGCCCTGTCTGTCTTCAGGGACCATTTTATAAAGAGATATTCATCCAACAAACCCAAATCTACCGCCAAAGCTAACAAGTTTATTGTCCATTTTTCAGTTAAATCAACAGCCTACTAAATGAGATCACAATAGCAGGCCCTTTGACTGCCATTATGAATAAAAATTGATGTCCTGAATCAAAACACCCCCAAATACTTTGATTCTTCTAAGCCTTGGTCTCTGCAGCATTTAAACTACTGCTTTTATCAGAGACACTGTTGCATTCCCAGGAATTGGGGTGCTACTCCCAAGCCCAGCTTGTCTTTTCTCCGAGCATTGTTTAATTAAATGCCTAGTCCCAATGTGAAAGAAGACCTTATTCTTAATTAACAGACAAACTCCAAAAAGTTTAACTTACCAATCTTACAATTTAGATAAAACTCTTGAGCATTAGAAGTGGTATTTTATAACAAATATATATATATATATATATACACACACACACACAAAAGAACAGATCATTCAGTCTTTGGAGCTTTACTGACCTTACCTAATTTTGCTAGATTTGTGATCTGCTCCTCATCTGCTAAAAATAAAGGGTTATTAGCAACTCTAAGAACAAACACATAGGTAGATAAAACATGGCCAAAATAAAAATACTCCATAGAGCAATCTATCTGACTGACATGGTTGAAAGTGCTGACAAACATGACAACTTTATGACAAAGAACATACATCGCACATTTTCATGACTCTTTGCCATCTACGTACTTAGAACATACTATGTAGAGGCAAGATCTGGACCAAAGTCCTGTAGACAATTATTCCCAAACCGAAGCCCTAAAATTCTCAGCAAACTGTAGATGGTGTTAGCACAATTTTTGCAGACACCAATCTGCAAACCAATTCCCACCTCTTCAAGGACAGAGCAATGGAGAAAATGCCAGTTCTCAAGATACTGAATAGCTTAACCTATAAATTTACTACTTTGCTGATAGGTTTCTCACCGTTACTTTACAGCTGAGATCAGTTGGCTGAAATATTGGTGTATTTTATGTACCTGGAACTACAGGGACCTCTAGGTCTTCTGAACCTATAAGAAACTGTAGCCTCAATGGTAGAATTAGAATTAAGTCTTGGTCTATGATGGAACAAAACTTAAAAGCCAGTTTACCACATCTTGTCTTCCTTGTCGCTCCACCACCCTGAATATCATTTTTGAAAGAGATTGATTTCATCATAAAGAGAAATGAGAAAAAAAAACACTCATTTGTTAATCCACTTATGAATGGGTTGAAGTTCTGCCTTCTGCATCTCTAGTTTCAATATTTTATGTCAAGCATTTTCTTATAGGCATCAGTCATGTCATATATATATGTAATTTGATCAGACATACTGAGACCACAGGGTAAGAGCTACAAACATTGCTAACTAGGCACCACAAAGATTCACGATGAAACTCTTTGTTTCACCTGCCTGTTTGTTAAAGATCACAGAATACAATAGTCAGCCTCATAATTTTGCTGAACTATAGTTCTGTGTTTGGAGTCATTCTCATGGGCTTGAAAAGCTTTTGCTGAATTTGGTCTCGTTATACTCATCTGTGATACACGTGTCCAATCTGAACGCAGCAATTTGCTGTTGAATTTGCTTGTGATTAGCAGTGCACTGAAGTTTTGTTCTGGGTGGTCAAAATATGTGCGACTGTGGTAGACATGCTTTACATTGCATCTTTGCCATTCCTCGCAACCGGACAAAGAGCTATCCTTGCTAATGCTCTGTAAATCTGTACACAAGACTTCACACAGCAAGACAACTCAGCCAAAAGATATCTTACATATTTAAGAACAGGTAGTATTTGGATATATTCATAATTCCTTTTGAAGTTACAATGGAAGGTAGTGCTGAGGGGCACTTAAAATCCAAGACAATGAGAGCTGTGGCTAGCAAAGAAGGCAGAGAGAAAAGTAAAGAAAGAAATCAGAAACAGCCAGCTAGTGTTTATTATACATAGGCAGGGGAAGGAAAATGTCTTCTGTGAAAAATTGGCTTAGGTAGCTGTTACTTTCTGGATACAGCTGAATGCTGTTTCAGCTTTACTTGTAAGGTAAGCACTCCACTAAACTAATAATTGACCTGTAATGGTGTATTTTATAGATCTGCAGGGAAAACTTCTGGTGAATCTATCACTGTGTTTTAGGATTAATGATGCTAAGAAGCTTGCCATTTGTTATCTCCTCTAAACTTTGTTCCCATCTGACTTGAAAGTACTCAGCTAACCAGAGTTAGGGTTTACATCATCTTACATGATCTAGGGACACATGTGGAGGTCCAGGGCTTGTAGATTTTATGCACTAATTCCAAAAGCTGTAGAGGGATGAGGACATTGATAGGCTAGAGATGTTTGTTTTCACTAGTAATTAATGAGCAATCAGCTGTTAATCTGGGAACTGAAATGTTGGTTACTTAGATTATTTGGTTCCTACTGAGCTTCTGAAGTGTTGGGATCAGGAAGTTTGGCCATTGTATGCTAGAGAAAACCCTACAGTAAGCTTTGGGATGAGTGGATATTGTTTATATTCTATACATTTTTTAAAAATATATTTTATATATTTATATATTATATATTGATTTTTATTTTATCTGTTTCCAAAGTCTGCACACTTCTTATCCATTTAAATTGGTCAGTCTTTTTTGTTTGTTTTGTTTTAACCAGGAACTCAATAAGATATGGATACATACCTTAAAGGAATATTGGAAATGTCCTGTGTAGCAGTCAATTCTGAGTCTACAGTGTGTGATTAAGCACATCCATAACTGTTTCTTGTAGACTACAGCTTTACTAGGAAAAAAAGCGAGTATTAACTGAGATCATCTATGCAAGCTTTGTCCACTACATGTTCTTTCTTACAGGTAGATCAGGGAACTCCTTATATTCATTATCTCGTCAGTTACCATGTGCCTGTTGCCTAGACAAGGTAGCAATCTACTTGCTTTGTGAGTCAGCTATGTTTTCCTGTTTAGTCTTGCTGGATGAGATATTTTTTGTATTATCTTTATAAAATATGGGAGCAGTTTAATTTCACACAACACTATATGCAAAACAGCTCCAAACTGTTACAGCATAGCAATTTCATAATGTCTTTCAAAATTTTGTTCCCTTATGATGTCATGAGATTTTTTTTTAACATAGCTTTAATTAGGTGAATGATTTAAATGTCAATCTAATGTATAAAAAGCTATAATAAAATATATAAATCTGTAATATTCTGAGCATGTTCCAAAGTAAAATCGGTTACATGAGTAAAGAAATAGCTACTGGTATGTTTTTCTGAAAAGAACTGTATATTACAAAAAGCAAAGTAGTCCCTATTGGAGTATTAGAAAGTCTGGGATTTTATGTTTGGTTCTTATGACTAAAGCATTTATGGCATCATAAGAACTGCTTAATGAATGTACTGCCTAGTAATACCCCACAGGGCATACTTTATTCTATTCCTATTACTGCTTTTGTCTCTGCAGATAATTCTACAAGCTCACTGCTAAGAAAGCAGAACTGTTACTGCTCATGTATGTTTATTAGAAGTGGTTGGTCATGGAGAACACCAGTGGCTTGAATGATTCAAACTTATCTAGATATTTTACAGGTAATTACACACAAATGAGAACTGATGACCGCTGGGATTTTCTGCATTTTGCATATTATGCTCGTTAATATATTGATATGCATTGAAACAACATTATACCTACTCCTATAATGTTCCTGGACTGATTTGATGTATAAGCTCATGTCCTTAGATTTTCCACAAGTTAGTAATTTATGATGATTGGTTCTTTTTGATCTCCCAGGAATAACTTCCTTTTTTCATGGTTCAATTGTTAAATCCAGTACTGTAAAAGAGTTAAGAATCTTTTATTCTGTCTTTCTTGATTTAAGTTTTATGGCTAGGACTTCAGTTTCTTTTTAGTTCTAATATATTACATGGCAATTTAATAGCTTTAAAACATGCCTAATTCTGGACCAGTTTGCTACATGCGTATTACCATGTAGGACAGATCAATGGGAGCAATTCTACAGAGTGAAGCCAATGCTACTGAGGACTTTATATGTACACTATATGCAATATGGGATTTTTTTTTTTTTTTTTATCAGTGTGAGGTTTGGGGTTTTTTTTCTTTTTTTTTTAATTTTTAAATTTTATTTTCAGACAAACTCCAATCTGGTCCACTAGACTGAAGTAGCAGTGGGAGTACCCTAGATGCCTTTCTGAAGCACATCTTCCCCTTTAGTTCTCTTCAGAAATGTATCAAGTTCACGCACTCCAAGACTGGTTCACGTTGTGGAACCAGAGGAAGCACAGCAAGTAGGGATGATCAAGAAATTTGCTTCAAAAATGCGTGCTGGATCCAAACTCTAACACTAAAGCAGCTGCACCTATGTGGGACTGATTCAGGCACAGGATATTAAAAAGTGTGTTCTGATACGATGTGAAAAAAAATTATTAAATTGCACATCTCAGTCACAGTAGTTGGAGGAAAAGAGATATTTTTGCTCATCCAGGATCATATTGTAAACTACAGGGAAAGGTTCTGACCTTGGAAGCCATGGCCCACCTTGCTTAGATGTAAAGGAGGAACTCTGAGAAGATGCAGTGAATAGAGATTCATTTATACTGAATAACTATGCCTTGCCCTCTTCTTCCCGTTGGAGTATTTCCCAGATCCTTTACCTAGGAACTGATTGATGCAGGAGATGATTGCAGAGCTCTTTTTATAGAGATTTTCCTGTTCAAAATAAATTCACCACTGATCTTAAGGCACTTTAAATTTACTTTGTGGTGTGTAGGGAAAATCTGGTCCAAAGCACTTTGTGCTGACTAGTTGTCTATGTCATTAATTGATTTTTTTTTTCCCCTCTACCATTTTTTTCCTTAATGTACTCCTTCTAACACCCATTTTCATTTTTTTGTTGTTGTTCATTAATTCTTGAGCCTTTAGATTCTTATAGCAGCCAAAATTATTTGTTCCTCCTGGCTGTTATGAATTATGACATTTCCTATTTATCAGACATATTGGATGGAACTGAAGGCTCTACCTCTTCTTTCAGTTACTTGACCTAGTGACTGCTGGGCACTAGAGATGATATACAAGGCTCATACAAGTTTATTGTCCCTTTCCCACCTAAAATGACCTTGACCAGCAGACGTCCTCTAAAACATTAAAAAATAATGTTGTTTTGAGTCTATTCCCACAATTAAATCATAGCTATGCTTTCTATATTACTTCTGCTAGCTAGACTACCAGCTAATTTGTTAATGTAATTTTCACGTTGCGCCTTCCACTGCACATTTTTCTTTTTCCTTTTTTGCTTTTCTGAAAATGTTGCTCAGGACCCAAAGATACTGCTCCCTTCCTCCTATCCTTAGCAGAAAAGTTTTTCCCAATTCTCCTAATAAACTGTCCCCTTTCTTTCATCTTTTTTATTTATTTCCATTGTTCTCATATTACTTTCCTAATTCGCTTTTACTCTAATGTGCGTATTTTCTAGCTATGTAAACATTTAAACAATGATTTGCATGGTATTTTGTTACATGTAAAATCACAAAAGATTAGGCGTGTAGCACACAACAAACAGTTGTGTTTGAGCAAACCAGAAACTGAAATAATCATCATCTGGGTTGGAAGGGATCTCTGGAAGTTTCTGTTGCAACCTCCTGCTCACAACAAGGTGAACACTGAATTCAGACACTAGGACTTTGGGTCTTGAAAACCTCCAAGGATGGAGATTTTGCAGGCTGTATGGGCAACCTGTTGCAATGCTGATTATTCTCCTGGTGAAAAGTTATTTTTCTCCTTTTTTATATATACAATTTGAACACAGTCTGTTTCTTTTTATGATCATTGTCTTTTGTTCTCATCTGTCATTCTCTATGAATAACCTGGCTCTGTCTTCTCTGATGCATCCCATAGGTATGGGAAGGCTGCTGTTAGGTCCCACCAAAGCCATCTGTTCTCAAGGCTGAACCAATACAGTTGTCTCAGCCACCCCTCACAGGGCATGCACTCCAGCCCCCTCCTATTTGGTGGTCTAGTTGTTAAAGTGAAACCTTCCCTCTTATTGAGAATTAAGGCTATCCATGATTTGTAGTCAGCAGGGGTTTTTGCATCAAAACAAGCTCCCACTGGCTACAGAGCCAGAAGCTGGGACTTTTTGCCTCTTGAATACAAGATACTGTGCTGGGGATCCCTTCTTCTCTACCAATATCTGATCTTGGGAAGCAAGACCTGGAGATGCTGCTCATTGGGGATGCCTGCTGTTGGGAACATGTTGAGAGCTGTGAACTAGAAGTCTCTTCTGTCTCTTCTGGGGTGAGGCATTCTGCAGACAATTCTAGAACGTGGATTGTCAGAGAAATATTCCTGTAAAGAATTCCAGTTAAATGTCAGATGGAACAATGTCTTGATGATGTTGGGGTTTTTTTTAATGCCTTAAAAACAATTATGTGACTGGTTTAACAAACGTGTCCCTTAAAATTTATGAATGTTATGAATAACAGATGTTATATCTAGAACATGGGGGAAGTTTTCTGCATCTTCTTGTTTATCTAGAATACTTTTTTGTTGTTCCCTGAGGCAGCAGAAAACTACACTTTTTCATGACTATCTACAGCATGGTCTCTTTATTTAAAAAGGTAAGTTCACAAAATACATGTGTAAATATCTTGAAAATGAGGACTCCCATCTGTCGTTAATTTTGTTTCTCCTGTCTGAGATTCCTTTACTTTGTCTCATCATTCTGTGTCTCCTACAATTTATGTTAAATGTAATTTCTTTTTTTTTTCACGCCATATTATGAAGAATAGTGCTGACTCCTGAGTGTAAAACTTCTACTAGCAGTAATGTGGAGAAGCCTTTGCTTGTGTAAGAGAAGTGAATATGAAGTCTCAACACAGTCTCAATTCAGGTCATATCCGTGGCAGGCCACAGGGCATACAGTGTAATTGGGAAAACAGCAGCAGCAGTGTTTCTGTTCGTTTGTAGATAGGACAAACTTTTTTTTCCCTCAGTAATAGCAGGGATTTTATTTAGCTGGTTGCTGTAACACAATAAATCATGCTTTTATGCTCCAAAATTTGATCTTTTTTAAAAACACATATTTGGAATAACTAGTTACAAATGCATTCTTTAAAATTTGCTGATTGGAAGATACTTACTACCAGTGAGCTTCTCTCATTGCCATGAAGAGACAAAATTTCAGGGTTGTGTCCAGCTAAAGGACAACACAGCACAGCTGGGTTCAGTTGGATGTTAAAATAGTCAGTCATGTAATAAGAGATGTGTGGTGTTTTGGCCAAATTTGGAAGAAAACCATTGAGTTCTTGACATTCATGTCAAGGCCTATTTAATGTAATTTGTGATCCCCTCATATTGATTTGTTTTGGTTTTTGTTCTCCTTCTTTGACTTCTCTTTCAAGAACACATCGTCCATACAAAACACACACACACATGTATACACGTATGTATTGACATAGAAATACTTGATTGTATAAATCTTATTTGAAGGATTTGCGAAGCTATGTTGAAAGTTACTGTGGGAGTATCTCTGGAAAGTTACTCTGAGTATCGTTCAATTAGAGAGCCAGTACAGTGTTCCTACATATTAGAGCAGAAATATTAGAAACAGTTATTGTGTGAACAATTTGCCAGCAATGCAAGGATTGAAACATATCCTATTAAACAGTACCTTCAATGGCCTGTTTAAATCATAGCCTCTTTGTGTACAGGTTGATGAGAACAAACACCTAAATTTGCTGTATAAACTGCTAGTGGTCAATTGTTCACTCCATTTTCTTGAGTCAGTGTTTCACAGCAGACTTTCGAATTATTTTCTTCTCTGGTCCTCTTGTGCCTCTTTGGCACCTGAGGTAGTGAATTATACCTGTTTGTCCCTCTCTGCAATAATATAACTTGCTGGAAGACTGCATTCCTCCAGCATACAGAGCCACCCTTCCACCTTTTCTTTATCTCTTAGACAAATTATACCTACCTCAGAGGAAACTGCAGTTATGAAAAATATCCCCCCAAATTTTTAGATGATCTTTGGTGACCTCGAAGTAAATAACAAATATTTGTCAAGCGCTGCAGATTCCTCCCTGTGTTTCTTGTTGCTATTTTTCAGTGAACCTTTTTCATGCTTTCAGGAGTTTACTGTCATAAAGATGCTGATCTGTGGGTATTAGGCATATAGCTTCTACTTCCTGCACTGTGTGCCTGTTGATCTGTCATCCTGGGAGGCTGATGAACAACACTAGCAAGTGTAGGAGCACAGAATGAAAGGAGAATTTATGAAGGTTGTGTTGCCTAAGCAGTGTTAGCAAAGGGAAACTCTTTTGCATGTAATCATACCCAAGGAGTGTATGTATGAGCTAAGATAAATTACAGCAGACCTTATTAATGAGGATATAGTGTCAGAGTAACAGCATCCTGTACAGGGAGGATCCTTGTGACTAATGTTGCTCTCCAGGAGGCTGCAGTGAGCCTGCCACACTGTTGGTCAATCACTCTTTGACTGTAAGGAACAGAACTTGGAGGCCCCAGCTTGGGTAACCTGTGCATCAGTGCATCATCGTTGATTTTGGCTGAAGAAGTGACATAAAAGCCATCTCCGACATGGAGTAACTTTGCCACAACAAAATAAAGAAACAAAGGTAAAAAAAAAAAAAAAAGAATAAAATAGCTAAATACCAGCATAAACTTGGAACAAAAAAATAAATGGAACAAAAGGTTAGAATTCCTTAATTCTAGAAAGTTTTTTTGCTTTAAGTTTGGACTTGGGTTCATATCCTAACATGTCGTGTGCATAAATCCAGCTAATAAACTGGGTACAATGTGTTGAGAGATGAACACAGAAAGACCTTAGGATCATTTTAACTAGATGTAAACTAGAAATATAAAAAAAAAAAAATTAAAGACAATTCACAAAAATACAAAAAATATTTTTTTTTTTTAATCAGCAGGTCAACAGCTTCCTATTGATTAACATAGGATAGCCTGCAAAAGCACAGATTTGCAATACCAAAGTTCGCAGTTGGTGTTTCTGCTTCCCTGTAGTTGTTGATCAAGGACCACATCTCTTCAGATGCCTGACAGGTAGAGCTTTGCCAACAGAAGTCAGTAGCTTAGACCTGGCCATAATTACCTGATGGTATCCCTATTAAGCGGAATTACCATCCCCATTAAACAGCAGTTATTGCTATTAGGTATCATTAGCTTTAAATTGCTTCCTTGGGAAACATCTCAATTAAGCAAATTTCCCTGTTAAGTGCATCCTGATTAACTGAAGTGCACTGTACTGCTTTGTTTCTTCATGTACCCACTTCAGTAGCCTTCATCCCTCATTTACGACTCTCATACAAACTAAGTCTGGCCTTTCTAAGACTCACTAAAAAAGTACACCCAATTGAAGTATTGACTGCAAAAGACCCTAATTTTTTCTGTCTTGCCACATTTTATTAGTTGTATTTGAAATTCAAGCTCTGCTCTTGCAAGGTGTTAATCTTTTTTCTTTTTTGGAATTGTGTATTCATTTTAATTAATGTGTAATTCTCCTGTTACAGAGCGAGGGCATATTCTGATTTCCGAAAAAGGCTGTGAATTATGGCCATCCAAAAGAATGAGTGATGTAATTTTACTTTCTGACATATTTTTAAGGAAAGGTATAAAAATAATTCTATTGCAAAAATGATGTAATTTTTCCTCCTCTTGATTGCGTGTGCTTCAGAGGTCAGAGGCAGTGGTTTTAAAAACAACACAGCAATGAATCTCACCACTTTTATTTGTTGGAAGAGCAGTTTTATTACAAACATGTTAGAGGTGAAAATAGAGCCAGATGTATTTAATGTGGTCGTTAATTCAGAGTCCAGATTTTAACAGTTAGCATAGTCCTGAATGATGCTGGGGGGGGGGAAAAATCCAAGCAAACTCTTAAATCAAATCAAGCCTTTCAGTCAAATTCAAACCCATGAATATTAATGTGCCTTCAAGACAAGTTAAAACCAGAACAGCATTCTTTTAAGAAGTTATTACATGTTTTTAAAGTTAAAATGGTTTGCTTATGTAGCAATTTTTATAAATACAAATTATGTTCATATTATATGAATAAAAAAATTAAGACATATTAATAAGTCACATTATTGAAAACTGACCTGTTTTCCTTATACTTGTAAGAATAGCATTCCAAAGTAGCTGAAATTCTTTCTTAACACTAAATTAAAATTTGATTGCAATTTCTTATAATGTGTCTTGTCACTGAATTCAACTCAAAGGCAGCATACCTGTACAATTTCTCAGATGTAGTCATGAAGAAGAAAACAAAATGTCGAATGTAGTCATTCAGTTCTTGCAGTGATTCTTTGGGATGCTGGATGTCAACCTAGAAATACTATGTGATTTGATCTTTTTGACTTCTGAAGTTTTGCAGTGGTGAGCACACATATACACACAAAACTATTTCTGAGAATATTTGGGAATGCTATCTATTAAGTATCCCCCTCCTCTTTGCTGGGAAGCTGACAAGGCAGTAAATCAATATCTTCCATGGGAAGACTTTTCAGGAGAGTGGTTTTCATATTTTTGTAACAGTACTGTATTTTATCTGGATATTTTCATAAATCTTCCTAGACATTCTTAACGCAGTCTAATATGATTTTTAAACATTTTTCACCCTAAAAGTCAAGAGGTACCACTGCAGTCATCTCTTTTCCTTTTCAATAAAACAGATGGGAAGGTGTCCATAAAAATAAATTCCTTTTTTAAGAAAAATGGAATTCAAAGTAAAACACACACTTCTGATCTTAAAATTGCAAGTGATGGAGAACTCATTGCAAAACATGATAAACTGTCCAAGTGGTCTCACTGCTCCAAAAAGAGGTAAAAATATGCATGTGTTTTGGCTTGGAATTTATTTCCCTTCCACTTCCAGTCCCTAGTTTTTGTTTACTAAACTGAAGAAGATGTTGTTTCCCATATTTAAAGACTGTAAAAATACTCCCTGATTTCTCTCATATAAAGTCGTCTGCTTGATCTCCTTGAGTCTTCAAAGTATATTTTCAAGTTCTTTAATAACTCTCATAACTATTTGAATTCCCTCCAATATTCTTCATTATATCTGATTAATGGAACTGGACAGTGAAAAAAAAAAATTGTGACACTGCCACCCGAAGCTTAGCCTTCTTGGCTAATCTTCAGATTGACAACTTTCATTTGAGCAAAACAGACTATTACTTTCCTTCCATCTACAAGGAATGTGTGTCTTACATTCTTTGTTCCCAGCTGTCATGTGTGCTAGGTTGTAGAAGAACCAGTTCAAAGCTTTTCTTCTTTGTGTAGATGAAACTGGTGTAGATGAAACTAAGATAAGGACCTTTGTGATAAACGTGCACAGCAGTGACCTTGTGATAGCCATGTAATAACTGAGGATGTGAGCTTTGGCTTTCAGCCACTACCTCATCCACCCATCACTCATCTGTCTGGATCTGGCCAGGACCTTGTATGCAAATCCTGTGTTGCCTGTGATCACTCAACTTCCACCTCATGTCCCCTTCTTAGCCAGTGGTGCTACATTTAAGGCAAAATATTCAACTGAGCCATGACTAACCTCCTACTGGGCTTGTGCAATCTTCAGCAATGAATTAACTAATAGTCTACTTTGTCTCTAGATGTGGTCAGCCTGAGTGTTATTTGTTTTCTCCCAGCTCATGTGCTAATTCAAATGTGCCACATGCTCTCATTTCGTACTATTTGCAAACTCGGGCAATATTGACTTTTTTTTTTTTTTTTTTTTTTTTTTGAGGTTACTGAAGAAAAATAGATGGTGTATGGCAAATAAATGTGTTGGACTTCAGTAGACCTGTCTCTAATAAATCATGTCATGATAAATCACCTGAAATTGCTTGCAAGGGACCATCCAGATAGGATCCTCTTGTGCCATGTTGAAGTTGTGCATCTTTACACTTTATCAAAATGTCATGTGGTAATTTACATTTAACTATTACCTGTGTGTGAGAAAAATGTTTAACAAGAAATGGCATCAGCTTAGTTTGACAGGATCTATTTTCCAAACACATTAATTATATTTCCATCTTTAGTTCCTTATTAATGACTTTCAGATTGACCATTCTGTTAGTTCATCTGAGACTGACAGCTGGAAGACAGATGAATATTTACGCAGGTTTCTTCCTTTGTTTTTAGTTAAGAAATTGTGTTGGGTAATATTTAGAAAGTTCATGGATGTTTTGACGGTGGCAGCCTGAAACATCTGGTACATATCCCTGGGCTAAAGTTCCCTATGAGAGGTAACTTCTTTCCAGACCTCATTTTCTGCTTTGATCTGGCAGTTTCACACATGCTTTATCAGTTAGGATATGGGTCTATAAACATTAATTGTCCTGTTCTCCTGAGTTAGCCATAGTGTAGAAAAAAATACCTTTCTTGACAGAGCTCCATTCTCCATTGCTCACTTGAACATTCCTTAAATGCAACTTAACAACTCCCAGTAATATCAGTCATGTTGAATGCTTCAAGGTTATTCCATATTTTACCTAATAAGAGAATGGATTTTTTTTTCTTCTGTCTTTGACATATTAATATGAGACTTAGTGGATTTTACATCCAATTTGTACCTCTCAGATTTTATTATTTTTCTTACTACTTTTTTTCATTACTTTGGGTTTTTAAAGACCTTCTACTGAGGCAGAGAACATTTGAACTGTGAAGTCTATCCCCATGGAAGGCAGATAAGCTCTGCATAAAAATTATATGTGTAAACCAGACTGTTTTGATTGCCTGTCTTCTACTGCCATGGAGGAGAATCCCAGGAGGGTCTCTGGGCATTTACTTCTTTGCAACATCTTTGAATTCTGTGAATTTGTCTGAAACCTGTAAGATATGCCATTGTGTGCATGTACGTCTGAGCAGCCGGGAATTAGGTTAGGAATGCTAAAGCCCAGACAAAAATAAATCTGGCCAGGGATGTCAAGGGCAACAAGAAAAGCTTCTATAGGCATGTCAGTGATAAAAGGAAGACTAGGGAAAATGTGGGACCTCTCCAGAAGGAAATGGGAGACCTGGTTACCTGGGATATGGAGAAGCCTGAGGTACTCAATCACTTTTTTGCCTCAGTCTTCATGGGCAAGTGCTCAAGCCACACCACCCAAGTCACAGAAGGCAAAGGCAGAGACTGGGAGAATGAAGAACTGCCCACTGTAGGAGAACGTCAGGTTCAAGACCATCTAAGGAACCTGAAGGTGCACAAGTCCATGTGGTCTGATGAGATGCATCCACGGGTCCTGAGGGAACTGGCAGATGAAGTTGCTAAGCCACTATCCATCACATTTGAGAAGTTGTGGAAGTTTGGTGAAGTTCCCACTGACTGGAGAAGGGGAAACATAACCCCTATTTTTAAAAAGGGAAAAAAGCAAGACCCAGGGAACTACAGGCCAGTAAGTCTCACCTCTGTGCCCAGCAAGATCATGGAGCAGATCCTCCTAGAAACTATGCTAAGGCATATGGAAAATAAGGAGGTGACTGGTGACAGCCAACATGGCTTCACTAAGGGCAAATTGTGCCTGAACAAATTTGGTGGCCTTCTACAACAGGGTTACAACGTTGGTGGATAAGGGAAGAGCAACTGACATTATCTACTTGGACTTGTGCAAAGCATTTGACGCTGTCCTGCATGACATCTTTGTCTCTAAATTGGAGAGATATGGATTTGACAGATGGACCACGTGGTGGATAAGGAATTGGCTGGATGGTCACACTCAAAGAGTTGCAGTCAACGGCTCGATGTCTAAGTGGAAACCAGTGATGAGTGCCGTTCCTCAGAGGTCGGTATTGGGACGAGCACTGTTTAACGTCTTTGTTGGCAACATGGACAATGGGATTGAGTGCACTCCCAGCAAATTTGCCAACGACACCAAGCTGTGTGGTGCAGTCGACACACTGGAGGGAAGGAATGCCATCCAGAGGGACCTTGAAAGGCTTGAGAGGTGGGCCTGTGCGAACCTCATGAAGTTCAACAAGGCCAAGTGCAAGGTCCTGCACATGGGTCGAAGCAATCCCAAGCACAAATACAGGCTGGGCAGAGAATGGATAGAGAGCAGCCCTGAGGAGAAGGACTCGGGGGTGTTGGTTGATGAGAAGTTCAACATGACCCAGCAATGTGCACTTGCAGCCCAGAAAGCCAACTGTATCCTGGGCTGCATCAAAAAGAAGCGTGACCAGCAAGTCAAGGGAGGTGATTCTCCCCCCTACTCTGCTCTTGTGAGACCCCACCTGGAGTACTGCGTTGAGCTCTAGAGCCCCCAACATAAGAAGGACATGGACCTGTTGGAGTGAGTCCAGAGGAGGGCCACAAAGATGATCAGAGGGCTGGAGCACGTCTCCCATGAAGACAGCCTGAGACAGCTGGTGGTGTTCAGCCTGAAGAAGAGAAGGCCCTGGGGAGACCTTATAGCAGCCTTCCAGTACCTGAAAGAGGTCTACAAGAAAGCTGGAGAAGGACATTTTCTTTAAACAGAAAGGAGGTAGATTTAGATTAGATATAAGGAAGAAATTCTTCACTATGAGGGTGGTGAGGCACTGGAACAGGTTGCCCAGAGACATTGTGGATGCCCCATCCCTGGAATTGTTCAAGGCCAGGTTGGATGGGGCTTTGAGCAACCTGGTCTAGTGGAAGGTGTCCCTGCCCATGGCAGAGGGGTTGGAACTAGATGATCTTTAAGGTCCTTTCCAACCCAAACCATTCTATGATCTATGATATGTCTTTCTGTTGGCTTCTGACAAAATTCTTCATCACAAATTCTGCTTTGGATCAGGTGATCAGCTTGTGATACAGTCATCAGTTTCATCAAATTATACAGAGCAATTGTAAATTTCTGACTCCTTTTAGCTTTCCACATCAAACACTGTTATTTAACACAATGCACCTCAACTTTATCTTTTAAAAAATAAACTTGGGACTTGGCAGTTAGTTACATTGTACAAACCCAAGAATTTTTACTTTTATTTTCCTGGACAACCAGCCTTGCACTAATTACTGAATGTTGTTTGGCTCAGATTTCTGTTAAGTTATTATATATTATAGGATTTATTAAATTATTATAGGACTTAATAGAAAATATGCTATAATCAGAAAAAGGTATCACTCAGGAAAAGAGGAAAAACAGAACACAGTTAAATGACCTTTAGTGGTGGCTGGCAGTCCTCTTTCTGTACACTGGAAAAGGGCTGGGAGCTGAGTGGCGGTGAAACATCAAGCTTCAAGGAAAAGGAAGAAAGACTCCTCCTGTAGCTTACACCTTTAGTTCATCTATTATTGTTCAGTACACACATTTTCTTGGATAAAAGCTTTTCTGCTTGAATAAATGAGAAGAATGGCTGTGCCATGTAAAGAGTTGTGGAAGTTATTGTCAAAGGTACAAAGAAAGCCCACATTTCACTCTTCCCCCAAACAAATGAAAATCCAGAGATTTCTTATAATTAGAGACATAAGTCCATGAGATTGATTGTTAGGGGAGTACACAGATATCAATGACTCAGTACTGAAAATTTTTGTATGAATTGTACTATTCCTCTTAAAGGAAACATTTGAAAAGCTGGCTAGCATATGACTTAAATTTTAGTAGCAAAAAATATAGACAACAAAGAATAGAGGCTAGATGAAAACAGAAACTTGCATTTGTACAGGCTATTAATCACTTCACATTGAAGGCTGTAAGTTGCTGTATGTCATCTTAGCACTCTATAAACCTCAAATGCTTTCTACAAAATTTATTAGATATTTACAGAAGTTAGCTTCTTAATGAAGAAAATACTAGGGAATGCTTCTTTGATCTGTGAAAAAGTGGGTTAGACAGACAACGGCTTTTTGTTCTGCCCTCAAATATCCATGTCTGGTGATGAGCACCATGTAGATTAGCATGTCTAATACGTATTTGCATTCTGGTGCTAGTGTCGTCACAGCTGCCTGGGGGATCTGTATTGCACTATCCGGGGAGGTCTGCCTGACATCCATGGTTATTACCTGCTTTTACAAGCACTAGGAAAGAATACTTTTTATTTCTTTACATTTCAGTCAGATATAGTAGGGTAATGATGTGATATACCCAAGAAAATGAGGAGCAGGTTTAGAAAGCAAAGGTGCTGATGAAAAGTGAGCGCATTCTTGCACGTTAGGCTACAAATGTCACTTTAAAATTTAATTTGCTGCTCTGTCCCGAGAGAGGGAAAAATTACACCTTTCCTCAGTTTTAGGGTGGCACCTGGACTTGTGGATGATTTCACCCCTTGAAAATTACATCCAAATTCTAACCAGAGTGTTTTAAACAGAAAAATCACTTATTTTATTTGTTTATTGTTGGTCAGTTTTAGTTTCTTTGTCTTATCTTGTATATGTATTTAATTCAGTCTTGCCACACCAGAGAGGAATAAAAAAATTGCTGTATGCTTTGTTTTTGTGGGAAAAATCAATAATATATTTTGCAAAAAGTTTTCTTTAGGTAACCATAGAAGATGTATTTTTCAATAATATTGTTTTCCTTAATGGACCTTGTCCTTGTGGCCATTATAGCAGTCAAGTTCACACAGACTAAATTCCACTTAAACCTCCACATCTACAAGTCTACTGTTTGGCTGGCTCAAGGGCACCTCCCTGCTCATTACCAGTACCTTTTGGGAGTGAAACGATAACTTTCTTTAAAGAAAAGTCTGATATGGTCTAAAGAACATGAGGGACAGACTTTTTAGCAGGGCCGGTATCGATAGGACAAGGGGTAATGGTTTTAAACTAAAAGAGGGTAGATTCAGACTAGATATAAGGAAGAAATTTTTCACAGTGAGAGTAGTGAAACACCGGAACGGGTTGCCCAGAGAGGTGGTAGATGCCCCATCCTTGGAAACATTCAAGGACAGGCTGAATGGGGCTCTGAGCAACCTGACCTGGTTGTAGATGTCCCTGCCCATTGCAGGGGGGGGTGGACTAGATGACCTTTAAAGGTCCCTTCCTTCCCAAAGCATTCTATGATTCTATGATTCTATGATTCTATGATTCTATGAACATCTCCCTGCAGAATCTAGTCCAGATGAACTGTATGGATGCACATCATCAAAGAGATGAGTGACTTCCCTAGATACTAAAATTAACTGTATGCATATAGGGATGTATGCAGAATTTAAGCAGTCTGAATCTGGCCTTGTTTGTTTGGTTACTAGAGGTGACGAACAATGTTGTTCATATAGTTCCTGAAAAAAAATGGTCAATGAAAAAAGGTCATTTAGCAGTATGTTATTTTTGTCTAATCCTCATGCTGTTTTTTTTTCAGATGGAAATGTGTCTCATGACTGTGGAAAAGACAAAAGAATATAAATGAGTGTTGCCAAATAGACTGACATTTAAAGTAGGTAACATCTTCACATCTTCTGTGTGCTATGGCATCTCTTCATAATGATCCTAACTTCAGTTAGGTGCCAGCAAGTGGGACTTAACTCTGGACCCAGGGGTTTTTTTCACTTGCAGCAATGGCATAGAAATCAGACAATACACTTTTATATAGTTTCTGGTCCTTATTTCTGCATGTCTGGACAAAAGAAGTGGTGGAAAAAAATGAAACCTTATCAGTATTTGGAAGAGATGAATTTGTAGAAGGAAAAGTGGTTCAATTTTTGACTCTCGTCATGCTGTATTTTGTTCAAGTACTTGCAAGTGATCATAATACTTTTGTGGTACATCAGTTACAAATGCACTTTTTCCTTTCCATAAAGGAAGACATTTGAGGCTTACCTGGACTTTTAAGCATTTCAGTTCCTTTAAATCTCTGTCTTTGTTACTGAAGAGCTACATTAGTCTTGTCAGTATGCTGAGCACTGTAAACATAAAGCTCACTGGTAATGTTTAACAACAATTTTATTGACCCTAATACTTTATAGACAGTACCTACTGGATTTACATGCAGTTATATGGGTTGTCACACCAGTTCTTTCTGTATGAACTTTCCACAGTGTACAGACATATCTTTTTTTCTTTTTTATTATTTATTTCTTTTATTGTTATTTAATGGCTTGTCAAATGAGGAAAATCACAGATTGAATATTAAAGTTTCCACTTTTCTCTCACAATTTTCCCTCCCCAAAAAACTCCTAAAACTGGATAGATGTGATGGAAAGGCTGGGAGTTATGCATTTGAAACTGTTAATCTGCTATGCCCCAGTAAAACGACCATGAATGTGGTTCTGGTATATATTTAAAGACAGATTTTGCTACCCCTACTTGTTCTGAATAATAACTTTGCCTTGCAGTTGATCTTATATAAGTTAATGGGGCTTCTTGTAGAATTAGACACTGCTTAACAGAATACGATCAAAATTTCATGGTTATTAAGGTTAATGAAAAATTCATTAGTCATAGAATGGAAATGGATTAATTGGGGAATTGATTAATTAAGATTGGGGAAAAAAACCCAAAACAACAACAAAAAAAAACAAACTAAAAAAAAAAATCCAAAACAAACAAAACCAAAAACCAAACAAACAAAAAAACCCACCAAAAACTGCAAAAGATAGATTGTTAAAAGAATCTCATGCTGGACCAGCAGAACTGGGTACATGAGAAAAAATCATCTGAATTGTGTGTGTCTTAAAAGCTATAGCTTATTGCTGGGGCAGATACCTCAACATCATTGTACATCACGCAGTCAAAATATTAGCTCACTGCGGGACAATAGCTCAACAAGTCAACAAAAAATTGTGAAGCATGAATAGTGTGCAAGAAAAGTACTGAAAAATGTAATATTATAAATCACTGTTGTATTATTATTTGTAATTCTATGTTCAGTACTATTCACTTAAGCTTGGATTACCAGAAGTACTTAATCATTGTCCAAAATACATTTTACGAATCTGGGATAATATCTCCATAAAGATGATATAATAGCAGAAATCACTATTCAGAGACAACATAAAAAGCAGTAGCTATAATAGAGAAATTTTCATAATCCCTTATCTGATGAGTTTAAATAAAGGGAAATGAAAGGCAAAGGACTGTGCTAATTAACTATGTGAACATAAACTCTGTTGCACTGAGAGGTAACTTACAGTGAATTCATACTCTCCGACATGAGAAGCTTGATTCAGTGGCTCAAAGAAAGAGCCACTGCAGGCACTCTAGGATATCTGAGACATTGGTGTGAGACCAGCAGAGGTCACGTAGGTCTACTCTGAGAACCAGGCACCTCTGGAGTGGCAGCTGGAAGCTAGGCAAGAGATCTTAAAGTATCAAAATAGGTGTTCATGGATGCATACTGAATGTAACTGAATGCAGAAAGTTCTCACTAGGAAATGGCACCTTCTGGTTCTAAAATAGAGCTGGACCTCATCTGAAAGAAGTAATTTAAGTAAAAAAAAAACGCAATATACCATTTACATTTAAAATGTGATTTTATCTTTATTAAGGGTACACAGTTTTTTTCTTCTAATGCTACTAATCACTTAGCCAACAGGCCAATTTGCTTTTACAATTTAGTCAAAACTTTAAAAAATAAATTAATTACTTTATGTGTTAATTGGGGGAAAAATAAGCAAGAGGTGAAGATAACTTTTAGATTTTTAACATGAGTGAAGCATTATGTTAATCTAGTCTTGACCTTTATATAAAAATATCATGGAAATACTTTGAGATCTCAACTTTCTAAATGGTTCAGATATGTGCATAAATATTAGCCCAGTCATCTGAAGTCTGACATTTACTTGTTGACAAATGAAAAAAAAAAAAAGCTGAAATGTCCGTTTTCTTCCGTTCTATTTAATTTTTCATTCCAGGCACATGAAGATATATTTATAAGAAATTGAAAAGTAGGAAGGAGTAGGATTTACAAGACTTGTGCCAGCTAAATATTGCTTGTATATGAAGTAAATATTTTAAAGACTTAACAGATGTAGTCATTTGTTCCGCATAATCTTAAGTATGTTGCAAGTTTGAAATAATGAACAATCAAGGGGCCATAATGATTCCAAAAGTGGAATTTTAATATGTAACTAATTGTATCATGGAACTTGTCACACTTAAACGGTGATTCTCAATTAAACCCTTTCACCTGAAATGTGATCCAGAAGTGCTGAAGAACAGACAGCTCTCCCCTGAGTACTTTTTCCTTGTTACGTTTCTGAAGGTATAATGTCTCATAAAAATCAGCAAAATAACCTCTGATTTCAGGTGATAGAAGAGGAAACTCCTGTCCCCGCTTTGTTCCCTTGCTATTATTCAAGCTTCAAACTTCAGTATTTATATTGATATATTTATTTTTGAGAGAAGCATGCATTTCCTAAGCCTTTTGGAGTGAGTTTATGGTTTCCTACGAGTTCAAAATTTTATTTTGGAGGAAAAATGAATATTCATAGTTTGTTATTGGGTACTAGGACTCCAGATTATTACAAAATGAGGGAAATATTTGATACTGGTTTTTTTTCTTTATTAGAGGAGACAGTACATTATTGATAGGCCAATTAATGTGTTTCACATTTGAAATACTGTGCAAGTAGGCCCTCTGGGAAACCTCTACTTATTTACAGTTGAAAAGATCTGCAAATAAACTCACTAGGAAACTTCAATATATTAAATGCAGAGAGAACACTGAAATGGCAGCCTCATACTATATAGATTTTTGGATTTAATCTCTCGGGTCTATAAAACAATTACAAAATCAGTGATGTGGGCCTCGCTTTATACTAATGGGAACAGCTACATTGCTATCAGTGAGATATTTTGGGTTTATACCAGCTGTGGGTCTGGGTTATTTATTTACTTATATTGAAAATCTGAGATAACTACATCTAAGGGAACAAAACCAACCCTATAAATTCTCTGATAGGTGATAAGGGAAACAGGAGATGAAGTAATATGCAGTAAAAGCAGGGTTTCCTATGTTTTAAGATTGCTCAAGACTTAGTATTCAAGACCAAGCTGCCAATAGTTTTGCAAGAGTTTAATTTCCCATGTCAGGTACTCCCTGGTAAATTGTTATGAAAGTACAAGAAAATGCTCAGCCAAAAACACCCCTGGGGCTTGGGGGACAGGGTGGAGGAAGAGCACAAGTTTTGGGAAGAAGCAGTGGATAGGAACAGTAAGGGGACAGGATGACAAAATGTCAGGGTACAATTAGGGTGTCAAAGCAACAGATATAGACCTTAAAACCAGGCATCAGAATGGTGTTATGCAGAAACCAAATCACTGCACTAAAAGAATATGAAAATGGCAGCATTTGAGTCAGAAAACTGCGTATAATACCCTGACTTTTTAAAGAAAAAAATCCTTCATATTTGCACTCACAAAAGAAAGTGGACTCCAAAGAAGGGCAGGGCTATGTATTGAACTAAAGCAAAATGAGCAATGATTCTCAGTTGCTGTCCGCTCTGTGAGCTAGCTCATGAGGCAATGATGAATTTGGCAGTTATGGGCAGCAGAGCAATAGTGAATCTTGGGAATCTTGATTTCTGGAGGTAAAGAAGCTCTGCTGAACTTGCTTTCATTCTCCACATGCATGGTATTTCCTTAACTCAGTAAGGTATAAGTAGTCCAAGTTATCCTCCATCCCATTCACCATGAAGTTATTCAATAACAGTTCATCTACAGTAACTAAAGTAACTAACATAAAGTGTGCAGTAGGTGCTCAGTGCTAAGCGCATCATCCGCTTTAGGTTTATAGATGAGCTGTTTGACAGTAGCAGGACGTGCGTGCTCCCGTCACCACCCCTAAGCCATCTCTGAAAGGGTATGATTTGAGATGTGGGGCAGAGTCTAAGTCATACAAAGCGATGGTAAGGAGGCAAGAGAAGAGGAAGAACTTGTGTCCTGTTTCGAGATCTAGGAGAAGGTGAAGTGGGGATGTCATAAACAGAAGAGGAACATGGTGTTGAAGGCCTGATTTGTATGGAAATAACAATATTGAAAATGAGATTTTGACAAACTTTGAGGGTGGGAAAGGGATAAGTAAAGTTTTTCATAAAATAAAAATAGATCATATAATCAAATCTTTCTTGGGGTCACATATTGATGTATAAACATATAGGTCTTTAGATATTCCCCAGGCTGCAACTTGACTGAAGGAAAGCTTGAGGAGTTTTTACCAGAAACAAGAGATTTCTTCAGAAGAGAGAAATCTCCATCTAATAGTTCCTAAACACTTGATTTCCAGAAAGTAGGAGGTTATGTCAGCACTACCATTCAGTCCATGCCCAATTCTTATGCTCTTTCCCTAAGTGTCTTTTATTGCTTGTTGTGGGAGAAAATGTATTAGGGTATGTTCCACTGCAGTTTTTCTTAAGTTTTACAGCCTCTTTGGAGCTTCTTTAATCACATTTGTGCTTGTTGTGATGATGTGTTGATGCTGAACTTCCTGCCTCAATTCTGATCTCTTTTTCTTTCCACACTTTGGAATTTGAGACATCATAGCTAGGTAGGGTAAGATAATTCTCCTTTAAGTCCTGTGTATTCTTCTTCTTACCTTAAGGGAAAATCCTGACATCTTGTTGCAAAGCAGTCCTTACTGATGCTCTACAGGCAGCAGTGATATATGAGATGCCCTCTATCTATTTCACACAAGGTTAGCTTATAGTTGCTTTCAGAAAAGTCTTCTTATTAAAAAAAAAGAAAAAAAAAGACATCTGCTTTTCTGTTTTGCATAATACTAATAATTATGTAATTATAGTTCATTAGCATGCACATGCACATGGTGTTTTGTTCTGTTTTGTGGTCTGACATATATAAATCTCACTACCATTTGGAAGATCATTTAAAAATAAACCATCATTGAACAAAAAGCCAGAAATGTGTGACAGGCTCTATTCAGAACAGAATACTCAGATTTGTCTTGGCTGGGGTTTAGCTGCTGTTTAATAGACTATTAACTCCAATTTGCTACTGCTTTATTTGTGTCAATGTACTCTGATCTGAGCATTTTTGTGAACTGTTTTGCCCTGAATATAACTAGGAAAATATTCCAAAAATGCCATTCAGCAGTGAGATGCAAGTTGAACCTGTGTGTGCTTAGCAAGACTTGCATGCCATTAATTACAAGATGCTTTCTACCTCTGACTGATAGCTTTCAGATGAACCATTTTCAGTTAGATAAAGGAAAATCTGTAGTATTTCTGCAAGACTGAGTCAATTCTAAATTTTTTCTAGAAACTTTCAAATGATTCAGAATTATGCTAGTAACTCTTTCTGATCCTGATCAATTGTTTACAGCCTTAATATGTTTAAACATTTGGTCTTTGCTATACTACTTGAAATAATTTTCCATTTTGTCAAAATTAAGCTTGTAAAAATTGTTTTTGTCCATTCTTCACCAATCCTCCCCTGTCAGAGTTGACACCCTCCCCCACCCTTTTTTGTCTGTTTTGTTCCAGTGTTGAGCCATACCTCATTTTTTATCTATCTGATTTTTAAATATTCAAATTTCTGATGAGAGGAAAATATCATTAACTGACATTTGACAATATTTTCCATTATGATTGCTTCCAAGTTAGTAAGTCTTGTGTGATCCCTCAAGAATCTTTGCAGGATGATAGGGAACACAAAAGATGTAATCTCTTCTAATATAAATCCTGCCTATAAGAGGGTCTTATGCATCAGCGTCCTGACACAGGTCCCAAACAGCAATCCAGTTTGCCTGCTTTCCTTGACCAGAAAGACAGTTTCCAAAGAGGGTGTGTGAGTATTGTGGTGCAAGTCAGAGTAGTTCACCTTCCTGGTGGACAACACATATTAGGGTACCAGAAGAGCATTAGGCATGAGCAATTATGGTTTTATGGTACTTGTGCTTGACCTGGTGGTTTTGACCTGTTCATAATCGATCTTTGCTCCTGGAGTTCTTCACATTGTTGGTCATCAAGGGACATAAACAGACCAGGGAGCAGCTGTTACCCTGCTTATGGCTGAAACATCTGGGTAAGTCAGAGCAGGGTTTAATTTTGTGAGCTCCTAGTTTGAGTTTGACTTCAGCATCCCTGTCCTGCAGAGAGGATCCATCTCAAAAAAAAAAAAAAAAAAAAAAGCATTTCTTTCACTCAACATATCCCATTCTGGTGGACAGAGCAGATTACTGGAAAAAGTAGGCTGACTCTTCTTCAGGAAGAATAAACCTCAAAATTCAGGCCCCAGCTTCCTAGCAAATTTCTTGAACTGTGAAACAGTTCTGAGAAAGTGGACACAAAAGACCCAGGTTAACTGACTCCTTCATCTACTTGGGATCTTAGTATCTATAGAAATTTCCTTACACTTACAACAAAGTGACAGTGTCACCTAAATGTCCATGGATTACATTATTGCAGTACCTAAATTAGCTGTCCTGGATTAAGTGTTTGAGCTTTAAGGTGAACTACACATGTAGTAGGTGAATGTGTCATTTAGATTTTTTCTTACAATTTACTTCCCTTATTGCCTCTTAAGACTCATAGTAGGCAAAATTATTTGCAGTACCTAATTTGGCTTCTCAATAAGATACTGCCTCTAAATCTGGGTCTGGAATTTGCTGGCAGACATGGCTATTTCTGTGAAGCGTGGGAATCATAGACATAGAATTGGAATAATTTATGTTGGAAAGGAGCTGAGGAAGTAACCCAGTCCAATCCCCCTCAACACCCCTACCCTCAAATAGAGGTGATAATGAACTCTGCTGTGATTTACTGGCTCATTGCCCCAGTTGAGACCTGTGTTTCAAAAGACTGGAAATACATTTTGTGCTAGGGAATCACCTACTATTCTGAATAGCCAGGAGAGCCCATCTTCCTGCCTTTCAGACTTCTACACCAAAGTCTCAAAAGAAGGTATAGGAGTTGGTTATCTTACTCAAGAACTGCTGGTGATTTTACCACAAAAAGATTTAAGGAAACTGAATTTCTCATGACCTCTGTTCCTCTTGCACAACCTGAAGAGGAAAAAAAAAAAGGTCCAAAGATAAACAAGGCTTCCTTGTGAACAATTAATTTCAGGCCAGTGTATTCAATTTAAAGTACTTGATGCCTGTCTGACAAACTCTCTCAAGTCCCTCTTGAGGAATTTCTAAATAGAGGGAGGGAATTTCTAAAAGCATGTCCCCAGCCTACTCTAATTTTAGCTTTGCATAGGCAACGTGATCCAAAAATAAGAAAAGAAAAGCAAGGCAAGGTATGCCTTCTATTTTTTGACTGTTTTGTACCAAGGAATAGATGTAAGAAAGGCTGCAGGTAGCTTCAGGGAAACAAGTTTAGCAAGGATTTTAAAATATTTTTTGCTGAATATGAAAGCTGAGCGACTCTATAGTCTTTGTATAGAACTTCATGAAGGTCTGGACTTTAGCCAACTACAGGAAAATTTTATTAAAGAAGTAAATGAAATGGCAGAGAAAAAAGAAATTATATTCCTGTGTTACTCAGTAAGACAAATCCACATGCTATTTATATATTCATACTAGAAATATAGATCTAGTTATTTGTAAGATATTACATCAGTGTGCATTATGTGAATTTAGATTACAATTTAAGACAGTTTAGTAATTACCTTTTTAGAAAGACATCATATGGATTAGTTAAGAGATGTCTCATTTAGAAGTTTGGAAATACTTCTTCATTGACCACTGTGCTCTGAAATACTCCATTGTTGGTGTTTTCCTTCAGCATTAACACTGATGAGTATTCCTGCAATTAAACATTCACTTTTTTCTCTTTCTTACCTGAGACACAAGATTATATTAGTAATAACTTTAATCCATTGATCTGTTTCAGGCTGGAACGTTACATGTGTTTGGCAAAATACTTTTATCATGTCTCTGGTGGTATCCATAAGCACAGAGTAAATCAAATCACAAAAGTGCTCAGAATCTGTTTTGGCCAGTCTAACATTGATATCAGTGTTCTTCTGTGTTACCTGACAATCACTCCAGAGTTCTCTACCTTCCCTTCTAACAGAAAGCTTAAATTATTCTTTCAATTCAGATGAGAGTGGGAGTGTTAGTGTAGGTGGGTTTTACTTGAAGTGAAGCAACAGCAGCAACAGGTTACATATGTTATTTTCCTTAAATGTTGTTGTGAACATAAACTGTCCTTAACTTTAGAAAGAACAAACAAGTGTGAAACTTTAAAAGGCACAACATCATTATCTGCTAAGTAAGCTGTACATACTTCTGTTTGCCTACTTGAAATTCTGCTATTTGAACCCATATTACGCTCCAATTATTTATGGCTAATATATTCCATCTTTTAGAATATTGGTGAATATTTCTTGCTTTAGCCACCCATTAAATTCTGAAAATGGAAATCTGAATGGGTGGAAATAGGTCATTCTTCTGCCATATATCTCAGAGTTCACTGTTACTATTTCCAGATTAATTGCAAACAAATATGAAATAGAACATACCTGTTTCCCTTGACTCTGGGATTTTTTTAGGGAAATGCATACATGATTTAAATAACTTATGTAATGTTTTCAAGCAGCAGGGGGGGAAAAATCGCCAGCTTATTAAGAGTTGGTTAGTTGGTTGGGTTTTTTTCAAAAGCACACTTATTGAATTTTTTTTTACGGTCATCAGCAAAAGTTCCTCCCATCTTTCTTCCCCTAGACTCCTGCTTGATTAAGGCAGCTTCCTCAGGTTGATCAGCTTAAGTAATCATCTACTAGACAAGAATAAAAAGGAAAATCTGAAAGAACCTTCCAGGGTTAGGTGGAGGAAAAACATGTAGCAAAATTGTAGTTCTTTCACTGCTAAGTTGCACAGTAGCTTTCCCTGCTCATGACTGCACCTTGAAAAATATCATTGAGCCAAAACCCTTAAATGAAAGGCACAGACAGCTTTTCATTATTGCTCCATCAAAACAGCCCTTCTACATAATGCGTGGAAAAGTAGATCGAATGGTGTCAAAACTGTAACAGATTTACAATTCTGCACAAAGTACTGTAACAGAGGTCACATTGCCCAACTTGACAGACATAAATTACAAATGTTCCCATGGCAGCACCCTCTGGAATACTCTGTTGGGTTTTCAGACTCAGGAGGGTTTAAGTAACTCCTTCCCATGCTACTGAGCAGTAGGAACAAGCAAAGAGTGCCTCTCCATTCATTCCTAAACCTATCACTGATGGAGAAAACACAGCCAGTGCTTGTCCCTACCCTTACCCTTTAGTGCCAGTTAGTGCAGGAAAGATCCAAAAAGGAGGTTATCAATACTTGCATCAGAAACCCTTCCCAAAGCTCTTCTGGGAACAATGCAGCTCCAGATAGACTCTCTCCTGGAAGTCTCTCTTAACTGCAAAATTGGAAGCAGCGAGATTAGTCAGAAATGAGGGCCTAAAAGGAGTTGGTTATCACACATGGGGGAGAGGGATGTGGGATTCAGTAGTTCTTGGGTAATAGAGCTAATCATTTTGACTTTCCCTAGCATTTTATGCAACAAAATCCCAAAACATGAAGGGCTTTTGAAACATGAAGCTGTATGGTTTTTTTTTTTGGTAGGGTCGCTGTCGGAAATTCTTCTGAAAGCATTATCTGCCAGACTTCTGTATGGATATTGCCAGTCTGTCGGGATAGGAAATTTATTCGAGTTCTTCTTCTCTTTCATTCTTCCAGAGTGAAGAGGTATTACATTTGTAATACCATCAATTAACTTTTTCTGCTCACCTACCTCTGTTCTTTCTACAAGATTGTTACTGAATGAATACGGAAAAGCTTACTTTGAAACACTTGCTACGTTTTATGTCCCCTTAGCTTACGAGAAAAGCACTTTTCTTGTTGTGTTGGATTGGTGTTAGGCTTAGTAAGTACACCTAGAAGGCTTATCAGAAGTCTTCAGAAGGTATATTAGAATTCTTACCCTGTTGTTTGTCCTGGTTTCATCCTTCTGAGACCTAAGTTTCCAAAACACTGCAAAGTTTCTCTCTCATGAACATTAGTTTAGTGAGAAAGAAGGAGGAACATGATACCCATCAATCAAACTGTCAGTCTGAAGGAGGAGGGTGAAAAATGATGTAGCCAACCACTGTAGGACTGCAATTCAATGCAGTATACTCTTAGAAATAACTCTGAAGTAGTAAAAAGTTGCCCAGCTATTTCAGGTTATAAGCACTTTAAGAGTGGATAGCTGTGTTGCGTTGAACATACTTATGCTGTGAATTTCATGCATAGCTAAATAGGGATATTACCAGATCAGTGTAAAGAGGTAATCAGAAAAAAAAGTTTTGATAGACATAGAATAACCTGTATGACATAAAACATTTCTGTAATATTATTATGCAGATCCAGCATCATACAGTATTTGCAAATGAGCTAATAATAGCACTTCCATGATTTATTTTGGATAAATCCATATATATTTCAAAAACACTCTCAGCAAAGTGTCGTTATTACTTTATTAAATACTACTTTTGCCTACTTGAGCTTAACAAACAAATCTAATGGTATGAAAGAATTTAATTTCAGAGCTGAATGATAATTTGTCAGGCATGGTTAATTCACATAATTCAAAGTTAATTATGTTTGTGATATTAGAGAGTGCTGTAATTTTGTTCTGTTCAGCTGCAGCTTTTATTAAATCTTACATTTTGATTAGGAAAGCCAGGCTTTAAGAGTGTACAGCAAATTAAAAAAAATGGCAAGGTATGGGGAAGGGTTTTTTAAGCATGTGCTTTTGTTCATGTTCACATCCTCTCTTGTGTTACATCACTTTGTCAATCCAAAACTGACTGAGATACACTGAAATATTTACTTACAGTTCATCCTATATGTGATTTCTTCCTGGTTTTTGACATTTGGGAATGTTATAACTGATGTTCCCAAGCCACTCGATATACTAATCTACAGTAGGTTCCTCAGATGTACTTCTTGGACCAAGCAGTACTTCCCCAGCTATATTCTTCTGTGGAAAAGAAAGATTCCACACAACAGAGATTTACAAAATCAATTAGAAAGTGTCAGAGACCTTCTGATCTGTTCATTTCATGGTTATATTTGTGCCATTGATTAGATATGGCTAACTTTGTATTCAATAAATACATTTAATCAGCAGTAAATGCATAATATTCTGTACAAACTATATTTCTAGAAAAAGAAAGGCAGGTGAATGTGTGAAGTTGCTGGGTTTTTCACAATCTGAGAACATATGGGAACTGCCTAGTTTTGAAGGCGTTCACATAGGTTCAGTCCCCTACTGAGTTGCCTCCTGGGTAATTTTGGTTACCTTTTTTTTAGATTGATGTGACTAGGTTAAGGTGATTGATATGAATATGTTATCTTCATTTGAGGTTAAATAGTCTTCCTTTTGATATATGCTATAGAATGGGGAGCAATATCATTGTCCTGTCTCACAGCAATGATGTGATACTAAATACAGCAAGTTGCTGATGTTCTCCACTCATGCAGCAATGTTAGTGTTGAAGATAGATAGCTACTACATCAAGGTGTAGCAAAAGTGTGCTTGTTCTCATACTGTACTAGTGACGATGCAAATTTCTGACTCTTTTCATTACGGGGACTGATCCAAGTTCTTCTCAGGGCTGGTTCTGCTATCACTGGACTTTATCTATGGATGCATAAATAAAACATTAGGCACCAGCAACACAAACTTCTCTCCTTTTCAATGTGACTTTGAATTTCCTTTCACTGTGGTGCTTTTTTGTTTGTTCATTTGTTTGTTTGTTTGTTTGTTTTTCCTAAAGTAAGCCTTTCCATTACAATTTTTAGTTTTGATTTCCTTATTTAAAAAGCTAGAGATGCTTCTATATTTTCTCACATGAAAAACAAAACTATGGCAAAGAATTGTAGGTTCTCAGAGTAGAGTACTTGAAACGAAGAGGTAAACAGCTGCATATGCCAAGAACTTACAGAAAATAATCTTCTTCACTGAGCAGTCTCAATTAATCATGGAAGCCCATTGTGCCCTGAATAAGGCAGGGTCCTATGACAAAAGCAAAATGGAACCCATTATTCATTAGCTCAGAGTTCATCACATACTGATGGAGTCTTAACCACATCAATAATCCTTGTGTCAGGGAAGGAGGGAAGCCTGAGTAAAAACTTGAACACGTAGTCTTAATTCTGATATTTCTTATCTTTTGCTGTTCTTTTAGTATAGTATTTCTGTGCACATTGTATACTCATATTTGGTCTTGGAGTTAATTGCATGGAATATGTCATCTCTGCTGTCAGACTGCAGGAAGCTGAGAAATAAACCAGGCCTTTGAAGCTAGCAATTTTATTAAAGTGTTAACAGCCGGTGAATATCTGTGGACACTGAGGACATAAGTCACTTAATGACTGTTAAAACTCCAGGCCAAAAGATTTCCACAGACCTGAGAATCCCTGTTGCAAGGAGGATTGTTATTGGAATGAAAGCCATTTTCTTTCCTTGTACCAAATTTAATCACATAGAATTTTGTTCTTTTCTGTTAAATCTTCTTTCTCATGGTTTTGACAAAGCGAATGTAATATTTGATTATGCTTGGGAAGAACGTTAGCAGGAAGAAGAGAAACTTCTGAAGAACAGTGAGATCATTTATGTGTAATTACAGCACAGTGTCAGACCCCAGGTTGGCTCTGAATGGACTTACTAATGCAGTCATCATCTTGTTGTTCGTAGTCAGAAGCCATGCTGCTTCAGCTGTAACCAGAGTAATAATAGTCACAGATATTTTTTCAGAGGAAAGATGGGTTCCTAGTATGTCTGACATGTCACTGGGAATAACTGGAGTAAAATGTCAATGCACTGAACTCTCGTAGGATGCCAAATATTAATCTCCACAAATATGAGCTATAAATTTTCTTTGTTTATATATATACAATATATAAAAATATATATAAAATAAATATATATTAGAAATATATATATTACTGGAAATGAATGTGAAGGAATCACTAGTGTAAAGGGATTGTCTGCTTAATGCAAATGATGTTGTCTTCTCACTTAATGTCTCTTTGGAAAGAACTTGTAGACCAGATCTCATTCTTTCATGGCTTTTCCTGAAATGTAGGTCTAGCTTTCAGCAATATTTCTCCTTTCCAGGCACTGAATGTTTTTGAGTTTTCAATATTTTTGAACTTCCACTAATAAAAAATGATATCTTTAAGGCAGTCTATATGGCATTCCTGCACTGCAGTAAAGTTTTTTTCACACTGGTGGAAACAAGATGTAAGGAATCTATTTTTATTTTCATCACCTGCTCAGAATTGCTGCATTTGTCTGATGCTACTTCATTAGATATGAAGAGAACTAGAACATGAATAGATAATACTTGCCAGCAGTGTATTTCTGAAAAGCTGTGAGAGGAGTTAATTGGGAATGGAGAAATCTGGAATCCAGAAACTGGGTGCTGGGAAGCAGTATTTTTATGAGAAATCCTAGTGTCATAATGGTGTTTGTGCTTCCCTCAGCTGTGATTCACAGATGCAGGGGATTTTTCCCCCATCACCAAACTAGATGATACAATTTGTTGCTCAAATTAATGAAATTCATATCTACTGGGAAGTCTCTAGTGAAGAAACTTATCAAAGTCCTTTCTTTTTTTCTGAGAAAATAACCACATCTTTTTTTTTTTCTTTGAAATAAATAAATAATCAAACAAACAATAAAACCAAGAAAACCAGCTCCTTGTTCCCACAACTTATGTTTGGATATAATAGCAAAATTTTGCCCTCTAACACCAAAAACTGTTTTGAAATCTGAGAAGATTAAATGTTTCCCGAACAGAATGTGATGGTGTTTGATAAAGAGTGCTGCGCACTGCACAAGCCTGCTAGAGTAGTGCTTTCCAGCTTCAGTGCTGAGTTTTCACCCACAGAATTCATGCCACCATTTCCCTGGCAGCACGAGCAGAGGACAGTTGCACTGTGTGTGAAAGTCCATGTTATTATGTTAGGAGAAAACCTACAAATCTTTGCGTTTGTTCCTGCACTACTTACATAGATACTCATGGATGCTCAGAAAGCCCAGCCTACTGAGAAAGCTGGTTGCTAGGCGGAGAGGTTTTGTGGTTTGTATCGCTGAATTGCCTAGTGACTTACCTGTGAGCTTAAGCACACTGCTCAAATTTATGCATGTGTCCGGTGGTGATCTGCTTGGTATGTTTCATAACTTTAAATTTTGGATGAATTCTGCCAGCTGAAGTTTGGCTAAAAACTCTACTTTGCGTCTTACGGTCCAAACCTCCAGGAGCTCTAGTTTATCATCTAGTGACATGTAATAGCTGAAACAAATGGGAACAGACTTTGCAAAATAATTTCCAAAGCCAATTGTTTTTCACATTACACAGTGTAAGAAAAATACAGATCTAAGCAAAAATAGGAAATGTCAAATGATTTCCCGCAATTTTCTGACCATTATTGAGTACTCTTTAGGATTTAGTCAGAATGCAGTATGGAGTCCGAGATACCACAACACACAGGGCCTAGGACATAGATTGGCTTTGTGGGTCACTGAATCCAGTTTTCTGCTGATGGAGACAAGTGGCATCCCAGTTTAAAATCACTCAAAGTCTACCCTAAAATCTATTAACATGATGTTCTGGAACATGACTCCTCTCACAACTATAAATGCCCTAAATTGAGGAGCAGTTTACACATTTATTTTTGTATGTGTTCATTAGCTTAAGTAGTTTTTTTCCTCACCTAATATTTACATTCACCTTAGTGTAGAAATAGACAGGTAATATATCTCCATTCAAGCTGCATTATGCTATAGGTTCTGCTATAAAGGGCTTTGTTAATACATCAGTCCCCGTTATCATCCGGGGTCTGCAATTGGGTCACAACAACCTCACGCAACACCACAGGCTTGGGGAAGAGTGGCTGGAAAGATGCCTGGCAGAAAAAGACCTGGGGGTGTTGGCTGACAGCCTGCTGAATATGAGCCAGCAGTGTGCTCAGGTGGCCAAGAAGGCCAATAGCATCCTGGCTTGCATCAGAAATATTGTGGCCAGCAGGACTAGGGAAGTGATCATCCCTTTGTACTCGGCACTGGTGAGGCTGCACCTCAAATACTGTGTTCAGTTTTGGGCCCCTCCCTATAAGAAGTACATTGAGGTGCTGGAGCGTGTCCAAAGAAGGGCAACGAAGCTGGTGAAGGGTCTAGAGCACAAGTCTTATGAGGCACGGCTGAGGGAACCGGGGTTGCTTAGCCTGGAGAAAAGGAGGCTCAGGGGAGACCTTATCCCACTCTACAACTACCTGAAAGGAGGTTGTAGTGAGGTGGGAGTCAGTCTCTTCTCCCAAGTAACAAGCCATAGGATAAGAGGAAATGGCCTCCAGTTGTGCCTGGGTATGTTGAAGTTGGATATTAGGAGAAACTTCTTCACTGAAAGGGTAGTCAGGCACTGGAATAGGCTGCCCAGGGAGGTGGTTGAGTCCCCATCCCTAGAGGTATTTAAAAGACGGGTAGATGTGGTGCTTAGGGACATGGTTTAGTGGTGGACTTGGCAGTGTTAGGTTAATGGTTGGATTTGATGATCTTAAAGGTCTTTTCCAACCTAAATGATTCTGTCCTCCTGAGAATGTACTTTTCTCATCTCCAAAGATCTGGGAAAAACTGTTTTCTTGCAAATTTCAGCCATCCTATAATTTCATTCAGGTATGGTATATTATCTTGCTGGTAGCACTTAGCCTTCTTTCTCATACCCTCCCTGCCCCTAAACACAAGAAGCGGGTAAAAATGCATCAGTAGCAATCATAAGATGGCAAATATGCAAAACAATTCCAGATACAAAATACAATACCTTCTGAATTTTTATCAGTCTTGTTAGAATTTTCTCAAGGAGTATGGGTGTTTACTTCCTTCCCTGTTCAGCTGGGTTTTCCTACATATTTTGTGTTGTGTAATTATTCCAGAAAGCCAATGCACATGGAGATTCCCTGATAATGTTTCTTAAATTTTTAGCCTGAACACAGTGAAGAGGATTTTGATATACATAGAAACTATATCATAGTTGAGAGTGTAATATTCAAATATAAGGAAAGATGTCAGCTGGGTTGTCTAGGTTCTCACTATTGGGGAAAAGAAGCATAGTAGAAGTTATTGAAAGAAAGTTAAATTCTGCTTATTAAAATAAGCAGCTGAGAAGCTAGAAAATAACTTTCCCAATTTTTAAGAACTCTTACTCTTCCCTTGCTAAAGGAGTTATTTGCTCAATAAGAACTGAAGTACTTGTCTAAGTAGTGTAGAAGACAAAACTAATTGCTATTAATTATGGCCCTATCATCCCATGCCATACTCATTTTCTGCTTGTTTTCTGAGTTTGGGCCAAAGCAGCAATTCCAGTAACAAGTATTAGATTCATATTATTCTCTTTCCTTTTTTTCGTTATAGAAGAAGCTTCACATGGCAGTGTTTTTGAATTTCTTATACAATATATTAGTATGACGGGGTGAGGTAATAGCCATTTTTGCTCTGTGAATCCTCACTGAGAATTTTTTTTTCTCTGCAGTGACTAGATGCCCCAACTAAAATAAAGTATCTCTCATACTAGAGATATATATATTGAGAAGGCAGGTCTAATGAAAGAAGACATCTAAATGGACAAAAGCTGGGAAAAAGGGAACCTGATTATTTCCCATTTTACAGATGGTTCTGCAGCTCATTGAAATAGCGAGCCAGATTTTCAAGCATTTAGCAACCTAAAGATGCAGATGGTGCCTTTGTGTTTCCCAAAGCACCTGTCTGTGCATTAATACAGCTGTGTGTTAACTGGCTTTAAAAATCTGGGTTGGAATTGGTTGTCCAGCTTATACAGGAAATCTGCAGTAAAACTAGGAATCAAGTTCTAAATCAGGTATTTTAACAATGATCTTGTCTCTCCTCTTTTTATATAATGCATAAAAGCACATGAAATGACTCTTCAGCTGACAGTCTGTGAACAGAGTTTCTGCAATTAAAGCTAACATTCACACAGGCTGGAGTGCTGGAACATTTTCTCAGATCTTTCCTCCTGAACTCCTTTCTCAAAGTTCCCTGCAGGCTGCACTCATTTCCCTGCCTTGACTAATCCCTTTTAAGCTTGTCTTCCTCTTACATCCAGAAAATGGAAAGTGGAAGTACATTTATATGAATTCTGGAGGGTTGGCTTTGTTGCAACTCGTTTTTAAAAGGTCTAATTGCATTTGCTTACTAAAAGCACATCAGGAACATCATTATAATCCCAAATGTACATTTAAAAATTAAACATGACACAGTACTTATAAATGGATTACTTCAAAGACAGGGAAATACTACCTTGGAAAAGGGCTGACAAAGCTCTATTTCACATGCATTTTATTTTTGTTCCTCTCCAAGTTTTGAATACACACCTTCACATCATCTCTGCTTTCCCACCAGTGTATATGTACAGGTAAGGTCATTCTATTGTACCTGCTTTTTTTTTGGCTGTTTTTTTCTCATTTTCTCTTGTGGAGGAGAGATCAGGTAAGCACTCTGAGGAGCAGACCAGCCTCTCAACTGTCCGGTAACTCGGCTCTGATTACTAGCATTGAAAATTACAGACGGGATGGATACATTGAAGCTACAAGCAGTACAATTACTATAAATGTATTCTTCCAGGACAAATTTGTAGACTGCTAGTCTGAGGCGTAGTATTAAGTGTGTAGAAGAATGAGGCAGAATTTTAAAGACAGGAATAAAACATACATCTTCACTAATTTATCTATCTCAAACTTCTAAATGCAGATGAACAATTATAGAAGTACTCCCTTGGGGGCCTCCCAGCATTTACTATAGATAAAGGGCCTTTCCACCGAAGCACCATACTGTGTCCAGACTCCATATTCAGCTGTGTCAGCAGGTTATGTTTAAAATCCACTTAACAGTAAACTTGGGGTCTAGGTATGTTTTCCTCTTAATTAACCTGAATAATCTGTTTTTTTACATAATTCATCCCTTCATTTGCATTTTAATTAGAGAGTGTGCAAAATGTCAAGTTTAATTGGCTCAGGAAGACTTGGTACAACAAAGCCCTGGACTAAATGTAGCTGTGGGCCGTGCTCTGAACAGCTGGCTTGCAGTTCAGATTAGGACTTCAGTACATGTAAGCTGTTTTCCTCACCTAGTTTTCTGTGACTAAATGTATCAACAGTAATTTTCTGAGAAGGAAAACTGGAGAACTTGTAGACCCCCTGTTCCTGCTTTTGAATGACATGTAGCCGATTTCCTCTTGCCTGTATACATTCCAGACGCAGTCCTGTTACCCTGATGGACTAACATCCTGGTCTCCTCTTGATTTCTGAATCTACTCTTTCTCAGCCAGTTCTCGCTGGTAATCTTACAGCAGCTGCAAAAGGGGAGAAAAAACTTGGACTGAGCTCTGTAAAATATTTTAATGAAATTGTCACTTCCTAACTGGCTGAGAGATGATGTTCTGGAGTCCTCACAGTGGCTCTGGGCTATGCTGACCCATTCAACCTTGTTGCTTCTCATTCCCCCAGGAAAGTATCTGGCCCCGGTAAGACACATTACCATTGTCCTTCAACAGAGATGTCAACAAGAAGGGTCACAGGTTTCACTGCCAGTGTTGGGGTGTAGCAGTAAGCAGCATGCAGAGATGGAGTGCTGCTGTGACCTTGGAGGAAGCAATCAGGCTGTCAGTGCTCCAGGTTTGTGAGTGTGGGACACATCTAGTGGCCACTGAGCTGCAGGTGGACTCCATCTTGTGAAATACATTCTTTTGTGGAAGTCTTCAGAGAAGGGTTTAATTCCAAGTACATCCTATTGTCAGATACTAAGGGGGTTAAAAACTTTAGTTTGTGTAAACACAGGACATCATTACCTGGTTTTCTGTTCATTCTGATTTTTTCTTCCTTCTCTCAGTTCACTCTCTTGTCTTCACATTTCTTTATTCCCCACAGTAGGTTTTGTTGCTTTTTTTTTTAAGTAGACACCATCTGAAAGAATTGTTTATAGATTTGAGGATATGTTGAAGTATTTTTAGTTCCAGGTGTGGCAAGCATACAGGGCTTGGTAGATAGGTGTCAAGTCTTTGAAAGAAGAAATGGAAAATATGTTATAGATTTGTCTCTGCTAGACTTTTTTCAGATGTCTGGAATGAAACATTCTGTGTAGCTGGAAAACAGGGAAACACTCAGAGACAGCCCTTCTGTAGTTAAAATATTTCACTACAGGTTTCTCAGACTGAAAACCCAGCATGGTGCTCTTACAGTTTTGTTTTACACTATGTTTTTCCTTTAGTGCATATTATTATGTGATGGTGGGAAATTAGCAATGAAACTAGGACACTCACTTTATTTATACAATATTTAAATTTCTACCCCATGAAAGTACGTAAAATATATTTTACTTGTTTTCTTAGTTTTTGGTTGATTTTCATTAAGGGATAGTTTTCAATCACCTCATTTACCTTTTATCATATTTCTAGAATCCACTTACCCAATGAGAATGCAAAGGGCTGAAATTGAGTCTGCTTATTACTCATTCATGCCCAATACATTCTTACCAAATTCCCTAGTATGTTCATATATTGCAGCCAACATTGTTGACCCTTTTATTGATATTTCTCATGTCAATATATTACATTTGAATAAAAGCTTAATAAATATAAGGTTTCCTTACTAAATATCAGATCTAAGAAAAGAAGGATATCAAGATAGGTTTTCAGGTAACTTGGTGACAGGTACAGGTGTGAAAGGAATTGAGTTAGAGTTGGCCAACATCATAACAAGTTACACTGGGTCAAAAAGATTGCTTTAAAGATTTAAATAACTTGTACTACCGTAGGTATGTCTGAGATCTGATCTGTCAGAAGTAGAGGTGGTACCTACATGAGTACTAACAGCTGTCTCATGCAGGTAAGACACTACTTAGATTTAACATGCAAACTGAAGCAGAATATGTTAAATCTGTCGTCAGTCGCCAAGGGGAGCTGCTTTGCAGCCAGTCCAATCCGCAGTGGAGCAGCAGGTCTTGGCGCACAGAGGGGTTTCCTAAGACAGGGAAATGCCAGGGCAGCAGAAAGACCTGCCAGGAGCCGGCAGCTCTCACAGGAGATGCTGACGAGGCCTGGGCATTGCCAGGGCAACCGCAGCCACCGCCACGGCTATAAAAAGCAGCCTCGGGAGCATGAGACACCAGGAGCACTGCCAACAGAGCAGGCAAACAGGGCGCAGCGCAGCAGCCAGGGCGTGGCGCGGCGTGGCAGTTTGTGCAGCAGGGTGCGCAGGAAGGGCATCGTCACCCTACCAGCTCAAGAGGTGAGTTCAACTGGTGGTCATCACTCTGTGAGAAGGACCTTAACTATGGTATCCACCTGGCAGAAAGCCATGTCCTATACACTCACCAGAACAGATGTGGCAACCCAGACAGAGCTCCTACAAAACATGCAGCCACCCAGGCCTCAGGCTGCAGGGAGTGCCAGAACCTTTCGCTAGTAACGGATGTCAGTAGTGAGAACAGCTGTGTGAGGTGTGACCAAGTGGACAATCTGGTCAGCCTGGTGGCAGAGCTATGAGTGGAAGTAGAAAGGTAAAGGAGCATCAGGGAGTCTGAGAAAGAGATAGACTGGTGGAACCAAGCTCTGCCCTCCCTGAGACAGAAACAGGAACAGCCACCAGAAAAAAAACAAAATCAAGGGCATCCCGTATCCTGTATCCCCCCCACCAGGCTGAAGGCCGTAGCTTAAAGGAAAGGAGTGAATGGAGTCCCCACTTGGGGTGGAAGGCAAACATCCTCCTTGCCCACCTTGCTTTCCCAAGTGCCTCTCTACAAGAGGTACGAGGCTCTGGATGTGGAAGGCCAGTCAATGGATCATGTGGATAAGGGTCCATCTACACCAGCGGTGTTGCCAAGGTCAGAAAAGCCTACTCTCCGTATCATGACCAGCTCTGTGAGGAAGAAGAGACAGGTTATAGTTGTAGGTGACTCCCTTCTGAGGGGAGCAGAGGGTCCAATATGCCAGACAGACCTTCCTCTTAGGGAAGTCTGCTGCCTCCCTGGGGCCTGAGTTAAGGACATCATAGGAAACTTCCTAGCCTGGTACAGCCCTTGGACTATTACCCATTACTGCTCTTCCATGTGGGTGGCAATGAAGCCGCAACACATAGTCCAAGGGCAATCAGAAGAGACTTCAGGGCCTTGGGATGGTTGGTAAGGGAATCTGGAGCACAGGTTATTTTTAATTCTCTCCTTCCAGTTGTGGTCAGTGATATTGGAAGAAGCAGGCAGACCCAGTCTACTAATGCATCGCTCCATGTGGTGTCACTGCCACAATTATGGGGTTTTTGATAATGGGACGGGCTACATGGCACCAGGCTTGCTGGTGTCAAATGGGATTCACCATTCTCAAAGAGGGAAGAGTGTCTTTGCTCCCAAGCTAGCGGGGCTCATTGACAGAGCTTTAAACTAGACTTGAAGCGGGAGGGGGATAATATCACACTTGCCCGTGACAAGCTGTGGGATGACATGCCAAGGTTAGAGGGACGGGGTGCTAGCGAGGGCCCTCAGCCTGTTGCTCTGAGATGTGCTGGGTACACTGCAGCACACTTGAAGTCTTATGGAGATGAGCCAGGGGCTCCTGAGGTAATAGGAGCCAACAGGGAAACACCAGTGAAATAAATACCTCAAAGGAATTAAGGGGTGTTCCTCTAAGAAGGTGACATGGCCGACAGCCCAGCTGAAGTGCCTCTACGCCAATGCATGCAGCATGAGCAACAAATAGGAGGAGCTGGAAGCTACAGTGCTGCTAGAAAGCTACAACCTGGTTGCCATTACTGAAACTTGGTGGGACAAATTCCATGACAGGTGAGGAAGGAGGGGCGGAGGCATTGCCCTCCACATCAAGAAATGGATAGAGTGTGAAAAGTTGTCTCTGAAGAATAGCCACGAGCAAGTTGAAAGCTTATGGGTAAGAATTAGAGACCAAGGCAATAAAGAGAACCTTGTGGTTGGTGTCTACTACAGGCCACACGATCAAGAGGAGCCTATTGACAAAGCCTTCTTACTCCAGGACTTACAATGTCCAGGAGACATTGTGCTTGCAGGCTCTTGCCCTGCTGGGGGACCTCAACCACCCTGACGTCTGCTGGAAAAGTAGCATGGTGAGCTGTAGGCAATCCAGGAGACTCCTGAAATGCATTGAGGATAACTTCTTAAGCCATGTAACAGACAGCCCTACCAGAGGGGTTGTGATACTGGACCTGTTGGTCACCAACACAAGTGAGCTATGGTGACGTCAAGATTGGAGGAAGCCTGAGCTGCAGTGATCATGCACTGGTGGAGTTTGCAGTGCTGAGGGATATGGGTCAGGCGAAGAGTAAAGTCAGGCCCCTGAATTCTAGGAAAGCAAACTTTCAGCTGTTCAAGGAGTTAGTCAATAGGACCCCCTGGGAAACTGCCTTCAGGGACAAGGGGCAGAACAAAGCTGGCAGATCTTTTAAGGATGCTTTCCACAGAGTGCAAGAGGTCTTAATACCCAGATGTAAGAAATCAGGAAAGGAAGGCAAGAGACCCGCATGGATGAGTTGAGACGTGCTGGTCGAACTAAAGGGCAAGAAGGAAATGCACAGGCAGTGGAAGCATGGACAGGTATCCTGGGAAGAGTATAGGGATGCTGCCTGGTTGCGTAGGGATGGAGTCAGGAAGGCCAAGGTGTGACTGGAGCTGAACTTGGTAAGGGATGCAAAGAGTAATAAGAAGGGCTTCTACAGGCATGTCAGCCAGAAAAGGAAGGTCAAAGAAAGCGTACCCTCCCTGATGAGCAAGACTGGCAAACTGGTAACAACGAACGAGGAGCAGGCTGCGGTACTCAACAACTTCTTTGCCTCAGTCTTCACTGGCAGCGTCTCTTCCCACACTTCTGGAGTGGATGGACCGCAAGATGTGTACTGGGGGAACAAAGTCCCTGCCACTGTAAGAGAAGATCAGGTTCGTGACCACCAGAGGAATCTGAACATGTGTAAGTCTATGGGACCTGACGAGATGCATCCCAGACTCCTGAGGGAATTGGCTGATGTAGTTGCCAAGCCACTCTCCATGATATTTGAAAAGTCATGTCAGTCAGGTGAAGTCCCTGGGGACTGGAAAAAGGAAAAATCTAGGCATGCAGTTGAGCTAGAATATAATATTTATTTCAACGTCAGACAGGAGAATTAATAGTACTTGAACAGGATTTACTTTAAGCTATGCTCTTTCACTCCCTATAGTTAGAGGACGTGAGCTGAGGACTGGCAGACAGTTCTGTGCTGTACTGAGAAGTATTAAGCCCTCCAGTCACAGTCCCATCCTTACCAATCCATACCAACAGATCTGAAATATATTCTATGTAACCTGGGCCCTTTGCCCTTTCACTATCACTGATGCCATTATTCAACCGGAAATGCTAAATTATTGAGACAGACTCTGATCTTTGTTGTGTCAATCTAAATCCAGTGTTGTTACAATGAAGCAGATAGCTTAAAGAAATTATTATAGACTTAACCTTGGCCAGTATCTTCAGGGTTTTTATATGTAGATAGCCAACAAATTAAATTCCACTATCCAGAGTAGAACTTAGATATAAGTCCATGTGCTGAATTAAATGGGAACAAATGCACAGCAAACTTGATTTTTCCCTGAAGATATTGTTATGCTCAAAGTCATGTAATTGGTGAAAAGTAAACGCATCTTACATGTAAAGCTAAGAAATTATTAATAGTGTAATTAAAAGCATAGTACTATAGTTAAAAATTTTTATTGTTATTATAGATCTAATAATTACAGGAAAGAAAATGCAAGAAAGAACTTTATTACAGGGAGGAAAATTTTGGAATGACAATACAGTTTAAACTGGTGTATTTGCACTTCTGAGTACCTGCCCCTTTTTCTGCTCTAAGATTTGCATTTCTTTATCTGACCATGAGTGAGTTGTTTATAGTCCTGGGGCCTGCAGTGTCATCTTGTGTCCTTTCCCTTATCATCTCATTTTCTATGTTCTTCTACATTTCATCTTGTGTCCCCACTTTCAAGGTCTCTGCTATCATACCAGGCCTGTGTTCCTGTGCGCAGTACATCATTCAGCTAGGGACATAAATACTTCATTCTGTGTAGAATAGCTACTTGTTACCACGTTTTATAGAGAAAGTATGGTTATACTCTATAAAGATAAGCAAAAGTAAAACAAATTAGGCATAGTCACCTGGTCATTAGAAAAACTGCTTTTGCAGCTAAACAAGCTAAAACAAAGCTCCAGACAAGCCAGTACACGATCGGACCAAGCAAGCCTGACAGCCCTCAATCCGGAGGTAGTGTAAAGCTAGCACAAAGGCAATGGTCTCTTACGAGATATAGCAATACTTCATGCACTGGGCTACAGGGCTTCAAAGTCAAGGCAAAGTGCAACAGTTCTGCAGCTTTAACAGGTCCAACAGCATTAGCAGTATTTGGCTGTTTTCTATTTTTTTTTTCTCAGTTAGAATCCACGTAACAACATACTTTATTTTTCAAACCTTTTTGAACAAACTGCTTGTTGCAGCCCATGTGCTATACAATTTCATATGCGTGGGCAATTCACAGTAGATATTACAAAATGATCTGTTTTCACCTAACATATTACTGAAAATAACACAATACACTTGTTCAGTAATACCCAGGGCAGTTTAAAGGTGTGGAAAGATGGATATTAAAATTTCCTACAGCTGTCTTCACTAGAAGAGGTTCCCCTTGAAACCCACTTGGTAATAAGCTTTTTCTTTGAGGGCTACTACAAAAATATGTTTCTATTCTTATACAAATTTCAGCTGCCAGAGCACACAACAAGTATCTTCACTGTTTTGTTGGTGTTGATTTCAGTTACTGTATTGACAACCTCTTTGTAGTGGTATTAGCATAATAAAGCTCAATGCAAGATCTTATGGATTGGAAAGATGCATTTATTTTCAAGGTTTTAAAGCAAGCTGATTTTATGGTTTCATGCTCTCTCACTCACATACTCACAAGCAGCAGCATACGCGTGTCCAAGTGGTCTGAACAAGATCATTTGTGCACAACACAGAAGATAAGGCGTGCTGTCTGTCAAGTCCCCTCTGCATTTCAAATGAGTCTTTGGACAGATCTTCTCCTTCAGGAGTTGTCAGCTATTTTGGGGTAGATCTTCGCTTCAGATCTTGCTTACTTGAGCCACCACAAATATTAAGGCATGCTACTGCCTGTTGTCTGTTTTTCCTCATTTTGCAGATGTGTGAAACACATCCTGGCAGGCGAACAGGGCAAGGAGTGATGTATGTGATGCATGGCAGCCTTGCTGCCACCCTGCCAGCACCAGGGTGCTGGCTCTTTTGCTGATGAGTCTGCTCTTCAGACTGCAGGCTTTTTGCTTTTGACATCAAGAACACGTTCCTCAATTTTGCTGATGAAAACAGTGTCCTGGGAACAGTGTTCCTTATTATCCAACCATTCTTTTAAGCTGTTGTTCTGCTTTCCTTATCATGCTTACACACACACATTTCCATTCAGACTTCCTTCATGCCAATCTTAATATTTCTTATGAATCTCTACTGTATAAACAAACAAACCTCCACTTTTCTTGGGTAAATCCTTTTTCCCTAAAACTATTTTAGATTTATGAGATCAGATACCACTGTTTTTCTTCCTGTGTGGCAACTTCTCAAAGGTTGCCACAGGTAAAATAAAAATAGAAGTTACCAGAGAGACAAAGAAAATGCATACTATAGTCAGCGCAGACAAGTCACAGATAATCGAATATCATTGTAAAACCGCAGAAATTAGTGTCCTGTGAAAATATAACCTTGCCTACAGGAAAAAAGCTAATCCAAATATTGTATGATGGCTGTCCAGTAGCATTCTTATTGTTGCTTTCTCCTTCCTTTCTTAGTGATTGCATCCATTTGTTGGGCCTTGACTTAAATTAGATTGTGAAAGGACTCAGGGCAAGGTCATGTCATTCTATACATTTGAACAATGCCTGGCACGGTGTCACCTTGCTTTTGAAAGGTTTCCCAGGAATTTCTGTAATAGGAATAATAACAAATAACATAAATAATAACATTTGACCAAATAAGATTACAACATATGTGCCCTAATACATATTTGTTGTTTTAGTCCCTTGAAGTTTGGTCAATAGGGCCTTCTTTATCTTTAAAAAGCTTAAAACTTTAAGCAATTTTGGCAGCAATAGCAAATATTTTTTCCTAATGTTCCTAGGTCTGAGCTGGCTCCTTTATTTTACTCAAAATGCCACTGCTGTACTTAAGCATTTTGCAAAATCTGTGCATAGATAGCTACACATTTATTTTCTGTAGTTGCTTGCTTTTCCTGTTGATTGCTAAGGTCAGGGGACTTGCGACAAACTTGGTTCAGCTTGCTAAGCGAGAGAATTTTTCTGTGATAATCTTCTGTTCACTTTTCTGTGGTTTGGTACATTCCTATGTATGATACTGGTTCAGATTCCTAGCTGGGGAAATCCACGTTTCCAGTTTATACATGTTAGAGACTCTTGTGTGGCTCTTGTGCAATGGGATTTAAATGTAACTGTGCCCAAAGCCATTTATGTGAATACAGTGTTAGATTTCAGCCCATATGAAGTCACAGTTAAGAGACTATTGTACTGAGAAAACAGCTTGAAAGATTTCATAAAAATCCAGTGCATGAAAGAAAGAAATTAAAAGCTATGCTTCCAGCCTGCTGAGAATAAAAGACAACTATTAAATGCTTTTACACAGTTAATATTGCTTTAGTTGCACAGATATGTAATTGGCAAATCCAGGAATGGTTTCATATGGGCTCTTTGCTCACCTTTCTTTAGGAAAAACTAAATACATATTACTGTAATCCGTAGCTGTACTCTTGCAACATACAACTGACTTTCATAGATCCTTCAAACTTGTAGTTTTCTCTCTTTCTAAAGGATTGTTCTATTAATTGTTTAGGTTCTTAGATTGTTCAATTGAAAGTTTTTTCATTCTGTATTAATTAAGTTCAGTAAGATGGAAGAGAGACACTTCTGCTGAGCAAAAGTGATCTGAGACTCTGCTGTGCACTTGTAAAGACACTGCAGTTCAGACACTGAGATCACTTAAATAATTTGAACTTGTCGGGGCAAAGAAGGGTGACAATCATCAAAGTACAGGGATCAGCAACAAAACCAAACAAATCATGAAATGAGAATGCTAGTTGAAACACCTACTTGCTGTAGATTGGTGTAACAAACGTTTAGCAAATGGTAAGTTTTAATCGAAACATAAGAACAGAAGTGCTGAAATCCCTTCCAGGTGTTCTCTGCTGCTCAGCCAGCACACAACAGCTGGAAAACATTCTGAACAAAACACCTCCCAAGCCCCTACCAGCTTCAGCCCACTAGCTGTTTTCCTACTCTGACTCGGGCTTACGATTTTACAAATATAACTGTACTACTCAAAGAAATACACATTTTCTCCCACTGTTTGCCACCTCCCTTCTCCTTCCTATGATACCTCAAAGTGAGTTCATCTAAAAATGTCCCATGTGCTTTGACCTACCTAGTACATTTTGCTGTCTCCAAGTAACAGTTCTGCACATTTTGGGGCCATTCACTGTTTTGGTTTTTTTTTTTTTTCAAAATGACAGAAAGTATCTGTGATCTTTCCTATCCCATGAAATTCCAGTCCTTTAGTATGATTAACAAATGCTCTCATGGGTTTTGCCACTCCACAGACTTGCTTCAGACACCTTCAAATCCACACAAGCTCAGGGGAATACATATCACTTGTAGATCCCAATTAGACTAATCAGAAAGTGTTAGACAGAAGTTACATACATTTTTATAATAGAAATATTTTTTAATTCAGGAAATACTAAATTAGTATTTAATTAAGCCATAGTTCTCCTGATCTAATGGAAACTTGATCATTGTTATCCCTGTCATGTAAATAGGTGTGGGACAGGCATTACAGGAACGCTTCAAACCATTTATATTTTTCTCTGAACTGAAGTGAAACAGATATTATGGAAATTTCTGAAGTATTGGCTTGTCTGGTACCTTTCACAGAATCACACAGAATCACAGAATGGTTGGAGTTGGAAGGGACCTCTGGAGATCATCTAGTCCAACACTCCTGCTAAAGCAGGTTCACCTAGAACAGGTTACACAGAATTTCATCCAGGCAGGTTTTGAATATTTCCAGAGAAGGAGACTCTGCAACCTCTCTGGGCAGCCTGTTCCACTGCTCTGTCACCCTCAAAGTAAGGAAGTTTTTGCTCATATTCAGATGGAACTTCCCGTGTTTCAGTTTGTGTCCGTTGCTCTTTATCCTGTCACTGGGCACCACTGAAAAGAGTCTGTCCCCGTCTTCCTGACACCCACCCTTAGGATATTTGAAAGCATTAATGAGATCCCCTCTCAGTCTCCTCCAGGCTAAACAGACCCAGCTCTCTCAGCCTTTCCTCATAAGAGAGATGCTCCAGTCCCCTAATCATCTTCGTAGCCCTCTGCTGGACTCTCTCCAGTAGTTCCTTTTCTTTCTTGAACTGGGGAGCCCAGAACTGGACACAGTACTCCAGATGTGGCCTCACCAGTGCAGAGTAGAGGGGAGGATAACCTCCCTCGACCTGCTGGCCACACTCTTCCTAATGTACCCCAGGATATCACTGGCCTTCTTGGCTGCAAGGACACGTTGCTGTGTCATGGTTAACTTGCTGTCCGCCAGGACTCCAAGGTCCTTCTCCACAGAGCTGCTTTCCAGCAGGTCAACCCCTAACCTGTACTGGTGCATGGGGTTATTCCTCCCTAGGTGCAGGACCCTACACTTGCCTTTGTTGAACTTCATTAGGTTCCTCTCTGCCCCACTCTCTAGCCTGTCCAGGTCTTGCTGAGTGTCAGTACAGACTTCTGGTGTATCAGCCATTCCTCCCAGTTTTGTATCATCAGCAAACTTGATGAGGGTACACTCGGTGCCTTCATCCAGGTCATTGATGAGTAAGTTGAATAATTTGTTCTTCTGGGATTGAAATGGACAGTCCTAAAATTCTGGATGGATGCAGTTCTTATGCTATTCTAATGTCTTCTTAGGATCAGCTCTAAACATGATAATATAAACCCCAATCTCACACAGAACTTACATGAAGACTTAATATCTTTTAAGAAGTCTATTAAATCAGTGGGATGTTAAAATACTGTAATATTAAAGCATGCATGTCCTGTGTGAGAGCCCTGAATTCACCTCTGACCATTTTGTGGAAGTAAAAATCATCAGTTTGCTTTTGTGCACACTCCTCAAATATACCTCAAGCACTGTTTCATTCCATCCAGCCCTGGAAATACTGAAAGATACACTTGGGTGGTGGCAGACCCTTTGGCCTTAAGGTTATTTTCACGTTCATCTACTTCGGTTTTAGACTTCTGAAACAAATAGGGTTTCTCTAATTCCCCAGAGGAACGGATTATGTTACAACATTTCCTAGGTATATTTTCCTTATGTTAAGACCAAATTTAGCTGTATTTTCTCCATTTATTTTTTTTGCTACAGTAAAAACAATTATCTTATGAACGCACAGAGAAATGAATACAGAGTTTTTTCTTAAGTGAAATTACTTGTAGTGTGTGCTGAGACTGTGGGTACTACTGCAGTGGGAAACACTATGCTGCAACAACTTTTTTAAATTTTAAGTTCTGGTCCTCTCTTTAAGATATATTTTTCTTTCTGCATTGTTTTTGAACAATGCATTTCACCACCAATGTTGACAATCCTTCCTGACAATACAGGAAGGATAAAGAAAAAAACACCAAACGACCACCTTCTTGCTGCTATCTTTTTCGAGTTATCTATTTCCAATAAAAGAATTAAATGATGATAGAAATATGTGCAAACAGATAAAGAACTGCTCCCCATTTCCTCACTTACAAAATACATTCCATAACATGTCTCCAGCACACAGTCTCAGCACTTACTGCCTTAAAGGAAACCACATGCTTCTCCAAAGAAAGTCAAGGTTTTAGCATAGCACAGTCAAATTACAATGTCTGGACAATTATACTTTTTCATAGCAAAGCATGAACCATTTAATAGACAGACTTCTTTATACTCAATACCCTGGGGCACTCTGATCCTCTGCTAAGTCCCTGGTCTCATCTGCTGTAATTGCATGTGTCACAGCCTTCTTTTAGCTTATTATGCATATTACTTAGGTTGCTACAAGGAATTTGTACTATAGGAATTGAGACTACATCTCTTTCCCCAGTTGTACATTTTAGTCCATGTCAATGCTGACAAAGCAGCAGCAAGTTGAAGTGGCAACTGGACCTCCTTTCTTGACAGTGCATCTGGACATATGCAGAGACCCCTGTAAAATTAGACTGTACTTATGCTAGGTAAAATTTGAATTTTATGGTATAGAAATTCCAATCTTTCCTGTGCCAAGAAGACTTTCAGATCTTCATTCACGGACTAAGTATTACAATGCTGAAAATTACTAGAATTCAGCATCTGTAAATGTCTTTTCAGCTTAAGTAGTCATCTTCATTTGTATTTATTGCATATCTCTCAAAAGTCATATCATGCCAGAAATCTTGTATATTCAAAATTAATACAATAAAAACATGTTTCTCCCATGCCTGAGTGCATTCATTCATGCTGACAGAAAGAATTTACTGATAAAGGAAAGAGAAGTAGGATGATTACTGTGAACAGAAGAGGGAACCTGCTTCAGTTTCTTTTTGCTTCTGTGCTCTGCCTTACATTACACTTCAAGCATCCCGAGGAAGAGAACTCCTGGTAGATGAAAGGTGCTGGTGATATCTGTATAGCCAAACCTGCACTCACATAGAATTTAGGTTCTTTTAAACTGTTTAAGTTACCCAAGTGTGCACATGAGCAATGTTTAAAAATCATAGTAAAGAACTGTCCACCACATAGGCTTCATAGATAGCTTATGAAGTGGGAAAAGAACTGCAAAAACATATCCTGTTGTCAAAAATTATTTTTTCTTAACACAGTAGAAAGGAATACTTTTTAAATTTTTTTTTTAAAGCTAATGCAATCATGTAATGTCTAATGCTCATGTACATGCAAAACGAGTTAGATTTTTAGAGCCCAAGAGAAAACTCTACATCATTGCCTAACCTGTTCAGTGACTAAGCTCTTACCAAAAATTGTCTCTAAGTACATAAAGTTGTCCTTTTGTAAAAGGCCATCTGCTGTCTTTGAAAAGCTGAGAAGCTGTGTTCCCATCTTTTGCTACTTACCACCTCCAAGCTAGATGTTCCCCCATTTAGGTCCCCTGAGAAGGGCCCAATCTGGTATATTTGCTTGCACATGTCTGATACATACAGATAGCTACAGACTTTACATAAGCCACATCAGTCTTGATCATATTTAATTAGAAATTACGCTAGCAGGACAGAAGAAAGGAGTGCTGTTGCTCTTCTGTTTTAATTGAATTTTAATTAGGCCAATTATCTAACTTCAAAATAGCCAAAGCACTGGAGCGACTCACAAGGATCCTTATTATTATTATGGATAATTTTCGTACTGCATTTTGTTATTTTTCTGTAGTTATAATTTAGTTTTTTCTCTATTAGTAATTTTGACCTGTTAACATAAATCTGTTTTTCAGTTAATTACTGTTTTATTTTTTAAGTCTCTCTTTTGTTAAACTTGGTTAGTCTTGTTTACACTGAACACTGTAAGTGACAAATCCATAATTCCAGTGTGGACTAATAAAATTTTTCCAAGTCCATCCTCCACCAGCTTGGGTTCTGAAAAGTTTTTAGGACAACCACAAGTAGGTTATACTACCCTGGCTGCAGGTGGCAACAGAAGATTTGGAAAGGCATTTCCTTTCAACCAGACAAAATGGAGACAGCCTGAAACATGGGTTACTTACCCTGTGACAAGATCGGTACTTATAGCACTTCTCCAAGATGCTCTCCAAAGCCTCAGGGCATTTATACTACCTTCTTGGACCACAGATTAGTCAGAGTCAGGATATCTGCCATTATTTCTGTCAAAACTGTGCAACTAGTTGCAAAGAGTTCAAAATTAATTGTGCCACTGTAAGAGTGCAACATGACTCTAAATTGGCTATGAGGGACTTTCCTTGGGAGAAGGAATCTTAATTTTGTTTCAAGACAAAATATTTTTTCCACTGATTGTAACATTTGGACACCCAGCTGTGAGCGGTACCCCTACTCCTGATCCGTGTTAATATGGTTAGCATAACTAACACAATTTTATAAGGCAAACGGCCATTCTCTGTGACTGAGATGGTCACATATCAGTCCCCTTTCCCCTCCTCATCAAGCCCTGAAGGTCCTCTGCACCAGGCAGATTTCTTCTTCCCCTCCCTATCAGCCTCAAGGTTCCTGAGGCACCAGGCTGACTTCCCTCCTTACTGGCCTTGAAGGTCCCAGGCACCCAGCTGACGAGGTGGTGGTGATGACCTCATCACACAATAGGGAAGCGTAAGAGCACACACAGCACTGTCTATAAAATTTAGCAGTTACAAGTCCTAAGTGGGACTTGGACCAGAAGTGCTGCTGGATGGCAAACCCCATGATCCCCCGGTGGTCATGGACACCTCCACTGTCATCTGCTTCCTCTGAGGACTGAATGAGTGACTTGTACTCCTTTACATGTTTTTGAGTCCAGATTATGATTGTTATATTGATATGGCAAGCAAAGTATTAAGAGTTGATCCAATCTGCAGAGAGTTCAGGTGATTAGGAACCATAAACTAAGCTGTGCTATAAATTCTGTGCTACGCTACTTACAAAATTGTGCTATGCTGATTCTGCTTATAAAAATCCTGTGCTACTCTAATGATAAGATTCTATGTTATGCTAATCATAAAATTCTGTTAAAAATAAAGCTTTAATGGTAGCTACAACTTTGTACCATCAACATTCTGCCCAGGATCTCCAAAAGATCCTGTCTGTGACACCACATCTTATCTATTGACTATGTGTCAAGTGCCTCACCTGTCTTCTGTATGCTTATAAGAAGGAACTTAAGCTTCTGAGATGCTTTAAGCATTAGAAATATACTTTTGAAAATGTTACTGTTGTCCCCAAATTCTCTATTTGTGAATGGGTGAGAAGGTGCATTGATGATTCTTATGTGTGTGGTACTCTGACAGGCAATATTAGAAAAGGAAAAAAACAACAGCAACAACAAACCCTTTAATTTTAGCATGTATAAATTGATGCTTTTCTTCATCATTAAAAAAAAGTCTTTTCTTTCCTGCTGCCTTCTGAGCAGATTCCAGAATCTGTCTCCCTGTTGCTATTTTTATGACAAAAGACTTTCTGAATTGTATAATTCTTGAGTTCCATGTCAATCACCTCCTGTATTTCAGTTCTAAACATAAATGTTAATGAGCTAATTGCACTGTTCAAAAGACCTTCTATTGAAAATAAATGCTTGCTAGTAGGTGTGCTACCTTCTGTGCTTCATAAGTAGGTTTTAGAATTTAATCCAGGCAACTCTGTTGCTATTTGCAGATATAAGTCTACCTGTTGATTAATACATAGTTACTTAATAGTTCTTTTACTGCAATTATTTATTACCAGTTAAAATACTAATTAAAAAGTTAGAACTTAAGCATCCTTTACATCACGCAATTGCTAAAATTTCCATCTATATCAAGTATCAAAACATGTTCTGAAACAAAATAATCCTTAATCTTACAGAATTTGTGGAATTTGGGGTGAATGTTATTGCTGTATCTATTCTATTTCATGTTTGGATATGGCTAGGTAGATAACAAGATACAAGTTTGCTCCTTGTTCTCACAGAAATCTAGGTGTAATAGCTGCAAGAATTCCTTCTGTTAGTCTTGTAGTTTGTGTCAAGGTAAGAAAAGCTCATGATGCCAAATGTCCAGCATGCAGATGTAGATTTTCATGTAAAAGTGGAGCAAGTGCCGGCACAAGTATTTCCTGCAGAGGCAGTTAATGTTTGTCACAAATATGAGTTTTGCTTATCATCTGTCTTACATAAACATTATACAGATTTAGTTTCCAGTCTTTCACTGAGCTTGTTCTTGAGGGGAAAAAAAAAAATCAATAAACTTTTCTAGGATAAGTCAAAGTAACTGCCTAAAGAAGAGTACACAAAACTGCTTTACTACATTACGCAAGTAAGCTCTTTGTTTTGGGGACTCTATGCAGAAACTGAGGTTTGTTGTAAAGAATTTAAACCAGGTCTTGGCTATGTTCAGGATGCATGAAAATGTGCATTGTCAGTGAGCACATCTGTCTTCAAAACCTCTTGTGACATGCTGTGCACTTCCTGAAAGCTGACTTCAGTGGCGTAATAATCAGCACACAGTGGATGCAGCAGGCAGTGGAACCAGAAAGGGAGATCATGTACAGGCAACAGGGAGAGACCTCCTGAATACTTTTGGGTTTTCAGCAGTGGAGGAGAGGAACAGTATCTGCTTCTAATTCTATTTTTTTGACCTTGCACTATGACAAGGTTTCTGGATTGCCAGATTTTCCTAAACTCTCTGTTATTCTGAAACACTGCCGTCCACATTGCTTTGATGGGATCACCGCCAGCCTTTTAGTCAAGGGTACAGAGCAGCATTGCAAAACCTGTATGCTGGAAAATGCTCTTAGCTAGATGTGAAACAATCGCCCACACAGTTAGTGATTTCAGCTTGCTGGGTGGGAATACGAAGTGTTCTTTCCAGTTCACCCATTAAGCCCAACTCTTCCAAGTCAAGCATTAGCATGCTGTTGTGTAAACAGAATAGTATCATATTTGTTTCCAAATCTTTCTCCTGGTCTTCGCTGCTCTATGAGGGAACTTAGTGATGCAACAGTGATAAACTATCTCTGCAAGATGATCATGCATATGATCAATCAGATTCAGTGTGCTTATATCATGCCGTAGGCATGACTCATTAGCATGCTTCTCTCAAATACCTAGTGAAGGAGCTACCAGTTCCTCTGCTGCTATGTATCATTATTATTCCTTTTTAATTTACTAGTAACGCCTAATTACTCTTGCATAGAAGAAATATTTCTAAATTACACTATTCTAGACTTGGTAATATTTTATCTTTGCTAGTATTTCATTTAAGCACCCACTTATTCCCCCCTTATAACCCTTCCCCCCTAAAAAAGAAGGAAAGAAAAAGCACAAAATGTGAACTCTGTTCTTAAAGCACAGGAGTGGCAGAAGCCTGGAGAGCTGGATGTGTCCACAAGTGCGATACACACACTCAGCAGAGTGTGTATAACCCTGTCTGTACATAATTGACAGATGCACCTAGGTACACAATAGGCAGTGAACTGGATTTTGGTTCTTGCTGAACAACCTGCAGCCTTAAAGGGGCTCTGCAGAAGTTAGCAGTGCACTAGGGTTTAGGAGTTTACAGGAGCAGACTTGTCTTTATTTCATCACTATTTTTGCTGCTTCTAGTCTGTTTCTGCCAGGGCTTGCAAAATTAGTTACAGAATGTTATCAGTGAGGTCGTGCTGAAGCAATTATATGCTATAAATATCGGGTTGCCCTTTATCCCCCAGAACCTGCTTCCACAGACTTCATGTAAACCATGGTCAGAGTGGCTGTTCTCTTGTTCACTTGCCACAGACCTGCACCACCCCCACTATCAAAGTGCAAAATTTCCCTAGTTTGTCATTTCCCACTTAGTAATATCTTCAAACACAAAACTAGCCACCAATGAAAATACTCAGACCGTATATATCTTTGTGAACTCATTGGGAAGTACCACACTGCTGAGATGAGGTTGCTGTTAAATCACCATTACACTTCCACCCTTGGGCCTTTCTTTCAACAGGTGTTATTTAAAGTCTTTTGCCTTGTAGCCATTGATCACAGAGCTCAAATCAGGACTACCTATGACATAGGATTTATTTTTTTGGTGTCTCTTATGTGGCCAAGATTATACAACACATAACACGTCACGCTAATATGTTAGCCCAAAACCGAGTTAGGAGAAATCTTTTAATTAAAGAGAGAAAGAAGCTTCAGGTTGTGCTGCTGTTTGGCATCAACATAGTTGCTATGCTACTTGGATGCCATGATATTGATAGCAGTTTAGTTATACAATGAAATATTACTATATTTAGTAATTTTATCATTAGAAATCTTTGGCATTTTTTCTCATCTATGAAACAGAAGTCAATTAAATGCTTCTAGCAGAAGTTAAACTATTGTATAGAATATAAAAACAGATGCAGAGAAGAGCTGTGCCACTTATGGTGGTCTGAGATTCTTGGTGCATTTTTGTTTATTATTTTGCCAGTGAGTTTAATAATAGTATTATTAATTTTGTTTAAGATCTTCATTCTTACTATGGTTTGTACTATGACTATTGTTACTGCTATCGTCTATAATGATCCTTTCCTTTTTCATCCTTGTTTCAGCTTAGCAAGCTTCATCCTAGGAAGCTTTATTGATGTGTTGTGATGTGGAATGGAGTTATATCCAGTTGGTGGCTGGTCACAACTGGTATTCCCCAGGGCTCAGATCTGTTCAACATCTTTATCAATGATCTGGATGAGGGGATCGATTGCACACTCACTAAGTTTGCAGATGACACTAAGTTGGGCAGGAGTGTTGATTTGCTGGAGGGAAAGAAGGCTCTACAGAGGGATCTGGACAGGCTGGATCAATGGGCCAAGGCCAACTGTATGAGGTTCAACAAGGCTAAGTGCTGGGTCCTGCACTTGGGTCACAACAACCCCATGCAACACCACAGGTTGGGGAAGAGTGGCTGGAGAGCTGCCTGGCAGAAAAAGACCTGGGGGTGCTGGTTGACAGCCCGCTGAATATAAGCCAGCAGTGTGCTCAGGTGGCCAAGAAGGCCAATAGCGTCCTGGCTTGCATCAGAAATAGTGTGGCCAGCAGGACCAGGGAGGTGATAGTGCCCCCATACTCGGCACTGGTGAGGCCGCACCTCAAATAGTGTGTCCATTTTTGGGCCCTTCACTACAAGAAAGACATTGAGGTGCTGGAGTGTGTCCAAAGAAGGGCAACGAAGCTGGTGAAGGGTCTAGAGCACAAGTCTTATGAGGCACGGCTGAGGGAACCGGGGTTGCTTAGCCTGGAGAAAAGGAGGCTCAAGGGAGACCTTATTGCTCTCTACAACTACCTGAAAGGAGGTTGCAGCGAGGTGGGGGTCATTCTCTTCTCCCAAGTAACAAGTGATAGGACAAGAGGAAAAAGCCTCCAGTTGTGCCAGGGTAGGTTGAAGTTGGATATTAGGAGAAACTTCTACACTGAAAGGGTAGTCAGGCACTGGAATAGGCTGCCCAGCGAGGTGGTTGAGTCCCCATCCCTGGAGGTATTTAAAAGACGGGTAGATGTGGTGCTTAGGGACATGGTTTAGTGGTGGACTTGGCAGTGCTAGGCTAGTGGTTGGACTTGGTGATCTTAAAGGTCTTTTCCAACCTAAATGATTCTATGATTCTATGATTCTATTTATGCTGGCATCCCTTCCACGGTGCAGATCTCAGATGAGTTGTATAAGAGCACTTGGTTTTATGCAAGGTACAGTATATTGTACTAATACACATGTATGACGTACTTCTGTGTACAACTAAAATACCCTAGAAAATTTTCCATCCTTTAGTATGAGTATGGAGTCTGAAAGTGTCTCAAACCTCAATGAGGATGATCTAACACATACTTAAATTTGGCATAAGTGACTGTATTTAATCCAATGGCATTGTTTAAAAGGATAATATACCTGCAATTCATTGTAATTGTTCCTCCTGAGGATCTGGGGTACACTTTTTTCTGCCTTATGTTTAGTCTTCTGTCTGATTTCACTTCTCTATTAAAGTGGCATGAATTCATCAGCTGTTCCATTTTCTGTATATCTGACACATCAAACACTAATAGCTTAAAGTTGGCAGCTGTGGTTATATTCCGTAGGCATCCATTCTTTAAGAGTCCTTTTGCATGCTTTCTTTATTCCTTTTGTCAACACGGAGGCTTGCTCTTATGCTTAGACAAAATTTTTTAGTCAGCCAGTCCATAAGATATCTATGCTCTGAAGCAGATAGACATTTTCACTTGACATTAATGCCACCCCAATTCTCCAGTGTTCTCTGTTGGTGCTGTAGCAGATATGGCAGAAGTTGAACAAGAGCTGTGAAATGCAGTCGCTGAACCATGGTGGACTTAGTGGCTCAAGTCAACCTTTGTCTGTGATTGAAATAAAGATGCTGAACTATGAGTGGCAACACTGAGCTGCAGGAGTGCATTTGCTTTTATCACTTTGACAGCGTGGTAACTTGCACAGGACTAGGTGGTTACATGGGAAATTCCTGCACTAGATTAGCCAAAGACCATCTATGAGCAGCTAGGCTCCTAAGTAGCCTGGGCATTATAAGGAAAGGTAAAATCTAAGCATTATTACATCTAGGTCTTAGCTATTCTGATGGGATGTTTTTGAAAACTTGACTGTTGGTAGTTTATTCAAGCTCAAAAATTTTGTGGTAAGGAAGGGAACTGAACCTCTGTACTGAATTACTGTACCTTTAAATATTTAACCAGCCTTCTTTGTAGAAGAGTGAAGACATTAGTTGGAAAAGCAATACTGTTTCATCCATTAATCATAGAATAACAATTTGAACTATTTGTTTGTGAGAAGATGAAGACACCTGAATGTGCTTTGATCTCTGCCCTATCAAAGCTCCAAGAAAAAATCTCTACAACTACATAGACATCCCCCCATACTCTCCTCACTGATTTTGGCTGGTCTTTACATGGATACAGTAACTGTCTGTATGGATTAAAGCACAATTCTCAGGCTCATTACAAATAACAGGAACCTAAGAGCAGGCAAAAGCCTTCAGCAAAACTGAAGGAGCAGAAGGTATATTTTGAGGTTTTGAAGGAAAAGGGAAACTAGGTTGTGTTTTCATGCAAGTCATTTCACACCATTTTGTTTGTTATAACTGTAAGGAACTTAGTAAATACGCACTCTAATACATTAATAATAATATTTTCCCACATAAAGTTCATTAGTTCTGAAGAACAGCAAACTACTTTGTTTTTCCTCTCTGATAGCCACTTACCACTGTCAAGGATAAGTATTCTCAGAGTCTTTTCAAGCCTGTGTGATATGTTTGTATTGTAAACTTTTTTTAATGCTTATTGCCTATCTGTCTTCAAGCAATTTTCTTTGCTCATAGTGGAAGGTTAAGGTCTTAGGCAGAAAAGCAAAAGCCTTATTTAAGCTCATGAGGTTTTGGTGAAAGCTAGAAACTCATTATCTTCTGTGATGTGTTGAGTGTTATATCATTATCTAGCAAAGTAAAATTGAAACAACTGTGTAAATGCCTTTGCCCCTAACCTGCATAAGTGCCTTTGTTTTTTGCAATTGAAGACTGAAATTCATTTGACGAATTGCTTGAATATTCTGGTAAATATATATGTCTTCCAGAACTCTGAATTGCCATAAAAAATGGGCGATCTTCAACTTCTAATCAGAACGTCACTATAATTTAAATCATTTTATTATAAATGTTGAATGCATTTTTGCAAAATAAGACCAAATACTTCAAACCCTATTAAGCACTTCTTCGTTAGTAAAACATGCATAGCCAATATTATTTCTGTTGTGAAGTGTAAAAGGGAGCACTGTTAAATCTTTTTGTCATGGAGTGTTGTCTTGGGAGACACTTAGCCATTTAAGACGTAAAAAGGAGCAAGCACCAGTAATATGAGCTCAAGATCGGAATCAAGAGAGCTCTATTATGTAGCTAAAGCTGCCTCCAGCTTGCTTGATGTCAATGGACTAATCAGGTAGTCCTTGTGCACCTTGAGTAGTCCATCTGCAAAGTGGAAGTTGACAAAATGTTCACCTTTGCAAGTTTTGAGATCTGTGAGCGAGAAAAGACTATCTAAATGCAGTGTAAATTCTGCTGGCTTTTGGTTATATATTTCCATTAAACTAACTGCCATGACTTCAGGAAGACTCTGCCCAAGTGTGTGTCTACTCTAAATCAAGAAAGATATAATTTAGACAAATGGCACATTCTAGTGTGTTTATGAAATTCTTTTACAAATACAGTATTGGACTATAAAAAAGACAGAGAAGTGAGTTATTTGCATTTTTTTTTTTGACACAGGATCAACAGAAGAAAGTTAGGGTTTTTTTCTGTAGGACAGTATCTCTTGTGTTGAGGTTTCAGAAAAGTGTAGTAATGTAATTTCTGGGCTAGGTTCTTTATCACATGGAATGCTAGAGTATGAAATAGCTACAGTGTGAGGGTTCTGTACTTTCAAAACACCATTGTGAAGGAATAGGTTCATTTACTCTCTTCAATAGACTTCTTGTCACATGTTTGCAAAATTCTTTTTACTTTCTAGTCAGTGTTTTCTCTAGTGATTGCTTTTGCTATATCTCTGTTTATTTTATAACTAGTGGTTCAAGCGTTTTGTAGTTTCAGGGCTTATTGAGCTTGTGCCTGACACATTCCAGTGAAATCTTAAACATTCAACATAATAATGTGCACATGAATCTTTGAAGGTGTCCTGTTTTGCACAATATCTAAATGGCATTTTATGTCTAGTTTGCTAAGGATAACACAAAGATTTCTTTTCCTCAGTAGACAAAGACTTCAGGACTTGAATCTAATGCCCTTTTAAGAGCCAATTTCAACAGAATATATGGAAGAAGGGCCTGAATCGAATCACCTCCAGCAGTTTACACTGCTCTAATTCTCTTAATTTAAATTGTGTTTCATTAGAATAATATGGGAGATCCCTAGTGGTAGGTATGATTAGAAAGGTCTGGATTGTGTAAATATCTGAAAATTCATAATCACTCTGTTTTTCCCTGAAAACACTGAAGAGGACTAAATATAATGCATAACATTAAAACTATCCTGGGTTAATAGCATTTATGTGACATGCTGGCTACACCATTTTAATGTAATTAACACAAGGAAAGCTGTTGGAGACAATGATTTTCTATACAGAAGCTAACCTGAACCTTATTTTAAGCTGAGATAATGGTCTTGCTTTTATGGCCAAACTGGCTAAAAATCAAAGGTCTGATTTAGCCCTACAAGTGTATCAGAGTAAGATCTGATGTAAATGACAGTGAAATTTGGTATGTGCGAAAAGGATGAACATATTATTCCTGTAAAAGACTTCTAGGCTGAGTCTCAATAAATGATAATAAATTTGTGGTCTCAAAAGGCTTTGGTAGAAAGTAATGCAAATTTTTTAGGTTGCCTAAACTTCATTACTGACACTTGCAAAATCTCACAGGATAATTTCTTATAACATTTCTATATCATGTCCAAATATGTTATGTTCCAGGGTGACTCTTTTTCATTTTCTGAAACAAAACTGCAGTTGATTGAACCAATAAAAGCATTTATGTTAACATTGTCATGAATCGTATGCTTATTGCAAGCTGTTTTTTAATGTCTCAGGACAAGATGTCTTTATCAGACAGTCAAAATAAACTGTTTCACAAGTAGCCTTAAGAAGCAGAAGGTCCTGTATAAATGTTCATTATTTTCCTTCCTTGGCCCTATGCTTCTGTAAGGTGTCATCTCACTCTATCTGGCAAGAGTGAGGTACTACACAAGTCTTGTCTCCCCACGCAGCTACTGCAAAAATAATGTGTTAAATACCCACTCCTTCTGGACACATAGAGATGTTAGCTGTTCTTCCACATGTCAATGTCCAGCACATTACTTTATAGATATTTTCAAGGATATTTAAAGGGAAGTTTAGCACTCTGGGGAGTAACCTTAACAGAACCATGATCTAGCTCTCTGTCATAGGACTATTTAAACATTTTAATGTTAAAGCTAATATGAAGTAGACTACTTCAGGTTCACTAGCCAAGAGCAATCTAGTGATATGGGCTGCCTGGTAAGAATTATTGACATGGACTGCAAGTACCTCTTCTTCCCTTGGACATTTTTTTTCTCAAAAGTTAAGAGCTTGGTCGGTTACAATCAAGGCAATGCATTACTTTTCATGTGATGAGTGTGTGAAGAGGTAACAAGTTCTTTCAGAAGCCAGTAAAAGATTACTTGGTAATTTCTGTTCTTCTACAAAATTTGGCCCTTTTACCTCAGTTCACATACTTGTTTGATCTCCTGCGTAACCTGTTTGTGAGGGGATTCAGTGCTGCACATCATTGCCTGCTTCATCTTAGCAGAAACAGTATACTTTTGACCAAGCCTGATTGCAGGTAAAAGTCCTAATTGAGAAAACAGCTCTGTAACTTTGACATAGCACAAAGTTGGCACAGTCTGTGCCTAACTTCTAGGGAAATGCTGTGAGCACCCCACATTACACTTTCTCTCCATAGTCTAAATAGGGCAGGGGAATAGGTTTGGGACAGGGACTTTTTACAGAGTCTCTGTATGCCCAGCTTTTTATTTAATGGAAACCAGGGCACTTGGGAAAGACAGCGATAGATGGACAGTGGTCATCCACCTCCATTTGTAACATAGGCAGGGTTTATATCCAGATCCAGAAGTTAGGAAGTGCTTCCAGATCCAGCAATTTAAATGTAGTGTTAGAGATTAAAATGTAGCAAGACTGCTAGCCAATATAATTATTCACAGTTGGATGCATGCAGCCCTGAGATTCCCACCTGTCATTTCATTATACATCTTGGTTGGGAGGCTGCTGTACCTGAACTGAGTGGTATTGAGAAGCAGGACACATTAGCTTGGACACAACCCCAGCTACATGGTTTCCCAAACAATAATGTTTAACCAGTTTAGAGGGCAGGCAGCAGTGCTTTTGTCCATTTTGCACCCGTTCAAAAAGAAGTGACCCCAGATTCTTAGCAAAGAAGTAGACAGATGCTCAGTCTGAAATTGCTTGCCCTGGTTATACATTGGGAAAATGTGGTCTTATCTAAAAGTAGAAAATGTGGAGATTCTGCCTTGGCAAGCATAAGACAAGAAAATTCATTTTTCTTATAGAAGCTGCAAATGAGAGGGAAATAATTTTATTTTTAGAACAAGCCAGAAATAGGAACTTGACATTTACCCTGGTGACTAACACAGAAACTAGAAGCAGGTCAACTTATTGGTTAAAGTAATCTTGCATCTTTATTTGCCTTTCTTGACAGCTTGAAGCCTGCTAATTTCTTGACTCCCAAAGCCTATAATATCAGATACCTGTTGCCCATTGGGCTAAAAAATGCAATAATATTTGTTTAAAAGATGTTACAAGCAGTGACTGGAATTTTATACAGTCACAAATGTGTTTAAATATGCTTTGGAATAATCTTATTTATGGTTTATTGTAGAAAGCTGTACATTATATTTTCACAAGCTTTTCTATTCTAGCAGCTTCGCCATCATATATTAAATATTGTTATGTAGCTGTCATAATGTTTTTGCTTCACTTAAAAAGTGAGAAGAAGATAGCTCATTCACAGTTCTGTTCATGAAGTATCATCATAAAGGGCAGGGTTATCTTTAATATGTGATGCTACTGTCAGACTTCAAATACAGTACGTTTTATGTTATTGGTGCCAGAATCAGTCTTGGAAAGATACTTTTTATTATAATTACATGACTTTACATGCTTATAATTCCTCATAAGATTTCTTAAGCTTGTTTTCAACCCTGATCGTATTGTTAAGTTTAACAACGTTTATGCCAATTAACATGAATCTCTCAGGTAACTCTCCATGTTCTGTATCTCAACAAAGCTTTCCTTTTAAATTTCAAATTTGGACACACATAGTTTATATTATCTATATGTAGTATTATTAATAGGTCTAGTCTTTTCTCCAAGATAAGTCTCTTAGATCCAAAATTACTATTAGTGGAAATCTAGAAGTAGGAATTATACCAAGAGAAAAATTAAAATGCAAAAACTTGAACAGGTGCCAGGAATGGAGAGTAGGATTTTTAGTAACATCACTAAATTTCAGTGCAGTATGTTTTAACTCTTCAGCAATTCTCAGCTACTCATAGATTGGCATGAATACACAAAACAAGCTGAGGTATTGCCTTACATCTAAGCAAAAATCATGGAAGCTAGAACATAGTAGAGACATGCAAGTGCCTGGACAGGTTCCTGCTTGCTTTTGGCTGGGTTTACCAGCCCAGGCCAATGCCAGCCTGAGACCCTGCAGAGCCATTTAGGTATGTCTACACTGTGATCTCAGAGTACCTATATCACCCAGCTTTTTTAAGTTACAGAGCTATCCAAGCTCACAATACTCGAGCACTGGCTGTACCTGCATTGTGGTAGTACAAGAAGACCTGGCTCCAAGGTCACGCAATGAGGGGTTTGAACTTTGAGGATGAGGAAAAAAGAACCCCAGATTTTTCTTCTTGAGCCAATGCATGAAATTGCAAATGAGGCTGGGAGTTAAAATGGAACTAAGTGGGATACAAGCTAAATCGTTTGAGATTTGGATGGGAAATAGTCTTTTCATAAGTCAGGAAAGCATAGACAAACTCTTAACAAGAAAGAGCCTGGACCTGATGTCTGAGGCAACAGGAAGTGAATGGGTACTAAGCAGAATACGTTAGCCCAAGGCAACTGTATGAAAGCTGTGGATGTTGGGTTATGTTGGGATCGCAGCAACTAGTAATGTTGTAGCCCAGCCATCCTGTGAATATGACACAAACACACATTATAGTCTTTGTGTAGATTGTGTGATTTAGAGCCATGTGAAACTTGCACAAACCATAATGTCAAATCTCTTTTGAATTTTAAATGTATATGTTAAGAGTAAATATGCTTACTGAAGTAAATATATTTTTTTTCTCTCCCCCTGCCTCCAATGCAACTCTGTGTGTTATACAATAAGCTGAGGTGGCAGCTAAGGCTATAATCATATTTGCCTTCATTATTAACACAGCTTAGTATTTTCTATCGGAATCTTGGAATTTTTCATGAAAAATTTATGGAAAAATACAGTGTTTTCCCATATTTTGTAGCCATTTTTGTTTGGGGACTTTCAGCACATACACATGGCGATTCAGGAACTTAAGATTTGGAAGCGGCATTTCTTTGACCATAACTGGATTTTCCAAGCCTTTCAAATATTTAGCCTGGGCATTCTCAGTAAAGCTAGTCATGGTTAAGCAGTTGCTTATTAACTAAGTTATTTCCATTTCAGAGGAGTACAGGACTTACACTAACATTAATCTTCCTGTCCCTTGAGTTAACCTTTGTCAGGTACTCCAACCAAGAAAAAGGAAAAGAAGTACTTCAGGATGCTTCCCACTGATGAACTGAAGAAAGTAGAAGCTGCTTTCTGAGAAAGCAAAAGAAAAATTGGGTCAAGAACAGAGGGGAGGGAACAGGCAGTCACACTTTTGTCCATACTGAGGATACAAGCTCCAGATTTTCTATATGTGATATTTTTTCATGCCTAGTGGAAAATGATTTAGAACGTGCTAATGCATTGCAGTTATAGAATAAGTAGAAAATCATGTAAGTAGTGGCATTATAGCAATAAAAAAAATACACATAATGATCACCTGGGAACAAGATAGCACGGCCTTGGGTCTTTTTAGTTATAAGGTCATTGGGTATATCGTTTTATGGTACATACTTACACTTTAAACTAGGAGAAATCAAGTGCAACTTAGAGTTGCACTGATTAATACAGAAGAGCTTCAAGGAATCATAATTTATTCAAATGGGAGTAAGTAAGTCAGCTTTATTTGTATTTGTCAAAGTTTCTGGACTGAAAAGCGGGTATCAATCTGTATTTCACTGAATGTGTGCTACTGATTTCTTTTTATGATTTCTTTCATATGACCAATGGCATTTTAAATTGTATGTAGCTATTTTGTTAGAAAGTCAATTAGCATGATTCTTGTAATGAGCACAATGCTTCCAGACTACAGAGGGGTGATAGGAGATATATTCTGTAAAATAACAAACACTGTTATTTAATATGGTTGTGTATACCGAAGGTGTCATCACTGCTGTGATGGTTTGATTACCAGCTTTATTGTATTCATATTTCAGCAAACGCAAATACAACGACACAAATCATCAAGAGAAGGGAAAAAGTGACACTACCATGCTATGTGCAGCTTTTAGGTAGAGCCCATTGATTCTGAGGATACAAAATATTACACTGGTTGTGTGTAATCATGTGGGGCAAAAAGGGTACTGAGCAATTCGAGGAAGCAAAGGGAGTCTGCTTTTGACCTGGATTCTGAAATATCACGAAAAATCAGTGTTAGCAAAGTTGGCATTAACCAGCTATGTTGCTGTCAGGCTGCTTATCTTGTGTTCCAGTTTTTCCCCTCTTCTGTGCATCCCTTTCCCCTGGGGAAGGTTCCCAAACCCATTTCCCATTTCATCACAGCTCTCCTTGGAGCCCTCTTTGGGGGAAGAGAAAGTCCGAGACTAGGAAGCATACTTGTATTTTTGCAAGTATATGCACATTCTTTTCCTTCTAATTCAATCCTTTGTTGAGGAATATACTGTTTTGCACTGCAAACATAAACTTTTGGTTTAAGAGAAAGCTTTCACTGAAATTGCATTGGTGCCTCCTTCATTTAGTGGTCCACATCTTAATGTGACGAAAATCAGATAACACATACTGAGGTTCTGACCAGTACTTTTTGTTAGGCTTTTGTTATAGGTTTTGGTGTGTTACCTATAAGGACACAAAGTTGGCCGCCTCTATATTTCTTCCACTAAATCCTTGGTTGTGCCTCCTCTGAAACTTTTGGAGTAGCTGAGTATTTTCCATTTCTTCCTATTCTTTCAGCTTTTAGGTGAAAAAAAAGGAGGTCATATTTTATGTGGTGTTTTCAGTGAAGGAAAAATAGATTATCATCATTCCCACTTGACACAACTTCTTTATTTTCTGTTCATGATGTATTCTCCATTGTCACACTTAAATTACTTTCATTGATTTATCTTGTTTACCTTGCCTTCTGTAACTGGTTGACTAAAATTCTGTCCACCATTGTACCAATTCCACTAATTGTTTGTACTGTTACAGAAAATATTTGTGAGAACAGGACTAATGAATTAGCCCATGATGCCATTACAGCTGAAACATTATATCAGTATACTGAAATATTAATAGGCTACTACGAGACAAGAAGGAGGGCTGGAGCCAGTAAAAATCTCCAACACATGAAAGTTTGAATAATCATGACTGTATGGAAATCTACTGCCTTATTCTTGTAGCAATACCATAGTCATGGCTTCTCTCAGTTTTTAATATTTGCAACGAACTTTTTAATGAGCAGTAACAGAGCGAACTTCTAGTTCATTTGTTACTTAGAAGTACGGCTTCTGGCTAGTATTAGGTTGAAAATAATTGATTTATATTTCAAAGAGGTACCCTAAATGTTATTATTACACAAAGATGATCTAGTGACCTAATCTCATCAAAAGGATGACATTCCAAAATTTATGTTTAGTATGTTGTGCAAAATCTAAAATAAAGTTAGATTTTTTTTTTAAATGTTTTGAAATTCACTGGAATATTTTTATTCCAGACATGTTTTGCTGACAATATTTTTCATTATAAAATTAAAGTTCTGAAGGCTTTTCAAAGATGAATTTTTCAAGAGAGATGGTTTTGAAAGAATGTATATCTGTGTTTTTACACTTGCTAAAAGGAGTTTGTAGCTAGCAAAGTTTATACCATCATTCAAATTTGTTTTGTCAGCAGTTGTTTTTTAATAGACCATTTTTGCAATTACTGTCCCTCAGACTTTCGGGGGTCTTATTTAACTGCTCTTCAGGCTTGCACAGTTTGGGGAACCAAAGAATTCACATCTTCTTTACTTTAATTAAAATGTACTTTTCCTCAAACTTCAGGGATTTGAACTCATCTTTACTAAAAGTTGCCTTGCCCTCCTCTCACAGCTTCCCCAAGACACAGAGTTCCCACTCAAAGGTCATGTCTACCACAGCAGTGCTAACTGCCCTTGTAGCTTAGGCTTGGACAGACAGTCCTTTCTCTGAATATCTGTGGGATCTTAACGCCTGAGAGCCAGCAAGGCTCTCAACTTTAAGGAGAGGAGCTGACAGCAGCACAGGCAGTGAGATGCTCTTTCTTGCTTACTCAAGTTCTGCCATTTGACAGAGCAGAGGCATGCACGTTTCCTAGGAGAAGGCAGGCTGCAGGATCCACATATGAAAATTCATTGTGTGCCTGTCAGGTACAAGAGGTGAAGGCTCACTCAGCTGAAGATTTGCTGGTGAAATTTAGAGGGTTTTAAAATAAGGAGGTCATGGTAAGACCTAACTGGATAATATTATGTTCTGTTTTCTATCATGACACTTGATTTAGTCAATTACTGTTGTATTATATTGTTTTAGTGAAATAATGATGACTTTCATATGCTGTGTCATAGAATATTTGCACTGTCAAGATTTGCTCTCTTAAGGAGCATTTCAATGGCAAATGTGATTTGAGATAGGTCTAGGAAAATAAATAAAACTCTAGATCTAAACATGCAGACAGCTGAGCTAATAAATGTTGTGCAAGTTGCTCCGTACCTTACAGAGAGTATAGGCAGAGCTGGCAGAGCAATTAATTGGACCTCAGGATCACTTCCAAGCACTTCATTTTCTAAGGTGAATATAAAAATACCCAGGGGGTGTAGCATAATCATTGCTGTGGTGAGATAGGCCTTTTATGTGATAAAGGAAAGGACTTCAGCATGTAAAGCTCAATCATTAACACTGAAATAAGATTAGTAGCCTAGCCAGCGAGGAAGCTGGCCATCACTAACCTACAAACCATTTTGACATTTTCTCTGTTCAGTATGAACACTCTCACTGACTTCTGGGACTTTGAAACAGCCCTTCAATCATTTGATTTATAGTTGTTAGTAGCTAGCATTAAAAACGTTTAGATTTTTTTTGGTGAGAGTTTGGATCACGGAAATTCAGAAAACTGAAAAAAAATTACATCGGAAAGACTTCTCCAGATGCTAATCACTGCATACATGATATGGCATCATCAGAGTTCAATGAAGTTTCAGAAGATAAATAAAACCAAGGACTTACTTTGGATATCAAATATTCTGTCTAAAGCTCATTGCAGTGATAAACTGTTGCATTCACTCACTTTTCACTGCAGGCAAACTCAGATTTAAGGCTAACTGATAGGATTCAAATGCCTTTTTCTGGCTCTGTGCACAAAACTCAGTTTATGTTTAATTATATTACTCACCTGAGGCTTGTTATGGATGTATTTAAATGTTTGCAGAGGGGAAGAAAAACATAATTGTGTTAACAACTAATCAGTGGTCTTAGGCTTCTGAAGAGGTTTAATTTTTCCTATATTTATTGAAATTATGCCAAGACTGAGGTTGTTTACTCTGATTTTGGACAAGATCCTTCCTTTAACTAACAAAGTTCCAAAAATATTTTTTTTATTTCGCCACCTCTCCCCCCAGTTATTTTTAATGTCTTGCTCTCCTGAATTGAAAGCTTATAAAAGTGCTGGTCTGAGAAGCCTGGAATACAGATGTTCTGCTTTATTTGCAAAGCAAATAGGATAGGTGCTCTTCTTCCCAAAACTCTGTCAACACCACTTACAGACTTTACTTTTTCCCCCAGAAAATACACATTTACAGATGGATGTTTCTTGCTTTTTCTCTTTGTTCAGTCTTTATGTTCTCTTTCAAATTTAGCAATGTATCATCCTCAGTTCTTGCTGGTACACTTCACAAGGCTAAATGCTTGTAAACTGATAATAATTTGTACTTTCTCTAGTTTGAATAAAACAGATGATAGATTGATTTCAAGGTAAAAGGCCTTTGGTCCTCTCACATTTAGGTCACTCAGTCTGAAATTTTGTTTTCATTTTTCTTGCTTTGGACTGCAATACAATTATCTAGATTTTTAAAATTACAAGTTAGTAGAAAAATATTTTATGTTATAATTTATATTTTGTACCAAAAGGAAAACTTTAAAAAGAAACCATTCCTATCTTCAGACTTCCTCCAGAAAGGTTCTTCTGTAGAAACTCTGTTTTTACAGGTAATATAGATCTGAAATTCTGGGACATTTAACATGGCCCTACAGAATTTACTGTCATGACACAGGTCTGGAAACTATCTCCATGGTCACTGAATCCAATAATGTATTGTTAAATGCAATCTTCATAAGTTTATCAAGTCACGTAGGAATTTCCCACCTCTCCTATGCTACTGGAAGCATGGCCTTAAGGTTTCAGTCATCTCATGATTAGAAATCTTTTTATATGGGTCTACTTACAGCTCACAGCTTGTTCCTGTGAACATTGATTTTTAGCAGAAGTTCTTTTCTTGGGTATTTACCTTTTAATGTTTTTAAGGTGAATAATCTTATCCTGTCAGTTTGTATTTTTCTGAGCTAACCAAGCTGAGCTAGTCTTGCAGGCTCATTACTATGGTTCCTTTTATCTCACTCAACTTACTCTTTTATTGCACTCAGTTGCAGCTGAAAGATATCTTTTCAAGCACACTTAACCAGAATTTTGCACAGTGTTCTATGCAAAATCTCTGGTTTTCTTGTTGTCTTTTTTTCATCACTGTGTCATTGGTGGCTTGTGAACTTCTGAAAAATAACTTGCTTACACCACTTTCTATCAATCCAGTCCTGACTGTTATCTTGTTCTTCCTGTCTGTTATTCTGAATCTACTGAGTTCTGACACTACCTCTTAGCAGTGTGCCAACAATTTTTCTGGGCCAACCTCATTTATGAAACCACCAAACAAAGTCAGTTTCAGAGTGATATCATCGGTGATACTATTCCAACCTACTTCCAACATCTGTTTAACTCCCTTCCAAACACCTAAATTTTAAGACTTATTCTAATCATTGGTTTGGTTTTGGTTTTTTTTTTTTTTTTTTTAATTTCCTAGCTAGACATGGTCTGAGCTCTCTGTATACCTGTCATTTTCCTCCTCCCTTTCTTTTTCCAGCAAGATTAATGGACACTCCTGGCTGCTGTGCCACACTGCAGCTGTTCCATTTCCTCTACCTACTTTGAGCACAGCACGGTCCATGCTCTGTGTCCCAGCATGGGTACATGACCCAGTGCCAGGGAGCTAGTACAAACTAACCTGTTATATTTAGGGCTGCATGAACTTCTACTGTATCAAATGCTTTAATGTAGCCCTGATTCACAAAAGACCTTTACTGGTATAAATAGGTGAGTTACTTATAGCATTAGAAAGTGAGAACAAATTCTGCGTAAAAGCTTGCACTTGTAAGAAGCTATCCAACTCTGGAATAAACTCATAGATACAGCAGCTGAGTATCCAAGCTTTGGATTTTATATTATGGGGACGACTTGTGTTTCATTTTCTCTGCCATCTCCAAGTCTGATCTGTATACAACACACAGCAAAACAGATCTCACTCTATTTGTCTGCTGAATTTGTCACTGAAGCCAGTGTTGAAAAGTCCAGGAAGTTAACATATATATATATAGGGAGTAAATTAAATACCTTGATTCTGTGAAGGACTGAACAAGATCTAATAACATCAAAGAAAGTTGAGCTTTGCTGGGTTTGGAAATTGAATCTCAGTCAGAGAAAATTAAGTTAAAGGATCAATAGAGATGGATTATTTTAGACAGAAAACATGGATTTATGTTGGTTCTCACGCTACTTACAAGAATGTTCATTATCTAGTTTTGGCTGGGTTTACACTCTGATGGGTAGAATTAAGGTAGTACAACACAGTACCTGTAAATACTGTGCCTCTGCCTTTCAGTGATGGCCTAGGACGACATCCTCTCATTTTGCAAAGTTAAAGAGCCGGAAAAAAAAAGGAAAAGAAGACAACTCAGGGGAGGAAGTCAGAAAAATGAATATTAAATTCTTTGTCAGGTTTATTTTCTGAAGTCATTAATGGCAGGCAGTGGAAAGTGGAAAGAAGAGACAAAAAGAGGTTATGTACTTCCCAAGCAGTGGGATACAAACTCAGTAATTTGTGGGAGCTTCTCTCTAGTCTCTCCTCCATTTTGTGAAAGTGAGGAAGGAAAATATATTCTTATGTTACTGGTTGTTTCCAGATGAATAACTGTTATCTCTCTGGAGGGCAGATGACTAGAGACTGCTTAAGATTATACCTCTCTCCTAGATGTGGCAAGCAGGAGAGCCACCAGATAGGTCCTTAAGAGGGAATTCACCAACTTTACAAACGGAGTTTATCCCATGAGTCCATTTCTTAACTTTTCAACAAAACTAGATTCAAATTGTCATGTCCATATCTGGAAAATAAAATCCCTGAACTGATGAAAATCCCACCATCTCTTTCCTTTCCAAAGAGGTTAGAATCAAAATATGCTCCTATAATTTAATAAATATTTTGAAAACATTTTGGCTAAACTGGAAATAAAGATTTTGCTTTAGCTGTGTTTAAGAATACTGTAAATGGAACAATGAAAATATCTGAACTTGATTTGATATTTGACATTTATCTGATTTGTCTATGAGGTAATTGTTAATATAATCAAGCACATCTTCCCCTGTAACTTTGTTATGTTTCTCTTTGATAATTAGAAAAAAATATTTTGCCTTTATGGATGGTATTTTACAGCTACATACGGGAATTTTTGTGCGGTACTTTCATCACTTGAGTGGCCATTAGCTAACACAACAGGTGCTATAGAGCAATATCTTAAGTCACTCACTGAATCCATCATGGCTTTATACAGTAATTATAATTACTTTGCACTGGTGAGGCCGCACCTCGAATAGTGTGTTCAGTTTTGGGCCCTTCACTACAAGAAAGACATTGAGGTGCTGGAGCGTGTCCAAAGAAGGGCAACGAAGTTGGTGAAGGGTCTAGAGCACAAGTCTTATGAGGAGGGCTGAGGGAGCTGGGGTTGTTTAGCCTGGAGAAAAGGAGGCTCAGGGGAGACCTTATCCCACTCTACAACTACCTGAAAGGAGGTTATAGTGAGGTGTGTGTTGGTCTCTTCTCCCAAGTAACAAGCCATAGGACAAGCAGAAATAGCCTCCAGTTGTTCCAGGGTAGGTTGAAGTTGGATATTAGGAAAAACTTCTTCACTGAAAGGGTAGTCAGGCACTGGAACAGGCTGCCCAGGGAGGTGGTTGAGTCCCCATCCCTGGAGGTATTTAAAAGATGTGTGGATGTGGTGCTTAGGGACATGGTTTAGTGGTAGACTTGGCAGTGCTAGGCTAGTGGTTGGACTTGATGATCTTAAAGGTCTTTTCTAACCTAAATGATCCTGTGATTCTATGATTCTATAATTTCCTTTCCAGAAAGAGATATCCCAGAACAATATGGATTACTGGCTAACCATGTTGCAGAGATAGCACTGTGCAGTTCACCTCATGCCATCTTTTATCTGTATCAGGATAGAATAAAATTTTCTTTGTGAGACAAAGGGACTGAAAATGCTGCATGAAGACGTTAGCAAAAAAAATCATCCCTAAAACATGAATAAAATACAGCCTAAGTTCTGAGACTCTGTAGTTTATATTTAAAAAAAATGTGTTATATGTGTATTCATGGGCACACAAATGAGAGAGACTGAAAATATATGCAAAATCACACTCTATTGAATATTTGTGCAAGTACTGAAATGCCACCTGTTTGCACAATGTAAAGGTTTTCTTCCTGCATGTCACTTTTCACATTTCCAAAGATATTTTTTCCACACTGTACATCAGATTCAGAGCATTATCTGAAGGGCGCGGGCTTTCTTAAAGGTTTCTTGTTTTGTCACCCAAGCAGATAACTGAGCTGAAAACAAAGGTCCAGCTTTGCAGAAGCACCTTGGATGTTGGCTACCCAATGAGATTTAAGGATCTGAATCCACAAGGTACTTCTTTAAATTCCCTGGCAAGATGTATCAACTCTCCTTTCAGCTTCTCTACCTGTATTTTCTGATGTCTCAGCAGAAGTAAAGGGAATCTTTCAAGATTTTTGGTTTTCCTTAGGGGTCACCTAAGGAACACTGCTTAGACTGTCACTAATAAAAGCCTATCTATATGGAAAAATATGCCTTTAATGTGTGTAATTAATATTTGAAATCAAAGCTTTTGTAAAATGAGATTTTTTCACTGGGGCAAGTTCTCCTGGGTGCCAATATGAACAGGACTTTACCCAGGGCTGTTTAAAAATAAAGGAAAATCTAAACAAAAAAGATTGATTATTGGGTTACACTAGTGTGATAATGTCAATAGTATGAGGCTGATGGTCACCAGTAAAGCTGCGTTGGGTGAACCCTAATGTTTTTTAATTGCTGCTGTATTACCAGGGAGAAACATTTTTGACGGATCCTGGTGCAAAGCATTCACAAGTCTCCCTGGACTTACTGGGATGTTGGTGTGACTAATTCTTTTCAAGAGCTCTCAGTGTACCACAGAATAATGTAGTGTCTTGATTTCAAAGCGCTTTTGAAGCTCACTGGTATTTCCTTGGAATCTGGTCTTGAATTCAGACTAGCAGGTAAGAAACAGGGTAGATTCATATTAACCAAGGAGCTATTAGGTGGGATGGGTGCCACAAAAAATTCCCCACCAAGGTAGTGGGAAGGACAAAGCTTTCACTCAAAATAAAGGCAAGTGAAAGCAATGGTGCTTTCAAAGTCCTTAGAAAGCTGTGTTAAAGTAGCTTGGGCTCATCTAGGCTGGAAAGACGCAATATTTACAGAGTTAAACAGCTTGCAGAATTTAGAAAAATTTCTGACCTGGCACGCAAAGAAGTGTCTTCTTGTTAGCAATTGAGATTAAAGACATAAGAATAGGTTATAATTCAAATTGCAATGATCCTTGAGTTTTCCTTCCCCAAAAAGGGGAAAATGCACTTTTTTTTTTGCCAACTGACTATCTTTCCTTGCTTGCCTCCACTCTTTTCATTTCTGTTAGCCACTTATATTGCCATACACAATAGACACAGGCTTGCTGTGTTCAAATAACCACTTGCCTTAAATGCTAGCTGGGTTTTCAGTGCCTAATTGTGGGACCACAGAGTGCAGAGTTTAGGGATTTGTCCACTTTCCTGATATACTAGAGACAAGAGCACTCATGAAACACTTTCAAAATGATTAAATCCACTTACCCTCTTTGACTGAAACCTGTACTTGCTGTCACAGTAGCTGCAGTAATCTTTGCTTTTTTTCTCTCCACTGCCTGCATCCTTTGGCACAGTTTAATGCAGAAGGGGGAATGTTAGAAAAGAAAAGAAAAAAATAAATAAAATCATTCCCTCTGCTGTAGAGGAAAGGCTCTTGGAATTCAGAATAAGTAGTCATGGCCAACTGATGCATTAAACAGAATGTAGAGTCAGTCAGCAAAACACATCTGCTATGCCCTGCAAAGTACTACAAAAGCACTCTGTGTTCTTAACCTCTGGGCATTTAAATGTAATATTCAGAGAAAAAAATGGCTTTTTGTTGGGGAAATATCTTTTCACCTGTTTGTCTCTCAAAATCAGATTTTTGCACTTTGCCAAGCAATCTTAAAATGAAGTGCTTTTTCCTTCTTTTATACAGGGAATGATTAAAAGAATGTAGCACATTTTCAGACTTTACTGTGCATAGAGTCAGGGAATATCACTGAGTACCAGGGCACTGTAGAAACCTTGGCTCCTTAGCATCACTGTATTTGCAGTAGTCCAGAAACACAAGAATAAACAGTCACCTGAAAAAAAAAAAGTAAATAAATCTTATGAAATAAATCTTCTGTTTTCCCAGAACATCAGCTTGCTGTAAGCTTAAATATTTTGGCCTTTGGATAGCTTTTCTGTGCCTTCTTATAAAAGACAGTATGGTTCCCTATGTTTTCCTTCTTTTCTTTTGTAACCAAAAGGCTAAATGAAACTTTTACAGAAAGCATTGAAGATTTTGAGCAGCCATTGAATTTTTGAAGGCAAAGAGGCTATTCAGCATTTCAATTGGCATTCTTTAACTTTAGGGCTGGGTGGCCGTGCAGGGCATTGTTGGGAAATGTATTGATCTGCTAACATATTTGCTGGAACCATTTTTTTCCCACTAATCTGAAGCATTTTGTTACTGCTTTGGAACTTTTTCTCTGCTGACAGAGACTACCTTCCAGACGACTGACACATAAGGAAATGGTGCAAGGCAAGGATACTTGAATGTCCACTTGATAAAGTGAATGAGGATGCTTGCAAGTGGGATTCCCCACCCCCTCCCCCCCTGCCCTGTATTGCTGTTTCGTACATCTTGTATTCATGCTTTTTCTTGTACTGTTTAATGTTATACAGTCACAACAAGTATTTTAGCCTTTCGTCTTTGAATGTAATGTAGTTTCTTGTAGTCTAATATAGCATAGCAGCAAATTTCAGGCTGGAGTTCAACCTTTGCTCAGGTAACTCAATTCCTCTGACAGGAAAGAATACTGAAAAGGAAGGTCCATCTGCAGGCAGTAGTTTTCCACATAAAGTGAAGAAAAACTAGAACAACAACAACATCAGCTTGCTTCAGCAATCTTATTTGTCAGTCATTATACTAATTCACAGAATCTGACTGACTAAGGTGACAGTTACAAACAGAGTGCTTTGCTTAGTGGTTTTGATTATTTTTTTCACTAGTGAAGATTTTGAAATGTCTAGGGTATTTTTCTTGGAAAAAGTAATAACTGAATGGACTTTATTAGGAGCATAGAATATTAACAATAAACTTGAGAAATACGTGCATGTAAAATTACTACTGATGTAAACTGATTCCAACTGGAAATGAGTTCCAAAATTTAGTCCACAGTCTGAAAACATTTCTTTGTACGCTGTTCCTTTCTATACTTATGCTTTGTGATGTAAAAGTACGTTGTTATATTTTGCATCTCTTTCTGAGCATTAACAACAAAAGAATTACTGCAGTCTTTATCCATCTAAATGAAAGTTTAAATTCGTATTATCTGGTTACTTCAGACCTACCATTTTAAGTATAGATTCAAGTATACATCTTTTTCTGGAGTTCCTCAGACCTCCAGTTGGAAGAAAGATATTTGGTGAATGAGGAAGGAAGTACCAGAAGAGAGAAAGTGCTACCATGATTTAATACAGCAGCAAGGATATAAGCTGACACTTTCTGACGGTACTGAGCAGATCACTCAACCCAGACTTTATGCAAGCAGTCAGTAGTTACACACTTATTATATGGGAGTTAGTTTGGAACAAAACATCCTGACGTGCAGAGCAAACTGGTATCCACGGCGGTGCTCTGAATAAATATATTCATGCTGCAAGGGACCAGGAAGAATTTTGTACTGCCTGATGCATAATTTTGTGATGTCTCTCTATGTAAGATGAGAGCTTGAATTTACTTGGAGATGGGCTCCTAGTTCTGCTGATAAACTTTCTTTAAGGGTGATTACATGGATTATTTGTTCTGGAGTCAGAGGAATTTTCACCAGTTGACAGGTAGTTCTAAAGATGTGATTATTTTTCTGTGTTTTGGACTTTAACTCCCTCCTAATTTGTGCATATCAAGTACAGATAATGGTTCCAGGTGTTAATCATTTCTTCAGGTTAGTGTTGTGAAGCTTCTAGTTTTTGCTACTAACAATTAAAGTCATTATAAAATAGAGAGCTAAAGGGGAGAAATGTGGATTATGATTTAAGTTTATTTACACAGACTAATGAGTAGTTTTGGAGGCTAAGGACACAAAGGAGATAACAAATCTTGAAGATGAGCATGCAGATTCTCATTTCCACCATTCCATCATGGTAACACACGTACTCATGCTTTCAGTGCCAGGAATAATATTTCCTTGCTGTAAGAACTGCCAGCAACAAGGTGTAGAGCAATTTAATAGCCTGATGGATCAAACATGAGCTGAACCTCTTCCCTAGCCTGAGTGCAGAATTCTTTGGACTTCAGCATTCAGTCTTCGTGACATAGCTTCCTGTAGCAGCCAGGGAGCTTGCTGTAATATAGTCATTTCTGACACCCTATCCCTACAGGAAACAAATAAGTTCTGAGGAAAAATCAGATTTGTGTGTCATGAATAGTTAAATCCTTTTTCACCTTGTTTTGTCTTTGCCCTTAGTTTCTGATTGATGCTGTATTGTCTGTAACAGTAATTATAATGTCTAAAAATCTCTGCATTTTTACAGCCAGTTTTTATCATTTGTCCTAATAAACATAGCTAACAGGTTGCCTTCATGTCACGGAGGTGTGAAAATGAATTAACAACTGTGAAACAATTGTAGTGATGAGTGTTATAGGAAAACCCACAAGGAAATTTATAATGCTGTAGCTGGAGCGGGGCTCAAAAAATAGTCAGTAAATGAAGCGTAAAACCTCAGTTTGACCTATGAAGTGATAATAAAAATGGAACAGTGTAGAACAGTGCCTTATACTCTTTAGGTGCACGTATGCATACACTGAATGAAAGAGAGGGTCATGTAATTGAGAAAAAATTATCAAGAACAATACGACAAAAGAAAGCACGTAATACAGAGTTGTGAAGACTCTGCCTGAACTGAGAACAAAAATGCAATCTAAATTAAATAATTTCCTTAAAATTTTAGTTTATACATTTTCAATGCATTAATATCCTTATAAACATCCTTTCTCTAAGGAATATACACCTTCACAGAAAGAGAAAAACTGTGTTTGCATAATATTGGTAATAACAGCATTTTAAGTTATGATGGTGCTGTCCATGCAGGACAAATCAACTCTATTGTTTCTCCTCTTTCAGGCTTTTCTGATAAGTCCATATTCTCAAAATGGATAAATTCACACATAATCTAACTGAAAAGAACAATTAAGTATTCTGGCAAAAGTCATGACAGACAATACTGATAGAGCCCTAAGCAGAACCTGATGGCAAGAGAAGGTTTTCTGCTATGTATCTTAATGTATTGAATTGCTAATGAGAGATCATAAATTCAACTAAAATGATGGAAAGTTAATAAAAATATAATGGCTTTATGATTGTATTAACTTCCCAGGTGCTTATATGGCCCCAGAAGCCATAGAAGAGGATCGCCTCTCACTCTGTAATTAAGTACCATTGGAAGAGCTTTCTGAGTTGAGGATATAAGTCTTCTGTCCTTACTGTTTGGCAAATGGACCACTAAGGACTGACATGTATTGGACAAACAACGTTACTGGGAATGAAAAGTCAGCTCTGCCTCACCCAAATGACGATCTTAATTTCTTCATCCTTAAGGATCAGAGATATTTAAAACTAGCAAAGAATTTATAAACATTTTGGATTCAGTTCAGTTTCTACCCAAAATTGTGACTCACCAGGAGAGCTGAAGTTTGTGCTACTATGTTAATATTTGCAAAGTAATTCTTTACCTGAAACCTTTCTGATACTTAATCTAGTACATTTAAAATGCCTAATGTCTTTTAGCACAATCCCTCTTTGTCTAAATCGATGTGTTTTATTGGTAGAAGAAAGCAAAAAGTCTGAGTCCTGCTGGTGGCATGATGGTCACAGCAGCTAGTATTTATCTTATGATATGAGAAGTATTGATGTTGCAGGTGATGCTGGTACTAAGCAATTGTGAAGAACTGGACAAATAAGCAATAAAGAATATTTCACATTGAGTTCTCCAGCAGGTTCGCAAAACATGGAAAGTTTACTTAAACAATCAAAGTTGAGTAAATCAAATAAAATTAAAAAGATTTATATTTCATTCCAATTTCCTGAAAATGGAATGGGCATATGGCATCTCATCCACTCTTCCTCTAAGATATCAGATAGAAAACCAGAATTTAGGTGCCTTTTTTTTTTTTTTTTTTTTTTTTTTAAAAAAGGCAGTTACTAGTAATATTTCATTTTAAATTAAAGCTCTAAAAATTACCTTTCCACTCTGTGGGCTGCACTTCTTTCCCATGGCTCATTTACCCTGCAGTGCTATTGCCATTCTTGCTGCTGTACTCCAGGCTGAGACTGTCAGTTGTGCTTTCCTTTCACTGACAAAGAGAGAAATCCCATGGTTGCCACTGTCAAGAACATTTCTCTGCCTTCATTCCACAGGGACATCAACAAGATGTCTGATTCCTCTCTGTGCACTCCTCTGTCATAGGGGTGATCACCTAAGCTTGGGCTGCCTTTACTTCTTCCTTCCATTGACAGCCACTGCTTGACATGTTATCATCATGCATGCAGAATCCTGCTCTTCTCGTGTGCAAAGGTCTAACTGAACAATGAAAACCTTCAGTCAGTCCTTCCACCTCCCAGGCATTGGGAAAAAATAAATAAGTGAGCAATAGCCAGTGTCTCAGAATCAAACTTTGAAATGATTTCTAGTTCTTGACAAGAAGGAAATATAAAGTTTAGAAAGGTAATATAGAAGAAATAGCAATATATTATGCTACTTATTTTATTTATAGATGGCCCAGCATGTTAAAGCATTAAAATGTACTATTTCCAGGACAGAGATAATGTTGTTTTAGTTTACATAGAGTTCCTACAAAACATTGTAACAAAGCTGTACCAAAACTGAAAAAATAATCTAGCAAGGTCAAATTCACCATGCATAAAATGGTTCCACTCCTCCAGTTTATGCTCAAGGCATTCTTTAATTACCAGTCAGCCTGTAACAGGACCCACCATTGAACACACCTTTCAAATTCTAGTATCAGCTGATTTTCCCTCATCTTCCACCCCTTTACCTTTGCCCTTTTCTCCTCCTTTCTTCCCCCTCTGACTAGGAGTGTCTCACCAGTTCATCCTTACTGCCTAGCTGATCTCTCCTGTCCCTCTTAATTCCCTGGACATTTAATATTTCCAGATATGATCAGATCTAGTTTTTGAGACATCTCAGCAAAAAAAAAAATAAAGCTTGGTTCAAAGTCAAAGACTTCACACTGAGAACACTTTGCCATCAGCCTCCTCCTGTTCGTTTACTTCCATGAAGGGGCTTTTAGCTGAAGTACCTCAGGTGACTTCAGCTGTGCAGAAGACACAAAGAAAGACAGTCTGCTTTTTGCCTAGATGAGTCCCAAACCATTTAAAAAATTATTTAAAAGGTCAAAACAAACTACTCTCTGCATGAACTGCTACTAAAGAAGTGGGCTAGGATGTTCTACTCCATCTGTAAATTTTAAGTGGTTTGAAGGTGTGCCTCATGTAGAAAGCATTGCAATAATTTCCACGTGAGGTAACAAAGGTGTAGAGAAAAAGAGCATTGCCTCCTTGCCAAATATTGAAGTAAGCCCACCTGACAGCCACTGTTGCAGAAGCACTATGACCAGGCAATCGAATGCTGCCTCCTGAGCTCAGTACCTCACAACATTGACTGAAAAAGCACCAGGCATCGCATCGGCAGTCAAATCAACACGACTGTACAAATAATTCAGTTCTGTTTCTTTTTGGCTATTTGCATCATGACCATGTAAGAAGAATCTAATCCTATAATTGTCTTTATGTTAGTATTGTTCCATAATCTTGTGTTAATTTGTATTTGGACTTTTCTTTCAGCTGAATCTGTTTAATTTTCTCTTTGGTGTTTTTCAAATGCTTCCCATGAAGCCTAGTTTATTCTCTCTTTTCGTGCTTTACTTTATCTTGTGGGTTTTTTTTCTTACTCCCTTATTTCTCTTTGTTCCCCCAAATAATTTCCTTTCTTTTACCTACTCTTTTTATTTTATTTTTGTAATTCAGTTTAATCTTTCTCCCATTCCTGGTCCATGCATTTCTTCCCCTTTGCTATCCATTCAGCCCACCAAAACTATTCCCTTTTAATAGTTCAGCCCATGGTACTCATTTCCTTCTCCCATTCTAGTTCATTGATAATGAATAATGCATTCCTTTGCAATTTCAAATCTTACCAATTTTCATTTACTCTCAAGTAGTTGAGACTGAGCAAGAAAAGAAGAGAAATTAATTGCATTCCACTGAAATCAGAATACAAGCAACTGAGCAAAAGTTGGAAGTGGAAAAGTAGCAAAATGGAATGAAATTAAATGGGGTGAGAGATGAACTAGAAAGTAGTAGTGGGTAAAATTGAGCACACACTTGTATGAAAGGGATACACAAACACTTGGCAAAGTAACTGAACTGGAAACAGACTAGGGAATCAAGTCCAATGAGCTAGAAATGGAAAGGAGTAAATACGGCCCAAATTCAAGAGAGAAGAAAAAGATCTCCATAGGAGAGGGACTAAACCTGGTGAGATGAGGGGCAAAAAAAAGAAAAGGTTCTAATATCTTCAGTTCCCACTGTGAGCATTATTTCTGTTTAATACCTAGTGACCGCTAACTCCACAGCTCAGTAGAGAGAAAATACTTTATTACAAATATACTTGGTGTGTAATTAGAACTGTAGCACAGCTAATGGTAACATAAGCATCAGCCTATCTGAAGAGCACTTGTATTGCTGCTAGAACAGGCATATGAGAATGCTTAATATTTCAGCTTAGTGAGGAAAAGACTCTTGAACATCTGATTATTCTTTGATCTTGTTCCTATCAGTTATATTGTGAAATCTGGCTTTCTTTCAAACTGCAGATAATTTGACTGTCATAAACTGGCAGTGTAGTTTTGATTACATTGTTGTAATAAAAATGTACCTAAATTGGTTTCAATGGAATTCTGACACCTGTTTGTTAAATATTGTTAAATATCTGCATTGAGCCAAAAACCTGAGAATTATTTCAATTGAAGCTGACTCACAAATCTGGAAAAAAAGTAAAACTAGCTGCTACTGTTGCAATATTGTCTCCAGTAGGCATATGGACTACATTGTTGTAAGTTGCTCTGTGTACCTGTTTTTAATATAACATGGTGGGAAACTCAAGGAAGCTGCAAAACTGACCCAGAAGTATCCCTAGTGTGTTCAATTTACAGATAATCCACTGAAATATTCAGATTACTAACGTTTAAATACCTACAGTACTGGACCTAACCATCAGGCCAAGAGCCAGCAATGTGCTCTTGTGGAAAAGGTGGCTAATGGTATCCTGGGCTGCATTAGGAGGAACATTGCCTGCAGACCAAGGGAGGTGATCCTTCCCCTCTACACAGCACTGGTAGTACTACACACCTGTAGTACTGAGTCCAGTTCTGGGCTCCCCAGTACAAGAAAGACATGGGCATACTGGAGAAAGTCCAGCAAAGGGCATTGAAGATGATGAAAGGACTGGAGCACCTCATGTATGAGGAAAGACTGAGAGAGCTGGAGGAGAGAAGGCTTAGGGGGATCTTATCGGTGTGCATAAATACCTGAGGGGAGGGTGCAAAGACAGAGCCAGGCTCTTTTCAGTGGTGCCCAGTGCAGCACTGACCGAGCACTGGCACAGGTTGCCCAGGGAAGTTGTGGAGCATCCATTGTTGGAGATATTCAAAAGCCATCTGGAATGGTCCTGGGCAGCTGTCTCTAGGTGGCCCTGCTTGAGTAGGGGGGTTGGACCAGATGACCTCCAGAGGTCCCTACCAACCTCAGACAGTCTGGGATCAGCCCTGTTGGTTTCTGACTAAACATTGTTGAAGACCTGGGCTTAGCACTGCAGTTCAAGCAACTACTAAGCAAGACTTCAGTCTAGATGTCTCAAGTCTGAAGCAAGTGCCATAACAAACAAACAAACAAACAAAAATTTAATTAGATGTTTTCTTCTCATGCTGAATCTGCTGAAGACCTGCTGCCTATCTTTATTTTTAGTTAATATAACTGAGATTTGTGCAGGGTAAAATAGATTAGGGCAAACAAAATTCTGTTCCCTTGTTCTACTGTGCTAATGAGCATTTTGACTGTATCGGGAATATTTTAGTACTTGCTGTTAAAGAGAATTCATTTGTTTATTGCAAATTCCTTGTAAAGTTACACATTTAATTTAAAACATTTTAGAAGAGACAATATAAATTCCTTTTTCCCCCTTGTTTTATATTGATACAATTTCTGAGTTAACCATCAATAAACGGTATTTTTATACAAAACTGAGAATTTATATATGGATATATATTGATATTTTTTATCTCTGTACGGATACCCTTATCTGTCAGTTCACAACCAGTCCTCCTGGCTTATAATAATCTTGCTGTTTCTCAATTAATCATAGAGCAGCAAAGATTGAAAGAGGAGAGGAAAAAGAAAAAAACTGAAAGCAGCACTAATCATGCCTGTAATGCCTTACATCTGTGAAAAAAAATATTGAAGCTCCTCTATTAGGTGTGACACTTAGGTTCACCATACCTGTGTTACATAAAGTACTGTTTAGGCATCCTGTTTTCTACAGAGACACAGTTGAATGTGTTAGAAATGTTCTGAAAGGGAGCTGAAGCTTGTCCCAGACTTGCCAAGATTTTCAAACAGAAGGGTTTGAGGTTTTGAGTAAGCTTAGGAAAGGTTCAAGCTGAAACTTGGGCTTCAGTGTATATAAAGTAAAAATCCAGATATGTACCTGGGTCAAAACCCTATCTTGAATTGGTTGGGAGGAAGAAAGATTCCTTGTGTGTTTTTTGCTTTTTTTTTTTTTTTCCTCAGACAAAAGCTTAATCTAAATTTTTCTCATCTATTTCTACAGTAGCTTGGAAAAAAGGGGGAGGATAAAGAATCTCAAGACCTGTCAAAATCCTCCCCCTCACTCCCACTCTTAATAAAAAAAAAAAAAATATTTAAATTTGAGCATCTTGTCAAAATGATAAATAAGCCAGCAAAGAGTCCAGTGGCAAATTTTCGTAGAGAAGTGGTATATTCCTGGGTAGAGAATCTACTGGTAAGAGGTTGCAAAGCAAGGACATCATATATAGCTTACTGTGATTTCAAACCAGTGATGGGATTTCATAAGCTGCACTTAGAGAGAAACTCTGTTTAGTATTCTGAAGATACTAAGATGTGGAATAGTGGGTGGACAGCTGCTGTAGTGTGATGATTTTTGAGGCATGGGTTTGGGCCAATGTTAGGAACAGGACTGCCTGAATTTTGAACTTGTTTAACTACAGTCTAAAATGTTTATTCATTTCAGCGTAGCTGTACTTTTGGGAGGAGTTTGGTTACATGCCCAATAACAACTGCAGTACAGCACCATAGTGGAAGCCAAAAGAGAAAACTCATGTGGAATAAATATCATTTAAAGGAGTCTGTAGGTGTGCTGTGTAGCCACCAGAATGGTATGGAAAGCCAAATCCCTCAAAGTCTGGGCAACAGCAAAGTGTAACTTATGAAAAATAAAATAAAAATGCTCTACTGGACCTCTGAAAGGTGTTTTTGGAGTCAGAGACTTTTTCTAATGGTGCTGTGGGAGCACGGGGAGAAGTCCCTTGCACCCACCACTGGCCAGCTGCCTACTGGCCTGTGTCTGAGCAAAATCCCATCATCCTCAGCAGAGTTGCTAGGCAACAGCTGATCTTAAAATCGTGGATAGGTTTTTGAATTTTCTTCCCTTACTCTTATACAGGTGAAATACTATATTTTATTAGGGTGATATTATAGCTTCGAGATTCAGAGTTATTTTTGGCTGTGCTGTTGAAATAACCATGAAATAAGCTTAAGGAAGGTGAAAATATACTTTGATACGTAACCACTGAAGAATATAACTTCACATTCAAAATATTTTTTGCTGCTGTGTATTCCTAAACCAGTATCATCCATAATACACAAAAGGACTACGGTGCACCTATTTTGAAATCTGGAAGTCTTGTTCCAAGATTTAATGGTCAATAGACTCTTTTATAAATAGAATAGATTTTAAATTATTTTAGCCACCTTCCTAGTTCCTGTGATATTTATTTACTACAGCTTTGCCCCTCACAAGATCCCCTAAAGTATTCTGCTAAGGTCTCAGATGTGCAAATCTGAGTTTCTTTCAGGTGAGGAAGTGCAGTCCTCTGCCTCCAGACTTGAATTTACAGTCATGGTCCCCTTATCCTCCCACTGGATCTTAGGACACCTAATACAAGGTTGGCAGTTGCTCTACGGCTGTCATAAGAACAATGATGGGGTTTATCTGTGATCAGCCAGCTTTCAGAAAATTTAGTGCTATTTATTTAAGGGTGAAAAAAGACACCGTAGAAAAGTGTATCACAAAGCAATCTCTCTGCATTTATTGCACATCAACTGCACATGATACAGGCAAAAAGAAATCATTTGTTTCTCTAGTCCGTGTTGCCAGCTTTCCCTGCTCTGCCTCAGATATGGGCTGACCTTTCTGTATTCCTTTCACCTACTTCTGTGTGATGCTTTTTAAACTGCAGCAAACTGTTTCCCCAGGCCGCAGGAAGGATAGGCTTTGCCTCCTTCACCTTCCTGCAGTAACCCAGGATATCAAAGCTACATAACACGTTTGTAGCAGTGATACATTTTGGCAAAGTCGTATGTATAACGTGTCTAAGTATGATTCAGAACAATAATCTTCAAAGTGTTCATATTTGCAAAGCCTCACCTGTCAAAAGCATCAAAAATGGCTTTTAAAGACTAAGTGTCAAAAGCTGGGATTTTCAGCACTGAAAGGATGAATAGGTTTAACAGTTTACACCAGTTCAGCAAAATTACAACATCTCTTTGTGCAAGGTGGGCTAAAAATACTGGACAAAATATTGTCCCCATTTGATTTCCTCAGCTTGCAAGAATGGTAGCTGAATGACCCTATCTATCAGCAGAACTCAAGGGTCAGAAGCATGTTCAGGCTTAGGTTCCCCTTTAATCCCCATGCAAAATGTTTCTACATTATTTGGTATGTTCCTGTCTTTCCTAAGCCCCTTAGAGCACTTCCAGAGGTGCTGACCTACCAGTGAATAACCTAAATTTAGGCCCTAAGTGCATACGTAACTTTAATTTACAGAAAGTATTTTGGTCAAGGTTGTGAGCTAGTCATCAGCTGGGTTACAATGTGGCCCCAAAATATCACTTGCTATGACAGATGGTACAGTGGTAGCTTCCACATATAGCACTGTTTCAAACTGTGACAGAAATCTTCTCTAGCGAAACTGAAAAGTTTAACTTCACCTTTCAGAAAAAATGACATTTATATCTTGCCTGCTGCAACAGCTAATAATAGTTACTTGTCTGCTACTAGCTGACAAACCTGATTTGCAAATTGCAAGACAGCTCTTTTCACATGATTTTCCCTAAATCAGCTGCTTACCCTAAAAACAAACTGTAACGATTTTACTACTGTGGGGCAGCAGAGGGGAAATGACATGATAGCTTTCCACTGAATGAGGCCAGAACTGAGGAAGGGTCACGCTATTTTTGTAACGCCAAGATGAAATGGAAAGCATTTTTATTTCACCTGTAACCAGGTAGCATTTTTTGCAGCTGTGGTCTGCATTATGCACACCACAGTCAGTTCCAAATACATAATCAGTTCATTCCCTTACTTGATTTATCTAAATATTAATCTTCTTTTCACATATAATGTTACAGCATTCATAATTATACTACCTTCCCACTGAATCCCTATAAAGACACTATAGACTGAGGGTGGAATTCATTACTGTCTTAGTACTATCTTAGCCTCCATTTATGCAAGTTTTCAACTGAATTTACCTATGTCAACAAGTAAATAAGGATTCTAACAGTTTCTTTTCATTTATAATGTGCTGTTCTGGATTAAAGATTTCTTTTATAGTGAGGTGACCAAGGATAGTTTGTTGCAGCACAGGATTAAACAAAAAGATGAAGTAAAACAAAATTTCATGCCTCTTCAACATATCCGATTACAGTTTAAAAAAAAATAAACAACTCTCAGTGGCTACCCAACTGATAGCCCAGAGATACATCACTTCATTTTTTAAGTAAAAGACAGGTTGCGATGTTTAACTGTTATAACCCCACCACTGCCATTTTAATGACAGAATTTTTTTACATCTCAATATATAAATAAATTAATATTATGACAGGTGTCACTATACCAAGTGTCTATAGTTAAGTGTATGTATGAGAAACTACCTCTCACCTTTACACTGCAGTCCTGCAGTGCAGCTGCTGAACAAACCAGAAGTATCCTACCTCCCCTGCCAGTTTTACACCACTTCTGTACGCTCAATGAGTTCAAGCTAACTTGCATAATTGTTATTATTCTTTCACAATAACTACATAATATGTACCACAGTTGGCTTCTAGGAATTATTGGCTCAGGCGTGAGGCATGGAAACAGAAATGTAAAGCAATTTTTCAGTAGCTGCTATGTGACTAAGTAATTGTCTCAAAACTGATTTGCTGCCTGAATCCCAACCCTCTGATTTGGATGCTTTATTTAGAGTTTAACTTACTAATTATCCACAGAAACTGCCTCAGCTTCACTCTCTGTTTGGTGAAAAAAGGGAAAAAAAGCAACCACCAGATAAATCAATCACAGTTCCCAGACCCCTTAATGTTCAAGGGAGTGAATTTAAAGAAGATGATACCCTTATTTCTACATCTTAGTAAATGAATCCTGAGAAATGACTGTGTTCCCAGCTCACTCTTTCTCCTGCTGGGTATTTGGGAATACTAATTGCTTAGCTGATTTTTCTCTTTTCCCTCCGCCTTCTTTTTTTTGTTTTGCTAGACCCCTGCAAAACAGTACTCTTCATAGCCATGTCAGAGTTGTGTTGACATTGTTCATTGCATCCCCCAAAATTTCTTGAAAGTGTCTTAGGAAGGATGACATAATGTAGGTATTTGGTCTTATGGTAAGCGCTACTGGAACCTGTAAAATAAACCAGTTGTTTCAGTTTTTGAGTCTGAAACAGTTGCATCTCATCAGTATTTTCACTGCAAACTGAATCACACCAAAGGCCACAATGTGCCCACCTCTTTTCAGGACAACATCACCCATGCAACTGTGTCAGCTTGCTGAAGAGCACCTTCATTTGGTAGTCTGGAGCCTCAACAGAGTGGGTCTGCAAAGCACAGCTTCAGGGTTGATCCTCAAAGGCTGGGATGTTTGTAATGTGCCAGCCTTAACTTGGTTGGCAAGCCCTTTAGATTTCATTTCTTCTCATTGTTAGGATGCTTGCCCCAACCATTGCCTTTGCTCTTATGCGTTAGCCTTTGCTGTAGGGGCTCTCTGTGACAGTTGCCTGGTAAACAGCACTGAGTTTACAGCTCCTCTCACATCCCATTGCATCTGTTTCCTTAGAACTAGAAAGAGGGAACCCAATAATTGACAATATTCTGCAAAATGACCCCTGAGATTGAGTCCTCAAAAAATACCAAAATACTTAAGTATTATTTTAAGGCATATTAATAAAGATGTCCAATCAGACATATATATATATATATATATATATATTACACATAATATATATATTAAGTGAATACAAACTTTAAACTTTAAGTGAATATAATTAAACATTCAGTGAATATAAACAAGATGGAAAAGTAAGGAGAAAGACTTTGTGATAATTTACCAGTATCATGTCTGAAATAAATTCTGAAAATATCACCCAATTTTTACAAGAAGATTTCTAATCCAAAACCTGAGCTTAAGTTCTGTGAGTGTAAGAGGTAAAACCTTTTTCTATCTAAAGTAAGTAAAACTGACATATAATTCCCTCAGAATTTTAATGGGTACTGAAATACCTCAGTCTCCTTGGAATAACCATAGTCACACGTAGTCATTTCTGAAAATGTTACCAAAATTGCTTCAGCTATCATGCTTTGTGAAACATGACCTTCCTCTATAGGTCATCGAGAGTTCTTTAAGATATTCTGGTTTTCAGTATGACTTCATTGGCAGTTGCTGGATGAGTACATACCAAAAATACAATTGAGAGGTTGTTTTCCTTTTCTAAACTTCTACTGAATAACAACAACAAAAAAAAAATCCAGAACAACTTTAAGACATTTTGATTTTCTTTAATGCTGTTATATAATGAAACTTTTCTCATGATTCCTCACTTCACATTCTCTACTCACTTCATCTCCCCCCACATTTCTACAATTCTCTTATTTCTTCATTACCCAGTGAAACAGAATGTGCTTATGTTTCCCCACGGAAGACATTGTTTGTTTGTTTTTTTTTCTTAGACAGCAGTAATCTATTGCTACATGATATGAACCTCATTATTTTTTCACTGTGTTAACTCAAAGTGCCTTAAGCAGAGTTTGTGTATCATGGGACTAAAATGGTTGGAGTTGGTGAAACTGTGTGTGTTTATTGTATACAAATATGTATATGTTTGTATGTTATTAATGTATTAATTTTATAGTCATCTAGGTATATGAAAGATTTCCTAAGGAATTTTGGCACTTTGCTGAGCAATGCAAAAACCACTGAAGAATGAATTTTTAAATGGATAAAAATTCAGAGTCTAAAAAGTAGTCTTAGTATCCCTTTACACAGTTTTGTGACCTCATCATTTCCCCTTTTATTTTTACCTTTTAAATCTTTATAACTTCTCTGACAGATTAGTAAGTGATGATAAAATTTTACAGAAAATCAAGAATTTTACTGCTGTAGATGCAAGATAACTATTTATAAGTGTGCTTTGCTTTCCTAAAACATGAAAGATTATAATGAACTTCTGTTCTTAATATCATCTTTGCATACTGTATTTGAAATACACTGCAAAATATTATTAGTAGAGGGGCTGTCATTTGAATTTATCTAAAAAGAAATTAGCGTCTTTTTACATCTAGAAACGGTTTGGATAGTAGTAAAACAGATAAATGGACAGATCTGTGCTCTTAGAAGTCACATTAAAAAAAAAAATCCTAAAATATCTTGTCTGAGAAACTTATGTTATGTCTGAGAAACACAGGTAAATAACATGCACTGCCTGCAGGTGGGAGGCAAAGGCCCAACCCCAGGTGCCATTGTTGTGGCAGGTGGGTGCTGTGTTGACCTAGAGACATCAGCTTCTACTGGAATCCTGTTCTGCTGCAGTCAGAGATTTGTGTTCCTCAGGAGTCCTCAAACCTGTATGTTACACAACACTAGCATGAGAGTTTCACTTGATCTGCTTGTGAGTTACATATAGCTAGAATCACATGCTCCACCCCAGCTTATAATAGTCAATGCAGTGTCTGTAAAGACTAGATTTATAGCTAAGAACTCAAAAGTAAAGAAAAGGCTGGAGAAACATTGATAGTTGCAAACAAGACAATTAATTGAAAAAAAAGGAATTTCTTCTCTCTGTAAACAGATTATAGCCTTCTTGAACTTGAATAGTTATGTTGCTGTATGAATTTATCTGTAATACTTCAGCTGAACACAGGGTATTGTTATTAAATGTTCAAGATTTGGCTTATTTTTAACAGATACAGATCATATATTAATTGGAAAAATGTAATTACTAAAACAGGCTTTTAGGGCCAGTATAGCTTCAGCATTGACTTTCCCTGAATATTTCCTCAAGATTTCTGTTGCCATAAACTCAGTCCTCAGAATATACCTTGAAAATGAACACAAAGCAAATCAGTTTATTAAATTTAGGTGATGTCCATGAGCAGTATTGATCCTATATCTGAATTAGACAATTGCTTTTCTATTAAAATATTGCTGAACTCAAACACATTGATAGTAGGAGCAGATTTTATTTTTTTTAAATGTGTCAAGTTAAACAAGACAGGTTTGAGGCAAAAGAGCAACCCTATTTTTTCTGAAGATGTGGGTTTTCCTTCAATTTCTTTATTTGTTTTGTGGTAGGCTATCCAGGCTGGATGATAGGATGATAGGATGTAGAAGTTTATAACACCTGAATGTTGTTCTAAGAGATTTGTCACCTTAAAATTTTTTCTTGTGTTTATATTGCTATTTTCCAGATGAACTGAAATACAGATGAGACATGACTATTCCAAGGTCAAAAAGACAAGAATAAAAAAGTTTCTGTTCCACCGTTTTAAATATTATAGCCTCCCTTTCAAATATTAATATCCTCCCTCTCTTTTCTCTGTTGAATTTTCAGCTTCATTTGATTTCTCAACAGTGGCGGAGACACAATGAATGGTTATATTTAAACAGAGGAGAATTTGGAATCTCATTCATGTACACAACATTCTGGGAGTGCACAGATTTTCCTATGAGGTACGCAGAATCCCCAGAACTGCTAGGCAAAGCAGATATAAGCATTTTTTTGTCACCTGCTGAGAATGAGCCTAACTTCTTTCCTGTCTCTCATTTTCTCATAGCATGGTTCGAAAATGGCTATCAGAGCTGTGCAATTTTCTGTGTATTGGATAGCCTGTGATGCTATCTGTATTTCAGCTGGACAGTCTGGCATACTGGTAGTAGAAATCATTACTGGCATCAACTAACATAATAATGACTGCAGATCTATTCAATGTATCTTCCATTATGCAAAAAGGTGCCACTCTTTCTCAGTTTATTTCAGAGTTTTCCAGTTCCCCAAAAGCTTGCATGAATACAAATAACTAAGCACTCCATCCCTTAAGGGGAAAAGTCTAGGGATTTTTTTTTAAAATCTTTGAACTAATGAAGAGAATATTATTAAATCAAAATTTCACATTCTGTGCCCCAGACTAATATTACACTGACATCCGCTTGGAATTGGCTACATACAGAAGCTAAGAAATAAAAGCTGTGAAGAAACAAGTGTTCGATTAGTTTTGCTTCTGCTATTTTCAAAATTAATCTCAAAAGAACACAAGACACACGTTGCAGTGCCACGTGCAATATGCCAAGCCTAATAAACCTCCCAAATAGGGCTTACATTTGCTATTCATTTCATGAAATAGTGGAGCATATGCTCACATTTTCTTTGAACAGAAGAGAGTTTTTTTAATATCCTTTGTTATACATGTGGTAATATTTACCAGCTATCACAGTGCAGGCAAGGCTATTCTGAGTTGATCTACGCTCTGTACAGCTCCAAAAGGTAGAATGTTACTTTCTGGCTTTTTCTTTTTTTTTTTTTTTTTTTTTTTTTTTTTTTTGTTAGTTTAAGTCTCATTGAGGAGTCTCTGGGGTGTTTTTGCATTTACTGTTTGATTCTTCTGCTCCAAAGTCTAACTATATTTTAGAAAAGAAAGTGTTCACACATCATACTTATTAATTCCCCTTGCCACCCCCACCTCTCAAACACACACAGACTGCTTGGGAACTCAGTCCCAAGGCCATTTGAAATATTTGCTTAAGATCAACTTGTTTGATTAGACTTTTACTTGATTACTTTCACATGTTTAACTAATGCTTTATGAAACACTCGATGGCCTATATAAAGACTTTTAGGATAGGTTGCATTCATGTGCAAAGATCCCTTGTGACAGGGAAGGAAAGGGCTCCTTGAAATGAATAAAGCTAATTTTTCAGAACTTCCAGACAATCCACACCCTTCCTCCCTCATAAATAAATTTATTTGGTTCCCAGGCCCTACCTGGGAGTGGTCCTGGGGGAACTCTGGAGAGGTGCAGACAACACTGTGGGGTTTGAAATTCATTATTTACATGAGTTGAAAACTTTTCCAGATACACGTTCATGGAGGCAAACAATTATCTATTCCTGTTCTGATCATCACTGAAACTTTGTGATATTTATCACATCTATAGGCAACAAGTTATTCGTATTTCAGGTAGTAATTATTCCTGACTGATTTTGTATATGAAAAATATATGACTGATATTGAAGATATTATAATACAGAATATATGTAGTCTATTCTCCAGCTTGACCTGTCACCAAAGAACCTTGAACTCTTAAAGCAGGTAAAGAGATACAGTAGAGGTATGTACACGTTTCTGTGTTACCAATAGATTACTATTGGATGTCAGTATCCTTCCATTTTGGTCAGAAATCTGTATTAGGGAAGCTAATATGTTATTGCCAAATTGTTGTAGGGTTTACTGAAAATTATAATATTATAATATTAAATTATAATATAGAATTTTCAATATTTCAATATTAGCATTTCAACATTTAATGCAATATAATATTTTGAAAACTCTTAGTGTAACATGTAAGGTTTCCTAATATATTTAAAAACTGTAATGGAAAATCCACTTTCAAAGATGCTTTGTTCTGTATGTAAACTTGAAAGTTTTCTTCATGAGGACTGATTGATGCAAAATGGTTCTGAAAGAATCTGCAATTATTTTGGCACATTTTGATGCTCTGAGCTGTGTTTTTCATTGACAAACATGACAACATCTGAGAAAACAATGATGCATTATTGGAAAGGCAGTTATTCCTTCGCAGCTGTACTTCCTGAATAACTGAACCAATCACATTTATCAATGTTAATTATTTTTTTCTAAGTGTATATTGGAAAATACAAAATTTGGTAGAATAGGGTAACACATTTGTCCTTATGAGCTTTGGACAGCTGTTTTCATTTGTTTGTTTGTCTGTTTTTTCCTTTGAGCTGATGAAGCAATGAGTGAATTATGTAACTCATTCCAAAAGCTAATAAACCTTTTATGCTACCCCAATGTGTATTCTGCTTAAGCAGCATACTGAACAGAAGTGTATTTTAGAAGTGGTTTGGGGTTTCATTATAACTATTTTTCATATCCCTCCGGCTGTGTTCATTTCTCTAAGAAATACTTACAGACAGAGTAGGAGGAGAAAAATAATACATTATAAAGAATAAAATATCTGAAAATTACCAACATTATTTTTCTATTGCAGGCCCTTCTCAAAAAACAAAATCTGCCACAGCTTTTTAGGTGGTATTTATGGGTAGTTAGACTATAAGTAAACGTTAGTTCCTATAAAAAGTAGACTTTAATGTTCTAGTAATTTCATGTGAAGGACTGAGTTACTGGACTTTATTGGGCCACTGCTTCTGGAGCAAGTATACTCAGCTTGCACAGCAGTCTACAGTAACTTTGGAAAGACAACTGTACTTTGAAGAAACAAACAAATATTTCTTTGGGGAGTTTTTTTGTCTGTTTATTTTTGGATTTTTTTCCGCTCCTTGTCTCCCTATGAAACAATATTCTTCTGGAGATGACTTGGTGGATAGAATGAAAGTGGAAATTTAGGAGAACGTACGTAATGCATGAATCTGATCAACTTTACTGTAGTAAACATGACTATGCTTGATGAACTGTGAGAAATTAGCATGATGGGGTGTTTTTGAACATTTTTAATTGACAGCTTTATCATAGATGTTATTTCAGAAGGGAGGGATTTGAGAATGGGAGAACTCTGACAGGAGACAACAATGTGACATAGGCAAGAGAGAGGATTTGAAACCAATCACGAAATTCCAATTTACAGGAATCACTCCAGGGAAGTGCCTTTGCTTTAACAAGGTTGGATGCACTGAATTTGCCGGGTGGAAAAAGGAAAAAAAGTCTGTGGACTGAGAGGATGAGAGGATAAGAGGATAGGGTTTTGTCAATGTTTTAAAATATAAATTTGCAGAAGTAGGGCTGTTGAAGCCATAAACTATCTTGGTTTTACAGCAGTATAATTGCTAAATGCAGTCCTAATATGTGCAGCAAGGAAAAAAAAGTTGAAGCAGAGCTTTTAAAACATTTCTGTGAGCTCAGCAACAACAGTATACTCAAAGGTAATAGAATTTTAAATGGAAGGTAAATACTAATACACTTGATTGGCATGAAAGAGAGTGGCAAAGCACAGCCTCCAAGTTACTCACGTCTAAAAAAATAAGTCTAGGCCAACGATGAGACAGAAATGCCATTTTCTCAAAAATACTCAAGCATACTCAATATCAGTTCCACGTTTGAAGAAGAACATGGAGAGGCATGTTCTTGAGAGGAAGATGCCAACCAAAATCAGAATCTTCACAACACAATAGCGCAGTGCAGGATGATGTTCATCTTTCGATGGAGAAAGGAGACTCTTGAGTAGTTCTCTCCAGATAGGAGAAGAAGCTAAAGAAATCACAAGTTGTGTTTTGTACACTTCGTTTGTTTAAGTTGTTAAAATCAAACTCTAAAAAGCAGCAGAATTTGAGTACAAGATGAAAATAATGTAAGAACATGCTTACTGACATGCTACTCTGCTGCATACTATAGAGTTGCTATGAAATATTTCCAAGTATCTCTTAATGAAAATCAGGCCCGTAGAAAAAGACCAAAAGCTACAGAGAGACAGTAAAAGACATGAAAGGCTAACATTGGACTTCTAAATGTGTATAGGTGACATTAGAGAGATGATCCCAATTTATTTCTATTTTTAAATCTCTTTTTTCTTTAATAACTTGGTCTTCTCCTTGTTACCTCCATTACAAAGGGCAATATGTAAATTGGTGATTCAAGTAGTGCTTTTAAGTCTCTACATCTGGATATCACAGCATCCTGATCCTATATCAGGCTCATGTCTGTATATGCATCAGATTTTCTCACCTCCTTTTTATACTTTTGTTGTGAAGGAAGGAAGCCTAGACATTTGTAATGAAAGGAAGTCTCAGAACACTGTCCACATCTCTGATGTTGATGAATGGAAAGCTAAGATCCTGGGACCCACAGTGAGATACACTCAGTCACTGCTTGTTCTAGGAGCTGTCATGGTAACGTGAACACTCTCTGAGGGTCTTCTCACCAGAAGCAGCCATGCTACAAATATTAGGAAGTAAATTTGTGAACAAATTCTCCAAATACACAGGAATCCTTAGGTTCTATATCAGCAACCTGGTTAAGTGAATTCTTGGTTTCCCAAGCTCCAGTTATCCTTATTGAAACAATTAAAATGAGCTGGAGGCGAAAGTAAGGGGGAAACACACTTAGTTCTTACAGAGTCCATCAAATTGCATGGCTCTTCTCTGCTTCCACCCTTGTCCAAACCCCAGTGCAAGTCAGCTAGCTGTCAAGCTCAGTGCATACATTAATCCGTTCAGTTCTTTGTGAATCAGTTCAACTCTACTGCAGCACAAAGAAGTGCAACACAGTTGTCAGCTGCTGTATGACTGCAACACTACTTTGTGATTGGAATACTAAAACGTCTGCTACCTTTTGGAGGATGTCTTCATATTTGACAAGAAGCTTAAGATAAGATTGCACATGAAAGGTAAATATCTTCCAGGATATTTACATTTAAAACACTTCCAAATATTTATACTACTGCCAGTTTTGGTAACTGTTAACATTTTAAGTTCTTCTAATTGATCTCTATAAATACTTTATAAAATTTTTAAACAGCTCAGAGATGACTTTAAGTGTTAGGATTACAGTAGTTGTAACAGCAAGAGAAGTGCTTGCTTATGTTGAATTTTTTATTAAACCATAGATTACTGCATTTTCTGACAATGAGATAACCCCTTCACAAATCGTCTTTAAAAAAAAAGAAGTCAATTATTTGATCAGTGTCTAAGTTTTTTTTCCCTCAGTTCACTCTCTGTTGGCTACACAGTTTGCTCATAGTCAAGTGCTTCATTCAAGGACAGGATAGTGAACTACTCAACAATTCTTATTCCATTGTTTGTTCATTAAGTGTTAATTTGGGAGATGCAATGTGAAGGAGTATAGCTTTCAGCCTTTAACAGTTTCCTCTAAGCTACTTTATCTGAGTTTTTTGCTATTTATTTCAACGTATTCAGTGTAAAGCTATTTTCATGTTAAATTCCTTAGGGGGGATTTTTCAAGGTATAAAAGTTCAAATCTCTCTCCTGAATGCACATGTTATTTACTGTCCTGAAGACTCTCCGGTGCACCTCTTAAGGAGTGTTCCCATAATGTCTCTCTCCTCCATGAAGAGAACAACCCTTTCATCAGACAGGTGCCAGGCATACCTCTACCTGTCATTTCTGTAGTCAGTAGAAATGCGAGGAAACCCTTGCTCCTACGAGAAAAGTGTCTTGGGACCAGTGCTCCTGCCAGGTTGTGAAGGCAGGATCAAGACCCTATTCCAAGGTCCTGGGGGCACCCTCAGGCCTCTCCCTCCTGCCCACAGCCCAGGACCCCATGTCAGCTCCCTGGGACCACCAGCCTCTGCCCCAGTGCCACTGCAGCAGGGATGGTCCCCAGCTCCCCACAGCTTTGCCTTCCTGTGCCCATCCATGGGTCCGTGTTGCAGCCTCAGCCCATCCCCATCCCCAGGGAGGTGTTGGATGCCCGGGGCTGGGGCTGCCCTGTTCCTGGCTGGGGGTGGGACAGGCCCTGGCTGCCAGGCCCTGTCCTAGAGGGGCTCCCACTGCTCCTGGCCCAGGGGAGCCCCTGGCCCTGCTGTGCCCTGACAACTGCTGCTTTCTCCCTTTCTGTGTTTTGAATGCAATTACACTTCTTTGCTTGTTCGCTTTACCATATTTAAACAGAAAATACCACAGCAATGAGCAGTACAGCAGCATCAGAAATGGCAGTGCACTGCTACCTTCCAGCGCTGTCACCTTCACCTGTGTTTGGTGCACCTTTATAATTTTTACCTGCATGTCTTGTTGTTGGATGTTTGCTCCGTTTCCTTTAACACATTCTCCCTTAGAAGTGCAAAGTGCCTCTGTACCTCTCCGCGCCAGCTAGGAGTCTTGCCGTGCTTACATTTTCTATAGCTGCTCAGGGAGTTTGTTTTCCCCACCGCAGAAGAGCACTGTGCTAATCACTGCTTTGCACTACATCCACCAGACAGCCAATGAAAAAATAGTAATGTGGATATTTATTACCTAGGGATTCGTCCAGAAGGATCACAAAAGTTCCCTGCAAATTATAGGCTGTGTGCTGCTGGGCTTTCCCATAACCCCTGAAGTTTAATGGCTGCTCGGTACAAAGCTGTGAAAGAGCTTTTTATTTATCTATACATTTAGTCTACACTTAGCTGTGATTCTCCAAACAACTGTAAATAGATTGGGATTGTATTCCTTGCTAAAGGAGAAAATCTGTACCTATTTCAAGAAATTTATTAATAAGTTATTGTGTGGAGAGTCCATTGGGGAAAAACAAGGCTGCTGCTCATAGTCAAGGTGTTTAATATGGAGTTGAGTTAGAAAGAGTTATTCTCACCCTTAAATCCAAAATACATGGTTTCTTCAAAGCATTAATTAAAAGCAGCTGAAGGAACAGATAAAGACACAAAGCCCTATCGGAAGAGAGTTTTATACTAACTGAACATGAACAGCCTATTTTCTTTTCTGCTTAAACAGGCACTTATATCTGAACAATCAGATCAAAAGCCAACTGACTGAGTGCCAGTTCAACAGCTTTAGGGCTTTTGCCATCTGCAGATGAGAGGCTGTCAGGTTTTTTAATCACAGCGCATAGGCTGGGAAGGCAATACATCCCCTAACGGCAGCTAGAGTGGAATGACTTGTGGCTTCCTCCTACTACAGCAAAGTGGAATTATGACTCTGAACAACAGGCCATAAAGTATTTTATTATGTGGTCATGAGTGTCACTTTCTATGAGGAACAGAGTGGTAATTTAGTGCGTTAAATTATCACTTTGTGAAATCACATGTAACAATGAGCTCTGAACTAACTTTCATTGAAATGATCTCAAACTATACGGTGCTTTAATGCAGGTCTGTTTGTAAATGTGCACACACTTGTAAAATATTAATGTTTAAACTCCATTCACATCTGGACAGCAAGGAAACCTTGGTCCTGTTGATGTTCGTGGTGCCAGAATTCCACATGCTTCCTGGCAAATAAGGAAAAAAGAAAAAAAGAGGAAATCCCAGTATCTACTTAAGGTAGTAAGAAATTAATAAAATCTAAGAATAAGAGAGGATATCCCTTCACTGAAACACCTAGAATTTTAGTTAGAAAAGTGCAAGTTACCTAAAGTAAATCCCAATGGACTCTTACATACAGCAAAATGTATCTTAACAGTTAGTATATATGGGTTCTGAGGACAAGATTAAAAAAAAAAAAACAAAACTAAAAAAAATCTTTGGCTTTTCATCTGGTGAGAAATGTAACTAATTTTAGGATCTTTTTTTTCTTTGGGGCTTTTTTTATTAAAACTACCCCTCTCTTCTTGAAAACATGTAGCAAGATTTTTCAATGAATCATTGGCTTTATGCAATATTTTTAGTCCTTTGTGATGGCTCTGTGCTAGTTCTCTAGTTCATCGACCAGACATGGATACATTACCAGAGATTAGAGTTGAGTAAGAATGTGGATAATGAAAAAAATATTTCATCAGGCTTTCAGACTTTTCACAAAATCAAAATAATTTATCAGGCTTTTTCAGCCAGATGCAGTGAAAATGCATTGTTTGTCTGCTTCTGCTGCATTTGATATATACAAAACTCTTATCCCCCAGTGGAAGAATTTAGGTTGCATATGTGTTTCCCAAGTCTCTTTGTAATGTCAGCTGAAGATTTAGTTAATAAAGCTTTGCTAACTCCTCTCCAGTTCCTTCTCAGTTCTCTCAGCTAACAGCTGTAGCAACCCACAGACTGGTTTGTTTTCAGCACTGCAAGGACCATCTTTCATTCTACTGTGATAAACAAGCAAACAAACAAATAAATGGAGTATGATAAATTTAAATTCTGGGGAAGGCAGGGTTGCCTTTACCTGTTTGAAGCCTGAAATATTTGACCCCAGGAGTGAAATGTAAATGCCTCTTGGTTTCAAGCTTTGTTCCTCCTGAGAAGTCATTATGCTTACTAAGAAATCTTGGCTCATTGCCAATATGGAGTAGTGCAGCAAAGGGCATAGCAGATCATGCTCAAAAGGTCCTTGAAGTAGTATTTTCTTGAGCAGCATCCCTATCCTACTTTTTGAGATATAGAAAAATAAAGGTTTCCACTAGCATCTCTGGCTCTGGTTGAGACCTTAGAGATTGAACATCTGTGACACTATAGACTTCCTACACAAGTGGCAGAAGGAATCGTTCCTCTCCATCAGAACATTTCCATAAAATCATAAATGCTGTAGGAGCTTTAAATCAGTTAGTAGTGAGATCCAAGAAAGGTGTCTCAGAGTAGTAAATGAGATCATTCTCCTCATGAGTTAATGAATATGAACTGGCAGCTCAATGGGCTGCTGACTGACTAAGAAAGAAAAAGGTGTCCTTAGCTGCTACCTCCTTGTCAGATGGTGAAGCCATCCAGGTTGGTCTTACTGTTGCTCTTACTCATCTGAGTGGCACTAGGGACCTTTGTGCTTCCTACAGCAGAAGCATGTCTCTGAGTTCCCACTCTGCTTTAGTACCATCCTTTCTAGCTACAACTTTTCTTTCAGTGTTCTCAACTGTCTGCTTATTAGCAATGACCATTTCTCTGAGCACTGAATTATAGTAGATACTAATGAGTGCAATCTCTCTCTATTTCATTCCACACCACAAGTTTCAAGAATTGCCAACTGATGAAATTGGATTATTCTTGTTAAACTGTCTGTCACTTCTTTCTCCTCAGCCCCGTTCCCCTAGTACAGACCTGCAAGCCAAGAACGGACATCAGGAGGAGATCCTTAATTCCAGTTTAGACACAGCCACAGTGATAAGGCTGAAAAGGAATTGCTAGGTTGCCACATATTTTCAACAGTGTCAATGTCCCTAGCCAAAAAACATTCCACGTTCAGTATTTTTTTTCATCTAAACTTTTCTGAACAAATTTGTCAACTTTGTGCCTCTCTGTAGAATTTTATTGACCATGTGCACTCTGAGAATATATTTCAGAAAATAGACTTCCAGACTTTTCCAAAGGGTTTCCAGAAGACAAACCATGCTATTTGGAGTTTGTGAATATGAATGCTCATCAAGCATTACTTCCAAATACAGTTATATTAGTTGGGATGTCAGATCTTGTTAGCAAGCTCCATTCGGCCTCATTTGTGATACAATTTCATAATCCCTTAATTTTTCAATATTCTTTGAAAGGCCATGTAGAAGCTGCAGTCAGCTTAAAGTAGGCTGTTCCTTGTGTTGGAATTTGTTCTTCAAGGCACATTCAGAGTTGCAGGCTTTTTAAAAATATATTCTCATAGAACCTGGTAGAATATAGGAAAAATTTTTTTTTTTTATATTCTATCCATTCAATAACTGTACTGAGAACTGGAGACTGTTGAAAAAGAGGAAAAATGAAAGAGAGGATGCATTTATTTTCATGTCCTAATTTAAAATATTTAAATCTGCCTAATTGTAATTCTTGGACAGACTGCAGTATTGAGAAATGAGCCATGATTTCCTCTTGAGTTACACTTCCTTCTATTAGGTATTTAGGTACATGGATAAGATACCACCACCACCCTGAGCCTTTTCACTCTGAGGCTAAATATTTTGGGTTCTCAAAGTCTCTCTCCTCCTATGTCAGATGTCCCAGTTCCTTGTCATGTTCATGGCCCTTCACTGGACTTACTCCAATAAGTCCATTTCTCACTTGAACTGAGGATCCCAGAACTGGACCCAACAGTCCAGATGTGTTTCACCAGTACTGAGGCAAGGATCAGCTCCCTCAGCCTGCTGGCAGCACTTCTCCTAAGGCAGCCCAGGATGCGGTTGTGTTGAAATGTTGTCACTCTGGACCTGTTTAAAAACACAATATCTTTTAAGACACAATATTTAAAAAGATATATTTCAAGGCACTCATATTTGCCCTTCATATATGCTGTTAGGATAAGTGTATAGGCATTTGTCCTATCTGAATGATATCTAATTTCTTAGGAAGTTTTCTTCACAGCCTTTGGCAATAATTCAGACTTTAGGAGATAAAGACATGAATGAGAACTCTGGCATTATTATAGTACAAATGGCATTTCTAAGTTATGGTCTGGATGTGATTTTCTAAGAGTTCTTTGCAAGGTTATAGACCATGTAAAAAACTGTCCTCTTTTCTCCTGCAAAAATAAGATATTAAACACAGAATATGATTTCTAACTAATAATCCATTTGTATTTGGATTTAAATCTCTACGTCTGATTTAGAAGCTCAAAATATATAAGTTTCAATATAAGTATTTCCAAGTTGTTCAAACTTTAAATTACATTAGAATTTTGAGATACTATATTATCCTTTATTATATCAAAATAACACATCATAGTATTTGATTGCTGGAAAATAAATTCCTGACCACATCAGTTACAAACTTTCTAACAACATATTAATAAAACTAAACAGTAGAAGAAAATCAAGCCATTAACTACAGATTTGAAATACCAATGATCACTTCAAAACCTATTATTGAAGAACTGGTGTTTTAACATATTAACTCTTTTTTTTTTTCTTGTTCTTGCCATCAGTAAATACCCAGGTCGTCATTATCTGTTGGTAAGCATCATTTTGAAGAGGTTTATAGTTTACACTTAATTTTCTGATTACATCTGAGTTTTCACAGAGACTATATAAAAATGGCTAGGAAAAACAAACTTTGGAATACACAAAGGAGAAATGATAGCTTCCACAGAATAGAAAAAGTTAAATGATGATGAACGAACATGTGTCTGCCTTTAACTGCTTTAAATGAGTTGGATGTTGAGAAATAAAGAGGAAATTGTGAATGAAATTAGGCCAAAAATAAACAGTCCAAAGATGCTAACAGAAAAATAAAATGGTGCAGGCCTGTCTAACACAAGTGATCGGAAATCATTTCTGTTCTTGAGTGTATCATCAAATTGTTTTGTAATCATAACCTTTTTGCACAGCAGCTTCTCCATCTGCAAAAAGGTGGTATATCCTTTGAACATTTACTCGGTGCTTTGAGATATGTTGATGCTACATAAATGTGAAATATTAGTATAGCTAGCACTGAAGTAGTAGCTAAGATTTTTCAAATCACATCATAAGTGTCACAAGCATAGGGATGACTGTGCCACCTATGCCCAGTATTGCTTTGCTCGTCATGCAGTTTACTGAACTGTTCAGTCCAACAGAAATACTCAGATATCAGACTACAGCACTAATTGAATTTCTCCACCAAAGGCTGTCAAATCTTTATTACAAAAAATAATCCAGTAATTTATATTGCAATGCACTGAATAAAATAACTTCTCAGATCCCTTCAACATATAGTAATTACTCTTAGTAATTATAGTAATAACTCAAGGTTACTTTGAATAGTTATTTCATTCCCTTTAGAGTTCATTTATATATATTGTCATACATAAATATTATACAAATATTATTTTAATGTGTTTATTCATATATATCTGTTGTATACATAGACACACACATATATATAAAGTCCTGAAAATAGAATTTCTGCTTCTCTCTTTGCAAACAGTCCTAACGATGAGGCAGAAATAAAAGTATTGGGGATAGCTTTTCTTGGCAGTGACACCAATTTTATCATGTCATTGTACACTTGTAAAAAAACCCCACAAAACAACAAGAAACACCTATATACTGAGTCAAATTCTCATATGCCAAACTTAGAAAAAATAATAAGTTCAAAAGAATAGGTGATGGGAGTCTGAGAGGATATGAGAGTTACATCGATATCAAAAAGCTCTTCTGTTTCTTTTTTCTTTTCCTTTTCCCTTCTCAGTGTCTCTTTGTTTCTCTGACTTATTTTTTCCCCCACAGATCTCTCTGCATATTATTCTCTTTCTCTAAGTCTTCTATATCTCTATTTCACCTTCGTCTTTTGAATGTAAGGACAGCTGTTTTCTTTTTATTTCTATTTTTATTAGAACTCTGTATTCTCTATGGCTCTCTAATTTCTCCCCCTCCCCCAGCAAAATTCAGCTTACATGCCAAGATACCAGTGTTGGTACCCCAGCATTAGTGTTAACATGAAATATTTGGTTTAGTATCTATCATTCAGACTGGCTCTGGCCACGTCTAGTTTTAACCAATGAAACTTATACTGTACCTGTCATAGGAAGTTGATTAGGAAGGAAAAAGCATCAGCCAGCTATTGTCTCCTGACTTTGGAGTTACCAAGAGCATCACTTCTTATCCTTTGAAGCTAGTCAGGATTGTTCTTGAGGGCTCAAATTATTATCATTATGTTAGAAGACTGCTACCAATCAATCATTAAGGTAAAGTCTGTACTTTAAAAGACAGTTTGGTGGAGCATTTAACTTACACGTGACCTATTCTGTAGATGCTGCAGGCAGGAATGGCTACTAGATAGATCAGAAAAAAAAAAACAAAAACAAATAGTAAAATGAGAACACCCTTTAATTAATATTAGAAACTAGTACTAGCATAAATCTTGTTTTCTTTTTTTTTTTTTTTTTTTTTGCATAGTCATTGGCTAGAAGGCTTAGTGATATTAAATAATATTTAATTGGTTTTGGGTGAGATTGTTGTGTATCCTCATCCTGAAAGATAGTCTCGGATAGCAAAAAAAGAACCATTTGTTTTATGGAGGATCCAAAAAACACCCAACAAGTAGTTCCTAATCAATTCACACTCTTTCCTGGCTATATGTATGCACAGAGGTTGCGCCTTCTAGCACGTATATCTACTCAGTTTCCAGGAATAGGTAGGATACTAGTACTTAATAAACAAAAAACCCCCAAAGAAACAAACAAATAAAACCTTAAGAAGACTGATGGCCTGATGGTCATAAAATAACTTAATAAAATCTAGCCCAGAGTCACAATATGCCTCTTCTTAGAAAAAGGCAGAAATACCAATCTTTTGGCTTTTCCTGAGGATAGCTAAGGTGCCTGTGTAGCATGTATAGGCATTTTGACAGTGGCCAAATATTGCGGCAATGTCACAGTTTTTCACAGAGATCACCCTTTGGAAAATGACCAACCGCAATAACTCGTGCTGGGCAAGTTCCTGCATCATCAGCTCAAGCACATCCTTGCTTGCAGTCCTAGTAAAGAGCTCTGTGCAGCCAGTTTGGTTTGTCCTCTTTCTGCCAGAGATTCCCCTCCCAAATCTGACTGTTTGGGCTGTATGACTCTAGCCCTGTGGCTGAAGAGCAGCATCACATGGCTGTTATCCCAGTCCCTTCTAGAACTGTGTTTCATTAGAAGAGCTAATAAGCGAAATTGTGCAATGTTGGTATTCAGCATTGCCCCATTTGAGAAGAATATAAATCACATGGGACAGAGAAGCACATTGCCTATGTCAAACAAGTCAACTGTATTGTTTCACTTACAGAGGAGAAAAACTGGATTTGAATACTATTGCATCTCAGTGAAGCTGGGTAGTAATGAAGGTTAGGTCCACAAAAGACTCCTTCTGTTTTTAGGAATGAAAGGGGAAGGAGAAACAGTGCAAGCAGGAGTTGTAATGCTGGGCTCACAAACTTGACAGTAGGCACATGGAAGAAAAGAAAGAACTTCAAGAATCCTGAAAAAAAATGAAAAAGAAAGAAAGAAAGAAAGAAAGAAACAAACAAACAAACAAACAAACAAACAAACAAACCCCAAACCACAGGAACCTGAGCACTGTCTACAGCACAGCGATAACTAGTTGAGAGCACACAGCTACGGAACTCTGGTGACTATTAATTCTGCCAAGAAACAGGGAGCAACCAATGTAAGTAAATTAAATTGAAGCAAATGGATGCACACTACAAATGGGGCAATTTGTCCAAAAGGCTTTTGAAAAACGTTAATGAAGATTTTCTGCAGAGTAAGCCAGTATAATTGTGCTGCACTGTATATTGATTATACAAGAGAAGAAATCTAAGCTAAGACTTCATGCTGATAATACCTTGTCAAGAAGGGCTAGATGTTGTTTCTTGGACTATTTAAATTGGAAATTGAAGTACTGCTGCCATTTTTTATGCTTCTTTTCTTATTTTTCATTATAAATTTGGGACAGTAGTTAGATATCATCTGTAAACATCATCTATGTTGCTGGTTGATTTTACAAACAAAATTATATATCATTGTCAAGATATAGCCTTCGTAGCTGGAGAGATAAAAACTTAAGCCATGTGAAATCATCAGAACTCCAATGGTAAATGAAAATTATACTCCACTTTCTAAAAACATCTATTCAAAACAGGTGAAAAAAATCAGTATTTGGGGTGATAAAGTTCTAAAACGGAGCTTAGCATTAATCTGTTTGAAATACTATTATCTTTTGTGTGTTTGAAGGTGGTTAGTTCTTCTCTGTTGGAATACTCTGGTTTTATACTATATGGAAAGTAAAAAACAGGAATGACTGAGCATTGTGTTTAGAATAAAGAGGTTTCTGATCAGCAGGTGAATTGCAATCTCTAAACGGTTAACGATCATTGCATCTGCTCTCAATCAAGGTGCAAGATACACACATTTATCTCATCTAGATGTTTAAGCGACAGAACGCAACATCTGGTGTAAGACTTCTTACACTAAAACATGCCAGTGAGTCACCAAAATTCCAGATGACAGTTATTGGTCCTTAGTCAAGTACCAGGAGACAACATTGGTCTAACAAGAATGTATTGTGTCTTCAAGGAAATAAAATAATTTTTATTATAATGAAGATATATGGATAGCCTATGATTTCAACAAGGAGGAAACAAGGTTATTCTCAGAAAAACTAAAATCTACCTGACTTTCTGGGGCACTTCAAACTGGAAATTGGCTTAAAAATTAAGACATTCCACTAGGATGAAGTATTATGCTGATGAAGGCTCTCTGGCAGGAAGGATCTGAGAGATCAACTTGGGAGGGCAGACCAGCATCTGGATCTGAATGAGACGTCTTCTGATCTAACAGGAAGCATGTGTAGATTAAGCAAATTTTCACTTTCTCACTCATCTTGCAAAAATGTCAGTTACTTATGCGACTGGTAACCATGTATCATGGTTTAACCCCAGCCGGCAACCAAGCACCACACAGCTGCTCACTCACTCCCCTCCAGTAGAATGGGGGAGAGAATCAGAATTGTAAAAGTGACAAAATTCATGGGTTGAGGTAAGGACAGTTTAATAGGTAAAACAAAAGCCACACGCACAAGCAAAGCAAAACAAGGAATTAATTCACTACTTCCCCTCGGCAGGCAGGTGTTCAGCCATCCCCGGGAAAGCAGAGCCCCACCATGCGTAACAGTTACTTGGGAAGACAAATGCCATCACTCTGAACATCCCCCCTTCCTTCTTCCCCCAGCTTTATATGCTCAACTTGACATCATATGGTATGGAATATCCCTTTGATCAGTTGGGGTCAGCTGTCCCAGCTGTGTCCCCTCCCAACTTCTTGTGCACCTCCAGCCTACTCGCTGGTGGGGTGGTGTGAGAAGCAGAAAAGGCCTTGACTCTGTGTAAGCACTGCTCAGCAGTAACTAAAACAACCCTGTATTATCAACACTGTTTTCAGCACAAATCCAAAGCATAGGCCCATACTAGTTCCTATGAGGAAAATTAACTCTATCCCAGCCAAAACCAGCACACTGTGACACTGCAATAAGAGTTATTTGCATTGTACCTTAACATAAGGTGTTACTTAAATTGATAACAGTAAAGATTTCCTTACCAAACACAGTGGTAAATCCATAAACTGAGCACAAAATATCTCAAATACCCAGTTCTCCAGTACATTCCTTCATTCATTTAAAAGGCTGCAGTGTAGCCATAGTTCAGTACAGGGGCCAGAGTACTACAGTCTTCAAGAAGGGGTGTCTTCTAGTAAAAAATAACACCCAGGAAGACTCTTTAGCATACAGTGAGAGATCAGAGTGATCTTGAACTGCAAGGGCTGCCAGGGCATATACGAGCTGTGCATCTGTATCTCTGGATCCCTTTAGCTCATGTGTTGACAGAGGTGAAAGAAAACACAGTGAAGTTCTGCCGCTTTTCCAAATGCATTGCACACATTCTGCATGCAACCATTAGAAACTTTTTGCAAACTATTGTTTGGTCCAGGTTGAGGGGAGGGCTCTGTATACGGCATGAATAGCAGTGTGTCAAACACGATCTCCAGTCAATATCTCAAATGAAACTGCTTCTTTTCTGCTGGCACACGTAAGATGGGGTAGATTACTCAGTGAATTCATGAGAAATGCTCACCTCTGACTACCCCTACCTACTTGCTAGGTACACTGTACAGGATTTTTTTAGCTTAAAATAGAGGCTCTTAAGCAGTGACGTGTACTCTGAAGGTTCATCTCAGATAAGTGCCAAAGTCTAGGTACCCTTCAGAGTTTCCTGTTGCTCCTTCTCTGGGCAATGTTATTCAATGATTACCAGAAGGAGAAAAAATTGAGGTCTGTCCTGGTTTCAGCTGGGATAGAGTTAATTTTCATCTTAGTAGCCGGTATGGGGCTGTGTTTTGGGTTTAGGATGAGAACAATGTCGAGGATACACTGACGTTTTGTTCTTGCTAAGTAGTTGCTAAGTGGCGCTCACAGTGGTAAAGGACTTTTCAACTGCCCATGCTCTGCCGGGTGAACAAGAAGCTCGGAGGGGGCCCAGCCAGGACAGCTGACCCAGACTGGCCAAAGGGCTATTCCATACCATGTGACGTCATGCTCAGTATATATATATATATATAAACTGGGGGAGTTAGCCGGGGGAGGGGCAAAGATCGCTGCTTGGGGGACGGGCTGGTCATCGGTCGGAGGGTGGTGAGCAATTGTAGAGTGTATCGTTTGCTTTGTATTACTATTGTACTATTATTACTTGTTATTATTACTACTACTACTACTACTACTGTTCTATTTTTATTTTACTTTAGTTATTAAACTGTTCTTATCTCAACCCACGAGTTTTCTCCCTTTTACCCTTCTGATTCTCTCCCCCATCCCACTGGTGGGGGGGGAACGAGCGGCTGCGTGGTGCTTAGTTGCTGGCTCGGGTTAAACCACGACAGGTCTTTCAGTAAGGACAAATGAATCTTTTTATTTTTGAAGCCTGAGTTTAATAGCTGCTTCATTAGTCACATTTTCTTGAAGAAGTTCTACATCATTCAGTCATAACAAGGCTTTTAATAAAGCACTAGATTAGAAGTTGACACTGTATAACCCAACTGGAACAGAGTGCATTGGCTGGACATAAACAGGTGCAAGTCAAATTGAAAGAAAAAATGATGGATGTTAATATAAATCAGCCCTGGAAAAGCAGCAAACTTTATCATGAAGTTGATAGACAACATTAGAAGAAAGCACAGTGAACACAATTATAGACTACTTCATTTTCAGCTCTACCCTAAGACAATTTCAATAAAGGTAATGAGCAATGGCAGAAAGCTGCAGCTTGTTTTTTAAAAGCAATTAAAGCAAAAGTTCCAGGTTCAATACTTAAAGTACAATAAAAATCTAAATATTTTGAGATTTAGCTTGGAAATTTTCCTATAACAAATATGGTACAGGAGTAATTGAGCAGAGAAGAGATGTGGAGGAAGCAGAAGAGAATGGAAAGGTAACATTATAAAGATCATGCAGCTGGTAAGAACACAGAAGCAATACAAGGACGGGGGAACATGACAGGATGTCGTTTAATTGATTTAAGTTAAAATAAAACTGAGCAGACATGGTGTAAACCAAAAATGTAGGAGCCAAACAGATAATGACTGTAAATTATAACATACAATAGCAATTACATGCGAGTTTTGCTGGTGAAAATAGTCTAAATTGAGCAGTTCTGCAACATGGGAAGGTAGAACTCAAAAAGAACGAACAGCTTTCCATACTAAAAATGCAACCTTTTACCTTCATTCTCCTGGCCCATTAGACTAGAACATTCAGAGTATTATAAACTATTACTTCCATGCTAATTCTTTATCTAGAGGCTGGAGGATCCATATGTACTGAGTGATAGTACCAGAAAGGGTATAATTCATTACTAAGGAGACAGCTACTTTGAATTTTCATGATATAAGCAAAATATTTGTTTCTTACTTTGCTCAGTTTGTACCATTAAAAATACTGGATTGTGAGTCCTCCACAGGTGCTGGTCCAAATAGACAGGGAGTACAGCAGTAGCTTGTGGAAGGGGAGAAGACTTTTAAAGACATGAGGGAAAATATTAGGGAACTAATAAGTTACACAGAGTGGTCCATAATATGACTTCATTCTGTACTCCTAAGAAGGTTTAGGGTTTGTACTCTACTTTTATTCTGAACATTACTCATATAGAAGAAACTGAAATACAAGTCATCTGGCACAAGCTGTGTCCTGATTACTGAAACTCAAGCCCACATTAAGAGATGCAGCAAGCTAGGACACAGTGATTCCTCTCCCTGCAGGAGATGAGGTCCATAGCCAAGATACTTCAGTACAGCATGCTGAGGCTTGTGAATGCAATAGGACATGCAGAGGAAGCAGATGACTGAGATGAGAGAAAAGAGACACATTATGCTGATGAAGGCTCTCTGGCAGAAAGGATCTATCAGATTTAAACTAATGCATAGGGTTATTTGCAAAGAGGAAGCTTTGACTGCCAGCTTGTCAGGAGAGAACAGCAAATCTCTGAATGAGAGGTCTTCTGATCCAACAGGGAGCCTGTGTTGAATTGGACTGGCAGGGTAAAGATACAACAGAACAGAGATGCAGCAATAGGGTAGACTGGACAAAAAAATTAATGGTAGGGGCAAAGAGAAAAATGAGAGCAAATCTGAACAAAACTGAAAAAAAATAATTAGAAAAAAAAAAAAGGAAAAAAATGGAAAACTTTAATGTGTCTACCATCACAATAAGAGCCCAGCTACAGTTTGCATGGTCCTTAGAAAGGCTGGCTGATAATACATCCATTGGAAAATACTATAGCAATTAAGAAACCTCAGTTGTGGCAGAGGAAAACTTGAAATGAAAAAATAAATAAAAGGCAGACAAAAAAGTGCTCCAAAAGTTTGCTTCATCTTTACCAAGAGACAGCTCCAAGCACTCAACTCAGGTTTTATGTTTCAAATCCTACAGCTAAACTGTGCTATCCCGCAGCAATGCTGACAGCAGCATTATGACAGCATCCAAATTTACAGGAGCAGAAGCAGCTCTGATTGCCTAATCACACAATGTAACTAGGATCCCATCATCTCTCAGACTCACAACTGAAAGCAAATAGGTATTATAGCCTTGCCCATTCCTGGGGCATCAATGTAGTGCACTGAGATACTTCTTATCAAGATGTTCATACAGGGTAATACAAAATGAAAGTGCTTAGCTGTAAGTATTTTTCAAATGAGTCACATGGAAGACAGATAGTCAACAAAGAGGTTTCCTAGTCCAAGGCCGCCTGCAGTCAATGACAGCCTGAACTGGGCTGTATACAAAAAACATATACAGGATTTTGATTTCTCTGAGCAATGTATTCGTTATGAATACATCATTCACTTTTTAAAATGAAATTTGGTAGTTAAATAAGTGCCAATTCATTTGTAGGCACAGAAATAAGAAAATCCAGATATTATGAGACTTGGTGATGGTTAGATTTGGGAGTTGTACACAAATACGTTGATTTGTAGATAAATATGTAAACTAGAGGTAAACAGGTATCATGACTCAGGGCCACCAGTAATTGCATCAAGGTTCAAGAAGTAAATCTTTCTTAGCCTAAAATACTGAGAAATCAGTGGGTTTTTTTTCTTTTTTCTTTATGAACAGGATATAGGAATTGATAGGTCTATCAATGTGATCAATGGCATACAACAGAGTGATGCTGTCTCTGTTCAAAACATAAATGTTATTATTATTATTATTGTTATTATAATAACAATAATAACATAACATAATAATAACATATATAATTATATTAACATATATAATTATATTATATATTTATAATATAATTATATTATATATTATATTATTATTATTATTATTATTATTATTGTTATTATCTAAGATGTTTTTCTTTTATTGGACTCCAAACCTTTGTTGTGCTCAGGTAGAAGAGTAGCAGTCTCATTTAGATGTCTGGAAACTCAAAGTTTTACTATGACCTTCAAGCTGAGTTCATAGTAAAAGTATTAGTATTAATATTAATAAAAGTATTAAAAAAGTAATTAATTTTCTTCATTAAGAACACTGACCAGAGGGATATATTCATGAATTAATCCTTTTAAAACCTTTAGAAATCTTTGTACAACCTTCAGTAAACTGCAACTTGGAAAAAAAAAAAAAAAAGAAAAAAAGAAAAAAGTGCTAGTCCCTCTATTAAATAATAGCTTTATTCTGGCTATTTTCCAGTCCTTGCAGACCTTATTCAATCAGTGGGAGTTTGTCTAACTTTTTTTATGGTACTTCATCTTGCTTGGAAGTATGTTGTGGGGTCCTTATCAATTAGCCGCTTCTAACATTTTGAACGATCATGTCTGGTCTACTCTGTAGACTTCCTACTTCCTTGTGCTGTAAAAGTGATATTGGCAAATATCCATTTTACTCATTTGTTGGAATAGAGGGAGAATAATTGTTTAACCCCTGATATGGGTCACATTTTTTATTACCATTCTCAATAAATGAGCTGCATAAGGCATTGAACAGACTACTTTCCTACCCTAGGGGAAAATTTGTATTTTATTAAAGCTATTGACTTAAACTAACCCATTATAATAATGACCGCCCTCCTAAACATAGTGGAACAAAAAATAGTCTCACTCATGCAGTCAATACAGCTGCATAGAAGTGCTAATATACAGAAGGGTTAAACAGAAAGGTTGATCAATCTTCTGCAGTAGAAGTCTTGATTTGCATCCATTCAAACCTTTGTCTCTACATTGGAAATTTAGGACAAATACTGCAGTAAATGCTGTAAGAAATTCTGATACCCATTGTTCAGTTATTATCAGTTTTTCTTTTTCCCTTGAGATTTTATGCTCATTTCACCTTTTTGTTTATTCTTTGCTTTAAAGGTCTGGTGGAGAGGAAATGAAGCCATGAGACATAGGTCTGCCACAGGCTGACCAAAATGCCTGGGCGGGCTCAGCATTTTGACATACCAGCTTAGCCGATCAAAGTGTTCTTTCCATGCTTCTTTGTGTTTTGCACAAAAATGAATTTTGCTACAATTGTATAACGAATGTTTGCAAAATATGCAGCGAGGACCTACATATGTTTGTGTACAGAAATTTTTATTAAAGTTGATGGAATTAGATTATTATAACTAATGGGAGTGTTACATATTTAGTATTTTACTGTTTATCTGTGTGCCGTCTGTAGCTCTCTTTTTATCAATAAAATAAACAGCAGAACTTTTTTTGGTTGATAACTTCCCAGCTAAAGGCATTTAGCTGAAGCACTAAAGCTGCCAAGCCCACAGGTTTACACAGCTTTAACCATCTCTGTTCTTTCCTGCTTCTCACTCTTGGCCACAGGTGTAATTCATTTAACTTGAGAGCATTGCTCCTATTCTTCTTTATAGGATCGAGTTCAAGTGTACAGTCCAGACCTTTCTTTTTCTTCACTTCCCTTCTTTGAATGTAGCATAGGCACAACATTTTGGGGCGGTATGGAGTAACTTCAAAGAATAGACTGAACTGAAGTGCAAGTGAAATTTTTCCTCGTGTAACCTGTTAGGAAGGTATGCAGATTTTTCCTTTTGCCCTTTCTCCCTGCTCCTCCCCCATTAGATGGAAAAAATACACGTAGGAACACTAAATAGAATAGTATTGACAGAATTTTGTATTGTAGCTGCCTTTTGACTGTATGTGAAGACTTCTGAGCACTTCTTTTATCTAAATAGGAAAAAAAATCCTCATTATAACTTGCACACTAGACTGTAATGTCTATGCAAGTTTACAGCTAGACTTAGAGAAAAGAACACTGTTTAATAGGTGGTAATTGCCTTACTATATGGTATTATGAAGTGATTTTAGTAGTGGTAACAAAAAGTGGTGATTATTGTGACCTAAACTGATTGAGACCTCTTAAGAACTAATGAAACAATGTGACTGATTTAGTTTAATTCTTTGCCTCAGTTTCCATATCCATTCAACTATTCACTTAGTTCCTGTGACTGTCCATTAAAACATTAAAAAGTAGGGTTGAATTACCACTATAAGCTACCTCCCATAAAAGTCATGCCAAAAGAATGTGGTTTAGGAAGCCTACAGAAAAAGCAGCACTTAGGATTAGCTCTCTCTGGGGATGCTATATCTGCTACTGAGGGTTATTTTGGTCTTCGCAGCTATGTGTATTCCAGTCAACACAGAAGAAACATATAGCTGGATTTAGATACCTTTGCTGCATAATGGATCCCACTACAGCAATGGTTCATCTGATGCTTGTCCAAACTGATATAGTAGTATAGAATCTCTAATGTTTGCAAAAAATAAGTGGGAACTAAAGAGTGTCTCCCTTCCCCCCAGGAATTTATCTGCTTCCTCTAATGTAGTGGCTCCCAGTTCTTGCAGAACTCTTGCCAGCACAGGGTAGCTGGTTGCCTGTGTAGGGCTATGATATCAGTTACTGGCTATCTGAATGTAATTCCCTTTAGGACAGCAGCTTCTAGCCTGTGCCACAGTGTATGCAGATATTCAACAGCAAACCTCTATCTGACCAGGATATTCCTCACCTATGGGAGCTGCTGCAGGCTTTGCCATTGAGGATGAACCAAAAGAAGCAGCGGTACCATGCTATTTCAGACTCAAATGTGGCAACATATCCCAGTGCTCTTGACCGTGATAGCTTAGCTTCAGAAGGGCTTGCAGCTTGGGTACAGAATTTTTCAGATGTGTCTGTGGTGTTTCTGATTGCTACACTAGCCTGTTCTGTTCATTGGCAGTTTCTCTGTTTTATTAGCATCTGAGCCTTTCTCCTCACTCCAAGTGTTAGTCCATGAAGATATTTAACATGTTATTGTATTTATATATGAACTCTGGTGTGCTCTGAGGCTTAACAAAACATGGAGCACTGCAATGTGGAGGAGAAAGAGAGCTCTTGCCAGAAAACTGAATTCACACTTGAAACTGCAGCTGCACAAACCAGCGGCCGCTACCCACTTGCTGTCCCTCGGGTACGATTCAGTGTATCACTGTGGCTGGCTAATTCAGGACACTGTGTGGTAAATAAATCTAAAGGTCTTTATGCTCACCTGTTAGGTTTTGTCCCAAAATGGATGAGAAGTACTTTCAAGGTCAGGTTCAGCAGAGAGATGGTATAAAAAATTCTTATGCCTCTCAGCTACTGTCTTCCAGAGCAGATCTAGTAATTGACTTCACTGATAAATCTAAATTTGCTTGTCCTCTCATTGAAGTGTTTTTTTTTTCACTATATCATCTTTTTTTAGCAGATTAATAATTTAGGTAGTGACAGTTTAACTGTATAACCTTGTATTATTTCATGCTATTTACAGTGAATAGACAGTTAAATATTTTCTTCATTCTTGTAACTTTTTACTGTCTCTCCAGTTGTGTCCTGGGGGTTCACTTACATTTCACTGATAGCCTTTGAGTCAGGGCTAGTCAACTTTCACTGGGATCTACTAGATAGATACCTTTACTCAGATTAGTTGTTACAGAGCTTTGCTGGGTATTTTCACCTGGGTCTACCCAACCAGCTAGACTTTTCATGGCTGGGAGCCATGTGCTGCCATTATGTGCTGCAGCTGCTCTCTGAGTTAGTTGGTTGGTTGGTTGTTTCCCCTGATTAAAAATAAAGGTCACCTGAGTCTTGTTCAAGCCTTCCTTTTTAACCAGGAGGAATGAAGCACAACTTTTTTTTGTGAGGGACAGAGAGTAGTGCGGGAGTGATCGTTAGTGCTAGTTTAGCTCCTGTTCCATAGTTCTGGTTTTTGAACAGGCATAATCCTGTTAGTTCTTGTATTTTGCTGACACTGCATGAGAACTGACTATCTTTTGTATTGAAGCAATGGTTAAATGTTTTAACATCACTAGCTTAGGTCAAATAGCACAACCTAAAGTATACCAGTATTTAGGAATGCCCAAGTAAGCCTTCCTTCTTGGCCTCATGAATCCTGAGAAAAAACTAAAGAAAGATGTGTAGCTTGCATGTACAAAATTAAGGGGTGGTAAGTAATGGTCAGGTAGGTAGGTATATTTATATGGAATGCATTCAACTCAAATATCTGCAACATGAGCACTGATGTGAATAAAATAAGAAACAGTAAATAAACACAAGATCGTTGGTAGGTCTCAGCATGCAAAGGGAGCTCTAGCTTTATTTATTCTATGAGTATAAATAAATGGATACTGTTCAAAGCCAGAACCCAGTATAAAGCATCAAGGTGCACATTTTAATTATCAGCCAGGGGCCTATTCCTCTAATTAGGCTTTCCTCCATTTTCAGTTCATACACCAGCTTTGTTGATGGCAGGAAAAAACTGATGCATGTTTGGGGGGGGGAGGGGGAGAGAAAGAAAGAAAGAAAGAAAAGAAGAAGAACAGGGAATGAGCTAATCGGGCACTAAGTAAGGACTTTGCCCTGCTTTTATCTGGGAAATGTCTGAAGGGACCTTTTTGTCATGGCACTTGGGAAGAGTATCTGAGGATACTTAAAGTCTGCCTCGGGATAAAGCATGTCCTGAAGTCAGATGAGAGAGATCTACTGAAGCCACCCTACTGTTGTAATATATTCATATTCTGTGCTTCAGTTGTGAAACTGAATCACTTCAAAGGTGATTGAGGCATAGGGGTAAAGAAGGAATTACACTAATGAACGCCTGTGTAATAGAGACATTAATCAGAATTTTAGTCCCTTCCTGATTAGGGGATAAGAAGACACAGATATGAGATAAACTTCACACATCAAAAGGAATATCTGACATTGTTGTCTAATAATATGATCAAAGGAAAAATTAGCAGAGGTGAGCAAAACTCAAAGGCTTTGTAGAGCCTGCGTGCTTTTGACTAGTCTCCTGCCCTCCTGCTTTCAGATGAAAAACAGGTGGAAGAGCAATAATTGATAAGCTTGGGTTTTAAGCACTTATTTAGCAGTGATCAACAGTTCAGATTTAATTAAATGCATGCAAAGTAGAGGGAGTAGTGAAAGAGACTTGAATTTTTCAGTTGTACTTCTAACCAAATGCCACTGAAAGCAGCGTAATAGGGTTTGCATATGTGTATCTGCATATTTTGACATAAAGATAAAATCCAATAAAGTAATGGAAGTAAAACTACAGTAGAAGTTGTTTAATCTTTAAGAAAATAAGAGGAACTCTGTCTTGAAATTCTTCAGAACAGGAGGTAGGAGAATGAGTAATAACTTTTGCTGCTTGGGGTGTTTGCAGTGACATGCTGTTTGTTATTAACAAAGACAACAGGCACAGCAGCAAATAAAATTCCCAAACTTGTTTTAGAAGTTAGTACCTCTGAGAGATTTACTGGAGTTTACTTGTCTGCATTCAGATTGATTTTTAGACTGGTCAGTCATATCTACCACTAATAAATCTTACCACTTGTATTTTAACTATATTAGCTAAATGGACTAAGACCTCGTGGAACTTTTCTTTTTCTCCTAAATCTTTTTCAAATATGTTAGTAGGAAAAAATACAGATATGCTGGTAACATAAAGCAATCTATCATGCACAGATACAGGCCTTGGAAATGATGAATTGTGGGTGGAGCCTCACCCAAATTTGACAGTGAGGAAGACTAGTAGCCTTTAAAATTGGTGGGGTAAATGAGGGTCACAGATGGACAGAGCGATCATGTAAATCTTCCTCAGTAATAAGACAAAAAAATCTGAAAAAGAAGCTGTTGAAGTGACTGATAAACCCAAGAGGAATTTGTAGCCAAGCCTTCAGAAGGGGCTTTAGTGGTGTGCCCTATGTTAACAAACATTGCTCTTGCTGAGTGTACTGCAGTTTGTCATTTTTCTTTTCTTATTTAAAAATAGCTCTCTAGATTAACTGGACACCTGCCTTTGAGCTACTGAAAAGTAGTTGCCTTTTGAAATGTCAAGATAATTGGACAGTGCTATAAAACAAACAATAAGTCTCCCTATAACTTCCTATTGCTAAGGTACCACTCATCTAATTACATGCAGATGTATTTGTGCTTGGTGAATCATTAGTCTTCATCAGCACACAAAGGGAAAAAGCATCTCCTGACTACAGCTGCCACAAATAAGGCACATGGTATTTGCCTGCTGTGCCAGTCAGTACATGAACTTTACTTTTTTCTTTTTTTTTAAAAAAAGCTTTAGGTGATTGAATGATTCTTCAGTGAAAAAGGAAACTTGCCCTGCATCACTAATATTTAATTTCTTATATACTAGCTGGTATAATTTTGGGGAATGTTTAAAAATCTTCAATTTAGCAAGGAAAGTCTAACAGACACCAAAAGAAAAAGGAAAAAAAAAAAAAAAAAAAAGCTGTAACTCACTGGAAGACTGTTCCCTTCTCTGTGTAATTGCCAGATTTCTGTTCTTTGTTACACATGCTTTAGGTTGGTAACTTTCTTATTCAGACCCCCAGCAACAAGTTTAATGTCTTATTTCCTGCTGTCTTTTGTAAAGGTAAATCTTTCTACAGGGCAAAGTGCAACCTACTAGTCAGCTTAATCTCTTCTACTTTCACCTGCTTCTTTGCTGATCCAAGCTTCTGTGACTGAAAATATGGCCCCATTATTGTATTCTATTCAGATAAAATATTTCCCTCTGGTATAGGATTCTTGTGTGGGAAAACATAATAAAGATGTGATAACAAGGCTCTACTTTCCACCCTGGTTCGAAACTGCAGAATCTGCATGTAAAACACATGGGTCATTATGCTGTGCACATCCCAATTTTTACTAATAGAAAATAATTGGCTAGAATGGGTGAATGTGGAATGATTAAGTTCTTTGAGAGGGGATGGGTTTGCTTAAAATTTTAAGGTGATAAATTGCCAGCGCACGTCCCACTTCAGGTTATTGGATCTGTTGACCTTAACGTCTTCTTATGACGGTTTCCTGTTTCTATTTAACTATGATTTTTGTCCTGAAGAAAAGAGATATTATATATGCCACTGCGTGCGTTGAATGTTTCCTTGGTGCCATTCTGTGGTATTTGCAGCCCTCTTTGACATTATCAAATGGATTGACATTTCAAATATTTGCAGTGCTCAGCGGGCACTAATTCAGTGAAGGTGAACCATGGGTTGCTCACATAGTGGCACAGCAAGAGATGTGTGTCTATTTAATCACAGCTGCCGAAATGAGATCAAAAGGAGCTGTGTTGTTAAACCCTTAAAGCTGCTGTCACAGCAGAGAGATCAGGAGGGGCCCACTGCAGGAAGCAGAATAAAGAAGAAACTTGGACTTGCTGCTAATGCAATTCCACTGTCGGCAGTGTCTCGGTCTGCTTTAAGTGGAGATGACTAAAGGAGGATGTTACGGAGGGTGGCTGCACAGATGAACTGCACCTGGCCAAAACTCTCTCCCACATGGATTTGCCCAGTGCCAGGAGGACCAAGAGGCATTTCTTTAAATGAATGTGTGTGATCCATTCTTCCCTAAATAAATTATATTTTTAACCTCTCTTTCAGTAGTATTTAATTTTATTAGTTTTCTCTCTGAATCAGTACTTGTTCAGCTTTTAGCTGGTGTTTTGCACCATGCTGAGGCTTCTTGCCACCCCAGAGTTCAACCACAGCAGACGCTCATTCACCCTGGACTGAGGTCTTCCTGGTCGATTTTCCTTTACTTGCTGAGAGCATGCATTTATTGCACAGCTGCACTGCACGGTTTCTAGCCAGGAGAGGGCAATAGCATCCACTAGCTGCTGTGCCGGAGCAGGAGAAGGCTTAGAATAGGTGGAGTAGATGATGGTGAGTGGAAATGCAATAAGTGTTGCAGAAAGACTGCCCGTCTACTTTAACTATTCTGTAGTCATTCACATTTTTAGAAGCATTAAGCCTCTCATCTTTTCTAAGGATTACGCTTTAAATTGGCACTTGTTTTTAACATTTAGTTTTGATTTAGTTAATATCTATTTATGGTGTTTATTAATAATGGGGAGCTCGAGTTTTCAGACAGGAACTCTTGCAGTCCTTTTTGTGTGGCTCCTCTTTGCCATTCCCACTTCCATTCACTAGGTCTTGCTGCCCCATCCACAAAAAATGCTAGTTACAGATCATGGGGCTTTAAGTCTCTCTTGTGAGCCCACTATTTCGTCAGTGGATTCACCGGTTCAGGAGCCCTTTCTTTACACTGAAGATGTCATCTCTTCCCTGAGGCCACATAAATAAATATGGCAGGCAGAAAAGAAGCCAAATTAGCAGTCCTTGAGCCTGCTCGTTTTGTAACCATGTGAAAACTTTCTGCTCTATCAGACTGAAGTATCAACTGCTCTGCGTTATCCCAAAACTATGGACTATAAATAAGGTAAAACGAAAGAAAATGCTATAGCCTGTGTGGGACAGCAAAATAGCTCACTTTTACTCACTTAGAATTGAACTCACTTGCAATTATCTATCAATATCACTCATTCTATCATTATGCCTATATGTACAAAAAGAGCCACTTGTTCCTAGTAGGAATATTTATTATTTAAATTAAGAAAGGTAATTGTAACCTTATTATTCCTGGGTTTTTTGCTTGATAGCAAATAAGAATGTTAATTTCAAAACTGAAAAAGTGGAGTTATCCCTCTCACCCACTAATTGTTAAAAAATGAAAAGGAAAAATGTGAAATATTATGTTCAAATTATTATTTTTATTTCTGAAATTGTTACTATGAGTAATGCCTCAGTTACAATTTTCTTCACTTTATGACAGGGCATGGATTCCTAAAATTATAGAGTTCTCAAGCAAATCCTTTTCTCGTTTACAGCATCACAATTCAGGATTCTGTTGACTTGACTGAAATCACTCATGATGTGTGAAGGTATATCATGGGTACACATATGGATGTGTTAGGAAAAACGGAAGCACTTGAGAATGGTCACGTAGGAATTAGGGCCTCTCCCCCCAAAAAGATGGCAGGACAAATAGCCCAACTGAAGTGCATCTACACCAATGCACACAGCATGGGCAACAAACAGGAGGAGCTGGAAGCCATTGTGCAGCAGGAAAATTATTACATAGTTGCCATCACAGAAACATGGTGGGATGACTCGCACAACTGGAGTGCTGCAATGGATGGCTATAAACTCTTCAGAAAGGACAGGCAAGGAAGGAGAGGCGGTGGGGTAGCCTTGTACATTAGGGAGTGTTGCGATTGTCTAGAGCTTAATGATGGTGACAATAGGATTGAGTGTTTATGGGTAAGAATCAGGGGGAAAGCCAACAAGGCAGATATCATGGTGGGGGTGTGTTACAGACTGCTCAACCAGGATGAAGAGGCAGATGAAGCAGCTGGGAGAAGTCTCACAATCACTAGCCCTTATTCTCGCGGGGGACTTCAACTTACCAGATACCTGCTGGAAATACTGACCCCCACCTCGCTACAACCTCCTTTCAGGTAGCTGTAGAGAGCAATAAGGTCTCCCCTGAGCCTCCTAGACTGTTTCCTCTCCTGCAGTCTAGGAGGCTCCTGGAGTGTGTTGGAAGATAACTTCCTGACACAGCTGATGAGGGAGCCAACTAGGGAAGGCGCTCCACTGGACCTGTTGCTTGTGAACAGAGGAGGACTCGTGGGTGACTGGGTTGTTTAGCCTGGAGAAGAGGAGGCTCAGGGGAGACCTTATTGCTCTCTACAGCTACCTGAAAGGAGGTTGTAGCGAGGTGGGGGTCGGTCTCTTCTCCCAAGTAACAAGTGATAGGATGAGAGGAAATGGCCTCAAGCTGCGCCAGGGGAGGTTTAGGTTGGATATTAGGGAAAACTTCTTCACTGAAAGAGTAGTCAAGGACTGGAACAGGCTGCCTGGGGATGTTGTTGAGTCCCCATCCCTGGAGGTATTTAAAAGACATGTAGATGTAATGCTTGGGGAGATGGTTTAGTGATGGACTTGGCAGTGCTAGGTTAACGGTTGGACTCGATGATCTTAAAGGTCTTTTCCAACCTAAACGATTCTATGATTCTATCCAAAAGAAGAATATACTTCTAAACTGTCTTCCAATGTCTGTATGACAATAACAATTTGGATATTCTGTAGAAATTTTAAACATGTTATTTTAAACATTTTTCTGTCTGTCACTGTCTCTCATTTGTATAACCTTTCCATTCTAGTACCTTTACCTAAGATAAATTATTTAGCCATTGTCAGACTGAATATGGCAACTTCACCTTCATTAACTCGCAAATAATTGAAAAACATGTATGATGAATACGTACATGTTATTTACTCTTTTCATGGACAAAGAAAAGTAAGCAGAGGAAAACACAGATACATCTACTCAAGAAGTTTTCTGCAGAACCACCGGTCTGGAACTGTCTAGGAGACAAGTATTGCAGTCTTGTCATTGGGGAGCTGGATGGCATTAAATGTATAAAAAATGTGTAACAAAAATACTGGAACAGAATAAGCGAGAGACATCAACAAATACTAATATTTTTTTTTTCTGAGAATAAAATTAGAGATTATATCTAAGCAAGATCAAACATCACACAATGAAATACCATTTTTAAAAAAGCAACAACAAAAAAAACCAACCAAAATAAGAGTTAATCTTTCAAAATGTTTAGGCCATGAGGCAGATAAAAATTAAGGTGAACTTCAGCACCTTGAGAGGCAGAATTCAGTGTGTGCCTGTATGCCTAGGTCTGTTCTCCCAGCCTAAGGCTCTTCTGACCACAAAATACATATGCAGATTCAGTTCTTCTAAGAGTTTTCTGTGGTAAGTTGACACTGCTATGCCCGAAAAGGATCTGTAAACAGGAAATATACACTTCTGATCACTTTCAGGCTTTCCAAAGGTATAAATATGGATTTCAGTCAAATTTCAGTGAAGGACTGAATTGGTCCTTATTTTGCATGAGTTTATTCACCTATAGGTAACTTACTTTCCTATTACTAATTACATGAAAAAGAAAATGTAGTTTTACCCAATATGGAGTCCCACAGTGTTGAAGAATCCTATGGGCACATCACTGCTACTCTAATGTAGTCAGATCCAGCATGATATTTAAAAGATGTTGTCTCAACATGTGAAAACACGGATCAGACTATCCCTGATATGTGATCTAGTTAGGGTCCTTAATCTACAAAAAAAAATCCATTATGTTTCTCCAAAAGGAGTTTTACCTTTTATATAAGACAGCAGGACACCTGACTGTTAGCTGCTGTTAACATCCTGGAGGCTATCAGGTAACAACAGCACTGCATGAAAGCTTTTGGTAAGTGTGTTGTGAAGATGGAAATTTTATCAAAAGCATTCACTTACATGGCTACTTCAGGCAAAAGCAAAGATAGTCACCCGAAGCCCAGATAAAATTCAGATCTGTTTTCTCATTTCCACCATGCAGCTGAATCCTCCCTCCTTTATTTCATGGAATGAATTGCCACTGACCTATGTTTTTCTTCCTCTGTCATAAGCAGATGCAGGTGATAAAAACAGATATGCACATTCACTTTGAGTCTGCAGAGGTTTCCCATTCAGAAGAGTTCCTTCCAAGAAATGTTTGCATGCCCCATGGGGAGAGATGAGAAAATAAATCACACCGCTAGTTCCTAACTTTAGCAGATTTCTGCTGGGCCCGAGGAAGAAACAAGATTTCTACGAGGAAAGAGCTCTCTACGGTTTAAACAAATAAAACCAACACTGAACCTGCTGTGGTGCAGTCATATGATTATGCTGCTGCTGCCTGTCTTAATAATGAGCACGGAGGTGGATAAAACTTGCATATGAACTTGCAAAGAAGCATGCAGATTATAATAAAATTTGAGGACCAACAAACAAACAAATATTAAAACCCCAGTGCTAGGAGGTCCAGATGAGAAGCTGGGACTGACAGACACATTCAGTGCTGAAGCATCTGTGACAGCTCCTAATTCCAGTTAAATATTTGGTCAGGACTCTGTTACTGCTTCAAGCTATATCTTGGACTTTGCTTATTTAGTATACTACCACGTGTTAATAGTTATGTTAGCAGCAGTAAACAGAAGCTCCACTGGGTAATTTAACACAGAGCCCTCCGCTGAATTGCATTACTTCAAATGATCATGTTCCCTAACCTTTGCTAGAGCGAGCAGAGATGATACAGGGAATGAGGTAAGGTTTTCTATTTATCTAAATCCAAATCACCTTGCTTTTAAGATCAAATATTGAAGACAAAACTTGACAGTGAAACTCCTATGACTTATGACTCCATACTGGTTATTGGGCTCAGTACAACAGTCTCTGCATGATATTTTATGATGTGTGTTACACAGAAGGTCAGAAGAGATGATCTAATAGTCCCTCCTGGCTTTAAAATCTTGGAATCAGAATCTAAACTAGACTGCAATGGAACTATTTCTCTGTGTGTGCGTAAAACTAAATGTGCAAAATGTTAACAGGTTCTGGGCCCACGAGAGTTCAGACACTCTTATTTCATTCTTCATACCAGCAGCATCCCCTTTGTCCCTCCAAGAAGTGATTCCCAAGTGTGGCCTTGCTGGGTTTTATACCTTCCTTTCTCCCCACCCCTCCCACACAAATGCCTTCTCATTACTCAGTTATACTCTGCCTTCAGCTGTGAAACGGTAGCCATTGTCAGTCTGAGTGGTTTATCTGAGAACCACTGTGGTCAGGGGTTTCCTGCTTATGCAATGACAGGACCCACATGAAATTTTGAAGAACTTTCTTCTTTTTTCAATTAATTGTAAACTACTTCTCTATCACATCCCCCCCATTCAGAATGCTGAATTCAGAGACTTGGAGTTATCCAGTGCAAAGTGTTTTCTGTTTTTTTTTAATCATTCCAAATGCCAATTATATCAAGGCACACTCTACTGAAGGCCAGATCATGCCATGAAATATCCAGCACCATTTTGGAGAGAAAAATGGAACTACTCACACAGAATCATACCCTGTGTGTTTGCCTATCCCGGTAATGCTCAAGAAGTTCACAGAGTTTTTACCCTTTTTTATTTTTCATAGAAAATTGTCTCACTAAGAACATGTTGTTTACTTCAAGTCTCCAGTGTTTTCTGTTTCTTATTCGTGGAAAATATAGCTGCACAGGTAACTAACTATTTTATTATTTTTCGTCATTTCCTCTGGGATATTTTTGCATCTTTTTAGTCTCCAGTGACAAACACCACCACACTGCGTGTAGTATTCATTGTAGAATTAAATGAAGCATGTGTTGCAGCACCTGAGAACAACTGAAAACAATTGAAATCAGCTGTAAACTCTTGTTACTGCCATTAAGGTTTATTTTTTATATGAAACATTACTGGGGAATTTGATGTCAACCCTCTTGGTTCCTCTTGTTGTGGGCTGGCACAAGACTGGCGCACAAGACATCAGAACAGAATAAAACAGAAATGGAAATTGTTGGTGTTGGTGCACAACTGAAGGTGAGCCGGTAAAGGGGCAGGAGTCGGAAAGGAGTTGAGGAAGAAGCATTGGTTATCTCTTTACGTGGGAGGAGACTGAGCCTTCCACTCTGCCTTTGCAGCAGCTGCATTATGAATTAATAAAGAGACACTTCCATGAATATGCACATGAGGTCTTTTCATTAATAATTCATAAGGCCATCAATCAAGCAGCTGCACATTCAACACAGGAAATTGAGGTTAGGCCTATTTTGCCCTGCTTTTTGAATTACAACTGGAGGCGTAAGGTGGAAGGGTGGGGGAAGAGGAGATAAAATGTTTAGCAGGAAAGAGGTGGAGGGAAATGAGACATTCCCACATCTTCTTCAGAAAGTAACTGAGAAAGAGCATTTGAAATAAAAGTATTTTGACAATTGTGGGGGAAGGGGAGTGGGAAGCCAAGACAAAATGCAAGTGATGTCTTATATTTTCATACAGTATGTCTTTCAGATGATGTAGTGATCAGTGGTGGAAAGCTACTCTGATCCTCTGATAGCAAGAACGCTTTGTACTAGCTGCACCTTGAAGAACTGTCAAGAATGTGGAAGATCATTCATTTCTTTTTAACAAAGAGTACATCAGGCATCTTGCTTTCTAATTATTTTCTCTATTTGTTGGAAATTAACCTTTAAAAAGTAAGAGAATGTGGAAAAAAATTGAACTGAGCACAAACACATTTTCTCTAAAAACTCTAATCCTGTGAGTAAATCCATGGATAAAATAATCCACAAGTTTAAGAGACAGATTAAAAGATGGTAAAGGTTATGAATCTCCCTGTAAAACAATGGTCTACTGAAAGGTGAAAGCTTGTTGGGATTAATATATTGTACAACTCACACATATAATAAATGCCTCCAACATTATGATCTGGTGCCATACACTTCTCAGTTCCCAGAGAATCAGATTAATAAAGGGTATAGAGGAGTTTAAAAAAACGTCTTCTTCATCTTTGTCTATCTTTGAATATCTGGCCCTTCTTTTTCATGCCATCGCTTTCTGCATTTCCTCTGTTTGTAGTGCTTAAGTGCAGGATGAAATGTCACATATTATAACACATTGTGTATTGTTTTGCTACACAGTACATGTCATGATTAGGGGCCAAAATGCAGTACACATCATGATATAGGGGCTGACATTCTGGTAATGTCAGTTGAGTCTGCACCTCATGTAAAGCACTGAAAGTTATCTGTCAAGTGAAGAAATATGGATTTAAAGTAAAATAATGTAAAGCATGAAAAAGAAGAAGTTTTCGGGTCTGTTTCAAAGTCTGATTTGTAACAGTACAGCCAAGAGTCTTGAATCTGTTTGAGCTTGAAACTTCTACCCAGCACAGCTTTCTAACTACCAAGGTAAATTAACAATTGAAGCAAGCTGTCTATTGCAACAGGAGTCTCTTGAGCTTTAAAATATTTTAGAGACTTTCAACACAAACTTTCTGAACGTTGCCCACTGGGCTTGGAGAGTTGAAAGTGACATTTCCTTTGTAAAACATTACAATAAATAGGTAAATGAAACGAGCCTCATATCAAAAATAAAACTGCAGAAAAAACCATGTTCTTACATTATTTCATTTGATTTGATATAGGTATGATTTGGGGGAAGAGGAGATGCAAGCTAGTTAATGAGACCTGTTCTGATGTCTTTTATGATAGTTATAGTGAGGACCATAGTAAAAAGTTTTGCATGCACACCAGCTTTTTTTTCCCTTTCCTTACATTCCTTTCAAACACGACATGCTTCAGCCCTTCTGGCTCCTTGCAGTCAGTTTCCCTACATGACTTCAGCCCATCTTTCTGTGTCATGACCACAGCAACTCCATGGGCTTGGGCATCTTGGTCTTTTTCATCCTGACTTTTTTCTGCTGACCTGTTCTGAACAACACAGCCAGAACCCTCACCGCCTTGATGGATTATAACATTTCCAGAGGGAAACTGATTCCTTGTGCCCACATCACTATTGACAACTTTCCAATTAAACTAACACAGAAGTTTCCAATCTGTCTTTGGTCAATGGCCCATTTCTGAGGCTGTCCCAGGCTTTCCTGGTCTCTCAGATCGTCACCTGAGAAAGGTTTCATTCTTTATGCATGAACTGGCAATGATTTAAAAGATGTATCAGCAACAAAAACACAGGATAAGTCTTATTAATGTATTTTATATGCTGAGGGCAGTTGACTGTGCTTGCGTACCTTCCATCTACAGCTGTTTTGGTAAAATCAGCAAAATTTTTCTTTTCATTGTCACCCTTTGCAGAAATGTCTGTCAAAGATAAGCCTTCCTTTTCTTTCTATAGGACACCTTTCCTGAGAAAGCCCATAGAATCGTCATAATTTTCCAGGGGGAAGAGCTGGGGCAGAATAGTACTATAATATCTCTGACATGTGAAGCTGCTGAGAGCTAATTCTCCCCACTAAATGACCTTACATGGTTCAGTAACAATCTGCTGCAGGAACCACTGACATAGATGATTGTTCTTTGACTTTTAACCTCCAGGTAATACAGATTAAGTGCTACTTGGATGGAGACAATATTTTCTAACATTGAGTTTCTAATAACTACACTATATTATATCACAAAAAAATAATGGAGTTTACAATAAGAAGTTACTGCTCCTTTTCTCCCTATTTTATAAGCTCCACTTGCCTCTGGAAGAAATTTATTCAAATACAATGTCCACAGAGTCTGCAAGTTTTTATGTATTTTGTGATCACACATAAAAAGTAAGATCACTTAATACTCATGAAGCAATACTGTTATTATCAAACCCCATTTTAAACTACACTCCAGAAATTTTACTAAGGCTATATGGCAAAGGAATTAATATTCTTTTTTCCTGTAAGGAATATATAAAAACCACGTCTAGCAAATTAGCCATTATATGCAATAGGGGTTTTTTATCAGCTAAGTAATAGCTTGTTTATACTGTAAACCCTTGTTGCTCTTATTAATTGTATTTTCTTTTAAAGCATATATTGTTTTTCCTTAAGAGTTAGTTAACATTTTCTCTTTTTGATGAATATATTATTTTCTGAAATCCTAGATAGTCTTTACTTTGTCACATAGTAGAGCTCAACATTGCTGTCTTTCCATGATTTCTGTTGTCCTCAGTGCTCCTCTGGAAGGATTTGTTCTACAGGGAAGGAATGTGTTTACTTTTTCAGGATGATCAGTCTTTGCCTCTCAGATGAGAAAGGTGGACAAATACTTTTCCTCATCTTGTGTGGAGTGAAATCTGTGCAGTCCATCTTGAACTGATACAGCTTCCTCATATCACACGGGCCAGAACAGCCTTCAGGAACCATGGTAAGTTCATTTAAGATCCATAATGCACATTTTTTCGCTTACACTTTATTGACTTCATGTGCAATCTGCTAGACAGAGATAGGCCATACCTGACTGTGTAGTCTCATGCTGTGGTGCAGCACATCCAGTTACCTCATGCAGGATATTTTACAGCACATGAGATGGGTTTTGCCGTGACATGTCACCAATAAAGGGCCAGGGTCTGAAGGTTGCTCTCCTTCATACAGTGAAAGCTCCACCTAGACCTGCTCTGACGGACAAGCTTGCCTGCACTGGAAATCATCCTCAGCTTCCACAGATCAGCAGAGGATACAATCGCATTCATTTTCCAAGGGATGAACACACTTATACTTGTCTTCTTTAACACCTGCAGCAGCAATACCTAGAGGCCACTGTCTGCTGTAGGGAGGAGAAAAACTTTGTATGCTTAATAAACTGTTTGCTAGCTCTAATTAATGAAAACTCAGACTACTTTAGTTACAATTAGCTGTCCCAAACTGGACATTTGATAAACAGTGCCAACAAAAAAGCTGTTATTTCTGCATAGGCCAAAAAATAACATTAGTGATCAACTTAGATGACCTGGGGAGCCTAGGGGGAAAAGTAACGAAAGATACAAATCAGTAGTGTAAACTAGGTGGGACAAGCCTATGAAACAATTACTTGGCCCTGGCTGTGACCCAGAGTAGCACAAGTACTGTTTCTCAGAGAGGAAATTTAATCTCTTTTACCTGCTTAAGTGGAAGGAAAAATGTATACTAGTACCAAACTTGAATATTTAGTAGTAGTCAATGACCACTAAGCAACAACTTCAAACTATAGGCTCATGTATGAGGTAAACACAGACTTTATGCAGCATAAGGCTTTCTGAGTTTATTCAAGTTGCTGCATTGGTGGGGATTGACTCAATCTTGCACTCTGGACGGAGGGATCTTTATGTGAAGTGCAAGTACCAGTAATTACAATAACATTTGACCCCACTAATGTTGTGTTGACATCACATCTACAAATCTATACAGGAAGGAAGGAACTTAAGGGGAAATCTAATAATTGTAGAGAAGGACCAGATGAAATGAAGAGCCATAAAAATGCCCATAATATACCAAATAAGGAAAAAAAAATATGTGCCTTTCCTCTTCTTTCTTTCCTTCTCTTTTTTAACACACTTACACATTAGGAGTTATAGAAATTTAATGTTCAGGTTTAAGACCAAAATAACAGGTATCTGACAGAGTAATTACAGTGCATTTGTGGATCGGACACTAAGGTGATGAGGACAAACATTTACGCTCAAATAGAGTGAAATGTTCTTCTTTGACACCAGATTCCAATAAGGTTTCAGGAGATTCATCTCATTTGGAATTATGGCAATGATTTTAGTGTTGACAACACATGAAAGAGATACATAATACTAGTTAGCACTTGTTATTTGCTCTATCTTACTGATAAAAACCCCTTTCTTTCCAATTTTATCCTGACATCCATGGCTATATAAGGAAAAATAATGGGAACAGCTAGCCCATTAACCTAGATTGTAATGATCTGAGGTGATCATGAGGGCATGAGGCTTGAGATGTAAGCTAAAATTTTCAAAAACATTTAAATGAAATTGAAAGTGACTTCAAGGCCAAGTGTCATTTTCAGAAATATCCTAGATAATTAGCATGAGTTTTATAAAGAAATCAATAAGAGATAAACGTCAAGTGCCTAAGTTGTACCTGACAACGGGCCTTAAGTATTTAACTTATTTTGCAGCTTTATCATTTCTTTCATGGTTTTCCATAAGACCACTTTGGACATAAAGTTCCTGCCTGTGTGTACAGATCCTGATATTTCAACATATAAATACCCATTTGACTCTTTAAATCACAAGTAGATGTTTACTAATATTTATCTCTACAATTTATTATTTTCAGGGAAGAAAAAACAGTGCTTTACTAATGCTCAGCAAATCCAAAGCATAGGATGAGAGTCATTCAAAAAAAGAGAAAAAAAGATCATTCTTAACAATGAATATTTCAGCCTTCAAGAAGCAGGATGGATGGTTTTAAGGTCAGAGAAGAGTGGAAATGGCAAACGTATAAGCCATCATTTAAATTTTTTAACTTACTGATTACTCTCTCTCAGGAGAAATGAAGAGGTCTGCATAAGGAGAAGAAAAGCATTCAGAATAAGATCATTATCCTCTTCTTACAGCTCCCTTCTCTCCTCCCCCCCAATATATTGCAATATCTCATTGAGAAGAGAACATAAAATTTACCCTTGACTTTTCTATCATTTCTAATGATTTAAGTCCATATTCATTAATTCTTTTGTACATGTGATATTTTCGCCAAATCCCAACAGTAAAAAAGTTAATTGTTTTCCCTACATTTTCTTCTGTCATTTCACCTTTTCCTTTCTTTCTGCTGCTAGGGACAGCCTATTGTTTCAGTCTTGTAAATGGTTACTTAATATGTGCAAAGAAAGATCTATAGAAAGCTAATAGATCATGGAAAAAGTAGATGAAGTTGCTGTATACTCCCTAAGGAATAACAGACTTCTCTTACATTACATGGAAAATGATGGTGCCTACATTCAATAGTAAAGTAATAATATCTTATTTTACTAAGTGGAATAGTTAAGTTGGGAAGAATTCTTGTTGCCTACATAGGATTTAAACACTTGCTTTAGAATTCATGTCAAATGGACAAAGAATTTTTAAGGATCTACTGAGCATAAGAAATTATTTCCATCTTTTCTTGAGTTTTGATAATATGCCTGAGGATGGAGGATACAGAGGGGACACAATTTCTGCCCTATGACCCATATGAGGCAGGTACAAGATACCGTAAACTACCTGACAATAAAATTAGTTTTTCAAGATAGCGGTGTATAGAATGTGTAAGCAGCCTGACAGGTAAGGAGATATGAATCTTCAATTCATACATGAAGTATTAACACTTCACAGCCCTAGATCCTTTCCATTTAGTAGCGAATATTGCTCCTTACAGTGGAGAAAGGCTGTGCCTTCTGACAGTATCATTCATTTTACCCACACTGACTTCAACCTGAATTGTTGCACATTTTCTATAAGAAGTTAATATCAAGTGCACATACTGTCTTTAAATAAGAAAGAAAAATACAGGGAAATAGTGAAGCATAAAGGTGCATTTTCATGCCTGTGCATTATGGAATTAATAATTTTAAGAATGACTACTTAATTTCATTCTTCCACTAATTTTTTCATTCATTTGATTCTACAGTTTTCTCTAAATGGTTTCCTTGTATTCAGGGCAGTCAGTCAGAGGGAGAGAAATCATTCTCTTCATTGTTTCTAAAACTCACTGTGCACCTAGTCGTCAGAACCAACCAGTCAGTTGCCATTGATTTTCGCACTGCACTGGAGAAGGAAAAATTTCATGCTAGAGACACAAGTTTCAGTTTAAATCCTTGTCTGGGGTAAAGTCCCCAGAATGGACTTGAGGTCAAACTGGACAAAGATCAAGTACTTCAAACCACAGCTGTTTTGCATGGCTTTTCCTTTTTAATTGATTTTCCAACACTGCATTTTTCAGAAAAAGTGCTGTTACAACGGCATGTCAATGAGCCTCATAAAAGGCTTTGCTGAATGTACTATTCAGTGCCCCTGGGTAGGTCTGGTCTCTTTGAAGTGTCTTTGTGGGAAGGGAGAGAAGAACTTCAAATCAAGCTGCAACATGGATAAATAGTGCCTCTTTCCGGCCTAGTACGCCCCTGTCAGAGGTAGGAGAGGAGGCAATTGCAACATCAGGAAGCAAAGATTGAATACCAGATTACTTTCTTGCATGATATCTTACTGTATGGTGTATATAGTCTCACCCCCTCAGAAGCAGGTATTCCAACACAAAGGAAACTGGATCTCTTTGGTTAACCCCTTATTTCTTCCACAGAAATGTTTGATTGCCCATAAGGATTAGTGCTTTAGGCTGACTCATCAATGCTTCATGTCTCTTTTTCAGGCCCTACCCATTTCTCGTTCTAAAAAGCTGCTTGCCAGGGAATTATAGTATTAATATAAAACATACCAGAGACAGTGTAAAGTACCTCATAAATAACTTAAAAACTATTTATGGTGAATTTACAGAAAAATATAGTTCTATCAACAATTGCTACACTTACTTTAAAGGGGGTTAATTTCATTATCATAGAATCATAGAATCATAGAATCATAGAATTGTTAAGGTTAGAAAAGACCCTTAAGATCATCGAGTCCAACCGTTAACCTAACACTGCCAAGTCCATCCCTATACCATGTCCTCAAGCACCACATCTATCCGTGCTTTAAATACCTCCAGGGATGGACACTTAACCACTGCCCTGGGTAGCCTCTTCCAATGCTTGTCCATCCTTTCAGTGAAGAAGTTTTCCCTAACATCCAACCTAAACCTCCCCTGGCGCAGCTTGAGGCCATTTCCTCTCATCCTATCACTTGTTACTTGGGAGAAGAGACCGACCCCCACCTCGCTACAACCTCCTTTCAGGTAGTTGTACAGAGCAATAAGGTCTCCCCTGAGCCTCCTCTTCTCCAGGCTAAACAATCCCAGCTCCCTCAGCCCTCCTCATAAGACTTGTGCTCTAGACCCTTCACCAACTTCGTTGCCCTCCTCTGGACATGCTCCAGCACCTCGATGTCCTTCTTGTAGTGAGGGGCCCAAAACTGAACCCAGTACTCGAGGTGCGGCCTCACCAATGCCGAGTACAGGGGCACTATCACCTCCCTGGTCCTGCTGGCCACACTATTCTTGATACAGGCCAGGATGCCATTGGCCCTCTTGGCCACCTGAGCACACTGCTGGCTCATGTTCAGGCGGCTATGAACCAACACCCCCAGGTCCTTTTCTGCCAGGCAGCTCTCCAGCCACTCCTCCCCCAGCCTGTGGCGTTGCATGGGGTTCTTGTGACCCAAGTGCAAGACCCGGCACTGAGCCTTGTTGAATCTCATGCAGTTGGCCCCAGCCCAACGATCCAGCCTGTCCAGGTCCCTCTGCAGGGCCTTCCTACCCTCCAGCAGACCGACACTTCCACCCAGCTTGGTGTCATCTGCAAACTTAGTGAGGGTGCACTTGATCCCCTCATCCAGATCATCAGTGAAGATATTGAACAGGACCGGCCCCAGTACTGACCCCTGGGGAACACCACTCATGACTGGCTGCCAACTGGATTTGACTCCATTTACCACCACTCTCTGGGCTTGGCCATCCAGCCAGTTTTTAACCCACCGCAGAGTGCACCCATCCAAGCTGTGAGCAGCCAGCTTCTCCAGGAGAATGCTGTGGGAGACTGTGTCAAAGACCTTACTAAAGTCCAGGTAGACAACATCCGCAGCCTTCCCCTCATCCACTAAGCGGGTCACCTTGTCATAGAAGGAGACCAGGTTAGTGAAACAGGATCTCCCTTTCATAAACCCATGCTGGCTGAGCCTGATGCCCCAGTTGTCCCGCACTTGCTGCATAACGGCACTCAAGATGATTTGTTCCATGACCTTCCCCCACACCGAGGTCAGGCTGACAGGCCTGTAGTTCCCGGGATCCTCCTTCCGACCATTCTTGTAGAGGGACATCATGTTTGCTAGCTTCCAGTCATCTGGGACCTCCCTGGTTGACCAGGACTGCTGATAAATAATGGAGAGTGGCTTGGCCAGCTCCTCTGCCAGCTCTCTCAGTATCCTCGGGTGGATCCCATCTGGCTCCATGGACTTGTGCGCATCCAGGTGGAGGATGAGGTCAGTGACTGCCACCTCTTCAACAACTGGGACTTCACTCTGCATCCTATCTCCATCTCCCAGCTCAGGGGCCTGAAAAACCTGAGGATGACTAGCTTGACAATTAAAGACTGAGGCAAAGAAGGCATTAAGTACCTTTGCCTTCTCCTCATCCTTCGTGGCCAGGTTACCTTCTGCATCCAACAAAGGAGGGAGATTCTCCCTGGCCCTCCTTTTGTCGTTGATATATTTATAAAAACTTTTTTTGTTGTCTTTAACGGTGGTGGCCAGTTTAAGTTCCAGCTGGGCCTTCGCCTTTCAAAAAATTTATATATAAAATTATAAACAGTTAAATAATTACAGAGTTCAGTTATCTGCATGATTGCTTGCAATGGTTTATGGAAGAGTTGTAACGGTGTCTAGAACAACTGAGAATGCATTTACCTTTTTTTAATGTACCTTTTTTAAGACGTGTGCATTTTGTTATAAAAATGCTTAGTAAGCAGAAATGCTGTCCCATTTGGAATGAAATGTGAAAACCTACCTTAATAGTAAATGTATTTGCAGGGGACCTGTGACCTACCCTTACAAATGTATAAATACAAATAGTGATTTTGTTGGAAAGGAGAAACAATCTGGCCCTTCATTGGATGTGTAGCCAGAATCCTCTGGTATTTAGAAAACAACAGATAGCCTTTATTACGACTTTTCATTTTTTATTTACCTTTATTCTTCCTGGACCTCAAACTAAGGCAAGGAACCAAATCACTCTAATATGATAAGAAAAATTGTTCTCAGTGTCTTTACTTGAAAAAAGCTGAAAGAGTGAGAAATCATCTTTGGGACTCTTGAATTAATCTTTATTCCTTCACCAAATGTCTGATTAAAACAGCCAATATTTTCAGTTTCAACCTATAAAAAAAAACCGCTTTCTCGGTAAAACTCTCAACAATCTTTAATTCTTTAGGTGACCTTCGCTGATCTTAAATTAGTTGTTAAGACCCTTACAGATATTCTTTCCTTGATAACATTTTGTTATAAGAGCACCACTTTTGTTTTGAAAGTGTTAGAGTTGGACAAAAAATATTGTTAAAACTGTTTGCTGTGGAGTGTCTTTGCAAGTGTACCTAAGGATGCATTGTCAAGCTCATGTTTCTTTTCATAAATCTATGCAATAATGTAATACAAAAATTTCATGCTTCATTTGACATTCATTCTAGTTTATAAGGTAATTCTAATTTTATTTTATTTTATTTTACTTTTTTTTAGTAAAAGAACATTTCAGTGATTACTGGCGAAATATTTTAAAAATCTTATAAAATATTTAAATATAATATTTAAGTTAAATAATGGAAAAAATAAACTTAGAAATATCAGCATTGAAGATTCTGGTTTTAGTATCTGAACTCTAAAGCCAAATACTTATTCGGACATTTTAGTTCAAAGTTCTTTAGAAGATAAATTTTTTCTCCTTATGGATGAAATATGCATTTTTAGTATGTTGAAAATAGGGATGGGAACAAACATTTTCCTCAGTTTGAGAAAGTAACGCAAATATTTGGCATAAGGACAAAACCAATGTTGAAGATTAATTGGATCAAATAATTTGAATGCATGCAAGAAAAAAAAGTTATTAAAAAGTCCTTCATTGTGCTGATTTACTGATTACGAGATATTGTGACAATAAAAGTAGCTGACTGCACACTAAAGAGTTCTGTAACTTATGAGAAACAGTTTTCCGATTACAGACCTGGTAAGTAGTTAGTCTGTGTAAAAGCTGTAGGACTCTGAAGTCTCAGTTGCTTAATTCCATTTAAAAATAACATACAAGAGAATTAAAAGGTTTTGGTGTCTGAGATAAGCTTATTTGTGTAGTAAATGGAAATGTGAAGCAAAACCAGAAAAGATTTGTGATACCTTCCCTGAGTCATGACTTTTTGCAGGAAGAAAATGGAAAATAGAATATAGAAAATAGCACAACCTACAAAAGCATAGAAAATCCTTATAAATGCTTTCAAGTAACTGTAAGCTATATCTAGTGAAGATCTTTTGTGACTAAAAATTGTGAACTTAAATGTCCTTCTGGTGTATATGAGTAAAAAAGAAAAATCATGCAGGAATCAAAAGTGAAAATTTTATGTAGTTAGACAGCTATGCAGATTATAGATGTGTGTGATTGAGGGTATATGTATATAGGTTATACAGTAACAGTTGTTCATCTACTAAAGCTAAAATTTAGTTTCTCTTGACTCAGCTTCCTATTTTTTTTTCTGTAGGTTTGAAGGTTAAATTGTAATTCCCCACAGGTTTGCTGTCCATAACTGTTAGCTGTAAAATTCTTGCTATTGCAGCCATGTGCCTAAAAAGTCTTAAACACTAAAGATAGGAGTCTTAAAACATCAGGATTCTGAATTTCTGTTTCTGTATGTTCCAAGAAATTAGATTTTGTTTAAACTGAGGTGCTCACGAAGCAGTGGGGAACAGCAGAGCCTCTACACAACTGGATATCGTAAATACAAATGGTGTGGTATCACACAAACCTAGCATTTCACGTCCAAAAGTAGTTTAGATAAACTCATGCCGTACTTCAGTAAACTAATAAGCCTGTATCTTCATTATCTTTGTACCATCTGGAACTAATCTGAGTATCTTAGCAGTATTTCTACTACAGGTTTGGATACAAAATTTAGGTGTTGCTATGCCCTGAAACCAGTAAGTATATCCAGGCTTCACATAGCTTTCGATAAAAAGAAAAGTAGCTGGAAGAGGTTACACATATTTAGTCTCATGGCTGTATGATTCACTAAGGAAGAAGTAGCTCAGAGGTATCTCCAGCGGGTTCAAACCTTACAGCACTTTACTGGTGTGATGCACCCACAAATGCTGAGGAAGCTGGCAGATTTCATTGCAAGCCAACTCTCAGTTATCTTTGAAAGGTCTTGGTGAACGGGGAAGGTTCCTGAGCACTGGAGGCAAGAAAATATCACTCCTATCATCAAGAAGAACAAGAGAAAGATTCAAGAAACTACAAGCCATTCAGCATCACCTTGGTCACAGGGAAGGTGGTGGAGCAAATAACCCCAGAAACCATTTTCAAACACATGCAGGACAAGAAGGTGATTGGGATTAGTCAGCAAAGGGGAAATCATGTTTTACCAACCTGATTGATAAACGTTTATGATGAGCTGACTAGCTTGGTGAATGAGGTGAATGCAGTGAATGCTGTTTATCTTGACTAAGACCCTTGACACTTTCTGCCATAGCATCCTCATAGAAAAACTGACAAAGTACAGGATAGATAAGTGGACAGTGAGGTAGACTAAAAAGTGGCTCAACTGCTGGGCTCAGAAGGCTGTCATCAACCAATGAATACTGGTGGTCTCTACTGGGGTCTCTACTGGGGCCAATACTGTTTAATATCTTCATTAATGACCTGGATAATGGGACAGAGTACACTCTCAGCATGTTTCAGATTATATAAAACTGGGAGAAGTGGTTGGTACACCAGATATCCAGGTGGCTTTTAAATATCTCCAGGGATGGAGACTCCACAACCTTTCTGGGCAATGCATTCCAGTGTTTGGTCACCCTCACAGTAAAAAAGGGTAGCTGCTGTACCCCAGGGGTTGATACTGTGGCCAGTACTGTTTTGGTTGTGCTGCTATTCACAGGGACCTCAACCAGTTAGAGAAATGGGCTGACAGGAGCCTCATGAAGTTCAACAAAGGGAAGTGCAAGGTTCTGCACCTGGGAAGGAGTAACCCCATACACCAGTATGGGCTGTACGCAGACTGTTTGGAAAACAGCTTTGCAGAAAAGGCCCTGGGGGTCCTGGTGGACACCGAGTTGAGCATAAGCCAGCAATGTGCCCCTCTAGGAAAGAAAGCCAAGAGCCTCCTGGGCTGCATTAGGAGGAGCATTGCCAGCAGGTCAAGGAAGGTGACCCTTCCCTGGGAACAGGCTGCCTAGAGTGGTCGTGGAGTCTTTATCCTTGGAGATATTCAAAACCCAGCTGGACAGGTCCCTGTGCAACCTGTTGCAGCTGACCCTGTTTGGGCAGGTCACTTGGACTAGACAATCCCCAGAAGGGCCTTCCCACCTCAACTACTCTCTGAGTCTGTGGTTCTGTGATTCCTAACTGTCAATAGTTTCCTTTAAAAGCAAAGCTGCAGGAAAGTACAAAAAGGGGCAGGAAGAAGGTCGAAATGGGTCACACTCTGTCCTTCACCTTAAAGCTGTTTCATTGTACCAAAGGAATGCAGACTAATAGGCCATAGAAAGAGTAAATAAAGGGCATTAGGACTGTGCTGCCTGTCATCCAGTGAGGGTGGCCATCAAGGACAGGAACACTGTGGTTTCATTCTTAGAAAGAAGCTTGAAAAGATATAACATTTAATTTGCTGTATATTTGCCCTGGCGCAGTTTAATGGTACATGACAGAAGTCATGACAAGGAGGAATTCCACAGAGAGTCTAAAATCAGGGAAGAGTAAAGGAACAACTTCTGAAGTACAACATGCAAAATCACTGTGCAATATGTCTGCAAATTGATAAAACACAAATTATATATAGGCTGCTCCAGTTTAAGGTTATACATAAAGTCATTGTTAGACAGGGAACATGAGGAAACACTTGAACTTCCCTTAGCTATGAAATTCAATGTTTTAAGAGATTTAAAAACCTGTATACTCCAGAGAGCACATGACAGTTATATTTAGAAAGCTTTGTGTGCATTGCATGATCTCTGTTTCTAAGACAGCATAATCCTGTATGTAGAACCAAGTACAGAATAGTAAAGCAAAAACAGACTAGAACAATATTTCTAGCAGCTAACACTAGATCAATAGATAGAAAAGCTGCCAGGAGGGGAAATGACAGGTGTGCATTTTCAGTGCTAAAACTTAGCACTTTTCCCCTTCATGGCAATGAAGGTAGCTCATCTAAGACTTAGCATTCATAAGCCTCAGTTTTCTTTTAGCTGCAATTAATTTTTTGCACTACTAACCTGATTTATTTTCCACCCCTCATTTTCACTCCTGGTTTATGTTTTAAAACTAGTACATGTCAATAGCTAAAATTAGCACTCCTCAACCATCTTTTCTTTGCCTGTCTGTATTATAGTTACCCAACGCTATGAGAGAGAACACATCTTGGTAATTTATATGTGCTAGTAAATAAATCTTAGGAAAGCTATACTGCGCCAATGTTACTAACTCCTACTATTAATGAAGGCTTTCGATAGGAAACTTCTCTTCGCCATTATGGAGAATGTATAAATTTCAGAGACTGCCTGAGTCTGCTGGGGAATATCACATGGAGTAACTCAGCATCAGATTCAGAAAAGAAGGCCTTAATAAGCATCCCTACATGCAGGGGAGTGGAAAGAAAAACCTGAAAACAGTATTGCTGGATTTCTGGGAGAATGTCAGAAAACAATGCTGCTTTGTGTGATTATATAGTCTGTGTTTCTCAGGACTGCAGTCCAGGGAGCAGGTTCAGCCTATTCGATTTCCTTGGATTCTTTCTTCTTGTTATATTGCCTGTGGTCAAGACACTAGAACAGAAATGGGTTTTTTGAATGCATTGATATTTTCATGATACTATAACATTATATTTTTCTCTGTCTTTTTTTTTAAATTACTTTTTTTAAGCTTATATGTATAAAGAATGCATGCTTAGCTGGAGGCAATTCCAGCTAAAAATTAGCTCCTTCTGCCTCATTATCCTACTATTTCATGCATCTCTGAAACTCCACATTATACTCTGAAAAGCTTCCTAGAGAAGATTTGTGGCCATAAGGCATCAATCAACATATCTTGTGATTAACCTCATACTACAGAACAAAAATATGTCAAAATCTTCTCACGAAAATGGCTTGATGTGTACAGCATAGACTTTCAGACATTTACCACACAAGATTCAATGTATATTTATATTGATCTATTATCTGTCCTGACACTCTGAGTGGGGGAAAAAAACCCATGAAAATAGATTTCACTGAACACAATATGACAGACTGTAGTTAAGTGTGAAAAACCAAACCACAATGTCTTGGTGCGCTGATTTCATGTTGCCTAGAGTCACTACTTCTTCAGCATTATATTGCTGTGTTTGGACGTGTCTGGGCAGCTGGCTTTCAGAGAAAAGGCAAAGTCACAATGAAGGGAACAGCTTTAGGAGGAGAGGACACTAACTGTAGGCAGGCAGATGACTACATGAAGAAATGTGATTCCTATCAAGCAGCCAACAGAAAAAGAAAATTCCCAAAGACCTGAAGAAATCATGCATGGAAGAGAAAATGAACAAGAAGTTGATTAGGACAATGTTGTATATCATTTTCCAGAGCCTCAGGATAAATGAAGTAATCCTTCTTTTAATGCCAAATACACATAGTTTGCAAAGAAGCAGAATAACTTGCTTAAAGCATTTTTAGACTTTTTTTTGAGTATCAGATGAAAAATATGGCAGCTATAGTTAGGTGCTCTTTAAATTGTGCATTTCCAAGAATTATTTAATTTACTTGAACAGCTTTGGAAAGGCCTCACAGGAGACTGTGAAGAAAACTTGACAGACCTGTGGTGAAAGGTAAATGCTAGTGTAGTTTAAAACTGGGTAAGAGCTGGAAAAAGAAGCCAATAGTAAGGATAATACACTCTTAAGTTAAACAAGGAAGGAGTCGAACAGTGAATTGCTGCAGATTATGGCTACAATCATTGTTACTCACTGCATTTATGGATGATGGGAAAGACTCACCAACAGTCAGTTTGCTAGTGATATTTTTGTTTCCTACTGACTTCTTCTTTTGTGAAAGATTTTTATGGGTGTTTTCCTCAGGCAGTGCTTATGCTTTGCTCTGTTCTGTGTGTCTGATATTTGGTCTTCCTTTGTCAAATGGCATTCCAATTTGCTTTTGATTTCATTGGTATGTTAGTTTTACATATGGAATACCTCTTTCTATGTAACTGTGCCAAACCCAAATTTGTACTACAGAAGAAACTGTATTACAGAAGAGGGCAAAGGCCCCCTTCTGATATCAGAAGCAACAAGTACCGCTGAAGTGATAGATATTGTACTACTTTACAGCCCAAAGAAATTAACAATGACTTCACTGATCAGACAGGAGATTTGTCTGGCCCAAATACTGGCCTTCGTAAGTGGGTAGTAGCAGATAGGGACAGAGGAAAGAGCTTAAGAACAAGGCATATTTGTGGTGCTTCTCCAATATACTCTTTAATGATTCATGAAGTGGGGATTTTGATTGAAAGTAATATATTGAAGTATTTAATAATCCTTGATGACTTTTTTTTTCTTTTAGTTTGCTCAGTTGCAGAGCTAAAGCTGATGTAAGTACTTTCATTTACGTTAACTATATCACCTGGGACTGACAGATTCATTATGAACCCAAGATAATTAATTGCTGTTGCCTGGGACTTGAATTTTGACTAGTGATAAGTCTGTGCAGAACTCCATTTATCAGTGAGCTCGAGGCTTTCAAATGGGAATGCAATGTGTTAAAGCACTCTCTGAAGTTCAAGAGTGACTAACCTGGCTTTCAGCAAGTCTCAGGCACACCTGCTGGATACTGAAGCCACACAGATTCCAGCTTGTAACTTGCCCACACATGGTAAGTTCTCAGATCAAGTAAAGCTCACCTGCATGTACTCGGAGAATATGGCATAGACCTGGCCATATCTTGGAGTCAATACCTGGTTCTGTGTCAGGCTTCCAGTCATGCAGTCTATCTATCATTTTCTCTTTGTCTTCACAGGTATGATCCAACTTCATCTGTTTCATCTTAACAGTCAAAGATTCAGAAGACCAACTTCTGTTTTCTGTGCATCTGCACAACCTTTAGCAGAGCAGGCTAAATATTAATAGGGAGAGATGCATAAAGCTTCTTTCTCATCTTGAAAAAGCATATTTCTTTTTCCATCAAATATATATTTAAATGCAAACAGGTATCTCCAGTGCAAGCAGAAGATCATCAGGCTAAGTTATAGATCCCAGGAGATACACTCTGCTCCCACAAACAGATCCCAGGAGATACACTCTGCTCCTACATGTTTCTGCTTTAGATTCATGTATTCATACAAAGTACATGACATGCCATTGTAATCAACTTCTGATGTAAAGCTACAAAAGGATTGAAATAGTGTTCAGAATACATGTCTCCAAAACCCTAGCACTCAGAGAAGACACTGCACTGATTATCATGGTGACATATTTAATGCCTTCAGATAGTGCATATGTTATGATTTGAGTATTAGTTTTCAGGACTGCTAACAGTTTTAATTTTTGCCCATAATCATGCCTTATGTATCTGTTATTAATAGAGGACTGAGTATCACAACCTATAAAATTCTTGACCTATTGAATGATTTCATATCAGGTACTTGAATCAAAGGGTCCCAAATCAATAGGTTTGTATGACTTGATCACACATGTGTGTATACAGTTTTTCAAAAACAAACATCAAATTTCATATGAAATCTTTACCAAAACAGCAAATTTATGAATCTGTTAAGCAGACATTTCTAGATCATCTGTCTACTACAGTTTTGTGATCTTTTCTTCTTACAGACTCATTCCTTTTTTCCTACTGACATGTAAAAGTATAAACCAAACATTGTTTTGTCCTATGGATGCCACTAAATAAGAGTGCTGATGAATGACTCATATAGTTTCCACATTTTTCCCGTTTTCTTTCTACATTCTAACAACTGAAATTTTCTTATCTAGATTTAGTCACAAGCAGTCTCCCCTTTGTCAAATTCTACTTGCAGAGAACTCTGAATGAACCATTCAGTTGCAATAGTTAGATCTGACAAGATACATTAATAGAATTTGATGTAATCCACGTATTGAAGGCATTGCACAAAATGGACTTCTCAACTGTCTGGAGAGTATTCTGCATGTATAGTGAGCTGTGAGTGAAAGAGAATGAAAGTTTCAAGGCTGACAGACATTAATCCAAAAGCCTCTGTTGACTTCCCTGGCCATGAAATCCTGGCAAGCAAAACATTTTCATCCGTTTGTGCCATGGGCTGCAGCCATGTCAGCAGCTTTGTAGTCAATGGTATGGTACATGGGGGAAAGAATGAATGTGGATTCCTGTATTTGTCCATCATAAGTCACATGAATCACTAAGAAATATAAATGTATGTAGCATTTACATTAGAACTTGTTGAAAAAGAAATGCCAGACTTCCAAAGGGAACTTGCAAAGTTTCAAACAATTTTCATTTCATGATTTTGGAGAACACTTTCAAGACAGCAAATATCCAAAAAGGCGTTAAAATTTGGTTTCGGGTAATAATCATGATCTTGTTTCTTACTTTTTTTCTACACTTCTCCGTGACCCTTTGTGCCCTCCTTTCCCTTTTTCTTGTCAGGCATTTTTAATAGATAGTTGAATTTTATCAGGGAATGTAAGTATATTCTGTAAGACTTATGCATTCAAAGAATATATGTGTATAAAAGAAAATAAAAATTCTCAAGCACTTCCAGCCTGAGAAACATTTGCATTCAGTGTTTTTGGATGCTTTTGAACTATGTGCAAATTTTAGATCAACCTACTGATAAATCATTAATAGTGAAAAGAATTAAAGCCAATGAACCAATTGTTTGCTACAGATAGTTCTCCCAGCCCTAGGCACAAAAATAACTGATAAATTAGATAATATATATAATGCAGACATAGAGATGCACAGTAATACAGCTGCTGTTCAATTCTATATTATATATTACAAACTGGGGATAATTAAATCCACTTTCTAAGCAACATGGCTTTGATGGAGTTTGTGCATGTCTGTTGTTTTGCTCTTGCTAATACATTATTATTCTGCATTAATTTTATCTACAGATTTTTTTTTCTTTGGTGTCAATGCCTGTTGCAAAATCATGGTCCTTGACAAAAATTTTGCTTTTGCCTCTCAAAAACTTTGGTGAACATCTCCTGTAAAGACTTACAGTTCTTGATTTTAAAACAACTATTTTATAATATATCATATTATTTTAAATCCATTCCTTAAGAAATGAGTTATATTTTTAACTGAATTTAGTAGGAAAAATTCAGTGATCGAAATCCAGTGTAAACTGCCACCTTATTTTTTTCATATTCATACATAATCAAACTTCTAAATGTGTGCCGATTCTGAATTTCCTATTTTAAAGGTACATTCCTTACTTCAACATGAAGAATTTTGAGATTTTTCCAAGTATTTCCTATTTGTGAATTGTCCTCCAAGTCAGCGTGTTTCTTTTCCTTGACTGTGTGCTTTAATCTTTTAAAAGACAGAAAAATTAATTAGGACTAAGGTATACTTGTTGATATTTGTTATGCATATGGGAAGGGATTTGTATAAATAATACATATTATGCAATGTTTAAGAGAAAAATTGGTCATCTAACTGTTCAGAGAATGTAAACAAAAGAAGGTATGGATTAAAAATTAATTTGTTAGGAAGATTTTGTGAACTATTTAGATATATATGTTGTTGTTTGATAGCTCTAACTTGCATTCACTGAGATGTATGTAATTACTCTTGATTCTGGTTTCATTTCAGGCACTACTACTACTACTACTAATTTTTTATTTATTTACATAGTTGACATCATAATGCACAGTTTATCCAGTCTGCTGCCTATTGAAATATTCCTCCATTTGATAACATCTGCAAATACTTGATTGCAGTATAACTGAAGCAAATTGTGCTTTATAAAGAATAACTAGGATTAAACATAAAAGATAGCATGGGTGTTTGTATCAAACAAGTAAGAAGATGACAGGAATATTTATTCACAAAGTGGTAATATCTCATTTCATGCAGTTACGTTTCTGTTGACAACGGAGTTTGTGTTTCATGCGGGTAAAACAGGTGGGAGTCAGTGTAATGTCTGATACTGAAGAACCTGGGAACGTACTCTCCCATCTGATGCAACTCTTGTGTTTTAACACATCCTTTGCACGCTGATGAAGGCTGGTAGAAACAAACTGTCAGAAAAGTACCTCCTGCATATGCAAAGGAGCTAGCTTTGCTGTCTCTGGTGTTGTAAAGGAAGGAGTGCACCAGGCAGAGTGGTTTGACGGTAAAAATGCTATCTCTGTGGAGGGAAGTTCTCAGGTATTTGAGTAGCACAAACTACAGTTTCCAGGAGACATTTCCTGCCGTCACCAGTGTTTCGCCCACATCTGGTCCCTCTCAAACCTTCTGGCCTTCCTAGAGAGTTCCTGGGAAGCAGCATTACTCCACTTTGTTCTCCATGCTCTGCTTTCCTTCCAGAGGAAGTGGGAAAGGAACTGGTAGGAAAGCGATGTTGCTGTCCTTGCCTGATGAGGAAGTTGGCTGCAACAAAAGCATGAACTTGGGACACAGGAAATGGAAGCCGAAGACTACTTCTGGGTTAGTATCTGTAAAATCAGCACGACTCTGTGTCTTTTCTGAAAGTAATTGAAGTTGAAATTCCCACTAAACTCATCTACACATAGAACTACTGTACCCCTTTGAAAATGCAGTATTACTTTCAGCTTTGTTGTTGCTGTGTGTCTGGCCTTTTTGATCTTTTTTTTTTCCCCTTCATTGTAAAGCTGTCCTCTCTTGACTTCACACAAGTCAAAGAAATCAACAGAAGGCTTTCAGATTTAATTTGAAACATTTCTCATTTTGGGTTTCATCGTTCAAATCCTCTGATCTGATTTTCTCATCCCTTAAGACTCTTCACGATCTCAAAGGAAAACAGCTCCCAGGCCACAGGACTACATCTATAAATCTTCAAAATCCTGTATCTAGGGCTGTTTCATCTGTTGTAAACCTCCAGCTTTGCACAGGTGAGTAATCATCTCTGCCCTAATAAAGTTGGTAATGTAATTTGAAATGAAATTTGATTCCTCCCTTTTTGGAAGGAGCAGTACTATTTGAAAATGAAACAGTAGGCCATTTGTTTGATAGCTACTCCATTATATTAAAGTCATCCTTCCTGTAGTCATACAAAAAGAAAATGTGAAATAGTGATATCTTTCCACAAAAAAATATCACTTGGTAATTGCACAAGAAAATGGCAAACGTAATTTTTTTAGGTGATGTTAGTAAGCAGATTCTTCCTGAGAAATAGCTTTCCTGACAAAATCAAATTCTAATGTTGCATTTCGCAGGAGTCTTAAGGAGACGATTCCATATGCTTAAGGGTGACTACATATTTAACGCTTCAGTTCAAGTTGATATTGCACAATACAGACCCTTATAAACAAACTCTTATTCGTGGAGCAGTAGTTGAGTTTATAATGAAATTATGAAAATACCTACATCTACCAAAACTGTCTTTAATGCATTTGTTAACTAGTAAGTTTTCACTGCCTTGACATTAAATGACTTCAAGGCAAAAGATTTAGAAAAAACAATCTTTTTTCTAGCACATGTAGAGACATTGAAGTGCAACAGGAATTAAACACACTAATCTACATCTTTAGTTAGTGCAAACCATTGGTAAGCTCTTCACTGCAGCATACAAGTGCTTATTTGCCCTATCTGGGTTGAGTATTCTCCAGCCACGCTGCAATCCTCTACAAAAGCCTCTGTAAGAAAGTGTTCTGACTCTGTTTCTGGTTTTGCTAATGAAATTTATTTATAAAGCATTTCAGTGAAGATTACCATCCAGTATAAACTGAATAAACTCCATTGACATCAGTGGAGCTTTGCTAAGTTTATACAAACTGAGGCTTGGGACCTATATACATGTATGCTGTACCGTTTTCTATTTGCACATGATTGACAATTGCTATTTGATTTCCTGAGCTGCAAGACAATATTTAAACACCTTGCAAGTATTCAGCAAGTCTCTTTTTCCTTTATTGTGTGCTTCCTGTATTTTCTTGTAACAATTTCAACAATGGACTTTTTAAAATATTTATTTATTATAAGATAGGCCACTGACTGAAAGATCCAAGCAATAGATTTTCCCCCCTCTGTGTTTCCATCCTAACAAAAAAAAGCTATTAAACCAGGCAGAAATCTGATTGCAGTCTCTGTTTTCAAGCATTGTGGAAATTGGTAAACACATAATATTTCTTTCTGTGACTTTGGGGGAAAAAAAAAAAAGAATATTAAAGTATATATAAAGTAAATTAAGTTTTTGGGTTTTTTTTTTCCTAGAAGGATATTTGTGCAAATGTTCTGTATGAGAGAAAGAAATCATTTATTGCCCTTTCAGTTCCTCCCTCTTGCTATCTCATTTCCTCCAGTCTATTTACTTACTTTCACCATCCCTCTCCAAAATACTTAAAGATTCATCTGTCTTCTCAAGTTTCCTCTTAAGTTATTTTTTGTTTAGATGAACCAAATAGGATGCTGAAACAGTACCCTACAGTTGTCAGCACCCAAAGACAAAGAATGAACATGATTCAAATATCAGACAATGAGTGAAGTCTGAAAACAAAATTTGCTAAATAATAAACCTGAATTGATATTCAAGTTAATCATGGACAGCCTGTGATTTTGGAAAAGAACTGAAATGATCTATTATTTGCTCACTGAATTAGTTGCTCAACAATAGTTACAAAGGCATGCAGATGGCCTCTCTTGCTGTGGCCAGAACGCTTGTTTGTGAGATACATGGCTATTCCAACAGCACTGAATGCATGGTTTTGCTTCAAGGAATATATAACATATTCAATATGCATTCTTAAAATGTATTAATATTAATCACACTCATAGGTACATTGCCAGAAAAGGCGGCCTATCTCATTTTTAAGGATCCTTCAATATATTCTAGAATATGTACTCAGAATTGCTCTACTTATATGATAGAGATGCCCCAAGACATGCAGGCAGGCTTTTGAATACTGTATCATCTGATTAATATTTAAGATCTAAAGAAAATGGTTAAGGCAGCTGAAAAAAAGTGAAATCAAATATAGGGAAACATTTCCTTCCCTGGAGGGCTTTTGACCAATGGAGCTCTGAGCCCTTTCTTACCAAATATGAATATATCAGGCTCTTTTAAGGTAGTTTTGCAGCAAGCGTTCAACTGTGTGTGATGTGCAGCTGTTGTAACCAAAAGGGATGTTTTAATTTCATCATATTTTGCTTGCCATTTCTATATAGATTTCATAGTTTTCCTCATTTAAAGAGACTTAGCATGATATTGTAAGGGATATAATTTGCAGTAGTATTTTAAATGGTCATGCTACATGATATTTACAATTTCATAGCCTAGATAGTATTGAACAACTGTTCACCCAAGGAGAAATACAATAAGAAGTTGTGTATTTTAGGTATAATAAAGACAAACTGGAGGTCTACAGTTCAATCCCCTTGAAATCCAGTCCATGTATTCAGCTTCATGATGCAGATTTTAGGGTAGGCTATGGAATTTAAGGACCCAATTACTCAATTAGGATTTATCAAAAATGTTTTATAATGACCTTTTCTTGAGAAATTTCAGCTCATGGATGCAAACACCTACAAGTATTTCTAAAAGTTCAGTAGCTGTACTGTTTACAATCAAAGTCTGTATAAAAAAAGGAATGTTTAATACACTCAAATTTCACTGTAGTCTTGCAAAACCTTATATACAAAAGATGAAATTGCTTTTGCAAATCATTTGATACATTTGTGTCTTTCCTGCACAAATATGTGGAACTGTACTAGCAATTTTTTCATATGAATATATGTTTGAACTTTTTCCTCCATCTGTTAGGACATGAACACTGGTAAAAGCTCTTCCTTTGGGAGAAATTAGCAGAAATACTCAGAAGCCCCCAAAGAATACTGTGGAAAGAATTTGTAAATTAATATCTTCTGTAATTGCTCCTCCTTTTCTGGCTATTGGCTTTCTGGAAATGTATTTCAGTTTCCCTTGGATATATTCCTTACTCACAGTTATACCCTATTTTAAGGAGTTTTTAATTTTTGGTATATGAACAGTTATAAATATTGGAAGTTCTTTACCTTTTGGATGCAGAATAATCTAGAGAGTACGTGGACAGGGTAAGTTCTTTGGGACAGTGTCTGTCTTTGTAATGGGTTTCTGGAGTGCTTTTGCCATAATGAGGCTGCAAGCTGAAGAAACTGTACTAATGAATCATCCTCACTCATGCAGGAACCTGGATGGGTGGGATGAATCGCCCCCTGGAGATGCTTGCCTCACCTCATTAGACGAGGGCTAGAGGAGAGGTGACAGCATGGACCAGACAGCTAACTTTCAGAATGCTAATGTTAAATGACAAATTTAAACAATATAGTTTTAAATTTTGAATAAGTGCGCAGAATCTTTTTTGTTTTCTCTGTCATTAGCTATCTGGAGAATGTTTTTTCTTTCAGTAATACGCATTTACTACATAGAAAGCACTCTTCATTAGTTCAGAATTATTCACCTTAAAATTAAAAAAAAATATTGTTGTTGGAAAATTGCAATTTATATTAATGTGTAAAATATTTACATATGAAGTCATAATTTATCTGACCTGAGATCAACATTCCACTGAGAGGCTTAGGCTCCATCTGTTGCCAAAGGGAAGAGAAGGGCACCTCACAGAGGCAGTTCATCCCAATGCAATCTCAATGGAAGGTTTTACTTACACCTAATATTTGAATGATTTGAAACCAGGTATTCTGAGCCCCACCGTCTATCGAGGTAAATCAACTCAGCTAACCTCTCTCTCTTAATTGCAGATTATAAAAGGAACCTAAGATAAATAGGGTGCTTCAAATAATTATTTTAATCTAAACACTTAAATCTCATATAGAGTTTACACTTTTATGATCTATTTATCCAATGTGAAACCCACAGTGAAGACTTTTGGAGAGGCAGAGAACTACAAAAGTATTCTCATGCAGCCACCCATCTTCCTGCAGGTATAGTTCCTTGTCTTTTTTATTGTGACACTTACATGGCAGCTTCTTTTTCTAGGAACTGCTCTTTTGGGCAGTTGTTTTGCAAGGTGTCATTATTCACACAGATTTTTGTTAGGAGATAACATGTCTGAGTCTTTGGAAACCCACAGGAAAATAGTTGAGCGAAATCACTGTATTAAGTACCATATAAATACACATATAGTGACTGACATACATATTTGCATGTTGTTGCCTGGGTCACTTGTTTGCAAATGTGGAAAGAATGTGGTAAAATAATCCTTCTGCAAAAGATGACCACATGAATTAGCAAAGGGTAATGCATTAAATATAAATATAAACAAATCCAAAATTTCTTCCTTTAGCCTGATTCCTTCTCCTTGCCTTTTGGCCTACACAGAACCCTACAGGACTGATATAAAAATCCATCCCTCATGCAAAGATTTGTTGAATCAGACTTGCACACCCAGCAGAGAGATGTCCTTGAAGGGTGATTCGGGTGGATATAATACAGTACACTCTGTATTATATTATTCAAATACTTATTATTATAGTATTCAAATACTCTTTCTATTACCTGCATAGTCAACCCCTTAAAGCAGTGCTCTAACCAGTGGACAGCGAACTAAAACTAGCTCTCAGAAAACAGTGGGTGTAAGACTATTCCTGAACAGATTTGTGCCTGGCTACAGGATAGTGGGATTTAGAGAACTGAGCCTGCATAGGTTCCTCTGAGATCACACAGCCCTTGCATCTGGGCTCAGTATGCAATGCCTTTTACTTATATATACTGTCCACTGACTCTTAAATGGAAAGTGTATGATGAAATCTTCAAGCAATAAACAGAAACCAGACCTTAGTCTGTTTCAAACATCCTAATAATCAGTCTTATTTCATACAAGGTCATCCTTCCTGCAACAAAAAAGAAAACAGATTTTTAAGAATTATTCCAGCATTGACTTTAGCAGATATGTCCCAAATTCTTGTGGGATTGAATATATCCCCTTTATATATGCTAATAGGGTACGAGGTAGAGCCTATGCAGGTATAAATTAGTGTTCAACTAACATGAGTTTTAACACTTCAAACACTAAAACCACTAGAGAAGTGATTTACAAGTTAGTACAGTTCCACTGAAGGCACTGGAAAGATGCTGAGTTACATCACTCCAGGTTTTGGCCTTGATTGCTTGAAAAGATATTGCAATCCATATATAATGAGAATTTGACTCAATTGTAAAGTATGGTGTTGACAATTCCAAACATCTACTCTCAGTAAATGTATAATTTTTCTTAATGCTTTTAGAGAAAGGAGACAAAAGTATATGCCTATTATAGGAGGAAAGAAGCTGTCTACAGAGCACAGTTGTGGTGCAAAATTCAGTGCTGATCACATATTGCAGCAACTTAATGCACTTCTTTTACTGCTTTGATTGTTCTAAATACAACCTATTTTAGCTAATTCTCCAAGATTTAGATTATGAAAGGGCAAAATCTGACCAATTTAAGGAATGTTAAATTTACAAATGGATACATTTTATGCCTCCTTAGCAGCTTTAAACCTTTCATTTTCTTTTCAGCTATAAATATTCTATAACAGCAAAAGAAGAATATAAAGTAAACTCAAATTCACTAACCCAAACTTTTTTATGAGTAACACTTTCTTTTAATGGCACATTTAGCTAATACTGAATTACAGAGGAGTTCCGACAGAAATACATATGACATCTGCATTAATATCAAATTAATCCTTTATGATCAATGCTATTGTCATGAAAACTAGACAAAATAATTGAGTCACTTACAATGAAGCGTTTCTTCCTTTATGCAGCTTTTTAACCCTATTTAAGTATTAATTTCTCCTTTTCTTGGATTCAGAATATCCATTTGTTTCCATTAACTGCACACCTCGAAGAGGAACTTGAACTGCAGCGTACTCTGATGATGGGGTGGTCAGCAAAAATCAGAAGTTACCCATTATTAGCCACTATTAGAGCTAGTGAAACACAGTAAAAATGGTAATGGATACTTTCCAAAACTGGAAATCAGTGTTCATTGTGTACTCCTCAAAATTAACACCTAATAGCCAAAGACAATTAACTGATGGTCCAGTCTTTTTATTGATGTTACTTGGCTTGTTCCGAGATCTTGGAGCAGATAGAAAGACTAACTTGCTATGGCAACAAGTGCAGGGTGTATCACTTTATCTCTGAAACCTAAAACTTCCAAACTGGGGTAATACTTATACATAACTTGGGGCGTGGGGCCACATGTAAGAGGGGCAGAAGTAATCTGTAACGAGCTGTGAAGCCAACCATCTCTCTGAGAATGTCTAGCATGCTTTTGACATTGCTGCTCCACAGAGTTCAGGTAATACAAATCACCAAAATATAGTGAACAATAGCAGCAGTAACAGCCACAGGCTTCAAGTTGCAGATCCACCACAGAGTTAAAGAAAGAGCCTACAGAGCTTCTTCGGAGACCAAGAAATGTCCATTGATCTAAAAATCACACTGTTCTGTAAATTTCACTGAAGGTAATAACCTCTTGTTTTTCAGAGCTAAAGCTAACTAATATGACTTGCAGCCAAAGCAATTTTTATGTTCTTAATTTATTTTATTAACTTGTTTTGATTGTTATTACAGATGACCAGAGGACAAGTACTGAATTCCATGTCAGTCATCAAGGTATCAGAATGTGATTTTGCATTGGAATGAAGAGGAAAAATATTTTTTGCTGTTGCTGGGCCCTTGATTTGAGCTTTTCCTTTCTTCCCCCTTTTAAAAAAGGAATCATGCTGAAATGAGTAACTTCAGAAATAAATTTACATCTCTTCATAGGAGAAAGTTTTTAGAGCACAGCTTCTCTAATTACAGGAGTATATTTTTTTATCAGTGGAGGCACCAGCTTGGGCCTTGGCACATCTCTGTTGAAGCTGTTACTATGCTTCAAGTCATTTTGGGGTTAGATTCCCCTAATTCCTAAAGGTTAAGACCTTTAAACATAGACGTACCTCAGGTCAGTACTCATATCATCAGGTATGGAACGTGAAAAAAAGAAAGTCCGGTATCAAATCCTTCTGAGGGAGGTTTTAATAAAACTTGAAGAATGAAGTGTTTCAGCATTAACTAACTATTAACAGCATTTTAGTGAAATAGTTTTTCAGCTGTGAAGTGTTTCAACACTGACTTATTTCAATCAAAATTGAAATACTGTGAAAGTGTTTCAGGCAGATAAACTTACTATGTAATATTTGCATTTGATTTGCATGAAAGAGAATATAAAATAACAGATCATAATGCCAGGGTATACCAAGTCTGACAGTGAGAAAAGGGTAATCAGTAGATCCCTATAAAACAGGTGCAGTCTTTGATATATACATATATATATAAATCTTATTGTTTTAATGAAGTTATGATATTCCACTCTTTAGGCTAGAGGGATTATTATGAAATAATTTTTCTTTTTCTCTTACCAGACTGCTAATGACACAGATCTGTCTAAAGTTTCCCCTTGTGCTAAATTATTATTATAAACTACAATGAATGCAAAAACAGCTCTGTAAAGTACATTAATATATTTCTAGCATAGCTGAGCAATCTATTTTATTAAATTGTTTTAGGGATACATTTAAATATGACCCTTATGAGTTAGAATGACAAGTGTCATTCTGGGCTTTCCTAAGCCCATCTAACTAAACTGTTTTTGTGGGAGAAAATTATATTTATTTGGTTCATTTCTGTGTCAGAAGTTTCTTGGACTCCTCTATTTGTTCAGATGTCCAGGAATACCGAAATCACCCAAAGGCTCCTGAAGTTGCCCATTACTGAGTCTTTCTTTGGAGGAATATTAACTTCATCACAGATTGGAGCTTAAACTCAATTTTCCACAACATGATAGTTTATAAAATTATAGTATGTGCTATAACATTTGTTGTTGATTCACGCTCAGCCTGAGGCAGAAAGTCTGCTGCCTTACAGGAGAAAATTACATTTCCTTGAATGAGAAGGGTAGAGGACAACCGTAAAAGCAGGCACTAGACTTTGATTTAAAAAAAAATTGTTTGCTCTTATCTAAATATTCTGCAGATCATGAAGCTACAGGATTATTAGGTGACTTAATATTCTATAGTACCTTCACTCAGAGCAGTAACATCGCCATGTTATTTGCTGCAGTATGTGCACAAACAATAAATATTGGATTACATACTGGTCTGATACCCACCAACATCATTCCAGAATAACAGTTCAAATCAGTGAAGCAATTTCCCTGGAATTAATCATGTTGAATCCATTTGTGAGGGCAGAGAACTTAGCTCTACCATGGCCTTTTTCAGTGTCCTTTCAGCTCCAGGGTTCTGTTAATGATTATGTACAGGGAAAGAGAACATAAAAGGAAAGTACAAACACAGTATTAAGCCTTAAATAAGCCTGAAGAGTGCCTAAGGTTACATTGACTTTATCAAGTACACAGACCCAAAAGTGTTTAGGAAACTAACAATGCTTTTTGTATGCATGCTGCTGTGTGAGAAAGAATGTGGTATGGAAATGTTTCTTTCAATCATCTTGTCTTCTTCTCTGGCTGAAAAATTGAAAGTCTAAGACACACATCACACAACTTCTAAAATACCTGATGTGAATCTCATCCTAAGACTTAAATTAAAATATAAATGTTTGAAAAAAACTAAGGCTACTTACTTTGTTCTAAGTTTAACATCTAGAGAAGGATTCAGCCTATGTTAGCGTGAAGAAATCGCTTCAGATGCTCCAGGGTATCAGGGACATGCCAAAGGGCAGACAGATATGACCTGGGACCTATGAAAGACTCATGCTGCTGTAAAGAATCAACCGGGAAGGAAGGAAAATATCCCAGGGCATCTAAACTGGTATTAATTGCATGTATATGGGCAATTGAAACCCTACCTCTATTAAGTGAGGTTTAGACGTTTGATATTTTTAAGCAGAGATAATTTTGATTTGATTTTTGACATGGTAATGTTCAAAGAAGGTTAGGCTTTACTGAAATCAACTTATTCCCATGACAAGATAATATTCTTGGGTAATTACTTCTAGGGCATAAAAGAAGGTGATACTACAATGTTTTCTAAGTAGTTAAAGGCTACATTTCACATTGCATATTAGATTCAAAGATACTTGAGAAAGTTCAGATTATCTAAAAAAACATTCTTTATTTTGAAATTTTGCATAGGAGCTTTATAAATATAAGATATCTGATAGCTTGGGCAGAAATATCCAAGGAACAATCCTGACATCTTATTGTCATAAACTCTAATTCCTACAGTGATTCTGAACTCCATTCCCTAATATGAATTCAACCTTGTGGATTTGAGCACTGCCTTTTTAGTTCTTATCTAAATTGTGAAGCAACATACTCTGCCTACATAGCCTATTTGAACAATTGTATTTTACACTGCTGTTTTCACCATTAAGTATTAATCTGAATAATGCATGACATAAAGTTACAGGATGGACAATTTAAATTGAGTTAGCACTGCATACCTTCATATTTTGAATCTCTTTACTTGTGTATGCTTGATTACTCAGACTAAATGTTACATTAATGTTTCTTTAATTTTAAAGAGTATGTCCTCCAAATCCTGTAATGGTGTCTTTATAGCCAAAGTAAAACTGGCAAATATTGTTCAGTATATTAATGCAAATATAAATAGATACATTGGAAATATGTACTGGTTAAATCCCATATGTTGAAAATAACTATGTCAGAGCAGTAGGTACATCTCTGCATGCTCAAATAATGGCTTTGGATTAAATGTTTGATGTAGAAAGCTTAGATGGAAAAAAGTGACAATTAGCATGATCAAGGAAAATTAGCATTAATAAATAAATGGCTCGGTCTGAACATTTCTCATTTCTTGCCATATACATGGGAAACTCATGTTTCTTGGACTCAAAAACTGATTTCTTGTATCCTCTTGGGGAAAACTTAGAACATTCTTTGAATATCTGTAAGCCTTTATAGTCTAGGTTCAAGGTCTATTTCAGGACTCTTTCAGGACTTTTCAATGTTGAGAATAAGAAGTATAGATTTTCTTTAAACACTTTCTTTTTACGTTTGTTATAGTCTCTCTTAGCAGTCAGCGATTGTGATACAAAACCTTCTCTGAAGAATGAAAAGAAATAATAAAGCAATGGGTGGATTTTACTAGTCATAAAGGAAGATATATATGTAGCTGAACACATTCTAATCATCCTTTTGTAAATTAAATCTATCACCTAAAGGAGTTAGGTCATGGGGGACCTCAACACAGTTTTCCAATACTTAAAAGGGTGGCTACAAAGAGGACAGAGGCTCTCTCTTCACAAGGAGCCACATGGAGAAGACAAGGAGCAATGGTTACGAGTTGAATCAGGAGAGGTTTCATCTTGATATAAGAAAGAAATTTTTTACAGTAAGGACAATCATTCACTGGAACAACCTCTCCAGGGATGTGGTAGAGTCCCCATCACTGGAGGTTTTCAAGATGCTGTTGGATAGGGTGGTAAATAACCCCATCTAGGCTCCCTTCCTCATGAAAGGCTGGACCAGTTGATCTTTCGAGGTCCTGTCCAACCTGGACTGTTCTATGGTTCTATGATTCTCTGAATTGACATGATCAGAAAGCATTTTGAATCATGAAAAATGAACTTTGATGGGAAAACTAGAAGGGAAACACTAGCAAAGTGCTGGGGAGGAGTAAGTCTTGTGAGGCGATTAAAATATCTTGGTTTATCTAGCTTAGAAAGGGGCCTAAATGAGATATAACTGCTGTTCTTAAACAAAACAGAGGGTAAATACTGGCAAAGTGATGTTTAAGCAAACAGATAATTGTGGTGCAAAACCAAATGAACATAAATGATCTTGGATACATTTAAGCTAAAAGCTTTAAGAGGGTTTATAACCATAGAATGAATAATGTTCTTCATGTTTCAGTAGCAACTAGAAGAGTAGGTACATTTACAAGCAAAGAGTAACAACAGTAAAGGAACAGTTAAGGGTATAGTGAGAATATCTGTTGTGAGAGGTCAAGTAAATACAGGTATTATAACTTGATCCTCATAACTATGCAAATAAATAAGACAATCAAACCCTTAAAACTCCAACATAAAATTTGCTTTGCCACCTGCTTCTAGCTTCTGGTTTATGAAAGCCATTTCCAGGAAGCAACATCTTCCTTTTTTTTTTCTAGGGCTTGTTATTTTTACTCCCTGAAGGTCATCAGGAGGCAGGGCTCATTGCCCTGCAGCGGAGCAAAGTGCCAGCTGGGGCTGCTCACACAGTAAAGGGGTGCATTTCCACATTTAGCACCATTCCACAACCATTCACTTTCTGGATGGAGGTTGAGTGGTGTGTGACCAGCCCCGGTCTTTCTGTAAACGTCCCAAGGGCTGGCACTTCACAGAGACATCTGGGGAGTGGAATGGTAGAGCCCAGGACATGTGATGGAGCTGCTACCGAGACAGAAGTCGGGGAAGGGCTGACACTTCTCCTTTCCTCAGGAATCACCCTGCTCTGTTCCTCAGCCAACACGATACTTCTTCTTTAATAAGAGCTGGTTACATCATGTCATTATAGCCTGTTTATAACCTTGGGAGTCAAGAAAGAAAAAGCCTTCAAGCACAAAAGGGTCTTGGTGCCAGAAAAATTCATTAAAGAAACTCTAAGGATACGATGATGTTCCCATTTTAAAATGCCAAAAAACAATGATTCTCTTTTTATATTCCCGATGATGCAAGTTTTGACCTTCTGCTCATTATTCCAGATTTCCAGACAGTGGAGAACAGAGCCTCCAGGGCTAGGAGGGGGAGAGAACAGGGGACATTCATGGGAAAGCACATCTTTCGTTGTGTGTGAGGGGGGAAAGAAAATGCTGCCTTTTACAGAAGTTACATTTCAATATCACCACAGTCTTCATTACTGAATACAATATTTTTGTGTTTCTATTACAAACTTGAGTTTAGGCTCACTTTCTGCTAAAATGACAACTCCGAATATTATCAGGAAAAAAAAGGTGATTTTAATCTAAACTCTGCCTGCACAAAGCTCTTTTCGTTACAAGCCCAGAAGCCAAGCACAACATATCTACAACATTTGATTAAGATCCACTCAGCATTAAGTATAAACTTATGAGCATAAGTTTCCTCATGCAGTGCTGCTACTAAGATATTGAATGTAGATCTTTTCCTTTGTCTCTTTTCTTGAAGACACTTCTGTCTCTCAGGTACCCTATGCTAAAAAGTAAATTCTTTTTAATGTAAAAAACCTAAATCTGTCATAAGAAACTCTGCTGAAATAACTTACGGCAATATATTAGAAAGAAAAATCCATTGAGAGAGGAACGGTATACAGGTAATCTAGAAGATTAGGAGTGGCAGACCATCAGTCAACATTTAAAGCCTTTACAGATGGAAAACTAGTGGAGGTATGAGTAAGGTGGTTATGACTATTGTAAGATTCACAGAGATGAGCAGGGAACATGAGCATGAACAGAGATGTGAATTCTGAACCACTATGAAACTATTTGTTTTTTAAAATATTTTTATTATTTCACAGTTAAAAAGAAAAATGTCAAATGATATTGACAATTAATAACAAATAAAATTGCATGCTTAGCTTAGGGAAATTAAAAACATAAAATTACATATTACAAGTAGATACTTTGGTAGTTAGAGGTGGGGGCAGCTTGTGGAGATTGTTTGGGTTTTCATCAGCTCATGATTCTATGATATCTGTTTTCATATCTAATACCTCTCTGCATCTGTGGAGCCAGTGGGAGGTACTGAAGCAAGATACCATAACAGCCAGTTGTCATTAATATTTAAGGACCCACTGCATTATTTCTGTTGTGTACAGCATCCCTAACATATGTGCAATAGGGGGATTTAACAGAAGCTCAAGCTACCAAGTCTTTACTATATGCATATATGTGCATGCCATATGCACATTTAAAGGCCATTTGTTTAGGGTTTTTTCCCTCCAATTTTGCAGTCATAAATTAGAATGCAGTCATTAATTACACCCATTCTAAACAGCCAGTAATCTTTCCTCATTATCAGTCAATATGAGTGAGAGGTGGTCAGTATATACAAGTAGCCATTGCTTGTGCAAATTTGAGATTCAAATGCCAGAAGGATGAATTCTGAACTCAAAAACTCTGAAAAGAGGTCTTTTTTACACATAATACTAGTAATAGAGGTTTCGGGTTTATTTTTCCTTTTTAAATTACTGCTTGGAAATTTAATTTATTTGTAACAGTTAATAAACCATACACACTTGGTACAGGCAGCAGGACATAGGTGTATAGTCAATTCCTTGCTCCAGCTTTATTTTTTCCTCAAGCGACTGAAAGAACAAGTGCTAGTCTCCTAGTACAGCTTTATAGAAGGAGCAATGTAACGCAGAAAACCCCAAATTTGCTGTGAGGGAAAATTATAAATTCATAAGATTCATTACTTTGGAAAAAAAACCACAGTTTTGTGAGGATTTGGGGTTTCCTCCTAGAGAGGAGCACTGTTTGCATTTTACATGATAATAGCTGTTTAAAGATTTATAAATTATTCAGTCAAGGTTCTTATCTCCTGGTTTTATAAATGAGACAAATATCAGTTTTAGTTAGAGGTGATGTTGCAGTTTGCCAAAATTCTATTTAATATTTATTTGTGAAGGTTAAATGAACTGTCAAAAAATGCTTAGTCAGAGATGTCTTTTAGAAAGTTATTTTCAGAGATCATGTTTAAGAAAAGATTAATTTCCGTCTCAACATCCAGTATAAAGTAGCTTCATTCTCTTACTTATACTTTTAAAAAACTTCTCTGGATGTGGAATAAAACAATGAATATAAAATAAAAGGTCCTACAAGCTTCTCACTGTTTCTATTGCCCTAGTCATTAAAGCAGTCATCTGTCTACCTGATTAAAGCAGCTGCTTCTGCACTCTAGGTGACTTTTGGCTTGTAAAACACCTGTAAACAAATCTGTCAGACAGAGGCACCAATTCAGAGAGGTTACAGAGCTTCGCATTTTTAAGCTAACAGGGGTATAAATGGTCCCATCTACATCCACAACAGGGCATCTTTACACCACAGCCATAAAGTCATAGCACTTGTGGACATGGAGAGCAGCCCAGACATAGACAAGCTTTGACTGCGTGACTCAGCACATGGCCATGATGTTCCTTGCAACCTTGCAATTTGCTCTTCCTTTTTCTGATCCAGCATGGAAGACTCTCTTCCCAGGACTGTTTGCACACTGTGATATCTGTTTGCACAAAACTACTTGATATTGGCTCTGAGATCATTACAAATTTGACCCTTACAGCCTAACTACAAAATCAAGGCTGTGATAATTATGTGTGTCCATACTGCAAAATTCCAGAAAGCTGGGTGGATGTATTTTGCTCCAGGCTTGGCAGAAACTTGCAGTATGTGAACAACTCTATATTTGATGAATGATAAATTTAATACTTATGAAACCTTTTCACTCAACTGGTCATAGAAAAAAAAATGTTTTTACCAACCCAACCCAAAACAAAACAAAAAAACCCAACAAATAGAATCAAAGATACTTCACACTTCAAGTCTGGTCTAATATTTATATATTTTCTGTGCTTGCTGTGCCCTTTAAAGCTTTTCTAACCATTCCTGTGGCTCTGGATACACTAGAAATCTCGTAGGTTAATTAAGCTGGTTCTTATCAGAAATTACAGTAATGGCCAGCTAGCCAAAACACTGATCTCCCAATGTGCAGCTTAAGCTTTGTATCTGAAAGCAATCATATTTGCAAGCAGCCTGAAATATTATACATACTGCAGCCTAGTATTAAACACCCTCCCATATCTACTTCTGCATTTGGTTCCCAGGACTCACTCTGTCATATTCAGTAGTATTTCACTCTGCAAAGAGCCCCATGGATTTCCACAGAATATATGGTGTAGAGATGCATGTATCACTTGAAGCAAGTCTGTCTTTGGGCCCTATAGTATCTCTCATAACACAAGCAGTACCGTATTTTTAGAGTGTTAACCATACGGGCTGTCCATTGCATCCACAGAGGACTGTACAACATGTTATTGCTCCAGCAAAGATGACTTTAACTTAGATTTCACGCAAAGGAAGGACAGTCAATCTAATGTTAATACTCATAGTTTACATCATTAGCACTATCTTGCTCCTTTTCACTTTATTTCTTCACATGCAACTGTGTCCATGGCTGGAGAAGTTCACATCTAGTCCTATTTTCACAGTAGCATTTAGCTTCCCTGGATAAAGGCCATTCAACTTGATGAACTGTATTGGTGTGTGGAATACAGTGGGTTGTGTCTCTGTGTGTTTTGTTTTGTTTTTTCATTTTGTCAGCAATAAAAAAAAAAATGGCAGTGACTGTTCAGTGAGGTCTGTTCTAGTTTGCTTTAATTTCCTTTGCTTTAATTTCCTAATAGCTGTGTTCATAGGAGAAATCTCTACCATGAGGTACACAGAGTGGAAAAATCCCAGAGGTACTTTTTGGATTCTACAGGGAATCAAAAAATTGCAATTACTCAAAGCATTGCTTCTGAAGCTCTCATGTGGAAAGAATCACGGGGCTTGCTGAATCTCACAACAAAACCTGCTGTCTCAGCAACAATTACTGTAGACGCGCTTACAAACTGACACCAGTGATAATGTCAGTGTGCAGCTGGGATCTTAAATGGAACCTGCTGCTCCACACCAGCTTATTCAAGCAGTTTCATGGGCAGGGAAAAAGCAAGCGGAGAGGGCAGAGATGATGTGACTCTGTGTGTGTGTGTGTGTGTGTGTGAAGGTATATGTAGTTTGCATTCAGAAAAGCAAAAGAAAAAAGCAGAGTCATGCATTTAGAAAAGAAATGTAGAAAAAGGTGACCAGGGTGAGAGGATACCACCTGCCACTCAGCAGGGAATTCGGGGCATCAGGAAAGCAGCACGATGCCAGCAGGTGAACAGGGCAGCAGGAGTCTGGTAACTGGCAGCCAACATGTGGCCAGGCCAGCAGGCAGCAAACACCTGGCCATTTCTTTGTGAACCAGTCAGCGGGAGTCTGGTACAGAGCAGAGAGCAGGTGGACGGGGTGGCAGCCAGGCTGGATACCTGGCAGCTGCTCTGGGGTCAGGTTGTCAAGAGAGCTCACTACACAGAGCCATGAAAAGGTTGTTTGCTTTTTGTCTGTTGCCTTAGGATTCCACATAGTTTAATACGAAAGATGAAACTCAGCTTCTTTGAAGAACCTTTGGTGGGGAAGGGGAAGTCCGTGTCACAGTCTAATAAATTTTCCTATGGTCATATTCAGCGAGATCTTTGGAAGAAAACGTACATGATGGTCATCAGTGTTAAAGAGCTGTCCCAGTTTCAGCATCTCTTGAGCAATACTGGAATGAAATTTCCTTACTCACATTAGTCAGCCATTAAATGATTCTGATTTTAAGTATCATGGTTTGTATTTAGATCTCCAGGCAAGGAAAGCTAACATATTACCCAGCGTAAAACTAGCCACAGCAGTAATAACATTGCAAACATCCTCCAGTGAGCACTACAGCAATGAGATCATTTTTCTAATCTCCAGGGGAAAAAATAGATATTATGGAACAGCTGATGGCATTCATTATAGCTCTGCATACTTTAAGGTGCTACATTGACTGGCACTATCTAGAAACTGGCTTTGTATGTCCATCCTGTCTCTGATGAGCCCTGCAGAGCATGGCAGCCAGAGAAAAACAAGTACTATTGCTGCAGTATCAAAACCCCTGTTGTGAAGGGGACTAGCTGGAACCAGCATGCAAATCAAAGAGATTTTAAGATTTGAGGCTGCATAGGTCATTAAGCTCTTTTAATGAAAATTATATTTTTTCTATGCCTTTTACAGCCTGCAGTCTTTCCCAAAAGAGTTAACTATACAGCTGACCCATTCAATTAAAAAATCTTTCACCAGTTTGAGTCATCTGGGGTAAAGCTCGATATACATGAAATTAAATCAGAATTCTTTCTTTGGAGAGAACAGACAAAACCTCTAGACTGATCGGAATGTGTTTTTGTGGTTTTATTCTTTCTTCCTCTTTTCATTGCTGATACACCACTCTCTGCAGAGTATATTTGCTGCAGGAGAGTAACCTTTTTGGTCCCTGGCAATGACATGCTTCAGGGACTAATACGTTCCTTGGGTGTATAAGCAGATGGATATTATGTAGGAAAAAAGAAGTAGCACTACATCTGACCATTACATTGATGGAATTCCACAGCTAGAAGTCTGCTGCTTGCATTTTAAAGAAAGATTTTTTGAATTAATAATTAAAAAAAAAGATTTGTGAAGATAACCCAGTCCAATGCTTTAATGGAAATATATCAAGTCTTAAGAGGAAGAAAACTGAGGGCAAATCACAGGGGAAAAAAACTAGATACATTGAAAGAAAAGTGCTAACAATTATATAGCTAATGGCATTTATTTCAGAAACAACTGTTGAAATGCTAAAATAATGCATTCCCGTCAGAGTTAGGTTGCATAAATAACAAAACAAAAATAGCTTGTTCAATGGATAGCACGTTATCACCGCAGAAGACTAAAATATACAACCTGGAAAAAAGTGCGAAATACATTAAGAAGCAATCTGCAGGTAAAGACTATAATATATATTCATAAAGGGCAAGAGTTAAGATTGTGCAAGCAACCTTGGCTGTTAATTTCTTGACTGGAGTGCTTAGCTTCGCAACCTTTGCATTTTCTTCATTAAGACATTCTAAGTAATTGATCATTTTTATGGTGTTCAGAGCCTCAGATACCATGGAAACAGACTGAAACTATGGGAGTGGTTGTAGTATTAAAATAATTAGCAGTGAGTTGTGGAACAAAATTGCTGATCAATGCTTATCCCTCCCAGTTCAGTCTCACACTGTGACTTGGTATTATTTGTGGTGTGATTTTTCTCTGTGTTCTTTCGTAAAACTGTACATGTCCCCATCTGCCAGTATGTACACATGTGTTTTTTCCATGTAGTTTAATATGTACTTACTCTCAGAAAGCATGCTCTGTGATGTAAATGTACTCACACACTACTACTTACTGAAAATTAAATTGCCAATGAACTGTTTGCTTTGTTCCAAAGGAAAACCAATAGTTATGTGCACTTGTTTATCAGCACAGTTCCTCCTTTTTGCTGTTATGGCTATTTGCATAATGTAGTCTTAACGTTCCAGATCTGCAGTTCAACACCATGATATATTATTAATAAGATACCTTCTTCCCCATGAAACTGAGAAGTTATGTTTGCTGGAACTTTTGGAAGAGGAAGGAGGGTTTCATTATGAATTGGCAGGAGTTTTTTGTCCTGCGAATCCTCAGGTTTCAGTTTAAGCAAGAAAATCACTTCAACCAACTATATTTGCTCCAGGAAGACTATACAAATGCTATGTGGTGCAACTATGCTCAAGGTTTATTGGGTAAATCATAGAATAGAATCATAGAATCATTTACGTTGGAAAAGACCCTTAAGATCATCGAGTCCAGCCGTAAACCTAACACTGCCAAGTCCACCACTAAACCATGTCCCTAAGCACCACATCTACTTGTCTTTTAAATACCTCCAGGGATGGGGCCTCCACCACTTCCCTTGCCAGCCTGTTCCAATGCTTTCAATGCAGAAAACACCCTTTTATTTGTATTTTTGTAGTGACAAAGGTCTTTCTTAGGAATTCTACTTAGAACCTGGGAGGTAAGAAAAGACCAAAAATTATAATTTTCACATCCTAAGAACCCTGTAATGTTATAGATCCAAAGGCTATATAACAATGCTACACGAGTTTATATTGAAACTGGTTTTAAAGCTGAACTTTCTAATCAAATTTGTACTGTAACTAATGAAGAGGAAGCAGATGTTATTTTGTTGTTGTCAAGAGACAACCAAGAGTGCTGTTGTCAACAAAGTGGGTAAAGACTAATTTTTTACAATAGCAATCACCTTTAAGAATAGATGCTTGTTTTCCACTGAAATCTTTCACACCATTTCATACATCTTGCACTGCAAAGCATATTCCTACTGAGAATATTCCCACAAGAATTCATCTTAGTAAATTGATCTAACCCTAAAACCTTCTCTTAGCCTGGCAATTAATGAAAATGACACATTGTCAAAATGGCTGAAGCGAATGATGTATTGTAGGAATTTGGAGAAGAAATTGGGACTGCTTTTCTCTTCTTCTAATATAAAACTCAGCAGACACTGATTCATTTAAAGAAAATGAGACAGGGGATACCTTTTCTTTCTAGGGCACGTCTGTGCTCATGCCCACATATGCAAATATGCACACACCCTCCATGATAGACAGACACTATGTTTTTTCTTATGAAAATCCTGTCTGTTTAGCAGTAAGAAAAAAAAAAAAAAACAAACAAACTGCTGAGTAATAGCTTCCTATCCATCAGCCAGCATGCATTTATAACAAGTATGCAGCATGTAACACAGCATCTCTGCTGATTGATAGAATGATTTCCTTCAACCATGGGATTTATTCCAGGAAACATGAAGCAAGCCAAAGGCCAACTGGATGACACTGATTTCACCTGAAACTTCAAGACAAATATCTAGGTAGTTATTTGTTTTGGGAGAAGAAGAGGTATTTTTTTGGTAGGTTTGCTTTGTCTTGTTAAAAAAACACTTAAATCTCAAGAATTCTCTCTGAAAGGGAAACCAAGATTCCCTTATTTATGTAAAGAAAATATAACAAAGTTGGACATATCCTTACCGAAGTATTGTGAATGCAAACTCATCTGTGTGAAACATCACGAAGATATTTGAACAATCCCTATTAACACATAAGCCCAGCTTGTTGTAACACACATTAACATCTTTTTCAAACAGGGTGAAACACCATTTGGAGATGCAAAACACCATTTTAAGGTTTTCCAGGTATCATAATGATAGTTTTTTCTTAACGCTGAATATTCATGACGCATCATAAAACTAATGATAAACATAAAAACTGATGTGAACGTTTGACTAATCTGTTCTTATTTGTTTGGAAGAGCTGTAGTAATTGCCTGGTTTGTAAATTAAACATCTGCTATGGGAATAAACAAAAACATAACTGAGCATATTCAAATAAATTGAATTCACCGTAGTTCCATAAATTTTATTATATGGGCTCATCAATTTTATTACACCTGAGTGCTGCATTGCTATAGAAGGCAGTACCTAATTTTCTTTTAGATACCCTATTTGTAACAATAAACGTTTTCTCCTTCTGATAAACTATTGTTCTTATTTAAAGGTTTTGGTTTGCTTTTTTTCTTCTTCTCTAAAAGATGGTCAATAAAACAGCTGACTTAAATAAATTTGATTACTCTGTTCGTTTATTACCAAACTGTTACCCAGGACCAACAGAATGTCAAAAATAGTCTTTACTTGCACAGCAGCCCATTTCAGATATGTCAATTGCTGATTTTTGGTACGCACAAGAAATTAATTTGGCATTTAGAGTAGTATTGCTTTGCTATCTGCCAAGTTTCAAATGGTAAAAGATTGGGACAAAAGCCAAACAGAAAGACATTTAAAATAAAAGCAGAGATCAAGGGGTTTTTTTTGTTTTCTTTTAAGTAAAGAGAAGAAACTGTCTTGGACCAATTTGTTTTTCAACATTAAGATGTTAAAAGCAGTGTCAGACGACAAGTTTGTTTTGGGTTGCAATCATTATTACCCAGTGCATGGTCACCAGAGGTAGAAGACCTGCTTCCTTGATTCCTTCTCTTGTTACCAATCCCAGAGTAGAAAGTCATCATGGTTGCCTGTCACATGACTGCGCTGATCAAGTAGGGTATCCTGATACTCTAACTGTTAGGGTTGAGGAACAAAAGTTGGAAGCATTCCAACTCAAACACTGAAAATGCAATGTTGAAGGCTCCCTGGGGACTCCCGAGCCAGAACTACATCCACAAGGAAAGCAAAGTTCAGTATAAGAGTAAATAGCTGATACATGTCTGGATTTTTACTCTACATAAGGTTATAAAGATCCATAAGCATTAACTTGAATCAAGAATCTCAGAAAACCTTCTGTTCCTCTACTTCAGAAGGGTTTTCCACCTTGCTTACGATTGTGCTTGAGAGGCCTACACCTTTGATGTAAGGTAATTTTGGAGCACGAACATCTTCAGTTTTTGTTTCTCAGTGAGGAAATTCCTCACCAAATTTGATGTACAGCAGGAGATGCCAGAAGAATTCGCCAAAATTGCCTTCAGAAAGGAGAACTTGAAACATAGCACAGAAGTTACTAATCATAGACTGAAGTCTGAAAAGGAGTTCAGCTCAGGGAATGTTAGTTGGAATAGTCGTCATTCCAGGTACTCTCAGTCAGGGGCACCATATCCTAGAGGTAAGTGTAATGATTTGCAAGTCAAAGAAGGTTCAGACTTTCCTCCCGTCAATTCATTCAAACTTGCAGGAACAAGCAGGCCGTACAAGTGAGCCTCTGCCCCACACCCCACACCCTAGTGTGGTGTGGAGTTGCACCACTATGTTCAGGAAGGCACTCAACATTCACTAGAGTAGCAATAAAAATTGTGCCTCTTAGGAATTAATGGCAAAACTGCCATTGGCTTCAGAAGCCAAACTTCTGCGTCCTACATTTCTCATGTTTTGTTAATGAATGTTAATTGTGTGTCATGTGAAAGGAGGATCTGAGCCTACTGATTTCAAATAAGTGGGTGTGTAGGGAATGAAACAGCTATTTTAGTTTTTCACTTGCATTTATACCCTAATTAGTCATGAGTTGGGTTTTTTTTTTGCGAAATTTTAGGAAACAGAGGCCACACTCCAGCAAAAGAATCATCCCTTATGGAGCCTGAGAAATTAATCAGACCACTGTTGGACAGCAGAAATGTCATAAAGATGCAGTTGTCTGTGAATGTTAAACCATCTTTGCCAAGTGGGAAACTTAGTGGCAGAAATTCAAATCACCACGTTCCTTTTGAAGAGTTTTCATCAATGGCTAGATGACCAATAGCCCTGTGTATCCAACACGCTGCACTTTAGAAGCCAAGTCCTTACCATAAGCAATAGGTAAAACTTTACATCTTGATTCTACAGATGGATTTAAACATTAAGTGAGCTTTGGGAATGGGGGAGGAGTGGACTGGCAAGATAAGTCTGTGTAATACTTAGTCACTTATAAATAGACATCTGCACCTAACTTGAGGCAGTTGAATCCCCCTCACAAGTAGTAAGGAGACATAAATTACAAGTCAGAGGCTTTGTCATTAAGGTATGCAGCTGTCCAAAACATAATACTGTGGCAGATACTGAAAAAAATCAGAGCTTGTTCGAACACAAGAAAATCATTCCTTAGACATTAGGAGAGATATAGTGATCATATTACATGATCATCCTAGACCTTCACATTGCTCTGGGGGTTTGGGCTTAATAGCAACCATTACCTTCAGAGATGGAATATTTCTTGTTTTCATTCCACTATACAGAATAGCTATTTCTTAATAATGTAGCTTGTCACAGTGGCAGCAAAAATTAGAAAGAAATTGTTCTCATCATTCCTGGGAAGGCAAAAGCCCACTCTCTCTCTTCCAACAATTTTTAATAGACTGAACACACCACAAAAATATAGAGTTGTTTATTGATTTGAAGTATAGAAAGGTACTATATACATTTCTTATGAAATCTGCCACATATGAAGTGGTAAAGGGAAAAAAAACAGGCTAATCCTAACTCTGCAACAGGTTTCTAGTACTATCTACCCATCTTTGCATAGTGCCTCACTCCTTACCCTCTCCTACTCTGTGTGCAAGATGAACGTGGCTTGTGAAAGAAGTCCTGGACTACCGCTTCACAGGAAAACACACTCTGCACTCTGTGTCACTTCATAGATACACTCAAATGACCTCTGCTGGATGAAATAATAAATTTTGATACATAAAGGCTTTGAGGGAAATAGCCTTTTTTCTCCAAACTTCCTCATTTTTTTTAGTGGTAAGCCATCCAAAATAGTTTCCTGTTTAATGACCAAAGCTTCCCTTCCCTTCCCTTCCCTTCCCTTCCCTTCCCTTCCCTTCCCTTCCCTTCCCTTCCCTTCCCTTCCCTTCCCTTCCCTTCCCTTCCCTTCCCTTCCCTTCCCTTCCCTTCCCTTCCCTTCCCTTCCCTTCCCTTCCCTTCCCTTCCCTTCCCTTCCCTTCCCTTCCCTTCCCTTCCCTTCCCTTCCCTTCCCTTCTTCCCTGCTACTGGGACCCATTTATGTGTCTGGAGAGTCATAGGACAGTGGACTTTATCTTCTACACAGCTCTTGGTCTGAAGCTGCACATTTTTAGGAAGTCTTTCCTCTCTTCCACAAGATTTAGTACATGCAAAGAAATGTGGGATGTATTTGCCCTAAGAACAGCACTGAAAAGCCAGTCTTACCCAAGGCCAACTTCTATCCTGGGTTTCCAAGGCCCCTTAGTCAAAAGACTAAGTCTCCGTCTCATTTCAGTCTCTTGAAAACTCACTGCTTCTTCCTCACTGACCCCAGGACAGAGAGTCCTTCAAGAGCTGTTGGTAGCACTTCATGACTTTCCCTTCACCACAGGCCAACAAAGAAAAAAGGAGTGGGACTGGGCTGGTAGGGCTCTGAAGTGAAGATTTCCAGCAAGTATATCAACTCCAGCTTGATGATTCATTTCCCTGGTCATGCAGCTTTGGCATGTAAATTGAGCTCAAGCATGCCTGCCATGTGCATTACCCTTAGGTGTGCCTCTCAGTGCTGCAGGCTTCGCATACTTAGGAACCTGAAACTACATAATGTATAAGTACAGGCATGGGGTTTATAATAGCTTGGAAGAATCATATTTTCTGCTATAATCCTCTGCAGTTTTTTCCACGTTGTTGATTGGCTGCTTTGGTTTCTCTTGTTATTCTCGCAAAGGTATCATCCTGAATGATGATATCAGAAAACTTGGCACTCCCCTAGGCTGTAATTCTATGGTAGCAAATATTGGAGTGGGTCTGTAATTTGTGATATACAATAACTGCAATAATGGTACAATGCCTGTGGGTAAAGGAGTGGAGGGAACATAATGCAGCTAATAACTATTCATTTGATTGCTTTTTAATTTGTTTTTTTCTGAACATGTACTGTGTGTAATATTTCAACTGTTTCACAATATTTTTGTGAAGGTATTTGTTTATAATTACACATTTATATCATCTGCTGCAGTCAGCTTCCTAAAAGGCAGACATAATTTTCCAAACTTTTTATCATTTTTTTTTTCTATCATATTACATTTTCTATTTTGAGGTATTCTGTACTAATAAGAGGCAGAGATTATATACATATTCCTTTAACCAGACTAGCTCTTTGACATTTTAAAATGAATTGTTTAAGAACAATGCAGTTTATTTCTATATTTCTTTTTTAAAGTCTTTTATACAGATAGTTTATGTCAGGAATTCTATCGTTCTCCTCTGTACAATAATATTTCTTGTGTTCTATTAGAGGACAGTAGTATCCCAAAAAAAAATACTAACCAGAGAGGAGGAGACAGTTTCTTAAAGTCTTTGCTCAAACTCTCATCTGCAACTAATAGTACAGGACAGTAAGAACACCCTTAACCGTACAGTGCTTCTGGGACTAAAACCGTTGCCTGACACAGAATGGTAATTTATGCCTGTGAATGGCCACTGGAATGTTTCTAGCATATACATGATGGACAGTAATAACTGAGGATTTGTATCTGGAGCATTACCAGATCTCCATGGTCTGAAGGATTTCACGTTCTTTATACAGCCCGTCAGGGCAAAGTGATGTAAAGTAGGTCAGGTGCTAGGAGGAGGAAAGTGAGATGGGAAATCATCATTTCGTACAGACATTAGCACATTGTGATCTCATCCGCTGCTGTGAAGCTGTAACACAGACTTGATAAAGTCTGCCAAAAATATTTTTCTTCATGTACCTGTCAGTGACTCTGTCTCCTCCCTACAGTTGTTATGTCTGACTGCAACATGTTCTAAATAATAATGAGCCATGTGGGAAAGTGTTAATGCAATTTGTATGTGAATACTAAGCAACGTATTTTGTACAATTTTGTATAAAATTATACGTTGATAAACATGAACTGCTACGATACTTGTCTTTTGCAGTGAGGTGCATACACATGGCCAAACACCATGTAGGTGTATAAAATACAAATATTCTGTCCACAAAAGGTATCTATTGAGCAAGAAAATATGTCCAATTCCTTTTATGCCATGTAATTTTATGCAGTTTATGAAACCATTCTGCTGGCTTTCAGTACTCATTCTGAATTCTTAACAAAGATGGGGATAAAAATTCTAAATAAGATTTGTGGCAATATTTTTGTGTTAATGCTAATTTTCATGTTCCTTAGCTATAAATTCTCCACTTTTTCCAATCTTGAATCCCTAATGAATCTATTTGCTTTTAGTTTTCTTTATAGACCTCTGTGTGTGCACACAAACATTCATACAGCTGCATACCTTCATCTTTGAACACAAATTCCACACAGCGGGTGTGTATAAGCGTCCCTATATAAGGGATAATTCATATAAGGAATAAAAGACTGCAGCAACTAAGTTGATAAAGGCAATTCAACACAGAACTCCTCTACAATTAGTTACTAATTGCCTCCTACACTGGTTATTTAAGAGCCATCTTCCTCAAACTTAACCTGACAAGTCATATTGTCCTTGTTTAGGTACTGAAATATTCATGTTATTTTCTTTTCATTTACTTTTACCTCAGTTTTAAAGAAACACTTCGTTAAGGTGCTCTAAGACCTTATTAGTGTAGTGTGAGAATGTGGAAGTGTGTGTATAAAGTGAAATATCTCCACACATTCCTGCTTCTGAGTAATTTTGAAGTAAATGGAGGTTCATGGAAAAATGGCAGTTTGTAATAAAGACCATTACATGTATTTATCCGTCTTTTGCAAGAACTGCTGTTAGTACTTGTCATTTTGTGCAAGATCATCCCAAAGAGTCAGCTGCTGTCCTAAACATGGCTTATCTTATATGAATTCTTCGTCTCCTTCTGCTGTATATTTTACAGATTTTACAGAAACTGAGATTTTACTAATCATTTTAGCATCTTCATATTTACATATACCAGGTTGTATACATATCAGACCAAACAAGAATCTTAATGGAAAAAAAAGTAAATTTACCTTCAGGACAATGTCAGGCATACATCTGACTTGAATTTAGGTAGTTTTGCAGTTTTCAAATTAATTGGCCTTCCCACAGTGATCCTTTCCAGCTCCTCCACCAGACATACAGAGGAAGATATCAGTGTAACAGATAAAAGACTTATTTTACACAAAGAGATGGATGCTTTCCAGATGAGTAAACCCGTCCACTGCAGTGAAAGAACATGCATTAGTTTGTGCCATGATGAAGATATCAGGGAACAGTCTAGAAACTCCTCCTGAAGCTGCTGAAAAATGCCCTTCAGGGAAAAAAGATGGCAGTTGGAATGGAAAAGATATTCATCTGTATATACATCCAATATTCATCCATATTCAGAAAACTGAAATATTACTGGGAAAAGGGCTTACTCCCAGACTATCTCTTGGCAATTCTCAGACCAGCAGGCCACTGCCTTATCTTTATATTAGATAGCCTTTGTTTAAAACACTGGAAGAGGTAGCAGCAGAACCATTCCCTTTCCTTCCTTCACCACTCCCAGACATGTTACTGAACATGTGAGAGTTATATGCTAATATGTGAGAGTGATGCTCACTCTCTCTCTTTATCTTTTAAGGTTTTATCTCCAGATTCAACAGGAAGGGAGAAGAGCACCTTGCCCAATGAAGATTAGCACCAAGATTGGCTTTTAATGGGTGGGAGATGTGAACTAAATCTCTTGGGCACTTTCATCTCCTAGGTGTCTGCTATATAAAAGGGGACATCACTTCTCCTACTCTGGCATTTTAAAACAAGATTCAGGTCTGCTCTGTTTTAGTAAAGAAACTGTGTCTCTCTATTGGTGTGGGTTTTGAACATTGAATCCCAAGGGATAAAGTGTCTTTTCATAGCTTTGTTTAGAACCCCAAAATCCTAGAAGGGCACAGGATTTCAAACACTCCTGTCTTCCTTGTTGGATCCTTCTTTAAAGCTGCAAACCTAGTCTATTGTTAAGCTACAACCAGTGTAAGGTAACCTACACTTTAATACATTAGCTGTTGGGGAAGCAAATGGTGGTGCTGGGCTCTCCCTTGCGCTCAGGGTGAGGTAGGGTCCTGAGCAGATGCAACACAGGCAGCTGCAGCATCCTGCTGAAAATGTGCAAGCCTTTATTTCAGTCCAGATCACTGAGCCAGTGTTTTTACCTTTTGTTCCTGACTGAGAAGAATTTCATGTATTTATGTCCAGAAGTCAGCATACTGAAATATGAGGCATCCCTCTTCCTAGCTATAGCCCTGAGACAAAGCCGTTCAAAGCAAGAAGCTGTGTGATCTCCAATTAGACAATCCAAAACAACTGTGCCAATAACTGCCTATAGCCAAAATCATCTCTTAAATACCATTTATAATAGTTCCTTCAATACAGAGTGTGAAATATCATTGGCTCTGCTATTCTGGGTATCCCACTGTTCTGACAATTTCATTAAACCCTTAATAATCCTTTAAAATGAGCAATGATTAATCTATTCATTTGTAAGCCTTGTTGTTGAACGCAGTGATAGACATCATGTTCTTTCACTGTTAACAAGTGCTGATTCTTGGGCATTGTGACAAGTTTCATTTGTCAGTGTTCCTGCAATTTTCCACAGAGTTACCACTCTTTCCATCAGGGTATCCACATTTGGACTAAGCAATGTTGCCAAAGAAATCCCACACAGTTTATCACAACTTCTTAATAAAGATAGCCTGTGGTAATTCTTTGTGCTATCAAGGTGTATAAATATGATTCAGCATTGTGTTTGAAAGGAAAAGAGAGGTAAGAGATTTACAGATGAATTTCTCTTTTGGACATCTACCTAACAGCATATGTCTCAATTGTTTGGAAAGCCATTACAATTGTTTCCTGAATCAAAAAACATGGTTTGATGAAACAGAGAAGAAAATTGTTTGCTAGGGAAGCAAATACATGCTATTATTTTTTTCATGAATAAATTCTGCAAAGTAGTGAAATTAGACAAAAGCTTTAAAGAAAGAATATTCATTTCTCTCTCTCCAGTCTCCTAAACTAATACTTAGAGATGCAATCTCACCTAAAGATAGCTGTGCTATTGCTTCTATCTTTTCATATTTCATTTATACAGCAGAATGTCACAAAAATTACATAAAAACAAGACACACACAAACACCTTCCCAAAAAGAAAAAAAAAAAAAAAAAAAAAAAACCAGAAAACTAAAGAATCATAGGACAATTTTCTCGAGGAAAAACTCTAGCTCTCCAGCTGGCTGTCCCTATGCCTTCGTTTGACTTCCAGCAATGCCACTGGTTGGTTCAATACTTGCAGATAAATTGCAGGTTGCTGCTCCTCTGATTCACCTGCTACTCTTTTAGTCTGCAGAAGTCACTCAAGCTGGGTGAAATGAAGAGGCCTGCATGAGAAAACTGCTACAGCCATGTTAATATGTCTATGTCAGTTGCTCTCCTCAGAGGTGGAGAGAAGATACCATCCCTTAGTGGCTCTTCTTCAGCAAACACTTTGGAGAGTTTGTAAAGCAGAACAGAAGAGTGACATGCCACACATCTGTAAAGCAGAGCAGAAGGGTGAGGTACTACATGACTGGGCAGAACACCAAAAAGATGGTCTAGGAAGAAAGAGCCTTAATCTGTAGGTGCCACTGTGGAAGTGCTTTCAGATCTCACACCCAACATGATGATTTGTTTCTGGTATCAAAATGAAAAAGAAAAACAACGAAGTGGGGTATGCTTTCCCGCATACCCAACTGAATCTTTTCCTGCAGCTGGAACATTTGTAACTCGTTGCTGCAGTGTGCCTGGTGCCAAATAATGTGTGTACTTCTGGCTCTCATCATGTCCTGCGTTCATCTCTTGAGGATTAATTGCAAGCTGCTGCTTCTCTGATTAGTTCTGTAAGTTCGGTAGGGCCATGATAATTTCTCATGTTCGGTGAACTGAGAAGCCTCTTACTCATATATGTACAGGGTTTCTCTCCTTTACCTGGCTCTCTCTTTTCATGAAACATTTAATTTCCTCAGAGATCTCTACTCCTGGCTGATATTGGCCAAGATATCTCAAAGTTAAGGGAGGAAAGAAAGATCTATATAAGTGCAGATATTGATCAAAGGTGTGATTGTTTGAGCCTGGATTTCCTGAGGAGCCAGGCTAAAAGCCATATAATGGCAAGGTTTCTGAGCTTATAAATTATTATTGCATTTGATAACAGTTATGATGACTAAAATGTCTTTAATTTCTGACTTGCCATGTCCCAGCTGGGCTGTGCAAAGCCCTGACACTTTGATGTTTTTCTCTCAAACTATATGTCAATATTTCTCCTGAAGCCATAGGGCTGGTTATTGTGCGTCTGCACAAGGAGGTCCTTGCTGGTCTGACTCACAGCTATTTGACATTAATGTTTTTCCTGTAACTTTTCATAACTTCATTTGAAATTCTCAAATCACTTTGTTGACACTAGTTAAACCTTAACAACAACCTTCTGAAGTAAGTATTGTACTTTCAGTTTTTAATTGAGAAAACAAAAGGAAACATAAAGCCATCATCAGAAATTCTGTTCTGGTTATATTTGAGCTGGAGCAAACAATTGCCTGTTGCCTGGCCATGATTACCCAGGCCTCAGATCTGCCAACAAAACTGCACGAGTAGCACCTAACCTAGTTCTGTCAGAGAAATCACGGATACCTTACATACTTATAATAACAGGGCTTCCTAACCCACATTATTTTGATGGGATTGGATTTAAGGCATAATTACATGGACAGTTATTCCAGAATAGCTGAGGGAAGGTAACCCCTGGCAGGGAGTCAATGTTAAACCCTTGTAGGTGGAAAGGGAATGTTAGCCTCTTAAATTGCCTGATTTGCAATGGAGCAGTGTGTCTCACCACAGCCTCAGCTCCCTGAGAGCAATGATCCATAAGGCCATGATTTAGGTACACTGATAGATTAATTGGGTGCACTGTTCACTTGATATACATAAGTACGTCTTTCAAGTACCTTTTTACATTCTGTGAGAGAGCTGACACACTTAAATGTACAATCTCTTCTTTAATTGAAGCTGTATCTGAAAAGGAAGGAAGGATTCTGAAGGGTCTACTAGAATCTCTAGCATCTCTAGAAATATTATTCACCCAAAGCTGAGGAATATTGTGGAATGAAAAAGGAAGCCATGACTACTAGCAGTTTTAGTTTGAATAATTGTTTCAGAAAATAACAATTACAAAGTCTAAGTCATCATAAAATACTCCAAAATCTTTTTGCATAGCAGATAGCGTAGCACACAAATAAACATAATAATTGCTACTGGTTTAAGCTGCTAATCAAAATAAATTACCAGAGTAACACAATCAGAAGCTGCCATGACATGAGACTGGTTAGCACAATCTGGCATTTATAAGATAACCATAGTTATCTTTGTGTTTCACTGTATATGCTGCCAAGTTTAGGCCGTGTTGTGATCCAGTTAGTCATGCTGATTAATACTACTCTGTGAGCATAATGCCATTGATTAACTAGGATGACTCACTGAGTAAAGCCCTATTCAATATAAGTAACAAAGCAGAATCTGACCCTTTTGGAAAAAAGTATTCTATTTAAAGAGCTCATAGGGGCATCCGCTTTGGGAATTATATCATCAAGTTCATGCTGGCCTGCCATCCACCTACACTGGCCATATAAAATAAATATAATTTTGTTTAATGTTTTTTTCAATTTAATGTTTGAACCTTGTAGAAAAAGAAACTGCAGCTAAAGCAAGCATTTTTGAAGTATTTCAATGAAATAAGCATACAAGCTATATATTGACCAATAAGTACAATATTGAAACAAACAAATAAACCAAACAAAACCCAGTAAAATCCAGAAAACTAAGAGTTAATACTTCATCTATTGACTTTTTAAAGGCTAATAGGTTCACAAAAGAATCGGTTTAAAAGAAATAGTTGACTAACTGAACATAGTGGGGAAAATCCATATTTTAAAAAAGCTGACTTTATTTACAGGTTTTGTTATACAGTATGAATATTCACTGAGCCCTAAAATGCTACACTTCAAGGAACTGCTTATTTCTTTGCCTATTGGCTTCTGAATGAAAATCTGACATACACAGTGAAATATTTATTTAAAACATCAGTTTATTTGCTGTACAAGCTTCCTTGTACTTATCTGTCTCTAATTATACTTCTGCTGAAGTTGCTGCATTATCATAATAGAAAACCCATTAGTTACTTGTGTAGTATTATCTTCCTGTAATCTGTCTCCTCCTGAGTTACCATATACATTATGCTTTATTTCTCTGCTGCACTCACAATAGGCTTTTTCTGCAGTACTTCATAAGCAGAAGATACATATTATTACTATTTTTTTGAATACTATCGTACTTCAGCTATGAATAACAAGGCAGTATCTGGGCTCCTCAGTGCATGTCAGCTTGAGCCTTTTTCTATATGCTGTCATACCAGCAATGTGCTGAGATTAGATCTAACCATATAGATGTAGTCAAGATCTTCTACCCTTGATGTGCAGGTTGTCAGCGAGGCCTTCCTGGGTTCTTGAGTGTGTAAGCGCACAGCGTTCCCCAGCCCAAACACTCAAGCACTAGAGCTGCACTCGTTCCCTGTTGCACTCATTCTGCAGCCCTGCTTTCACCACTTACTTAAAGGAACTCTCCATTAGCAAGAATTAGCAAAAATCTAGTACTTTTTTCACATCAACTTAAAGCAATATGAAGTTCTGTTTAGCCTTTGCCCTGCCACGTAAGTTGTCTACTCGCATCTGATTAACTGCTCATGTAATTTCCCTTCACATGCGCAGCGCTGCAGTATGCGCACAATGGACAACAGCTCTGCCATTTGTGAGTGACGTGCCATAAACCAGAGAACACCAAAACTTCAGGCATGCTGCAAACACGAGGAATTATGCAAAGCTTGTTTCCTGGCCAGCTATGTCATCGTTGAAGTTGGCAGCAGGCTGTCACTGCCATTCACAAGGGCCAGTTGTCATATGCCTTTGGCTGACCAAGTTGCAGGGCTTTTCCTGGAGCAAGGTCTTGGCTGTCCCAGGATTGTTTCTGCTCCGATACAGATCTTTTGACTTGCTGTTCAGATTTCTACCAGGGCCAGGAGGTTTTGGATCATTATTTCATTAACTGTTTGCTGCTTCTGCCTCTTTTGTGGTATCCAGATAAAACTTGGAAATAGAAAATAGCGAAGATCAGTGTGTTTAAACAAGTGTCAAAGATTAATATACAGTGCCAGCAAACCTCACGAGACCTGCAGATTGATATTTAATAGTATGACTCCCACATTGTTCATACAAGAAATGTAAGTTCAAAGGAAAAGTCTGTCTATTATATTTAGATGACAACCTTTTCCACTAAAACTTGGGGACAAAAATAGGGGCCTGTCTCAGTTTTGGATTCCGGTTCACATTGCTGCATGTGGGTGGTGGTGCCTATCTTTTGTGTAGGATCTGGGTGGTTGAAAAGCTAACTCAGACAAGTGCATCTCCACCACCACAGAAGAGCATGGACATAAACTAGCTCATGAGACTAGAGTGCAGCTATCCAACGGCACTTTTGTTGTTTTAGAAGGAAAGATCAAAAGAAAACATAGAGTTGGCAAGTAACTTTTCTTATGTTGTGGTTTTTCAACAGAGTGGGAATACAATGTATTTCTCCAACTTTATCAAGGTGACATAGCGAGTTAATAATCGAGTCAAAGATAATTCTTGGTTATTCGGCTAAGAATTCTGTCTCTTCATAGATTAATGTTAGACTACCAAATTACAATCAGAGAATATGAAAAAAAAGACTCTCTCATTCTATCTTGAATTTATTCATTATATAGCAGACTTTTCTTCAGTGATAATTAGTCTTCAAGATGTAAAGCGTATGTATTTCAAAGACAATTAATTTTGATTTGGTACTGCTCAACTAGGTAAAGTGAAGGCTATGTGCTTCAGAGTGGATTTTTTTATTTTATGGAAAAGTTTAACTCCAAAGGGTCTTATTTGGCTTCAATAGTCTAAGCTCATCAATATTACTTCAAGGAGACTGAACATACATCTGACTTTGAGACTTGCAAATAGAACTGCTGGCTACTAAAGATGTCTTCTCTTATCCTTACTTATCTTCTCTTATCTTTACTGGGCCAGACAATGGATATGAAAAATAAAAAAAAAAAAAAAAAAAATCCTCAAAATACTGTTTCAAGTTTTTAAAAGTACATAACGGTCCATTTCAGCCGTCCAAAATGTTAAAACTTCTTAAATGAAATGTATTTAAGAGGAAAAATTATTCTGTATTCCAGACAGACACAGATATTAAAAAAAAAAAAAAAAAATTATGAATATGAACCAAGAGTTCTATTAGTTCACTGTAGAGTTTTTTTGGAAAGATGACCCAACTGTCCAAAATCAGAAGTAATTAACTATCAAAGTATCTTCAGTTAAAATCAGGTCCAGAGTATTCTACATTTCAGCCATTCTCACTGGTGACACAGAGTCACATCTCTGGAGTACTGAAACCATATTCTCTCCCACAATTCTCTCCTACTTGGATTAATATTTGGCAATGGGCAGCAAAACCTTTAATATCCACCTATGATGCCTGTATACAGCTGTTTAGGGTGGTCATGGAAATTGTATAGAGTTTCCAACACTAGCCTAATTATCAGCGCAGCGATCTGATAAAATCTGGTCCTCTGCTTAAAAGACAAAGCCTACTCCCCGAGAAATGTCCAATCCTTCAGGTAATTTTTCTGCAATTTTTATACAGCCTCACTAAGTAAAATCATAACCAGATGTAATATTTAACCAGATGTAATATTTCAGATTAAATAACACATTTTTACCACTTTGTATTTACTCAACACAATTTACCTCAGAACACATGGCTGGAAGATTTACAGAAAAAAATGAGTGTGTGTGACATCTTAATTGCAAGCAGGACATATCTTAAGTCAAAGGTGATGGGTTTAGGTCTGCAACATAAAGTTCTAGACAACTCATAAATTTATGTTTTCCTCAGACTTTAGTTCTTAAAACTACTACTTTACTCCATTCTTAACAATGTTTGCAGAAGTTTGAACTATGGGTACTTTATGTCAATTTATCTTCAAAATCTTTGAACAGCCGTGAGTTTACTAAAAAAATGAATAAACTCAGAGTGTATTTTGGTTGAATTAACCAACTGTTTGAAAGTCTTGATTTAGATTAATATTCATTTTATTTATGAATTCAGAATCATAACAAATGCATGAAAATAGGTGATACTTTTATTTCCCTAAATGTTTTTCTATAGCTGAAACTAATACCTCTACTTGAAGAACCATTATTTTAAAGATTGATGGTAGGAAAAAGCACAGCTAGAAAGCAATGCTAATCAAAAGGAGAGCACTGCCTTTACAGTTAAGTCTATATGGTCTCTAAATATGTATTAAGGAGTGTAACTTAAAAACAAACAAACAAACAAAACAAAACAAAACAAAACAAAAAAACCTCTGAGATTTTTGTAGCTTAACTTTTGAAAAGATTTGTAGCTGCTCACATTTCTGAAAAAATCAAGACATTTCTGCGTATGTGCTTAAATATAGCTTTAGGAATTTAACTTTGCTGAGTCAGATTTAAAATGTTTCAATCTAAAGCTGTGATTTTTAATTCCTATTTCAGTTTTCCAGACTGCAGTTCCAGCTCCTTAGCCTTTAGCAGCAAAGTCCTACCAAAACATTAGCAAATCATGCTGAGATTGTTCAGGGAGGTGGTCTTAGTGATGGAAAATGAGAAATTGTACAGCAAAGGGAAAGTATAAGGATGCTCTGCAAACTGCAACACAGAAATGCATGTCCTTACTGGACATTCCCATAGCTGCAAGAAAGGGGAATACCTTGAAGTTAAATTCAACAGCAGGACTAGGATTTGACTGCCATAAAATAAAAACAAACAAACAAACAAACACAAAAACAAAACCAAAAAAATCCCAAACAACAAAAAACTCAGACAGACTAAACAGAACCATTGCAAGGCTTTGCAGCAGACCTCTGCACTTCAGGTTGATGGTAGATCTTGGAAGGGAACAAATGCCAAAAAATAGCAAGCACTTTGCAGTCTTACAATTCTGACTGCCACTCTTCCTGGAGCGCCTGGCAAAAGTTTGTATCCAACCTTGACTATTACATCCAGTTTGTAAATGGTTTATACCTTGCAAGTTGTGAGAAATTAATTACTTTGACTGAAGATTATTTCTCAGTTCCAGCAGAGGACTTGTAATAACATTGCTGGATAAGATCAAATCGCACATTGAGGATCCTAAATTCAGTAGTGTCTGAGCAGTATGATCTAGCTTGCTTTAATTAATTAACCCCTCAAAAATTGCAGCATTGAACATCCAGTTGAGAGAGCAATTAATGCCTACAACAAATTATGTCAACATTCTGTTATGTTTTATTCATATACAACTTCGTATAATGTAATTAGAGACTAAGGGCTTCTAATTCTGCCGTTATTTACACGCGGCACATTGCACACTTCATTGACTAATGTGAACCAAAAAATGAAGATATAAGACTTTCTTATTTCAATTACCTGAAGCTAATGTTCTGCTGCCTACAGCTTGTATGTACATATTGGAAGAAGTGTCAGGCATCCTGCAGCATGGTATGGCATGTTGAATAAAAATCAGCAAAAACACAAGAAAGGTTAACTTGCCGTGAAATAGAAACATGCCAATCTTTATAAACTGGAAATAATCAAAGAAAAAAGATGAGAAAAAATTAAGAGCTTCTCATTTTTAAATTGGAATTATGACATGTAATTCAGATTTCCAGTTTTACTTAACCTTGTGATCTTTGCCACCTGAACCCAATCACTAAACTGACTGTTTCATACACTTTCTAAGTAAGTAGCCAAAACAGAGATTTCAGCTGACAGCTTGACATATTTTGCCATCCCTTTAACTAGTGCTGACAAGTCATGATTGGTAATAATCATTATTAGTATGGATATTACAGCAGCTCCTATGAGCTTTATCCAAAATCTCCATTACAGAAGAACTGTAACAGTACAGTGTCAAATCCAACCCTTTTCCCAAGGGCTTGGAGGATAACTGGTCAAGATCTTTTGAGCAAATAAGTAGTATTTGTATGATGAAGAATACACTTATTAAATGTATTAAATGATTTGTGAAAGATCATACTGTTAACTCACACATTCTTCTTGATCATTTAGGTGAAATATGGCACATTTAACAATGTTCTTGAGTACAAGCCATATTTGTGAAACACCCTAACTATCAACATGAAAAATCCTGACTTTGTCTGCATTTACATATCTATTTTTGATGGGTCTTTGTAAGTATAGCAAGTGAGTATTAGCCAATCAAAGCAGGAGTATTCTAAACCTTTATTTCAGAGAAAAAAAGTACAGCATATGTTACACATTATAAATTAGTCTAACTTTTGATATGTTAATTTAGTTTGTATGGTATTATAGCAGTAAGGACATTTAAGAAGCATTAAACTCACATATGCTTGTTGATTGCTTTTGGATGTCTTCAGATTTTTTAATCCTGATTGTGATACGGCTTGAGATGCACCTTTATCTAGTCCAATGTTTAACATCTACTTGATTACCATTGCCTTATCGAGAGCCTTTTTAAGCCAGTGATTGTCTTTTCTGAAGCTGTACCTGTCTAGTGGGTCCCTGGTTCATAATGAGAGCCCTCTACCACTATAGTAAGACATGCAATAGATAACCTTTCTGCTATGATTTTTCCCATATTCAAGATGTTATTCTCTCTGTCTGAATTCAACCAAGCTCCAAGAATTCTCCTCATGCATTAACACCAGAGATACTGCAGATGCTTAGTATGAATTATGTGGGGATTTGCTAATCTTTCTTCCAACAAGAGTAGTGTTGAAAGCAGAAGGGCGGACAGTGTGACAATCTGTAGTATAAGTACTATGATCTATTCACAAGAAAAAGTCCTGGGCTGCTTTTGGACCTCACCAATGCATCACAAGTGGATGGGTTAAGGACAAAAGAAAGGAAAAGAGGTTATTAATCATAAAATGAAAAGAAGGAGCAGATGAGCAACTCCAAAACCAACTATCTATGGAATCTGTAAACTGTGGAACGAGCAAAGGCCTGACTCTTAGAAAGTTGTACTTTAATTTGGACTCTCTGGTATCAAATAAAAGACAATTGCAACTGAGGCCTGTTGTTTAATTAGGACTTTTATGATACGTTGCTCTGGTATGGATTGTGTGGTGTCTACTAACTGGAACTAATGCAACACCCTTTCCCTTAGTGAGTGTACAACTGGTTTCTCTCTCCTGTACCCAACTGGCTAGTTATAAAACCAAAGTGTCTTTGAAAGGTGTACTTAGTTTTAAATGTGACTGATCTCAGCTAATGGATTCAAATATTATCAGGATAGGGGTAGACAAGATGGACAGATGTTCATAAGCACATATATGGACTAATTACAGAAACCATGCTGTCTTAACAAACTAGGTTAACCCCCAAAAAAGTAGATGTAGTTAAGGATATCTTTTAACTCAGATCAGTGATATAGTATCTCCCTTAGACTTTATTAATAAATTACAGGTTTGGTCAATTTAGACTTAGCAGTATTCTTGTACTATTCTAGTATTGAAGATAGCAAAAGCAAATAGAGAATCTCTGGTAATTATCTTTGTAGCATGCAGGGTGTTTCTCATGCTGTTATACAAAGGTGATTCTCAATAAATAACTCAGTCCTAAAACTGAGTTATATTATTTTCCTGACTAGGAGATTCCCACCCTCTCCCATTAAAATTGCATGTGGTTCTGTGGTGAATATTTAAAATTATTATATCAAAAGCTGCTATAACAGTTTTTAGTGGATACTTGGCAAGTGTTCTTTTGAAAATGATGTTATGCACAGCTCAAATAAAGAAGCAATTGAAAGTAAAGAGTAAAAAATCTGATAATAATAATGGGAAAAATGTAATGACCTGTAAATAGACACATAAAAAACCCTAACTTTACTGTAGACTCTTGTACGTTTTGTCTCCATGTGTTCAACCCTTTCACATTTTTTTCAAGATGATTAGTAATCTGATTTTTCTCCCAAATTCAAATTAAATTCCCTCCCTTCCTTCTGTTGAACAGGACTTCATCTTTGCAGTGACTTTCAAAGCAACAGGATAGACCTAAAGTAATTTAAATTTCTGGTTCTGCTGTTAAAATGAGAGAAAAAAAATTCTGCTGTGCTTTGAACTCTAACTTGGGGTTTATGTCCTTTCTGCTCCATAAATCAACAACCTGGACTTCTGTGATTTGTACTGTATTTCCAAATCTCACTGACTATCCTACATCATGTAAATAACTTTATAAAGTACAAGGACTGCTATGCAAAAAAGAAAAACAGAAATTTAACTCTTTGATTGATTGCACTTTCCGGATCTCCAGAGGGCTTGATAGGAGTTTCTAAGAGGTTTTAAAGAGTAGCTAAAATCAAAACCTCCCTTCTACCTAATAGTGTGGATCACAGCAGAAAATCTATGACTTGAAAATGTTTCTTGTTCTCCTTCAGTTCCACACTGTCCACCTTATTTTTCAGATTTATTGCAGTTTGGTGAACAAAACTGGACAACAATGATGAGGTTTTTCCAATGCAGACTGTATTGGCTCTTGACTGTAGGGTCAGGCTGTATTTCTATTTGCATATCTGTCTTTTCTTGATAAAATTTCTTTATTGACGTGTATCCACATTATGATCCAGTATATCCACTATATCTCACAGACTTTTTTGGTATGAATTTTGCCCTGTTTCACCCTTAGTAAAAATCTGCAAACTGAATGGCAGCACCTCTTCCCAACAACTACATTCTTTTTTTGCTAAAAAACAAAACTAATATAACTTTAACATGTCATAAAAGTGGGGTGGACTTTCCTTTGCAAATCCCACAGTTAAATGATGAGGGAGAATGAGAACCTTGTTTAATAATTTTAATAATGCTCTAACTGCTTCCTCTGCATTTCTGTTTCTTTAATACAAATTTTAATAGCATTTTTTTCCCATGGAGATAAACAGGTGAAAGTTTCTCTGTTCAAGACCTCAGAACTGATTTAACAGTTTGTTGTTGGACAGTTATGACATCCTGTGACATATTTGATACTTTACAAATATTCATTATCCTGAAATTAATTCAAAAGGTCCCCAGCCATCAGGAGTTTGCAATGTAAGCCTGAGTTGAGAAAATAAGGGGAATATGAGGTGAAAATGATAAATTTATTTGATTCACACAAGTATAGTCACAACATACCAGTTACTTATCCTGTTTATAGAACTTACAGGGGAGAAGATTTTTAGCCTGACATCTGAAGGTGATTAATTCAGTGACACAGCAGAGTCTTAGAAGGAGTTGCTCCAGTATATCGGTTGTATCATGGAAGAAAGCACACAGATATTTGAAGGAAAATTGGCTTGATGGGTAATGCAGGCTGGCATTTCCTGGCACATTCAACTTGATGACTCAGTGGTGAATAAAAGATGGGAGGGTTTATAATTAAGGGCTTTAAAAGAGAAGACTAGTAGTTTATAATTACATGTTTGAATATATCATTTGTTTCTTCTGAATACTAATGGATCTTTTAAATTTGCTTTCTACAAACAACTGAGTTAGTGCAATTCCATTCCCCAAATGCTTGCAGGATGCAAACAAACAAGCATTGCGAGTATGGCCAAAGCAAATTTATTGAAAACTGTGTGTTGCATAAAAATTTGTGGTACTACACTTTCAGGCCTTCATTTGAACTTGTACTTTGAGTGTCTCTGCAACCGACCCCTCCTGCCCTCCTTAGACGTCCCTTCCCACACCCTTGACCCCTTCAGTGCCGAAACCCTGTGGCAACAGGGAAAGGTAGGTGCCTCTTTTCCCCCCAGAGTCGCGTTTGCTGCAATCCAGCCCCTCCAGCACGCTTGCTTATGGCAGGTCTTTCTTGCTTGTTTTCTCACTGATATAAAACTGACCATCTAGAAGAAGATTACTGTGTTTTTATGACTGGGATAATTACACTGATGTAAGAAACCCTGATAGATAGATGGATCTCTGATAAATACTTTGTGAAACCCATAAAAAACAAAAGCAGCATTTCCAACAATGTGTTTAGCATTCCTTGAGGTGATTGATAATCTGATTTTTTCCCTCAAAAAAATTCAAAATTAAATCTCCCACCTTCTGTCAAACAGAACTTAATATTTACAGTGACTTTCAAAGCTGCGGGGTAGTCTTTGTAAATGAATTTCCTTGTTACATGATAAAAATTACACTGCAGTTCTAAAACCTAATTTAGGGTGTATGGTCTTTCAGCTCCATAAATCACCAGCATGTCCTTCAGCTGAAATATGCTCACCACTTCTCACAGACTGTAATATATTACATAACTATATAAAATATAAGGTGCAGTAACAGACCCTCTTAAAAATCAAATTCAGGACTGAGCTTATATATACATATAAAAATCCATTTAATTGGGATAATACTATGATATAAAACTTGAAACTGAATTAAAATGACTTATGCTTTCAGATCCTCTTTAGAGATTGAGTTCAGTTAACATGAGAGAAACTTTTTAGCCTATACAAATGCCACAGGACATTAATATACACCTTTGAAATTACTTTTTTTTAACTCTTGCTGATTACAAAGACTTATTGTCTCTTGTCTACCTCACTATTCCCTTTCAAAACTGGTGTAGAACAGAACCAAAAGTACTGGTCATTTATTATGATTTATAAATATTAATGCCCTTCTACAGGTTTTCTCTCCCTTTGGAGAGGTCCTTTTCCTCAGTGCCTTACCACTGAGGCATCAAGACATTGACAGCCAATTCAAGGGATGTGTATCTGGGTAAAGAATGGGCATTGTGCAAGCTGCACGGTAGTAAGATGGCTGCAACTCATTATCTTTCTGTCCAGTAAAACAACATGTTTCTTCTTAACGATGTGCTTCATTTTCAGCTTCTCATTGGTTTGTGCAATGTAACCGTTAGAAATAATGGGAAGTCCCATCTTGCAGTCTGAAAATCAGGTTCAATATCTGCTTTTGTTCAATACCCCTTCCTTACAGCAACTATTTCTATGTTCTCATCTTTATCATTCCATGTTGCAGAGTAAATCTTTCACTGTTTCTTTTACTCTTTGTTATTCTTAGCTTAGTGCTTTTTCCCCTTTGGTACATTTTTCTGAGACTGCTGGAATCATTTGCATTAATTTGTGAGTGTTTGTAAGTATTTCTGTGCAAAAGGTGAATAAAAGTTACGTTCTGCAGGTACACAGCTTGCAGTTCTAAGCTGTGAACAGAATTCATCTGCCTGGGACCCTGCATTCTCCTAAATGAAGATTATCTCTGCTGTTATTTGGAGCAATGCCTGAGTGCATTTGGAATATGTTCAGGATCTCAAATGAGAACATGTATCTTGAAATTGGATAAAAACTAGTCAGTAAGCTTTGAGATGCATGCCAGATGGAGGAATCACAATGGTTGGGGGGCAATATATATTTAATGTAGCAATAAAAAGTGGTAAGGAAATTGGTACACCTGCAAAATGCAGATACCATCAAGCTAATGCCAACTGAGCCTTGCTATAGTACAGACACACCAGGCCAAGGATCACCTTGGAGTGATAAGTCCCATGGAGATATACATGGCTTATTAACTCACCAAATAGTTATCTCAAATCCAGAGGCAACTTAGACTCTCTGCATGTCACTGTGGTGTGTGCAAACACTAGGATCTCTGCAGTCCAGTGTAGTATAGACATGCCCAGTGCATGTTTAGACTGCTTCTGTTTATACTCTTTCTCTAGCAATATTCTTTTGCATAAGTAAGCACTACTTTGCATTTTTTGTTATTGCATTTAATGGCTTGTCACAGCTCCAAGAGTGAATTCTACCACACGATCCAAATCCAAGCATACATTTTGGGAAAATATAGTCTGTGAAATGCATCTAAAAATGGAAGAAATTTAAAACCGCTGCTCTGATATGAAAGAAAGCCTTCTATTTTAAATAAGTACTTGCAAGGAGACTGAAAGAAGGCTCTCTAGTGCTATTTGTTATATAGTCTAACTGTAGAATTACTATGCTTGGAGTAGATGCCTTGTCTCTTCAAGCCGCTGAGTTACTTGGTTTTTTACTTTAAACAGCTGTATTGCAGTAGTCTGCAAATAAAAATTTTCCTATATACTGTGTTCTCAGTTAATCTCCCTGTCCCCGTCTCCTGTTACTCCTATGTGCTAAGATAGGAGTGTAATGTAATTTAGGCATTGAAATTCCCTTTGCAGTCAATGGAGGGAGACAAGCACTTTAGAAGAGCATTTCATGCCATTCCCAAAATCAGAATCCCACTCTGCAATTCAGAGTCATTGAAGTGACCAGAAGTTGGCATCTATGTTGTACATTGAATCATGGAATCACATACCCACATCTGATCTAGTTGTCTCAATTCTCTGCATTGTCTGTGGTAAAAAATAGGTACTTCCATTCATCCCAAAGTAGATTCCAAATAGGAGAAATGAGCTGGGTGTTAAAGATACCTTTGCTCTCACTTGACTGTTAAGAGAGATGCTGGGCACCTGCCATAGGTGTCGAAGTCAAAGATACCTAACGCTAACACCTTCTATCTTGATTACTGAAATTGCTGCATCTCTTAACTGAGCCTAAGCTCCTATACTTGATATTTCAGCTAAGCTAAATCCAAAATGTAGGTGAGATGAATCCAGGCTTGTGTGCTTCCCCATCTGTGCCTCATATTTGCAGATGTTTATCTATTTAATTACCTGCCTCTAATTCCTGTTGAGCACCTATTAGATTCCTATGTTGAAATTTTGTGTTCATATTAAAAGTTCCAAAAATACAAGTGCTTCCAATAATTTAGATAAATTTAATTTCCTGCTATGAATGTAGATTACAAAGTACGTTACACAGGGATCTCTCTCCTTTCTTTGTACCTAAAGGCTCTAGTGGCCAGTTGCACTTCATCCTCCTTCCTCCAAAGAGAACATATTTTTCACATCCTTTTCACACCTTTCCATTAGACAGAAAGCACGTCTTCCAGAAATACTTGTATGATGTTTGTATTCCTTCTGAACTGCATAGCACTGGAGAAAAAATCACGGTTCTCTTTCCTCTCCCTTAGATGGTGTTAATTAATGAATGTCACATGGTTCTCCAATGTGGCTTACATCATTACTGTCTTTTTTAGTTCCCTTGTAATCTTTGTACAGCGTGTAAACAATGAAATCAAATCCAGCACATCCAGTAATGGATCACCTAATATAAGGGGGAAAGGGTGTTTGGAGGCAGGGGGAGAAGATGTGTTTTATTGCAGCAGCTCTGTTTTTTATTACAACCCCATCTGCCTATGCTGGACCTTTGGATGACATCTGACAGTGCAAGCTGAAACAATGATAATTCGGAAAACGCTTCAACAGATCAGATAAATAATCAGACCCAAACCAGATGGTGCTGTGAAAAACAAGTATCTTTTTCTCTACCAGTTTATGAATAACTACTCTTATAATGATGACAAAAAATTGCATACAAAGCTTTCGTAATATTAGAAGCAAACACTCCCACTGCCAGGTGAGGGAATGGGTCACTTTACTTTTTGTAAAAATTAAATATGGTTTGTTCAGACTCTCTTTGTTAAATCACTTTTCCATGAGATATTTTCAGTATAAGATAATAATGTCAATATTAGGAAAGAGGGGTTTTTTATTTATTGCCCATGTAGAAGTGCACTCTACATGTACATGTATGTACATCTACTATTGTGAGGACTAACAGGTTTTTTACTTTGTGTATATACAAACTGCTACAGTGTTTATATTCTGAGATATAAATATTTCAGATTCTTTGTACAGAGGGTTTAATTGACCTCCCAGTGCAAATTAGCAAAGCCAATGAGTTTCCCCAAGTGTATAGCAACTACAGAACCACCTGCGCTAAGTAACTGTGGGTTGATTTACTGGGCTATCATTTTTCTCTTCTATTTCTTGTACTTCATAAATTTTGGATTTTGTTGTTCTCCCTACCTTCATTGTCTGTCAATTTCTCATAAATATAGAAAAGTGGTAATTATTTAACACCAAATATGTTTAGCCCATTTTATATGATAATTAGATATAAAGTTAGTATATTCTCTGCAATCTAAAAACAATGGGAGAGATAATTTTCCCAAATTCTTCTTGATAGATGAGTCCACTAAATATATAAATAAATAACTCCTCATGTTTATTTACTGTCAAGAAACAAAAAACTTTGCAAAGTTGAGTTATGAGATATAGTTTGATCATTTTGGAGTATTATTACTTTTAGACTTAGCAGTTTGGCAGTGCTAAAATATGATGATCATTTCCAGCCTTCTTCCCAAGAGTTCAAGGCAGGTATGAAATTTAAGGCCTAATTTTGTTCTCCCTCTATACTGGCATAAATCAGGAAGAATGCTATTTCATTCAGTGGAGATACATCAATGTCAAATTAGATGTTGGTCCTGATATCAACCACTGCTTCAAAAACACTACCAATAATACTGCTTTATTATTATTGTTGCACTTATCATAGAATCATAGAATCATAGAATCGTTGAGGTTGGAAAAGACCCTTAAGATCATCGAGTCCAACCGTTAACCTAACACTGCTAAGTCCATCACTATACCATGTCCTCGAGCACCACGTCTATCCGTCCTTTAAATACCTCCAGGGATGGAGACTCAACCACTTCCCTGGGCAGCCTCTTCCAATGCTTGACCATACTTTCAGTTAAGAAGTTTTTCCTAATATCCAACCTAAACTTCCCCTGTCGCAGCTTGAGGCCATTTCCTCTCATCCTATCACTTGTTACTTGGGAGAAGAGACTGACCCCCACCTCGCTACAGCCTCCTTTCAGGTAGTTGTAAAGAGCAATAACATCTCCCCTCAGCCTCCTCTCCTCCAGGCTAAACAATCCCAGCTCCCTCAGCCCTCCTCATAAGACTTGTGCTCTAGACCCTTCACCAACTTCATTGCCCTCCTCTGGACACGCTCCAGCACCTCGATGTCCTTCTTGTAGTGAGGAAGGACACTTGAACACAGTACTCAAGGTGCGGCCTCACCAGTGCCAAATACAGGGGCATTATCACCTCTCTAGTCCTGCTGGCCACACTATTCCTGATACAGGCGAGGATGCTATTGGCCTTCTTGGCCACCTGAGCACACTGCTGGCTCATGTTCAGGCGGCTGTCAACCAACACCCCCAGGTCCTTTTCTGCCAGGCAGCTCTCCAGCCACTCCTCCCCCAGCCTGTAGTGTTGCATGGGGTTCTTGTGACCCAAGTGCAGGACCCGGCACTGAGCCTTGTTGAATCTCATGCAGTTGGCCCCGGCCCAACGATCCAGCCTGTCCAGGTCCCTCTGCAGGGCCTTCCTACCCTCCAGCAGATCGACACTTCCACCCAACTTGGTGTCATCTGCAAACTTACTGAGGGTGCACTTGATCCCCTTATCCAGATCATCAATGAAGATGTTGAACAGGACCAGCCCCAACACTGACCCCTGGGGAACACCACTCATGACCGGCCGCCAACTGGATTTGACTCCATTTACCACCACTGTCTGGGCTTGGCCGTCCAGCCGTCTGCTACTTGATATTGGTATTTTGATATTTCCCAAAAAAATCAATGACAGGATTGACATAATACTGGACAAACCATGCACTGGTAGCATACCATTATCCCAACATTTTGGAAAATATACTGTCTCCTGTCAGTAATGCTTTGGTTATCTGTCTTGCCAATCTGCAATTCCAGTTCTGCAGGACAGTTCATGGACAGTACATTACTTGAATAGACAACTTTCCAACAAGATCAAGAACCTAATTTATGATCAGATACCACATGGAGGAAGGAGGGAAAAAACAGTCAAATATGGCAGTAATGTGATCTTCTCCTTGTACAGTTTAGTAGTGAGAATGACTTGGTCATTCTGAATAATTGAAGCTTTCTGATGTAAATAAATAATTATCAGCAGTCTCCATCTGCCTTCTACTTGCTTTACTAATTAGTAGAAGGGAAAGTGTGTGACAAGGTTTTTTTTTCACCAATGGAAGTTTTTTCTGTCTTATTCTGCCTCATCCAACTGGTGAGATTGCTAGTCCAGTGTTATTAGCTCTCTTCCTTGCTAAAATGTGGCAAGAGTAATGTCTTTTGTGTTTTACTGTTGTATTTTTAATTTTCTTTCTTCAATCCTCTCTCCTTCAGCAGGCTGGAAGATCTTTAACGTTATTCTGGCCTTTGCATGCAATACTGTGAACAGATTGGTGTTGTCAGGGAATTACATCCAATCTGTGTTGAGCTTTGAAGAGGAATTGTTTATGATTAGGCGATTTACACTTGAAGTGGGCAGAAGATGGCAAAGCTTATAATTAGAAGGAGGGAAATTTATCTCCCAACAGCATGTTCCTCCCTCTGAGCAGAGCCCTAGAGTCAGAAAAGGGCAGATGTAAACACACTTCTCCTCCAAGCTGGCTGATTCTGCACCTGGGTTTGATTGAGTCTGGGTTGTTGCTGCCAGGAACAACAGTTGGACTTCAGCCTGGTTAGGAAAGGCAAATTCTGTCACCACTGTCTTCTTTGCTTAGCTTATCTACTGTGTTTTCTAAAACATTTTGTTGAAGCACATCTGCCTCTTCTGACCCAGTTGGCCAAATGTGCATGAATAAGCTGCAGTACGTTACCTGCTCTTGGGTTTGAGCAGCTACAGGTCACCTGAAGAGCTGAAAAGGAATCAGAAAGCCCCAGAATAACCATGCTAATAACATCCATCTGAAGCTGAACACAGAGACATTTTCAATGCCCCAAATCTCTTCCTTAAATCTGTGTAGCAGTATCCCACCCCTGTTCTTCTGCCTGTAACTCTGCCTGTGCATCAGCAATGTGTCTCTGCTAATCTGGCTGTGCCAGTCCCCAGTATGGGACAGTGGCTATAAGCCATTTTACAGGTGTTACCCCCATGTTTAGTAATATAGAAAATGTGTCAGGTGCCATGAAAACAGGCTCAGGATTCCTACTTCCAGGCTCTACTAAGTGCTACATTAGCTTGCTATCTGACTGCCTTATTGACATCTTTCGTTATCTTATGGGTGTCTTTGGAGCAAAGTGTCCGGGTTTCTGGAGCTGGCTTCTTTGTACACCAACATCACCCAGCTCCCATGGTCTACTCTACAATTCCCAAGAGAGGAAACATAAAAAGAGCTTTTGATTAAGAGTATGTCCAATAATCCAACTCAACTACATTTCTTCTTGGAGCAGTCTGACTAATTCACAGATTATTTTTATTGTCCATTTTAAAAGTCTGTATAACAATTTGTGAAGTTCAGAATTTAGCTCAGCTAAAGTTTTGATCTGATAAAGTTGTCTTTTGACTGTAAAATCACCTCCAGCTAAATGTATTCTTTTGTTGAACAGGAAAGTAAAGAATAAGTGGCAACTAAGAAGGTTTTCCTATGGACGGAAGTTGTTTTGTTTTTCCATCCAGGAAGCTCTTTCTTCTTAAGCTTTTTTCTTTCTCCCTCACTCCAACCTTGAGAAAAATATATTTTTTTTAAAGGTTTTAAGAGATATTTAAGAATTAAGAGAAGGATGTATGCTGCCAGACTAAAACTCCATATCTAAAAAATCCCAGGCAACCCCTAATACTTCTAGTCTATATGATTTCCCAGCCAAGCCAAACCCACTCTCATCCAAGAAGCTGTTAAGACAAAACAGGGAAAAGTTACACAGTAATTTGCTTTTAACATAATCACTTTATGTACAACTGGTAATAATTTTTTTTTTTTTGCAACAAATACTTTTTTTGCAGCCCCTTTTTAACCAATTTTTTCTGTGTTCCCCCTCCCCCAATTTCTTATAGAACAGAGATGTCGTAATTAGTTTCTAAATCTCATAAAGGATTTTCTGCAGGATGCATTATAGCCATAAAAAGAGACTGATTATATTCCATTGTGAACTCAGAGAGCACAGCACAACTATTTACATTGTCTTCAGCCTCCCCAGTGCTCTGCAGTAAGAAGGAGCTCCCAGGAGTTAGTTGACCTCTGTATGTGACCAGTAGTTCTAGTCCAGGGATGCTGTTAGTGCACAGTGAGTCTGAAGAAACAAAAGAAATGGTTTTACAGAGACTACCAGCTTCAATAAGCCAGGAAAGGACAAGTTATTTATTAAATATGTACCTTTAGGAAAGGTTGCTGATATTCTTTTCATATAATGGGCAGTTAGAGAATGAAAAAGGAAGCAATACAGTTAATACAGTGACAAGTCAACAAGGATTGAACAAAAATAGTCTATACATCAGGAACACAAGTCAGAAGAAAATAGAGGGGAAGTAATAGTAGAAATATTCCAGCAAAGATGGCACTGAGGACTTGAATTTATTCTCCAAATTCCTTCACTGGCTAAAAAAAAAAAAAAATCAAAATCCTGAGATTTCAAAGTATAAGATTGTGCTGTGGAAAAATTACATGACAGTATATAATAGAAATCATTGTAATGCTGAAGTAGCTAGAAGTTTGAAAAAATCAATCTTTCATAAAATTCCACCAAAACTGATCTCTTTTTTTAAAGTATCTGTGGCATCTGAGCATTAGAACAGGTTTCAAAGACCTTTCATGTTCAATAACAAAAGTAGATTTCAAGAGAAAGAACATACCAGTTCTGCTGACAGTAATTTATATGCTATATTGCTTTTCCTACTCAATTAAATGGCCAAAACCTGCCAGCAAGGGCATCATTTTCATAAGCCTTAAACTTAGAATTTTCCTACCAGCAAAATTGGCTTAAGCATCCTGACTTTCATACCCTCCTGTTATTGGATTAAGAAACATGGCAGAACTTTTCAAAGGACAGAGCCAGATTTTTTCAAGGTATGTAAGGAAAGGGATTTCAGAAGCAGTACATACCTAGCTTCCACTAAATTCCCACCTGCTTCTTTAGATCACTATATTCGAAAATTTGATGTCTAGTAACTTCCTGACAGAATGTTTTTTTTTTTCCTCTTGGCACATTGCATAATGTGCCAAGAATGAGATAAGAACTCTGATTTTACTTATTTGTGTTTAATTTCATTGTTTAACTGATGACAAATATCTGAGTCCTTCTCTGAGCTCTAAGGGACTTTTTGGATGAGTGATGAACAAGCTGAAAATGTAATAGAGCTGCAGGTCAAATCTGAAACAATGCAGAGTGAGAAATCCTGAATGTCACTAGAGTGTTTTAATTCTTTTTAGGGTTGCTATTTGATGCTTGTGAGCATTCTGGGCCCAGCTGAATTGTGCTGCACTGCAGGACACACAGTACACATGCTAGTATTCAAGCTACTAATCACTCTAGTGCGAAAATTGGTTCTCTGATATCAAATTCAATTCTGTAGAAGTGAATTTTGTAATATGAAGGATGGATGCAGTCATGATATAAATGGTGACTAGAGCCCCACTGCAGGTACTGTACCCTGCTGTCTCATCCTCCTCCGGAGCCCAGGCTGTGCCCTATATCCCCAGCCACAGCGGGCTGCCTGCTCCATGGGGAATTAGCCTGCAGCTGGCAGAGACACAGTACCAGCAGCCCTTCTGGCTCTGAGGCTGCTCTGTCCGTCTTTCCTGCCACAGTGCTGGCACCATTTTGACTCCCATTACAGCACCAGAGATTCTCTGCAGAGCCAGAAGCTGCAGGGATGTGCTGAGTGGACTGAGTGATGCCAGCACCACAGCAGGGGAGATGGGAGTAGTATGAAAGCAAAAACCTTCGTGGTGTGCCCTGCAAATGTATGCTTGGCATTACATATTCAGCATCCAAATGCCTGGTGAATCACAGGTCACATTCATTAATTTAGGCTTCACTTCAGCTAGCTGATTAAACACATAAAACAAATGAATATTCCCCTTGATTTCAATTAGATCATTCAATTTAAACTTAGACAAATGCTAATCTTTGTTGAATTAGGGCCATTGGTGTTCCATAATAAAATCTGTGACTTCATTTGAAGGGACAAAAATGGATAGAGAAGGCTGTCTGCTATAATGTATGAGTGTTTGTTCTCTGTAGGCTGCAATCACAACCTAAGCTGCTAAAATGACAAAATCAAATGTAGCATTTGTGGGGTAAGACACTCAGCTGACTTCTGATTCATTGTAACTCTTCCCCTGGTAGTTGAGGCAAAAATCACAACTGGCCAAAATGAAAAACCGAGTGGTCATTGTGGATGTGTCATCCACCTGTGGATGATCTATTTAAAGTACTTTTTTTGGCATTTGTCAGCATCCTCAGCTGTAGACCACTCACAGCTGCCAAAGACTTACAGTTGGATGCTGCATATTCTGCTATTCTGAAATTCAACAACACATTTCAAGCTGACCAACCAAAGGTAGCAGCTTCCTGACTTCATTGGGTTCATCTTGGACTCAAATGCCCATGTGTGAATGGAGAGTCTAACATTTGGTTCATTTGTATTGTTGCCATGAGAATAGATTAATCAGTGCTTTTGGAGTGCATGTTGTACTGCTGAGCACCATAGAAATGCCTGTAGATATTTTTTTTAAAAAGTAATTGTCATCATTCTCTTCACATGTGCTCTGAAAGCTCTTAAAAGCCCTCTCTGACCCTTTCGTATTCAGTCATTTGTCTTGCAAAATCAGCTGCTTACTGTGTGCTTGTGTAGTGCCATAAAGGATTGTGATGAAGTGAAGGCTGAAGCTCTAACTTTAAAGAATTAAAGAATAGGTATTATGTTCTGGTTTTCTTTCAGGACTGAAACTAAAATTAGTCAGGTGAGACTGGAAGGAAAAATGGTTATAAAGAAGGTGCAGTGAAACACAGGAAGAAATTTGTTTTAAGCTAAACAATAAGAAATAGAACGATATATTATGTATGGCCATGAAAATTATCAGAGGGCTGAAACACCTCTCCTATGAAGAAAGGTTGAATTGGGGTTGTTCAGCCTGGAGAAGAGAAGGCTCTGGGGAGACCCTATTGTAGCCCTTCAGTATATAAAGGGGGCTTATAAGAAAAATGAAGAAAGACTTTTTACCAAGTCTTGAAGTGACAGGACAAGGGACAACAGTTTTAAACTGAAAGAGGGTAGATTGTAATAAGGAAGAAATTTTTTATGATGAGGGTGATGAGACACTGGAACAGGTTGCCCAGAGAAGTTGTGGATGCCCCAGGTCAGGTTGGATGGGACTTTGAGCAACCTGATCTAGTGAAAGATGTCCCTGCCCATGACAAGGGGGATGAAATGAGATGATCTTTAAAGGTCCCTTCCAACCCAAACCATTCTGTGATTCTGTGATTCCATGAGTCTGTGAATCTATGAATAACAGAATCTACTTGATGAGCAGAAAGGACCAGCAAGACCATGAACTGACTCAGCAAAAAGGGGAGTTCAACTCATAATCAAAAGCCATGTTAATAAGACAAGGCAGGAATGCTACTTGGGTAGGTAATAGCTGAATAGACAGCAGTCTGGAAGTTGGACATACTGGCTAACAAAAGACAAATGAAAAATGTTTGTGATGATGTTGCATCTGTGCTGCTGAAGACTACAAGCTTGGAATAGATACAATCTCTCCCTTCTGTGCATTGAGGAACTCCATAATAAGGGCTATTTCTCACAAGGAACAGTGAATTCTTGAATACAGGTGGGAAACAGAAGAGTACATTTAAACAGTAATTAAATCTACTTTTCAGTGCAATGCTCTTTGCAACAACATGCTAAATCTGTGCATAAAGGAGTGCAATAGTAACAATAAACAATATCAATGCAAAACTCTTAATAACAGCAAAAAATGATGGATGGAAGCAAAATTATTAAGAAACTAAATAAAACTAGCATTGCACCTTGAAATGTCACCCTGAAACTTACAGCCTCTCCAGTTAGAAAAATCCCTCAACAAACAGGCCTTATTTTCTAGAAGCTGCTGACTGCATTGCTATCTATATTAAATACCTACTGATATCTGCATGATGTCTGGCTAAGTCTAATGAGTTTTATTTGGAAGTGTAGGTTGTGAAAATGAAGAATTTTGATGTGAAAAAGTGGAGTAACTAACAGTACTAATAGTATGTAACTACATGTAACTCTATGAAGTTATCCTGTGCCGGAAGCCTCACAGTCATAATATACATTTGAGTAACTAAAGGTGTGTGTCTTCAGCATCCACATAACCCAGAAGAAATGCTGTTCTTAACCATATATATTCTGGAACACTTGAATCAGTCATCAGGAGTGTTTTTGGTTGGTTGGGTGGGTTTTTCTCACCTATACTAAAGGAGGCAAGATATAAATGAGATTTCTATGGAACAGATATTTCACCTGTGACCCTAAACTTACTACAGGAACAAATGAATGAAATATACCTCTTTGCATGCTATTAATCATTTTTGAGAAGCTTACTGATTCAGTGAAAAGAGTTCTTTATTAAATAAAAGGTAAATAATATAAAAAGACGCTTAGAAAAATTAATTTCTTCTTGGATTTCTCTGTGCTTATGATGAAAAGAAAGACTGCCATTAATACAAGGCAACACCACATCTAAATGTTTCTCACAAGCGCAACGTGCAAGAACTCAAATGAAAGAAAACACATGAAGACTAGTTTATACTTATTATTTATACCATAGCGTCACTATTAGTGTTCTTAACAAGGCTACATCTCAAAAACTGAAAGTGAAATAAGAAGATATATTTTTCAGGAATATTAAGGGAAATTATTTTAAAATTACAGGCATGCACCTGCTAGACCAAGAACATTTACAAATTGACAAAACTGTATGGATACAAAAAGTGACGTTTTCCAATATCCCGCAAAGGAACATTAGATTCCTTAGAAGCTAAAGACACGATTATAGATAATTCCACTGAATGAAAAATTGCCTCGGAACTGATGAATAATATGCACAGCAGAATATTACACTTTTAACTCCTCTGTTAGTTCATGCAACTGATTAGACAGATCTGGAGTATACAATGTGATTTAATATTATTTCCCATAATTAGCCAGAACCATAAATCAGTTATTTGCTACCTAGTGAAACATGTTTAAAATATCATCTTTCTGTACAGAATATGGATTTCAAGTTTGGAATTATATGCCTATCCTGCCTGAATTTATGTTGTCACAGGGGTTTGTTTAGCTTTTTTTACAATTATACCCCAACCAGAAAAGCAATGGATATTTCCATACTGGATTTTTTTTTTGTCTTTTCATGTGGAGATTAAATTTAAAGTTGGGAGGACTTTAGCATTCCACTCTATTCTGACTTGTTAAGACAGTATGTGCTTGTATTCTTTGGAAGCATATACAGTGTCATGAAGGATATAGATCCAGTCTGTATCAGAAACAGTCTTTCTTCTGTGTCATATTTAGGCTCTTATTGAAAGAAAAGTGAATGCTATTCCATTTTGCAAGATATAAACTTTGAGCTGAGATCATCTATCTCTACTATATGCTAATCTAGCAAGCTAAAGCTGCACCAAAACAATTGGAAAGAAATACCTTGTTTTTCCAAATATATTGCATCCTCCAGTGTCTCAAATAACATTTTAAATTAACAAATTAATCTATCTGTGAAATACATTAATTAGCACATCTTAAAAGGAGATTCTCACTTTTTCTGTCTTTGTAAGCTTTACCACTGATTCATTTAGTGATATCTCACCAAAACCTCAAATTTTTTGTAGATAATTCACAATTCGTGACCGTCAGTTTCACCTAACCTAATTAGTGTCCTAAGAAAAGGACTCACAAAAGCCAAGATGTTGGTCATAGACCCAAATAAACTAGACAGAGTTTAGATTAAGTAGAACTTTCTGGATCCCATCTGTCCCTCAAAGACGGATAGGTACCTAACAACAAAGTAGCTCAGTTCAGGTTTCAATTAAGAGTCATATCTTAGAATGAAACACTTTTAAAAAGACATTTCTTTCACACTTCTCAGGGGAAGAAACGTTGCTCAGCATCTTCTTCCCTTCAATCTATAGTATGTCACAATAGTTAGTGATATTTTCTTTAGCTATAACGGTGGAAGGACAGAAGGAAGACAATGACAGAATCACAGGATGGCTACAGTTGGAAAGACCTCTGGGTATCAGCTGGTCCCTGTTCAAACTCCCTGTTCAAAACAGGGTGAGCTACAGCAGGGTGCTCAAAGCCATGTCCAGCAGGGTTTTGAACACCTCCAAGGATGGAAACTCCATAATTTCTCTGGGCAACCTGTTCCAGAGTTCGACCTTCCTCACAATAAAAAAGTCTTTTCATTTGTTTAAAGGGAATTTCTTGTATTTCCTTTTGTGCCCATTACATCTCTTCCTTTCACTGGATACCACCAAGAGTCTGGCTTCATCCTTTACATGAGATATTTATAAACATTGATCAGATGTCTCCTGAGCTTCACCTTCTCCAGACTCAACTGTCCCAGGTCTCACAGCCTCTCCTCATACAAGAGATGCTCCAATGCCTTAATCATCTTCATGGCCCTTTGCTGGGCTCACTGAAGTATGTCCATGACTCTCTTGCACTGGGAAGCCCAGGACTGGGCACAGCAGTCCAGGTGAGTCTAACCAGTGCTGAGTAGAGGGGATCACCTCTCCTGACCTGCTAATGATATTCTTCCTAATGCAGCCCAGGATGGTGTTAACCTTCTTGGTGTCAAAGGCATATTGCTGGCTTTTATTCAATTTTATGACCACCAGGACTCCCAGAGGCTTTTCCTCAAAGCTACTTTCCAGCCGATCATCCCCCAAAATATTAGTGATCCATGGAGTTATTCCTCCACAGATGCAGGGCTTTGCATTTCTGTTTCATTAAACTTTGTGAGATTACTCTTTGCTCATTTCTCCAACCTGTCCTCTGGCAGCACAACCATCTGGTGTAACAACCACTCCTCCCAGTTTTATATCATCACAAACTTGCTGAGATTATGCTCTGTCTCATCATCCAGATCACTAATGATGATGTTCAACAGTACTGGCCCCAGTATTGACCCCTGGGGTAGGCCACTAATGACTGGCCTCTGGCTGGACTTCATGCCACTGATCAAAACCCTCTGAACTCAGCAGTTCAACCAGTTTTCAATCCATCTCATTGTCCACTTACATAGGCTGTACTTCATTCAGTTTGTCTATGTGGATGTTACTAGAAATGGTGTAATTCCAGTGAGACTGTAGCCCAGCAACTGCGTGCAGACCTCTAATTCCTCCTGTTTGCTCCCTATGCCACATGCATCAGGGTACACAAACTTCAGATAGGCACCTAGCAGTGTTGATTTATCAGTAAAAGTTAGGTCTACAATGTACAAGTACAATTAATAGCTTTTATTAAATTAGAGCATAGATGATACCAAATCTTGTGTTTTAACACAAAGAGTATATGGCATGGAGAAGGAAGAGGCCAGGCTAAAACTGATGCTGATTTCCTATGCTTATGCAAGGGAAACATCACCCCCAAAGATATCACCATTCTAACCTTGGCTGCTCAGACTTCACCACCAAACCTCAGGTTGCTTCTTATATCTTATCTAACAATTGGTGCTTGTTGCATCCACCTACAAACCTTGTCTTGCCAATACATCCAGCACTTGCATGGGATGTGAGAAGCAAGGATTGAAAATCTCTCTCTGCTGGAAGTTTTATGTATCTCACTTCTCAGAAAAGTGTCCTATAAATTATTCTGAGTCACTCTTAGTCTGCTTTGTTAAAGCTATTCACGCACATGTGATCATTAATTGTTCACTGGTCTAGAAACAAAGTATAGGCAAGGAATTAGAGACACTGTATCCCAGTCACTTCCTCAGTTACTAGCTGAGTAATTTACTCAAAACAGAACAACTTTAAAAAGTAAGATTGAAAACATCCCATTCCTCCAGACCCCCATACTTTTAACAGTACACTAACATTTACTGTAGAGTATTTTCCAAGCAAGTATTCTCAGAGGATGGAGTTGAATACTGAATGTCAACTTTGACATGATTCTCCAGTGCTCTAACCTTTCCAAGTAAAGTTTCTTAGCTACACTTCATTACTTCATTGTATGAATCAAGTTCTTTAGATGAGATATATAGACTATGAATCCCCACTTGAACATATGTATGAAATGGCACATCAGTGGATATAAGAAAGATTTGAATTTGACTAAACTGTAGGCTTAGGCATCAGAAGTATCAGCTGTACACTTGCTGCAACACTTGATGCTTCAAATTAACACTTCTAGGATATGAACAAAAAAATAAAAGGGCCATAAGTATTCTTCAATTTGTTTTATTTTATGTGTAGCGAGGATAAAAATATAGTTTACTCTGTGCACAACTTCTGAATTTAATTCTGTGTTTCCCATAAGAGAAGATCAGAGTATTTATATAACCTCACAGAGCAATGAGAGAGATTTTACTAGGGCTACTTTAAAGGCTAGTTTCTTTGTGGTATTACTTGTTAGTTTCACATCAGAAAACTTTATCCTATAACTCTCTTCAATAAAGAAGGGGGGAGGGACACTCTAATAAAAGTTTTCAATAAATTACTGCAATGATATGCTTAGAACTGGGCATCCAAAGTCACTAAGTATCTTCAGTATACCACATCTGCTCTTCAGATGCCAAGGCAGGACACAAGTCTCCTAAAGACAGTGTTAAATCTGTCAGTCTCATGTAGATGTCTCAAATACTGTGTATCATTTCAAATGGCACTAGATGTCTACATTTGGAGAATTGGATTGAACATAAAAGCTGAGATTCAATAACAGATTAAGATGTCTAAATTAAGGTGTGCCTTTTTCTAGGATTACATTATAGTATATGGAACCTACAGAGATATTCGTTTGACCAGAGATTGGATTCTTCTTCAGTTTGAAGTGAGTACGAATGTAGACTCAGTGAACTTCATTGATTACAATTCCATTTGGCTATAATGTCCAACTCATATTCAGACACCCACAGGCAGATGCACTTGGGTTGTTGAAAGTAAAGTGTCAGTAGTCTGGGCAGGGTCATGATTTTCAACAAATAAAAGTAATGATTTTAAAAAGCCTTCACTGAAGCACTTTTCTAGAACAGAGTTTGTTGCAATCCCAAGCAGAATAAGCCTGAATGAGCCTGAAGGTGTAACTAGAAGAGGCTTCCAGAACAACAGCTTAGGAGCTGGGGGGCTAGTATGTGGCTACACCACTTGGAGTATGCCTTAAGGCTGACATGCAAAAGAATGGAAAACTCCAAAATAAAAGACAACTATTGGTATAGAACACAGATGTTAACCTCATTTCCTCTTTTCCACTAGTAATATTTCTATCATTACATGCATTTCAGGAAGGATAAGGATGTAAACATTCCTGTCCTGTTTCTACTTATTCAGAATGGTAGCCTAAAAATGTAGTAACCCTTCCCTACCTAGTTGAAATAGCTTGTATGCTGAATACAGGAGGATCTACCTCAATATCTTCTGATTTTCTGGGTTGTTTGTTTGTTTGTTTTCTGAATAGCACACCACTATGAAAACTTTTAACTGAAAAGTTCTTAATTTGAGATAAAACAGAAACTAAAACTATGGGAAAAAAGAACTTTAAAATTTTTTAAAAAAGAGCTAAAGAATTTTTAATTATTTCCTCCAAATTTAGTTAGTTACATGACCTGCAATTCCAGGTTTTGGAAGCTACTGTAAATTACATATTTTTTCTCTATTAGCTCAAGAGCAAGAGATCATACCATTAGAACATTCATTTATTCTGAATTAGGTAAAAGGCCTCTCAGCTGGATTCAAAATTGCTCAGTCTTTAAAGAGCATCAAAGCCCTTCTTAGTGCATGACACAGGATGGAGTAACTCCTCCTCTCTGTCAATATTTAGCTGGAAGAAACGAACATACTTTCTCCCCCACACACAACCTCCCCTTTATTGGTTTTCAAAGTACTGTTCAAGAATTAGATTAAAATTTACTTTCCTTAATAGAAAAAAAAAACAGCACCACATTTTTAAATACTAAGCTAAGATTTCAGCATACCTCACACCTTCTACCTGCGCTGGAAAAATACACATAGGGGAACCTTAACTTTTACTTGCTATAAACAAGGAAACTTTGTAGTAGGCAAATTTTTCATTAACAAATAAAAATGGTTCTCAGTTTTTAAGATTAACTGTTTTGAAGCTTTTATATCACTAGACTGATCCCTTCTTTAGAATAAAAAATGAAGGTAATAACATCTGGGGCTTTTTGACTAAAAGCATTGGGCTCTGCTCTTTTTATCTTCTCTTAGCACTCAGCACAGGACTACAAGCAAAGATCAGACATGTATACATTTAACAATAAACAAGAGTTCTAAAGATCACCCGTTGTTCAGATCATACCCAGCCTCTATTTAGTATCATTAAAATGAGCTTATTTGCAGCTAATGTCCTATAAATCCCCAATCTTGGATTTAATGTATTTTTCTCCATATTGTCACCGAGACCTCAGGAATACGTTATTCTGTTTACCCAAGACAGAAACTGAGAAACAGATGAATATTAATGTACAGTGAAGACAGGTATCTCTGGTTATTTTTCTCTCTCCTTGTGCCTATATTGCATATCCAAAGGCAATATAATGCTCATGTTAAAAATAAAAAAAAAAAAAAAGAATAATAAATTGAGCAATGTTGTTTACAAGCAGAAAAATGAAAAAGACAAACTGCCAGTTTCTGAAGAGGTTTAGATTCTAGTTTTTTAAAAGGTCATTTGGGCCCACAATGCACATGAGAGCTTGTAAGGACCCCACTTAAAGACAGCTTCTCAAGGCTGATGTCTGTGTTGGGGCCATATAGAGCTTTGATCATCTCCCAGCCTTCAATTTGCAATGGAGATTGGACAAATCAGAGCCATCAAAGAACATTCCCTACCCTGATTCCTGCATACTGTTTAGACATCATCTTATGACCACTGCAATGTTATACACATTTAGAGCAGAAAGGATAATCAAACTTATCATCTTCATGCTGTAAAATGGTAAAGGTAAATAAGAGACTTCTCTTTGAACCTTCCCTACTACCTTGCTCTTTTTTTTACTCACAACACCTATCCTTTAGCACTCTGTAAACTGTGAGAGAGTTTTCATGCTTTTATTTCCAAAAATATTAAGCAGTATTTTCTAGACGTACCTGGATTTGAAACATCAGGAAAACATTACAACATTGCAACAGGGCAATGGAAGATGAGATCCAGTGTTCAGCTGAGTATTAAACATTCCATTTTCCATTTTGCTGGATCCAAAATTTGAACAGAAAAGTCAATAAATGGACATTGACCTGATTTCAAAGGTATAAGGACTGAATTTATGATAATCTTAAAGGAAAATGCTCTGATTTGAGAAGGCTGAAGTTATATTTCTTCTAATTAATGGGATCTTTGTGCTAAAATACATAAGAAAAATTATGCAGGGCTAAAATAGCCATTTAAAAAATTCTTAATTAAAAAGAATTAATTCAAATAAAACAAAAGGGTAAGTATTTTAGTATTTTTACACCAAAGGGTGAACTTGAAAAACTTTTTTTCTTTTTCCCCCCACCAAGTCACTAAGTTTGAAATATTCTTCAAAGCCTTGGTAAATTTGTTCAGGGGATTCTTTATTGTGTTGGGGATTTGGAAGAGGAACATTTGATACATTTATTTGTTCAATGCCTTGGCTTTTTTTGAAGGTAGTTGATTTTTTTTTTTCTCCTTTTTTAATAAGCTATCAAGTCTAAATGACCTTTGTTGACATTTCTTTGGAAAGTGCAAGGGGGTAATCTTTTCTTTTGTAAATTTGATACTGGAAATGCATAACTTACAGTGTATTCTGACTTTCCCAATTTCATTCTTTGGGAAGTCTCAAGAATAACTTATCACATTTTTTCCCCTGCTCTTACCTAGAAGTCCTCCTGTTTTTTCAATTAAGTCAGTTCTCACAGCTTCTTTGTAATCATACCCATGATTGGCTTTCCTTTGGGAATAATGGCATCTGCTTTCTGGTGAATGTTAACTAGTGCAATTATATTCTCAAATACCATAAATGTCTACTTAATTCCCTAAATTGTCAATACTGTTTGTAAAGGATAAGTGAAAAGAAAAATATTTGCCCTCATGGTTTATTTAGAATGCAAGCTGCTAGTGTCAGGGGCTGTCTGCCTGTATTTAGGTAGTGGTTGGAACAATAGAGCTCTGATGCTCATAAAATTATATGAAATTATTAATGTTATGAACTTCTTAATTTTAGAAAGCTAAAACATTTTTGAGCACAAAAGATTACAAGTGATGATAACTTTCAGTTCTTAATTTTGGGAAACTGCAATTCAATGCATAACAAGAGGCAGCCTGAAATCCTTGACACCCTTTCACCACCAAAAGCTAAGCTTGTGTTTCAAAAGGGAGTACACTTCTTTTTTAATTACATTTATAATTTCATTTATTTTTTCATCAAACTATTTCTTCCAGAATTTCTTCTAGAGATTCAATTTACATGTCTGTATCATGGTTGAAATATTCTATTATTTTTAATGATTGCATCAAGTATAATACAATTTTCATTTCTGCAAGTTCACTACAGGGTTGTGATACAGTACACAAAAACACTGAAAGCAGTTTTAAAGGTGTTTTCAAAAGCTATTGAAAATATTACCTTTATCCTGAAATGTTTCAAATTTGGGGTTTTTCGATCATGGGTTGGTCTACACGATGTCAAGCTTGCTGGCGACTGAGAGTATACCTGTCTCAAAGTGGGAAAAGGATCTTTGCACAAGAGTAAGCAAGGCTCGTTGAAAGAGCTTTAAACTAGATTTGAAGGGAAAAAAAGGGTAAAAACAGGCTCACTAGAGATAAGCCTGGAGGTGGCATGCCAATGTTTGAGGGACGGTGTGCTAGCAAGGTCCTTCGGTCTGCCATCTCAGTGGAGGTAGGGGATGGAGATCCAAGCGGCAGCACGGGTTATGGATGTGGTAGAAACCATGGAAGCACCTGAGAATGGTCAGGTATGAATTAGTGTTTCTCCCTCAAAAAGGTGGCGGGATCTATAGCCCAACTGAAGTGCAACTACACCAATGCACACAGCATGGGCAACAGCTGGAGGAGCTGGAAGCCATTGCTCAGCAGGAAAACTATGACATAGTTGCCATCACGGAAACATGGTGGGATGACTGCAGTGCTGCAATGGATGGCTATAAACTCTTCAGAAAGGACAGGCAAGGAAGGAGAGGCGGTGGGGTAGCCTTGTACATTAGGGAGTGTTGTGATTGTCTAGAGCTTAATGATGGTGACAATAGGATTGAGTGTTTATGGGTAAGAATCAGGGGGAAGGCCAACAAGGCAGATATCATGGTGGGAGTCTGTTATAGACCACCCAACCAGGATGAAGAGGCAGATTAAATATTCTGTAAGCAGCTGGGAGAAGTCTCACAATCACTAGCCCTTATTCTCGTGGGGGACTTCAACTTACCAGATACCTGCTGGAAAAACAATACAGTGGGGAGGAAACAGTCTAGGAGGCTCCTGGAGTGTGTGGAAGATAGATAACTTCCTGACACAGCTGGTGAGGGAGCCAATTAGGGAAGGCGCCCCACTGGACCTGTTGTTTGTGAACAGAGAAGGACTGGTGGGTGATGTGACAGTTGGAGGCCATCTCGGGCATAGCAATCACAAAATGATAGAGTTTTCGATTCTTGGAGAAGTAAGGAGGGGGATCAGCAGAACCGCTACCTTGGACTTCCAGAGGGCAGACTTTGGCCCGTTTAGGAACCTGGCTGACAGAGTCCCTTGGAAGGCAGTCCTGAAGGGCAAAGGAGTCCAGGAAGGCTGGACATTCTTCAAGAAGGAAATCTTAAAGGTGCAAGAGCAGACCGTCCCCATGTGCCAAAAGACAAGCCAGCGGGTAAGAAGACTGGCCTGGCTGAACAGAGTGCTTTGGCTGGAACTCAGGAAAAAAAAAGGGAGTTTATGACCTTTAGAAGAAGGGGCAGGCAGCTCAGGAGGACTACAAGGATGTTGTGAGGTTATGCAGGGAGAAAATTAGAAGGGCAAAATCCCAACTGGAACTTAATCTGGCTACTGCCGTGAAAGACAATAAAAAAAGTTCCTATAAATAGATTAGCAACAAAAGGAGGGCTAAGGAGAATCTCCATCTTTTATTGGATGTGAGGGGAAACATTGCCACAAAGGGTGAGGAAAAGGCTGAAGTACTTAATGCCTTCTTTACCTCAGTCTTTAATAGTAAGACCAGTTATTCTCAGGGTACCCAGCCCCCTGAGCTGGAAGACAGGGATGGGGAGCAGAATGAAGTCCCCATAATCCAAGGGGAAATAGTTAGCGACTTGCTACACCACGTAGACACACACAAGTCTATGGGGCCAGATGGGATCCACCCAAGGGTGCTGAAGGAGCTGGCAGAAGTGCTCACCAAGCCACTTTCCGTCATTTATCAGCAGTCCTGGCTAACCAGGGAGGTCCCAATTGACTGGAAGTTAGCAAATGTGACGCCCATCTACAAGAACGGCCAGAAGGAACATCTGGGGAACTGCAGGCTTGTCAGTCTGACCTTGGTGCTGGGGAGGGTTATGAAGCAGATCATCCTGACTGCCATCATGCAGCATGTACAGGACAACGAGGAGATCAGGCCCAGCCAGCATGGGCTCATGAAAGGCAGGTTCTGCTTGACTAACCTGGTCTCCTGCTATGATAAGGTGACCTGCTTAGTGGATGAGGGACAGGCTGTGGATGTTGTCTACCTGGACTTTAGTAAAGCCTTTGACACCATTTTGCACAGCATTCTCCTGGAGAAACTGACTGCTCGTGGCTTGGATGGGCATACACTTTGCTGGGTGAAAAAATGGCTTAATGGCTAGGCCCAAAGGGTTGTGGTGAATGGAGTTAAATTCAGTTGGCAGCTGGTCACTAGTGGTGTTCCCCAGGGCTCAGTGTTGGGACCAGCCCTGTTTAATATTATATCAATGATCTCGATGAGGGGATCGAGTGTTGGGCGGGAGTGTTGATCTGCTGAAGGGTAGGAAGGCTCTACAGAGGGATCTGGACAGGCTGGATCAATGGGCCAAGGCCAACTGTATGAAGTTCAACAAGGCTAAGTGCCTGGTCCTGCACTTGGGTCACAAGAACCCCATGCAACGCCACAGGCTGGGGGAGGAGTGGCTGGAGAGCTGCCTGGCAGAAAAGGACCTGGGGGTGTTGGTTGACAGCCGCCTGAACATGAGCCAGCAGTGTGCTCAGGTGGCCAAGAAGGCCAATAGCATCCTCGCCTGTATCAGGAATAGTGTGGCCAGCAGGACTAGAGAGGTGATAGTGCCCCTGTATTCGGCACTGGTGAGGCCGCACCTTGAGTACTGTGTTCAGTTTTGGGCCCTTCACTACAAGAAGGACATTGAGGTGCTGGAGTGTGTCCAAAGAAGGGCAATGAAGTTGGTGAAGGGTCTGGAGCACAAGTCTTATGAGGAGAGGCTGAGGGAGCTGGGGTTGTTTAGCCTGGAGAAGAGGAGGCTGAGGGGAGATGTTATTGCTCTTTACAACTACCTGAAAGTAGACTGTAGTGAGGTGTGTGTTGGTCTCTTCTCTCAAGTAACAAGTGATAACACAAGAGGAAATGGCCTCAAGTTGTGCCAAAGAAGGTTTAGGTTGGGTATTAGGAAAAATGTCTTCACCAAAAGGGTAGTCAGGAATCGGAACAGGCTGCCCAGGGAAGTGGTTGAGTTTCCATCCCTGGAGGTATTTAAAAGACATGTAGATGTGGTGCTTAGGGAGATGGTTTAGTGGTAGACTTGGCAGTGCTAGATTAACAGTTGGGCTTGATGATCTTAAAGGTCTTTTCCAACCGTACTGACATTATTGCATTTTCCAAGATTTTCTGGAAATTATTAACCTACTTTCAACATAATCCATGACACAAACCACAAAGTTAATAAAACTAAGGGCTTCTTAGGTACCGATTTGCAAGCATAGGAAAATGGGTTTGCTAATTGCTTAATTAACATTAACTTTATCCTCAGAGTTCATGACACAAGGTGTAATACAGTCGAATGAATACAATGTCTGTATTTTTTATGGATTTTATTTTTTTAAAAGGTGAGTAAGCAACTATATACTTTAGCAAGCATTTTAGTGAACTAATTTATGACAACTTCACAAAGCTAATTAAAGGTGGAATGATACAATGATCCAATCAAGGTCATAATTAAGAGTGAGTCAATAAATCAATATGTGAAATTATCAAATCATCAAATGAATATAACAAGTAATCAACTGAAATTACAAGGCTTACACCAGAAATAATTATTTCTGGTAGTCAAGTGAGGAAAATCTGAGAAGATCACTTTTAGTCTAAGATATCAGCTGGGTTTTTTAGGCAATACAGAGCACTGACCTAGTTTCTGAAGTTCTTAGACTTTTGCCAGGAAAGTTGTCTATCTTGTTTTTACTCAGAAAAGTAGACAGCTGAATCTTTTGGCAATTCCACTTAGTAAGTTTTTTATTGATGCTTTGTTTTTATTTTCCCCTTTTGTAAAACGGTATTGTAACATACATTCTAAATATACATGAAGTGATGAATAAATAGTGTCCAACTTGAGATTTTCTATAAAGTTGTTTTTTTTGTAATCCAAGTGAACAAATGGCAAAAGAGCAGAAGGAAGAGGGGCTGTTATTCATATCTAGAAACATTTTTGCAGCAATGGTTATTCTTACTACTTACCTTAGAAATACACATGCACTAGTGGAACAATATGGGTGAGGCATTCCTACATCAAAAATCCTCACAAAATTCAAGACAGGCTATCACTTGGGAACCTTGATTTACATGGAACAGAGAAGTGCATGAAGTTTATAACAAAAGAAACGTCTTTACACAATCAACAGAAGATTGAGGGGGGACACAAAGGTATTAAATCCTTCATGCCTTTGTGTAGATGATCTGTCCAGAAACTAAGCAGCGTGTGTCTCCAGTGTTTGTGTTAATCCAAGCAATACAATATGAGCAAGTTTTCCTTCTGAATTGCCTTAGTCCTATGTTGCCACTTTCCCTTTCACTTTGCTTCAGAAATCTTCATTGGTTGGGATCCAGTTAAATGGTTCTAAGTATTGACCCTATTCTTTCACAGCAAGGAATCTGTTAGGCCTTATACGGTAGTGGAAAGTATTGTCATTAGTGACCTTTTACTTGAAATCTGCTGATATTATTATTCACAGATATTCTTCTTGAACAGAAAAACTTGACTTCAGAGGTATATCAGAAATCTATCTGAACCAGAAGAGATGAGACCCACAGCGAGACGAAATGATGTGTTATTTTATGAAAAGAGGAACATAATCAACATATTTCCCAAAACACATTCTTTTCCCTGTACTTGCTTCAGGATTAATTACATTTCTTTAAATAGTTTGGATATTTACATTAGAAGAATTAGAGACCTGTATAAATTCAAAACTCATTGTAAAAATTTCTAACCTGGAAGCATATAAAAAATTACATTTTCAGATGAGTAATTAAATTATTAAAGTTTTTCCTGCCCAGTAATATTTGGAATTGAATTTCTTATAATTGAAAAGCCTTAGAGCGAAATCAGAAGAGTACCAGAGTAGTTTCCCAAGTTAACACAACTGTACATTTGATCAAAGGCCCAACGGCCTAGCTATGACCAGTGGCAAATGCTTTAATGAAGAGTTTAAGTCTCAGGAAGTATGCAGTGATTTATATTTCAGGGCCTTTGTGATGTAAAGAAAATACCTTTATGTCAACTGTTTTCTGTAGGTAGGTAAACTTTAAGCATCTATGGTTGCCTACAGTGAAGAGTTTCACAGTTTAACTAAATGTGTGTGAAGATGTGTCCATATTTTTGGGGAGATTTGAACCTGCTACCTGACACATAAATACATTCAGTATTGCCCTAGTTCTTGTCCACTTCCTCAATAGATATTTTCTCATTTTATGAGTCTGTATTGTATTCTCCTCCATCTTTCCCAGGCTGAAGAATTCCAGTAGATTCCATCTTCCTTCATGCGAAGGTTTTTCCATAGTCTCAAACATCCTTATCCAGCTTCTACACAAAGGTAAAATCTTGGAACTGATTTTGGTTTTCTTGGTTGATTGGTTTTATTTACTAATAGAAAATACTCTCTTACTAATGGATTAGGCCAAAGTTAAACCAAACTTTATAAAATTGACACTACATATTCTAGTCATAGCAGGTAGACAGTTGAGACAAGTCAGGGAGCAGACTGAGAGTGGGAGTGAGAGAGCAGAGCTGTATATTCATTTATGAGGGGACAGCTTGACATCCTGGTTTAAGTGCTGTGAAAGTGGATGCATAAGCACGTGGCAATATATGGAGTTTAGTATTATTAGCAATGTTGCAGCAAACTGTTGCTGGCATATTTTACTTTTTTTTTTATCTCCCACCTTTGATCCAAAAGCATATTGCAGGCTTGATTCAAGACTTGAGTAGAATAGATTGAAAAGTGTTGGCACATGTTGATGGGTCTATGGTGTATATGTATTTGTACGGGTTATTCTGTTGATAGGATAGGAATTGTCTTGGGTAAGGAGAATCTGTGTCTAGGATAGAATGGTGATGGGAAGGTTAGATGGAAAAAAACCCGCCACTTTTTCTTTTTTTTAACCTTTGTTTGATATTATTTGCTGGATGAAGTCCAGAACAGGACAGATCAAAGCAGGTAGATCTGAAGTAGACATAGTACACTTTATAAACTCCTTTAAAAATAGAGAAGTAAACTTAAAAGCAAAAAACCAAGCACAACTCTAAATCTTAATTTTCAGTCCACAGAGTAGATTGAGAAAGATTCCAATAGAAATGAGGTTGAAGAAATTAGATTTCTGTTTGATTACATCTGGATAGAAGTTGGGTTTAAATTAGATTTGTGCTGCAAAAAAAAACTTGCACAGCAAACTGATGTATATGCAGTTTTCAAGTTCACATTGAAGGTCCATTTTTTTAACAGTTGAGGAAGTGAATTAGTAAAGTACTTAATTACATGCCAAATTATATTGGTTTTATCTTTATCTTGCTAAAGGAATGAAACTCAAACAACTCTTCTAACGTATTCTTTCATCTAAAGTGAAGAAATGTTGTGGATTTTTTCTTTCTTTCGAGAGGGCCAGAGATGAACAATATGTATTTAAATTACCTGCAAATAGTGCAGGATGACTAATTAAATATGACCAAAATGTGTACGGATTTTTCACAGTTTTAATAAGTGAAATTTTATGTGAAAGAAGATGAGAAATGGGAATATAGCGAGAAATTCTTTACAGTGCTTAGGTAATATGGTACAGTTGAGCTTCACTCTTACAACACACAGAACTGCATTTCATATTTAAAAAATATTAAGAAATATGTCATATTTTCTTTTTTAATGAATAATGCACAGAATTTTACTACCAAAAAAAAAGGTATTTTAATCTCTAAGTAGAAATCTTTGGTTTAAGAATTTCTGAAACTTCTTCAGATGAGTTACGAAAAAAATTTATAGACCTGTGTTATGCACTATACTGACAGCACATTATAGTTCTATGGTTACACATTGTATTCTGATGTATATAATGGTACCCTCATGTACTGACCTGCTCTATACTGAAAAATCATTTTATATCACTGGCTCTTGTAATACTCATATTTTGACCATATGAAGCTTCATTACTGTTAATAGGCTTGGGCACATTTTCTGTGAAATCTTTTCTACACCTAGTAAGCAGATTGTAGGATGCTAATAACACTTACACAAAATTGCAAGGAACAAAAGAATACAAAATATCTTTGAAATAAATAGGATGCCACTGCATCATCATTACTGTTATTGTAGGTTAGTGAAAGAAAGTGAAGAAGTATCACATATAAAAATGCCCAGAGATAAAATGCAAATATTAATTCTGGAGCTGTAGAATATACTCAGTGTTGTTTTACTTACTTTATTTTAAATCAATAAACTGATAAGTTAAAATGACTTGTTCAATATTGAACAATGAATTAATGAAAAATAGGGGAATGAGGAGAAAAAAAAAATCATGATTACTTCTACGTATACTCTCTTTTCAAAGTTACTTTCAATAGTAAAGTTTTTTCATTAATTTGAGTCAATAGTTAAAGATCAGTTACCATAGAGATTTAAAATTTTTGATCATCTAAATATGTGATTTTCTCGTTTAAACAAGGGCTATATTTTTGAAAAAAGAAACCCCCCCTCCCTCACAAGAGTTTTAAAATTATTAATATTTTAGTAGAACTTACTTAACATATACACCTGCTTATAGACTGTATACATATATATATACATATATGTAATGCCTCAGGATTTTGAACAGAATTTGGCCTTGTTGTTTCACAAGGTGAAAGCCAAGTTTTACTGCATTATCCTATATACTAAAGATGTACACAGAGAGCTCTTTAAATTTTTCAGGATCCATGGAAGAATTCAGCTGTTCTAGTGAAGAGGTTAGATAAACTTATTTTATACTCAGAACCATTCTCACAAGGAAAAAGAGACTGAATTCAATTATAATTCTCTTGAAAAGGAAACTAATCAAACTAGATGAACAACCATTCATTCATCAAGGCACTAACCAAGTGCAATGAAATGTCTTTGTCCTCACCAGTGATTTCAAATACTTTAGAAGATAGTGGACTGTAATTTTTGTGTTTATAGTAAAAAAATTAAATATCCCCAAGTACTTATGGAAATACATGTCATCCTCTGAATTCACAGAAGTCCTTCTTTACAGTAGTAACTAAAGATTTTGCCAGATATCAAAAAAGCTAGGAAAATGTGACCACAATCTTGTTTAAATCTACTATACTTTTCCATGCATTCCCTTACAGTAAACAAGCTGGCTTAATAGTTTTGGATATCACTAGTATTTCATTACTTACAATAAAAACTTTAAAAGAAACCTTTGATTTCACTTCTTGGCATAAAAAAAAAAAATTGCTCGTTTTGTTCTGTAAGCACACTTTATTTCCCCTTATCATGCCTGTGGTTTCTGACATATTAATTCAATCCAGGAATTCAGATGATAGATTTATGAAATGTCAAGTTTCCTTCCAAAGTATTCAAAACTGCAACACTGACTGCAGGACAAATGTATGCTATTTAGCAGAAATACATCAGTCATGGAAATGAGTAGGCTGTAAGTCCTGGTCAATACCTTACAGCCTATTAAACAGAAGAAAGGAAAGCAAGTTTGCTTAGGTTTATTATGACAGATTGTGAAAATGAATAATAGTAATGTATGCCTGTAGTCTTAGAATGCCAATATTAACAAGAAAAATTATCAATCATTAATCCATCAAAGAATGCTGAGTTTCTGAGTTTCAATTACTATTGAATTTCTCTATTTAGAGGAATAGGAAATATAATGAAATAGGTTTAGTGATTGAGCTTAATGGAGCATCTTACTGGGTTGTTATACCAAAAAGCTTTCTTCATCACCAATAAACCTGAAGATTTAAAAGAGGTATTTCATACTAGATCACAAAGATAATAAAAGACACCAGAAGGTCTCAATATAATGGACCTCCAGGAATCTGATTATGGGAATTTAATCATAATTCTTTTTTGTCCTGGAAGCAAATAAATCTTGTGTGATTTCTGAAAAAAAAAAGTTTTTCAGCTTTGAACACCTTAAGTTTCTGAGTGAAAAAACTCCTGTTCATTAAGGAGAAGTATCATAAATCATATATGGCAAACGACACAAACAAAAACACTATTCATTTTGGATTCTTGCTCCAAATCCACTGGAAGCCCTCCTTTGGTTCCCTTTAACTAAAATGGGCTTTGAATCATTCCTTCTGTTGTTAGGATGATAGATTATATGGAGAAGCAGCAAAAGTTTGAAATTAATGATCTGAATGATATAATCTACAATGTGAATAAAGCTTCAATAATGTAAGTAGAGAGGCAGACTCCTCTGCTGAAAATGCCTATACTATTAAAGCTGGCCCATCTGTTCCATTGCTCACATCTTTCATATTTCCCTTCTAGAGTCAACATGTGTTTGTGTGTGTAATTTCTGTGTGTCTATGTGTTGCACTTCATTCTTCGATGAGAGCCAAAAAATATCTCTGGCACTGAATTGCTAAAAGACAGATGATTCTTTTCTAACTTCATTAACTGCTGTATACAACAAGTTGAAATATAGCTGTCCTGGAAATATATACATATATGTATATATATATATATATATAAAATTGATGATAGCTGCAGAAAAGTATTTCCAACCTTGATCTAGCAAAAGAAATATGCATATATGTATAATGCTGAGCACAGGAAGAGTCCTATTGGCTGTCACATTGTCATACTTTTACTGAGAGAAGGGTTGCCTAGCTTTAGCCCTCTCCTTGACTCCCTTTCCATATCAATAGCTCATGTGGTGAATTGCAGTGTGGCATCACACTGAAACAACATCCAAACTACTTTCCCATCCATCTTGTAGTGAGAAAGAGGTATACCAAATCAGGACAACGTCTACGGCTTAAGTAGAGATGTAATCCACCTCATATTAAATTGGCATAAAATTACCTTAAAGGAATTTATTGCCAAAAGTAAAACATAAGGCATTTGTATGTCAAATAATGCTGTCATATGTGACAGGTGCCTGGTTTACCTGTGAATGAGATAGGAGCTCACAGTGTTGTGTTGTGGTTCCCCGCTGTGCTAACAGTGCTCCATGCATTCTCAGAGGAGCTGATGCATTTAGATGCTTAGTTATTACTGCACTGATGCACTTTAATAACTTATGGCTAGAAGGACAAAGCAAAATCTGGTCAGTCATGTCTTACCAAGCATAGCTTGCTGGATTCAAGGACTTTACTGATTCATTATGGAGAAGGTACTGGAAAAGTAAGAAGCAGTTAAGATTTTACAAAAAATAATTTTATTTAATTATGAAAAAAAGGAGGAAAAGAAATTAAACCCACAAAATTATTTACATTAAAAATGGTAAAATACCTGTGTTCCAGTAGCCCTGTGGTAAAGGGAGTCAGCTGGAGGCTGCAGAATCTACATTCCCTATCTTATTCTCTTCTTTAATTGGAGATTTGAAAATAGATATAAAAATTCTGATGCTTTTCTTCCACCCCCCTCCTCCCAGCTTCATCTCCAAGAAATTCCTACCTGGAACCTAGCTAAACTTTTTCAACAGGATCCAATTGAACGCATAGTTTATTTCACAGCCTGTGGTAAATATAGCAAATAGGATTTTTAAAACAAGGTTTAATTTCTGTTGGCTTTCATATAAGTGTCAGTGTGATCTTTGAGGTTATACTTCTGGTTACTAACGCTCTACCTTTTTTGACAGCAGCACTGCATTTGAAGATCTGATTAGAGCAGTTCTTTGTTTGAATCAGAAAAAAAGTCACAATTGTTCTCCCTTTCACCAAACCATGTAAAAGTGAAATGTATTTCTTAGACTGCAACAATGTAATGTTGAAATTACAAGCAACATCTTTAAAGTGTCTTCAAGGTTGAAAGCATATTAGAGTAATAGCCATTAGTCTGCATGTATGTGCCTTTATAGGAGTTCTACAGTACAGTATTATATTTGATTACTCAACTAAAAACAGTCATCCATTAACCCCCAGAGAGTTAAAGCCCCCTCAGCATGCCTGAGGCCATGCCACTTAGTGTGTCCCCATTATTTTAAATGTTATGGAAAGAACACTAGGACATACAGAAACATCCTAAGGTCACTTTTTGTCATTTCAATAAAAGTTATGGGAGAAAATGTATCCCCTTTGCAATGTTATTGCAGTCAGCAGCACTGTAACATGAGGGAGGAATCTGGCATATATATTCAAGGGCATTCATGGGTTAAGCATCAATAATACTAGAAGAAGGGCTATGGAAAAAACAGATACCATTGTGTTTGTCAGAACAGAGCAAGTATTTCCACTTTTCTGTAAATATAAGGGGATTTCACTACCCTCTCTCCCCAAAAAATACAAAATTATAAATGATTCCACAGTGGTTTATTGATATTGCTAGTCCTACTAATTAAGGATTTCATTGTATTAGAACTCAGAATTTCTAGTAAAGGTTGGGTGCTGTTCTTGTGGTTAAGAAGGATAAATTTGGACTTTTCCTTTGTTTTGAAGAATTTATAACAAAAACACACATGTAATATGTACAGAAAGCAGAGACTCAAATATACATACAAAGTTTGCTTTAAAAGCTTTTAAATATTCAGTAAAAAAATAACTATATTTCATAACTATCTTTCTAGGTTTTTTACCTTCCCCTCCCAGCAGAAAAATGTATTAAAGAAAGCATCAGTAAGTTGGTAAGAGTGTACTCCATCATCATCACTACCACCATCATCATCATGCTACAGATCACACAGTACAGTCATGAGCAGCGTCCTGTTGTGGAAGCTGTTGTAGCATCACAAAGGAGGTCACAATCTGAGGTAAAAAATTCTTTCAATATGAGAACCTGATCCTGCCATTTTTTAAAATACCCAAGTAACTCATGCAAATATATATGCAAAAGTGCTGCCTAAAATAAATTTTCAGAGAAAACTTCCTTGTTTTCAATATTGTCCTATGCTTTCAGTTTATTTGCTTTATTTATTGGTGTTCTGTTTTTGTCTGTCCTCTTAACATTTTCTTAAAGAAGATAAAATTGCGGGCAAAATTTGTGATTAGATCAAGGATCTCCATCCACTGACATGAGTTACAATTTTGGTTCCATAGCATCACAACAGTGATGTAATTTGAGAGCTTAAAAATACTGGTTCCTCAGATATGATGTGATCTCTGATAACAATCACTTTCTGTTAGTTTTACTGAATAAAAATTTGTGAATACTGAGGATACAATTCCCAATTTTTATGTAAGAGAAATATTTTATCTACTGTCCACAACAAAGAAATTTAACTTCTTATATTATGCACTGTAGGGTTTCTTATTATTAAATTTGCTTGTAATGAGTCATAGTGATAAATCACCAGTTTGCCCAATGATTTTACATTCTTTGTTGCATTTAATTTAACAAAACCAAACAAAAAAGAAATTGCAGCAAAGCATGTCTCTAGGGGCATGTCCAAACTGAATCAGCTACTGTAGTGACTTTAAAATAGTTGTTAAAACCTATGAGTATAAATTTAATCATGGTTACACCACTTTATCTATATAACAGAGACAGTACTGAAAGGCTTAATCAATTCTTGATTGTAAAATACTTAAGGAGCCTTTGAAAAAATTGCCATGCAAGTCCAAAACATCATTGTTTACAGTGGTGACTCACACAGGTCTTAATATTTCACTTGGTAAAAGAACTAATAATTTCTCTGCTGAATTTTTGTGGGACATTTTTTTTTCCCTATATTAGGTTCAAATTCAAACAAAGTGAGCTCTCTTGGGCAAATCAGGGCAGCTGGATATAAAAGCCTATATGCATGCTGTCTTTCCACTCAACCATATAATGCAACACTTTACTATCTCCATTAAAAGACTTACTTTGTATCATATCATGCATTTCATAATATTTCCATCTAAATGCAGATTTTTCTGTTCCATGTGTAGCATCTAGCCAGGTTTTCCATAAAAATACCAGCGGGAGAGAACATTGAAATTCATTTTGCATATTAAAGAAATCTCTCCAAGATTCCTTCTTTTATTTGTTTTATCAACTCAAGCAATAAGCAAGAAAATTAGAGTTTCAGCAATGATGGAGAAAACATTTATGATCTTATCAGACTTGCTTTTTTTTCTCCCTGCTTAGACAATTTCCAGACTTTTAAGAACAGGTAATTTTACAATGCTCTACTGATAAATGACATAAGTCCACCTGTATCATTTAACCCAAGTACAGTAGTAATATACATTGCCCAGCGAGAACTTCACTTTGAGTAACACACATACTGAATGCTTTTCTTCTCAATATTCACAACACATTTAATATTTGCCCCATAGGAATTTGTTTCCCTTGAAAGCATTATTGCGGATGTCATAATATTTTCTGGTATAGCTCTCTGGTGTGCACAGGTTAAAAAAAAAAAAAAGTAGAATAGATTAGATAGCAGAGCTGTCATTGCAAACACTCTGTTCCAATTCTAAAAGGAGAAGACAATCAAAACTGTCATTTTCAAGCTGCATAAATACAGCTGGAGTAGATTTATACTGTAATAAGTTGATTATTAGAATTTTTTATATTGCACATTAATCAAAAAATGGAAAAGAATGCAATTCAACTTAAAAAAAAAACCTAACATGATTATTAGAGCCTACCATATGTGAGTCTGTTTATATATAAATAACATTATAATTCAAAAAATAGGGAAGATATTTGACTTTTACATATTTTTTCTATTGTCTGATATCTTGTAAACATAAAATTTGTGTTTTAAAGAAAGACTTTTTTTAGGGTTTGTACAGAAAATACAGTATGATAGTGAATAATAGTGGCCTACTTTTACATCCATTCTTGATTTTTTTTTTTTTTTTATGAAGTCCTCCCAAACCACTCACAATTTTACCAAATTGGCAATACATCATCATCTTACTATGGCTGTAGCTCAGCCACACACAGATATGTGTGATGGTTCCAGGTTAATGCTTGCAGAAAGCCTACAATTTTTCCTTCTATTATTTCAGTGCAGCTGATGGGATGCCACAGAGCAACAGAAGCAGCTGCACTTTGGTCGCTGCTGTCCTCAACCCTGAAAGACCTTCAATTCGATTTTAACTTTGAACAGAATGGGAAGTCCTTTTCTATCCTGAACCACCAAAGCAGGGAGCACGCAGGCAGGAAACCTAGATTCCCTTCAGCCCTACAGGTCTCGGTTAGGGAAGGCTGGCTTGGCCTCCCTGCAGCCTGCTTCTTGGGAGGACATCAGCTGCCGTCACCAGCCCTCCGCTCCCTCTAACCACTGAGCAGCACTTCAGAGACTTTCAGCTCACTCACTGTGCCTCACCTACCTCTGCTGTTTCCTTTTCTGCTTTCTTCCTGGAAAAGTTCACAAGATCTTGTTCCTAGCAGGAGAGTTTTCTCTTGTCTAAGTTTTCAGACTTTACAGCATGAGAGCTTGCACACAGATAAGTAAAATTTCCAGCATAGACATGGTGGGACTGAATTCCCAGCCATGAAAAGCGTAGGGAAGTTGTTTGCTGCTTATACAGTGTTTGCTGTCACATCCAACAATTGCATAAATAAAACTAACTAGAAATAACACTTTCTTTTGCAAGATCTCACAGCCTTTTGCCAATCTTAAGTGAATTTATCTCACAATTCACTGGCTGGATGGTATTTATCTCTACGTAACTGTACTGATTTGTGTGGTGTTTTATATCTAGGAGAATACTATTTACATGCCTTAATCTTCATCTTAGTTTGCTAAAATATTCTTATTCAAATCTGCCGTGAATGCAAAGTAATATGCAATTATGTGTAATAGAGGGAAAGAACAACTTCTGGATCAGAGCACATTTAGGTTGCAAAGCTATCATCTTAAATATCAAAATAAATATTAAGTTCATTAGCATTCACAAATACTTTAAGGTTGCTTTAAAATTCATCAGAATAATGAATATAGTTAAGATTAAAATTATTCTGCTATTATTCAAGCGCAGAAGAGAAGAAACGAGATTCTGTCTCTATTTCACAGGAGAGTCGTGTTGTTGAAATGTTCTACTGGCATAGCAATTGTTTGAAATTTAAATGGTCAGAATACAGAGTGCTGGTGACAGGAACCCTCAGTGAGAAGAGTACACATGGGTTTCAGAGACATGGACAAATTGGAGTGTGTTCAGCAAAGGCCCCCAAGCTGGTCAGGGCTGGAGCAGTTACCCTGCAAGGAGAGCCTTGAGGGATGGGACTGGCTGAGCCCAGGGAGAGATGGCTCCAAGGGGGGCTGGCAGCAACCCCTCATACCTGTGGGGAGGTGGTCAGGTACCTGAAATGTTCTGGCTGAAATATTACAGAGACTTTTTTGGTTTATGAACCAAAGTTACCCCTAAGGAGTTAATTCTGTCATATCATTTCCCCAATTTATTTCCTTCTGAAAATAATGAAGGAATTTTCATCTGGAAAAAAATATTAAAAGAGGAGACTTGAAGAAAAGGAGTAAATTCATCACTTGAATGTAAAGGAGCTGTTCTTTACATTTGACTCAGTTGCCACAGTTGGCAGTTTCTCAGGACAACTGTCTGGCTGCATGGCTATAAGAGATATCAAGTAACAGCAAGGCTCATTAATTGTGCTAGAAGTTGGAGTACCGACACGAGATGCAACCTCTAGTGTAGAAAGAGGATTCCACTTTTCACTAACAGCACATTCAGGACAAATCAAGTCTGCTGCTCTCACGGTAAGACCTGCTCACAGTGCAATGCACACTGTAGCCGTAGCATTCACCTAAGAGGACTTTTCCCCCGGTAGACTGCAGCCATTTTAGTGGGATATGAATTGATTACATGAGTATTTTTGAGGTGGGGAGGGCGTGACTCACAAGGAGTATGGCCTAAGGGAGCTACAGATCTATGGCATAATATATCTTGGGGTGTAATGGCTCCACTTTATTCCCTCCAATGATTTTTGTTTTAATGGTCCAATATGTGCAATATAAAAATAAATACAAAATAAAAACAAAGATCTTTTATTCATTCTTTACTTTCTCAATTTTCTCATATTAAAAATGAATAATTTTCTTCACACTGGCCTTTGTTGTTGTTTTGGGCTTTTTTCCCGTGCCTCCCTATTGTTTTCTCTTTAGAGAGAACAATTTTCTCTTTAGAGAGAAAACGAGATATGATTGCTCTTACGCCTTATGAAGCATAGATTTTCTATGTATATTCATATGCATACTGTGGTCCATCATTTCCTGTTATGACCACTAATAGTTTTTTTTTCACACGAATTTTTTTGCTCATTTTAATGTCAAAGAAAGGCCAGTTCTTTTCTGTACAGAAAACTACAGAGTGCTGTTCTCTTCTATATACTGTTTTGGCTTTCTTCAGTAGCTTTAAGAGTTTTTTTAAATGTAGGTAGAGCATCATAACACTTTATCTTCAGTTGCCATATCAATGCATAGTCTACATTTTTCTTTAAATTAACCTTTAGACTGTTCTTTAAACTGGCAATTACAAAAGCACTTGTCAAGTTTCACTTTCCCACAGGCTTCTTTCTTAGTTTTACATGAGAGTCTTATATGAGACTGCCACAAGCATTGATATGTATACTATACCATCTTATTCTGGTGCTACTGCTTGTTTCTGTATTGTTTACTTGCTATCATGTAACATTTTTAGAAAAGATGTCTCATCATATCTGTTACACATTCCCATTTAATTTGGGGAATTTTGTTCTGCTAACTATACTAGTAATTTGGAATTAAAGTCAAGTGACACATTTAGCATTTACAGTGAAGAGAGAATGTCATCTAAAAAAAAATCCATCAAAATAAATGGAAATCCATATGATAAAATATTCAGAATGAGTATTCTATGATGAAAAGTTGCACTCATGTTTATGAAGTAATATAGCTACTGGTATTAATTTGGATAAAGGCCTTTCATTGCTGCTAAGTGATTACATTACTAGACAGTGATATCTTACAGAAATGTAACATAACTAAAAGGTTTATTTCTCTGCAAATTGATTTAATTTGCCTGATCTTGCCAAACTTTCTGTTCACAAGAGAAAAAATAAGCTATGGATTATTTTCAAACACTATTTCACCTTGTGACCCAAAGGTTTTGACTTATTTGTGTACTTGTGAAAAAAATCTGTGTTTTACCTTTACTTATGGAGTTACATATTTTGAGCAAAAATAAGATCCAGGAATAGGTAATTAAAGGCATATGTATTATGTTATTTTACTTGTTTCACTACTGACGAAAACTATCATGAAAGGTACTAATATTTGATGCCTCTTTACACTACATTTTTTCTTGTACCTCTTTCATCCCTGTACAGCTATTTTATTAACAATTTGATAGCATCACTTATATATAAGGTTGTCAAATAGCTAATAATTTCAATCACTAATCACTTTTGCATGCCTTACCTTTCCCTGACAACCTCAGGTTGATATTTTGGTTTTCACACAGACATGCAAAACTGTTCAACCATTTTCAATGTGGAATTTTGAAAAAAAAAAAAAAAAAAAGAATAAAAAACAAGAAAAAAAAAGAAGGTATTTTTTACTATACTTAAAACAATTCTTATAACAATTTCATGACTGTAGTTTGGGGCATTTGTGTTTTGGATCAAAGGCTTACCATCTGTTGTTTGGAAAAGATGCATCTGCATCTCTGTTGCTTCTGATTGGCAAAGTGGGACAGAAGAAGAGAGAAAGGAGGGGGAAGGTCATTTCAAAGAATTCAAATGAATTTTTTAAATGGCCGTTGAACAAATTCTCTGACTTTGAAAATTTCCACCAGTTTTGATTTTGCCTTGTTCTAAAGTACAAGTGCTCACAGGTATGTCCTGTCTCAGCTGCAAAGTAATTTCAAACTGTTGAACATTGACCTGCCTGTTCCCAGACGCTGGGTTATGTGCTCAGCTACAGAACCAGAGCTCTGGCCCACCTCTTCACTCACTCCCTGCAGGCACCGAACTTCAATCCCAACATAGTGAGATGATTTTCATATGGATGGAAGTACAGTAGTAACAAGGGCTCAATACAGTATTCAGCTAACCATGCAGAGGCATATTTTTTTCTTTTTTCTCAGCACCAGACTGTGCAAAAGCAACATGGCAATTAGCATCCTCACTTCAAAGGAGAGAATGTAAGAGCTGAATCAAGGTAGCAAAAGGAGTAACTGAGAGTAGGATGCCTAAGGAGGCAGCTGGAGCCTCATGTATGCACCACGAGATTGTAGCAGGTTGGCTAAGGAAAAATGGGTAACTGAAATCTCCAAACAGTTGCTGGAGAGAAAGTTGAGCGAGAGAAACCCAGATTGGCTAGACAAGAAAGTTTTCAGTGGGAAGATTTTTTGGTTAGGAGAATGATACGAAAGTCTCACTCAAGGAGATTGGGAACTGAAACTAACACTGCATTGGGAAACTGGATGAGTCAGAAGATGGAGAGCAAGACAAAAAAACACTGGAAATGAAGAGATCCCCAACAGTGAACAGAGTGCATAAGGAGAGATCACACAAGGAAAGCTGGAGAATCTGGGGTGGAAACAATGTTTGTGAGAACATGCAGAAGCTGACTTATTACTGTGTTAGTACTGGTAATCATCTGTAAAACTCATAGGTTAAATGTATTTACACACAAAGGTAAATGTATCCATTTCTGGCCAACTTGCTATTGCAGTCTCATAATTAATTAGTTAATGGCAGAAGCTCTAAATAGTCTAAGCCAGGTAAAGGCTGATGGAGATGGTAGGAAGTTTGTAAGTTTTGTTGATTCAGCTGGGTCAAAACCTTAAAAAATCCAGTTCTGTTTCTCTCCTGTTCTCTCCCTTCTCTTTCTTCTTCTGCTCTAATACACCCAAGTCACAGTAAATGAGAATTTTCAATTCTAAAAACTAAGAACCTGAAAAGTAGGAAACAGTTTATGATTTGCTCTTCACTACTGCATTGTGAACCAGGATGTAGTGGAAAAACTGAGACACAGACTGGCTATTCGGTCTTTTTGAAATCACTTTGAAATTACTTTGCTATACTGCATTGCATTCACTAAAAGATATTTTCAGATATGAGCCTGAAAACTCCCCGAAGATATGTTAATTGTTGGTTTGTTTTGATTCCCCTCAGCATAATCTCTGACTTGTGTGGGTTCACTGTTCTTCATTCAGGCATAACTAGTATTCATCCATTAGATGTTCTTGGCCAACATTTGACCCCATCTTCCTCTCTCTGGTGAAGATAAACATGAAAAGAGCTGTGTAGTTTCTGCACTAAGTTCATGATGAGTCCAGCATTTCTAGGATCTCTCTGTAGATGTTGAATAGGTTCAAAGAGAGAAATGATCGATGTGAAGCCAGGGGACAAACTTGACATTTCCTGTCACCTTATTAGAGGTATATACACCCAGAGAGATGCTAGACCATTCTGATATATTCATTATGCAGTCTTGCCATTTCCTTCAATAATCTCTCATGATCACTGTCTGCATCAAATGTTACAAAGAGGTCAACAAAGATGAGAACTGATGTTTGCCCTCCACTCTGCATCATCAAGAAATCATCCATCACTGCCATTAGTGTTTTGAGATCTGAGTTCTGGTTTGCATCAAGATTGCATTGAGGCTTGGACACTTGCTACAGCCTCATTTTTTCTTCCCCCAATAATCTGTCATTGCTATAAGAACATCACAGAAAATATCAGTAATGTTGTGCCCTCTGTGCTGGAGCTGCTGTCACTGAGACTCAAGGATCAATAGAAATGACTGAGGCTGGTTTCTGATTTCTTTCTTTCCATTAGTTTCAGGTTGAGATGCATGGCAGAATACTGCCCTATGCCTGTGAATAGAGAGGGGGGACTTCAGTGAGAACCAGAAATAGGAACCTGCATCAGAAAATGGTCAGTCACAAAGCTCTACTTTGTGACAGCTTGGGGATGAAGTGAAATGAAAGTCTGTCCATGGGCAGCTGGCCAATATGCAGAAAATACTGCTTTGATTTGTGAGCTGTGTCATTAACTGTAGATATAGCACCATGTAAAATCCAGCTTCAGTGTTATAAGAAAAGCTCTATGAGAGGAAACTTTCAGATCTGGGTATTCATTTTGGGGTATTATAGACACAGTGGCCAGTAAAAACATTCTGCCTAAATTTTGGATGCAACAATTAGCAGTATTCTGTCCAGCTCCGATGCTAGAGAAACTTTCTGAAGATACTTGGAAATTTTATAGTTCATTTTAAAGTACAAGTAAAATTTAAATATTCACAAAATGTAGCTGTTGATCATACATGTCAAGGAAAAGTCTGTTTAGGAAAATTCTCAATAACTGTTGAAGCTCATTTTGTTACCTTGAAAAAGCCAGGATGTGAAATCATAAAATGCCTGTGCAGTCTTTGGCATATTCAGATGCTGATTTTTTTCTGTCCCTAGAATATTAGCAGTAACTCAAAAGATGTCAGAGGGGAAAAATGGTCTAAACAATGTGACACTATCAGGTTTAATCTATTAAGCAGACCAAGTGAGTGACAGACTGTGACAGGGAAAGTTTTTCATTCACTTATGTACATACGTCAGCTGATACCTGCCATGGTACCTCTCCAGTGAGAGGGTGCAATCAAACCAGGAGAGACACAGCACCCCTCTGACGAGTCTCAAGCTCTGGGTGGCAGCTTGGCCCCAATGCCTAAGGTTGCCACCTCAGGCCCTCTGCTCCTACGTGGCGTCAGTCATCCATGTAGTGGTGTTCCTCCCAGTTTTCACAGCAAGGGTTTCTTATAGCCAGATGCCAGTGCAGACCTGGCAATCACATCAGTGCACAATGACATTACAGGACATCTTTCCAGCAGTGTCAGGTGTTCTCCTGTCACTTGTTGATCATGGCCCATAGCACACACCAGGGCTCCTTACACTCAGTTCTTGTTTGCATTGTTTATTAACTCTTGGTCAACATGAATCTATGATGCCCCCATGTTAAAGAAAAGCCTGTAAAATGCTTCAAGTGAAATAACTGCTAGCTAGAGACTATTCCAAAATGCAAAAAGTGTGTGTCTCCTGGAATCTAGCGACACCTTAGTTATTGTTTTATCCTCTGAGAGTCAGGGACTTAGTAAGACAATGCTTCACACTCAAGCATGAATTTTAAGACACACAGCTTTTAGATGGAAATGCACAAATGCATCTGGACACCCAAGTTCCCTTTAAAGCACAGAGGGACAGCTGGGTGTCAGGAAATGTGATTCACAGCTATGGGCACGTTGAGACAGACAGCAGTGTGTATGGGATTCACTGTGAAAGTCAACACAGACACACAGGGGTCTAATGCAGAACACCTTTATGAAGATCGTTATGGTGTTAGGCTCTGGAAGAATGTCGGATGATAAATATTTAATCCAAACACAACTTGAAGCCATCTCATTCTCTGTGAGCTGTCACGCAATTTTTGTGTTTACTCAGAGCCTGACTTCTTAGATGACAAGAGCAGAAGTTATGCATGGTTGTCCACGAGCAACTTGGATAATTAGCCAACATTCAGAGTATTTCAGAGTACCCCCCAATCTGAGGCTTGAGATTCTAAGATGGATTCCTCCCCTCCATTATTTCATTGGCTTTTTTGCAAGAGGAAGGAAATTTGTGTTCCTTTAAAGCTCTGTTCCAAACCGATACAAGATGTGTGCCAAGTCATATCACAGATATAAAGAAGATGATTTTCTTGCTGTGAGGTAGAAACAGTAAGACAAAGGAATAGGACAACTAAATCACACATGTTAATATAATCCCTTGGAAAGCAAAGTGGACACTCAGATTTTTGTACCCTGTGAACTGCTGAAAGTAAGTATTTGTTTGCTATCTAAGGAAGACCTTGTCCTTTATTCACCTTCAAATGAAGTGTTTGAAACTATTAAAGGACAGGAAAAATGTCTGACCCTCAGGATTAAGGGACTTAATGTCCCCCTGTTCTACAATTTAACCCCACCAAGTAATGATAACTACTGAAATTGTCATTGGATGGTTTTACATCACAGAGCTAGAGGTTGGTCTGTTATCATAAACCCCAATAGAAGATTTACTTAGCAATGAAAGAGTTTAGTTCTACGAGGCTTTACCTCACAGCTGTCATAGCTAGATGTACACACATGGATGTTCGTTAAATCTCAGCTGATAGTCACCAGCTTATGTTATAGTCATGTTCAATAGCATAGCCATAACTTCATTCGAAAACTTAAAAGAAATTGATGCACAACCATATTTTACTTCAAGCCACATGCTTTCATCATTCAGCTACATAGACAAGTAGTGCAAACAGCAAAAAAAGTAGCTTTTAAAAGGTGTTTTCAACTGATGAAGTTCTGCAATATTCAGTTTTTAACTAACCCATGTTTGTGAGTTTCTGTTGTATTTTTAATTTGCAAGATTTTATTTGCAGGCTAAAAAAATATGGAAGTTAAAATAAGGGTTAAGTGCACTGATGTGAAAACTGAAGCTTAAAAATGCATCTAAACCTTTTTCTGTTTTTCCATTTTACCCAGAAGTCTTATAAGAATGCCCAATGTAAAGTAGGGAAATTTCCATCACAAATGTATGGACTGAAAGTATTTAAATAACAATACTACCATTTAGACATTGTCTGAGTGAAAAGAATTTTCAGGCTTTTGAGGTTCATCTTTCACTCGTTCAAAATGTAGCTTCTGGCAGTTTGCATGCTGTGTTGCCAGATTAAATGATAATGTTCCTTCATGTAAGTGTTACATAGGAGAGAAAAATTAAAGCCTTGGAAAGAGATTCCTACTCCTCCTAGGGTCCTTTTATGATGGGTTAATGACCAGTAAAACGGCTAGAAAAAAATCACCAAATCATCGAGATGCAGGAACTGAGTCTTTTAAGGACTTTTTCACAAGCTCTAGCTCAGCAGTCCTGGAGATTGGAAGATATATCAGGAGAGGGTCACAGCCTATCTCTACTCATTTCTCATACCGGGTGGGCACCAGATAACCGCTACAGTGTGCTAGATGGCATCAGCTGAAGACATTTGCCTGAATGTCCGCAAATTATTTCTTATACTCCTAGACCTCTGTTTCTTCTGGGTCTGGACATGGGGGCTAGCAAATGACAAAGGTGTCTGCTGCTAAGATTGAGACAACAGACTCCTCCAGAATTTTTGACCTTCAAAAATAACTTTTTTTTCTTTTTAAACTGAATCAATGGCTTTTGTCTTTTGCCTTCCATTCAGCACCAAGTACTCCAGCCAAGAGGAGCAAATAGACCCCAGATTTAGATACATGAACTGAACTGAGGTGGGCCATGTCTCCTAGAGCACAGAACACAGCAGGATCCTAGTGGATCCCAATCTCCCACAAACTCAGGCTCTGCTTGGCAAGCCTGAGTATTGTCAGCTGCCCTAGCCAAGATGCAAATAACTATTCCAGGCACAAAATCCAGGCAGAATAGCACAGGGAAAAGGCTCGACTTCTCCCATCTTCCACTCTTGCATCATGGCATTGGCTTTTTTTCTATTGTAGAATGGGCACTAGGGACACGTGTTCCAGGAGTGCAGGGGGACTGCAGGGAGCAGGGGAGAAAGGCTAGTGAAGGAAAATATCGGTCAAGGCAAAACAGTCCCAAAACTTCACCAAAAGGTCTGTGCCTGAATTCTCTTCACTGAAAATCTAAGGAATATTTGTTCATTGCATAATGTTAGCTTTAACAGTGTTCCAACCATTTCTCATCTCATGGCAGCACATATTGGAGATAAGATTCAGTGGAGAACACCACTCAGAAATGTGGTACCTTCCACCTGTGAAAACTGAACCTAAACTGTATGTAGTTAAATATAGGACATTCAACTGATGTGAACATGTACATACTTCAGGTTTTGTTTTTGCCATCTTTTTGTGGGATGAAGTTCAGAAATGAAGATAAGGAAGCCAAATGACTACATTAGATGTGGATCATTCAAAACCTCCTTCTTCTCCCTGTAATATTTTTTATCACATTTAAATGTGAGGACAAAGTCTATTTTCAGAAGGCATACACAGGTATGACTATCCCAGATTGCTTAGAGGTGAAAGGGAAAGCAAAAGTTTCCTTAGCTGAAGGGCATCAATAAATTCTGGATTACAAAGTTCTAAACTGTCTGCACTAGATCAATGATTTACCATCATTTTCATTTACTTAACAAATACTCAGAAGCCGGCTTGACAACTTGTGCTTGCTCCAGCTAGTACAGATCGGTTTTACCTCATAAATTATTTTAAGTGATTAACTACATAAAAACAGATAAAATATGTAACAATTTAAAAGCAATAAAACCAAAAGATAGAAACACCATTATTTTACATACATTGCTATGACAATGTTCAACACCTGTCAATATAATGACTTCAGAGGAATTTAAATATACCTGTACACTTTCTGGTTTAATTTATAATGTATAAATACTTGAACCAAGCCAGAGTGGAAGCAGGCTAAAATGAGTTATACAAAGCTCTGTAGTTTCATAAGTGGGTGCCTTATGACACTTTTCAGTTTGATCTGGTTAGACTATCATACTTTAAAACTTAATATGTGGTGTATATTTATTGTAGGAGAAAGAATGTTGAGAAAGAAGACAAAAAGCACTGTTACAATTTTATATATCTACTTGGATCTAGCTCAGTCAATGTTTGAAAGAAAGAAAAAGCTATTGCTTTTGTGAATACTGGGACAGTACTAAGATTGGCTTTCCTTTCAAATAACAAACAGCATTTTGCTAATGTGAAGCAAAGAACCTGCATGCTGCAATGCTTAAAATGAAAGTACCTATTAAGCCAAATTAAATTGCCTTCCTGAATGAGTTGATGGTGAAACTACTTTTATACAGGACTGAAAGGTGTATTAGAAATCTCCCAGATGGAAAATACATGAGATTTGAATTTTCTCTCTTCAGAACAGCAGATATTCCCTTCTACTGTAAACTCATTGCTAGGACTTGGAATTTGTTCTCAAAGACAGGTGTACAAATGTTCTTGTGGTACTTCTACCAAAATTCTAGAAGTTAGATGTTTTATTACATACTCTCCAGTAACTTAAAATAATGTGATGATCTTCCACAACACAACATATGATGCATGATAACCAGTTTGCAAAGTCTGGGTTTAGACCCAAGCACCCATCTTTATGCTTGATGTGAGCAACAGAATGGTTTTGTAACTGCTGCTGTATTTACTGATCTAATAAAAAGCTTTTGAGTTGGTGGCCCTTGAGATAGTGAACATGAATTCAAGTATTCCCTATTATTTTCATTATTTCTTACATAATTGTGCACAACTGCTGTCAAAGTAGACTGTTATGAGTTATTGCTTACAAAAATAGGCATAAGCAGTATAGGATTCAAGCTTATTTAGCTTCTCTAGGCAGACAGAAACATTTTACCAGTCATTGACAATGACAACTTTGTATCAGAACCTGCTTTTCTTTCCTTGATGTTCTCTGTAATTGCTTAAGTAGATCTATTGGAGGTAGTATTCCATGTTTTCTCCACTGTCAGATGTGTTCTCCATTTTTCTGGTTAAATTTAAATGAACATTATTTCAGTTATAAGTTTAGCAAAACTATGTCTCTTGTTGGTGCTCTCTGACTTTACTGTAGACTGATATCTCCTCATATTTTGGCTTTTCAGACTTTTCCAGGACTTTTCTCTATTAAACTTTGGAAACCCTACTCCTTTTATTTTCAATGAGATTTCCATATAATTAATCATCCAAAAGATACACTGCTATTCATCCATTTGACATTGAAATAGATATTTTGAAACTCTACATCATATACTGTTATTATCACTTATACTTAGCAGTAGCATGCTTCTAAATGATTATCCCCGTCCACTTAGTCTTGGTTTACCTGCAGTTTGTGTGCTCCTGCAGGCAAAGACAATTTCTGTTCATTTGTTTTAAGGTCCCATGTGGCTATAACAGACAAAATGAACAGTGCTATTTCCACAACAGATCTCCTTCATGCTAAATGGCAGTCCAAAAGGTCTAGTGAATGCTGGAGATTGAGCAATAAAATTCATTGTTAATACATACCTCTTGCTGCCTGGAACTCAAAACATACATACAAACATTTATAGAGTTTGGGGATAATGGAAAGTGTCTGTGATTGATTTATGCTACATATTACAATGCATGAAATTTTTATACATGTGGTAGAAATGTGTTACATTATAAATGTATTTTTTCTATAGAATTATCATTCTATTCCATAACACCATGGATAAACACTGTCTTCTCCTAGAAACTGTTCATATAGCAGCTCTGAGATAGCTTTCGTGCTTGCTATACACTATTTTAATATTTACTTTTTTGCAGAACTATTTGTAAGTGCTTATTTTATAACAGATAAAATTGTTTTCACATCTTAATTAAAGTGGTTGGGGTGTTTTTGTTCGTTTGTGGGTTTGTTTGGGCTTTTTTCCTTTGGGATTATCCAGGTCTATTGTGCATTGTGATTAATTTCCTCTTTGAAACTGTTGTTAAGTTCTGTTTGCTTTTCAAAAAGAGAAAACTGAGATAATAAAATTTCCCATTTTTTTTAATTTAAGCAAAAACAATCTAAAGTTTTTTCCCTAAGTAGATTTTGTTAAATATGCTGTTTTCACAACATACTGCACCACTTAATAGGCTTTTCTAGATTTAGCATGTATATTTGTTTTGAAATGTGTCAAAGTTTAATGGGCTGATAGTGCACTGAGGGATTTTTTTTTTTCTTTTTTATGTTTGCAGCTTGGGCTTTGATTTAATGAAGACCTGATTTCCTTTGTTAAAAACTGGATATGGAACACGCTTCACCAATCATGAGCAAAAAAGGCAACATAATCTGCATTTTTTATAAACTAAACATGAACTCGGGTATCAATAAATTAAAAATGACCTCAGTACGTAAGGATTTAACTAAATGTTCTACCTAAAACCAGTGCTGATCACCTTAAACTCCTTTTGAAAAATATTGTTTAAGGCGTTATTTTCCCAGTAGTAATTTAAAAGCACAAACTAATCAGAACTGGTCATCTATGTTTGCGTGCACGTGTATCATATATTTAAATGCATATGTTGACTGTTAATATATATGTATATAAGTGAAGTTGTGTATTCTAGATGTATGCGCACACAAGAACACATACTCTGTACAAACAGAAATCACATTTCTTACTTTTGCAGATATATGAGGCATATCTGGGATACAGAAAGCAAGAAACATGTTTCTTGTGTTTACAGGCCTTTTTTGGCATTTACAACAAATATTTTCTTACCTTTTCCTGCATAAAGGCAGAGGAACTCCATTAAAACAACATACATAAGCAAAGAGTTGAATTTTGCCTTGTGTCTTTACAAATATTCTGAAGTGCAGTTTGGGTATAGCAGTCATATTGCTCCTGAATTTTTTTTTTGTACATTTGCCATTTTTTTATTCTTTCCAGACAGACAGCTACCATCAGCTGCTGAAGAAAGAATATTACCTGGGTCTTTGTTTGATGCAGTGCCTCCATAGTTACTTTTACCTCTGTAGGGCCAGGAGATGTATGATTGCAGCACATCCAGAAATACCTATGGTAGCTTCAAGTGAAGTACTAGGGATAACAGCAACAGCACACCCCCAGGACAATGACTGCAGATTTTACTGGGGATGTTGCCCTGGATCAAAGGTACTGAACAGAGACTGACAGTTATTGTCTATATTATGCAGCTCCCATGGTAGTTCATCCTGCCTCCTAAATCAATGTATCATCTTCACTGCTTCCTGCCACAAGTAGGATCCCCATGGGCTCCTACTCCACATAGTTTTGAGGTGGTGCATGTGGAGCTAGTGTGGAATAGGTATTTCCTCTCAAGCTAATATGAAAGTGTACATAAGCTGTTTTTACTTGGTTTTACTTTCTTGGACTTCAAAAAGGGCCACAGGCATCAAATTGGCCACAAATCTTTTGTGCCTTACTCCTAGGTGAAGTATTACCCCTAAGAGCATACTTGGCTTGAAAAGCAAGGGGAGTCCCATAATCTTAACCAGAACCAGAAAAAACACCAAGTAACAAAGAAGCCAGTGAGATACTAGTTTCACCAGCAGCCAGCCAAAGAAGTTCTCAGTCTTTAATCTTTGGTTCCAGCTAGTCATTCCTGGTTGTGACAGTAGAAAAGTATGTGGGTCTGTGACCCAAACCATAGATCACACAAAACTTGTCTGAAGTCTCTGAAAGGTGTGTTCATCAGCTGCTTTTCACTTTACCTCACTGGTTACAGGAAGAGGTAAATAGTCTGATCCAAACAAGCTCTAAATTTCAGTTTTGAAGCAGATATACTTTTTTCACTCTCTTACTGCAGAACCTGCAAGTAGTGCATTAAATAAGGCTCCATTCATTTGTAAAATCAGAGTCTATATAGCTATTCCCCTTTTGACACAAACAGCTTTAAATTATCTGATCATATTCTCCTTTTGAATGCTGAGTCTGAAAAATAGAAGGATTTACAAGTGCATTCTGTTGCTATTTCTTTGTCCCATCATTAAAAATGAGGTTGTAAATCAAACAGTGCACGGATTTCCCTTTTGGCACATTTATCCCCTACAGGTCATTACTGTGTGTGGGCAGAAAGTATTGTTGCACTTCAAAGCTATTATCAACCTTCTGTTAGTGGAATTACAAATTTAGCTCTGAACAGACCCATACTTGATTAGACATTTATTGTTTATAACCTTTTTTCACCATAAGAATATAAATGAATTGTCAGTGAGAAAAGTCTGTTCTTTTAAGTTAAGAATAAGTAAGGGTTCTTTTGGTATAGTTCTTGAAGAAAAATACATGGTGCTTTCTGCACTACTAACATGATACTATTTTTATATAAGTTTTGGTTATTTTGCTACAAAAATTTCTCAAAATGAAAGAAACATCATTAACAGCCTTAATTCTGCAAATCTACTTTTCAAATTAAGAGACACAAGCACGTGGCAGTTACTGTATGGAAACAGATCACTGAACTGTATGGTTGCTTCAGAAAAAGACAAAACGATATGATACATTTCACAAAGTAATACCATTCATGGAGAAAGACAATAAAGTGCACAAATTCCTGTTTTCCTCTGTAATGATTTTCTTATTTCCTTAAGCATAACACTTGATTGCCCTCATCTTTACACGGATAACTACAAATGTCATTCTTGGTGTCCTGGTTTCAGCTGGGATAGAGTTAATTTTCTTCTTGGTAGCCGGTATGGGGCTGTGTTTTGGGTTTAGGATGAGACCAATGTCGATGATACACTGATGTTTTGGTTCTTGCTAAGTAGTGTTAAGCTGTTGCTAAATAGTTGTTAAGTGGCGTGCACTTCCCATGCTCTGCGGGGGGGGGGGGGGGGGGGGGGGGGGGGGCGCTGGGAGGGAGCACAGCCAGGACGGCTGACCCAGACTGGCCAAAGGGCTATTCCATACCATATGACATCATGCTCAGTATATAAGCTGGGGGAAGAAGAAGGAGGGGGGGGGGGACATTTGGCGTGATGGCGTTTGTCTTCCCAAGTAACTGTTATGCGTGATGGAGCCCTGTTTTCCTGGGGATGGCTGAACACCTGCCTGCCGATGGGAAGTAGTGAATGAATTCCTTGTTTTGTTTCACTTTGCTTGGATGCACGGTTTTTGCATTGCCTATTTAACCGTTCTAGTTTATTTTACTTCAATTATTAAACTGTTCTTATCTCAACCCACGAGTTTTCTCCCTTTTACCCTTCTGATTCTCTCTCCCATCCCACCGCTGGGGGAGTGAGCGAGCGGCTGTGTGGTGCTTAGTTGCCGGCTGGGGTTAAACCATGACAATTGGCTATAAAATTATCCAGCTCTTCTGAAAAGTTCATCTATAACATCTGCCTTTCCCATTTTTTTAGAATCATAGAACGGTTTGGGTTGGAGGGGACCTTAAAGATCATCTAGTTCCAACCCCTCTGCTATGGGGAGGGACATCTTCCACTAGACCAGATTGCTTAAAGCCCATCCAACCTGGTCTTGAACATTTCCAGGAAGGTGGCATCCACAACTTCTCTGGGCAGCCTGTTCCAGTGCCTCACCACCCTCATAGTGAAGAATTTCTTCCTTATATCTAATCTAAATCTGCCTTCTTTTCTAAATCTTCAATTTCACTGCAGCCATGAATATCGCAGGCTGGTGACACGCAGTGCAAAGGAAGGTGTAGTTGCTTCTACGTGTTTTCCATGTCCATTTTCTCTGATGATTCTTTGGTCTTTAGAAAAGCACTTGAAAAAGAGACTCTCATGGGCAGGATTCAATTGCTAGATTTCTAGCATTTATTCTCAATATATCCCCCCCTTACCTTCAGGTGTCACTCTAGAAGGGTTTCTTACTTGCTTAGTGACTGAGTCATATCTACCCATGTCCAGTCTGGATGCTTTGGATGGTGCAGGGGATCTAAAATGGCTCTAGAAAATGTGTGCTTGTCCAACTGAATTCCACATTTGGTTCCTTGAATACTGTAACCTCTGGAAAGTTAAAGAATATTCTATTTTTGTTTAGCCACCTAATTTCTACTGGCACTAAATGTCACAGTCTAAAAAGAAAATACAGGTTTGTTTGTTTTTTGTTTTTTTTTTTTTTTTTTTTTTCCCCAGTATACTTAATCTATATTCAGGAAGTTTCCCATTCACAGAGTATAGAGAATTTACACTAAATTATATGGTACCTATATACTTTATATGCCTTATTATGAACTTGCCACAACTTGTCACACCAGAAAAAAGGGTAACAAGAAGCAGTTGTAAGATGTGATAAGGAGTTCTTCTGCCCACATATGAAGAAGTGCCAGATGGGGGCATGCAGTTGCAGCAGCCTCACCTCTGTTACGTGCCTGATTTCAGTAATGTCTAATGATATGAATACTGATACCATTTCCGCAAAAGAAAGGACAAGGGCAAAACAGGTTGCAGAGGTTTGTCTTGGTGACAGCAGCACTGGATGCATAATCTACAGCAAAAAATTTAGTATGTAACCTCAAGTGATGCTAATTGACAGCAGTTGTGCATTCTTCTTGTGTTTTACATGTTTCCTTTCTTATGTGCAATTAGTCCCTTTTTATGCTATAAGCATTCTCCTTTACCTTTTCTATAATGATTCCTCTTGCTTGACTCAACCTGTCTAGAAAGTAGTTACTTCTGTATAAGGTAATTGCCCCAAGAAGCACCTATCGTACTGCAGATACTTATTTCACGCTAAAAAAAGAGTCCACATCTCCATACCTATCCTTCCTTATTGACTATAAGGAAGCTAAAAAGATTAGCAGATTCAGGAGAGACTTTTTGATGTGTAAATTAAATGTGTTGTGACACAGTGCATAGTGTGATTTGCTACTCAGTGTGCAGTACATAACTCTATACATTGGCCCTCCATCTTTCTTTCTTCCAGTGGCTGGAAATGCAAGTTCCTGAAATACAGATGTTTTTTAGTATGTTCGTGTTAATAGACCAAGGCTTTAACCAGAAAGGAAAATCATAAAGGAGCTTGAGAAAAAAATTGTGAAAACTATAAACAACTTTTCTTTTTGCTGAACTGCAACTGTCTTTCATCAATTAAGAAATATATTTGCCAAATAATTTCCACTAGAACTTTTTGGTAGAAGTTGTTCTTCATAAGCAGCTGATATGTAAATCTTGAATTGCTTAGGATAAAAATCTTTGACGAGAATTATTTTTCTATATACTCCACAAGTAATGAAGAATCAAACTTCTGAAAGCATAGTAAAAACTACTATTCAGAAGAGGGCTGTTGAATATTTGTTAGGTTTGACCTGTTTCAGAACACAAAGCTAAGCTTTGACAATGCACTTTGCTAATGTCTAAAAAACGATGGGAAATTCGTCCTTACTTAGCGTAGCATTAAAAAGAGTACCTAAAGCTAAGTATTTGTTTCAGTCCACTGAAATAAACAAAAATGACTTTTCAAGAATTCAGTAAGTCCTCAAGCACTATAAAAACTGATGACTTTTCATTGTTCGATGAATTTAATCAAAGGGTTTCTCACAGGAAAAGAAAAATGATGCTTTGTGATATTTTAATGGAATATAGTACATAGGTCAATGTGCAATGAAAAAGAAATTATATTACACAGCTCACTAATGTGCCACTGCAGTAGGATGCAGTGCGGTATAGCTCCATTCCAGGAAAAATAGTGTTTGAGGCTATTAAGTCAGCCTTTGCACAGACACACGGCCCATTGACTAGAACACACCTGATATCCAACTAAACTTGCTTAGCGGTAGTTTAGGTAGTTTGAAACAGCGCCAACATGAGCAGCAAAGAGTAACTTTAAAAGGCATGTTGCTCAGCAAGTGGTTCTCTGGTCTTTCTCTCATGTTTTAGAAGGAATTTCCACTCACAGATGCTGTTTTGGAATAGTTCATTAAACTGATGAAAGAGTTGAACTGCATTAGCAGTTCATATTTAGACAACTTAATTTAAGGTACTCTAATGATCAGAGAGAAAATAGCACATGATATGTACTTGAGCATGATCTACATTCAATGGTGTGTGTGTAACACAATCCTCAGGAAGCCTCAGAAACCTTCAGGAGAATTCTTCAGCAGTCAGCTCTGCTTCTGCGCTTGTATGTCACAAATTGCTGCAGACAGTTCTGTTTTCTTTTGGAGTCTAACCTCTTTGCACATTTATGGGGTGAATCTTTGATAGATGGGTGTAATCCATTCATTAGATTATGGATCCTAGTTCTCCCAGGGGTAGTTTCAAATCCACATGATGCTTTTAATATGCTTTATTTTGCATCTGAATCAATGATTTATTTGAAAGATGTGTAGATCTGTATGTAAGCAGACAGCTCCCTATTGGACTATTATACCAGCTAGGGAGATTCATGTGTATTGTTTATTTCGCCATCATACAGAATAATTTACATTCTAAAAAAATGTTTCTTATTCACTCATTGGAGATCATAAGGTATGAGTAATAATGTTTAGGCATACAAAATTCTCCTTTGTACAAATCTTATCACTGGAGAAAGAATCTGATCCCCAGAACACTGCAGAGACATGGCTTTCCCTGGAAATACCATTCTCAGCCAGCTCCTTTTTTGGACTCAGTTCTGAAAGGTGAAAAGCACTCTAATCAACCAAGTACCAAAGACATGGTCAACTATAAGTATATGAATAATAACACTGATTTAAGAGGAAGAGAGGAGATGAGGTCAACCCATTTGTGACCTAAAAAACTCAATGTATCTGAGAGAAGTGTCAGGACTTACAGATGCTTGAAGGGAAAAAACTTACTGTTCTTGAGGGAGAAAATCCTAAGAAATTCCTTCTCATTGTAGCATCATTGTTTTTCTTCTACAGACCTGATCCATTACTCATTGAAAATCAATGGACAAGAAACAAAAAATAATGCCTTCATTCTTTCCTAAGATTGTACTTCATGTTAAAGGAAAAGTCAAAACCCTCAAAAAACAGGATTAAGAAAATGTCTGCAATAGTGCATATTTTCATTCTTCACAAAAGTGCTGACGTCTGCTAAATCCTAATGTTGCATACACTGCTTGAGATGCTGTCAGTAAAACTGCATTTAGCATTTGTGTTAGTCCAGAAGCAGAAATTAAAGCATGTCATCTAGGACAGTTAAATTTGCATGAACTAACCATTAAAGCAAAGAATACATTCATAGAGATTTATTTTTATGTACTTTTCAGAAGGATGCCAGTGCACAGTCTTTTTTTTATTAAATTGCCAAAACCATTACCAGGATATTTTGCAGCAGTTAAATATAGAAATTAAGACTTTAAGACGTAGTTGGTTAATTTATTGTGCTAGGAAAAGGACCTGGGAATTTTTATATTAGAAAAACACTTTGGCTTCAGAAATTGGATTGCATCAGAAGCTTTTGAATAAGTATGCATGTTTGTATGACCTGGTTTGCTGGCATTTATGGAAATGACAAATATGTAATCAAAAAGGTAATAAAGCCACTTTGTGAGAAAAGTAATGTCTAAATAAGTATTGAGAATGCCTTCCCAGTAAATACTTTTAGAACTTTTTAGTCATACTATTACTGCTCTGACTGATGACTTAGTCAACAGGAAACAGTATCTGATAATATCTGTGAAAGAGACAATCATCTTCCATATTGACTTCTGAAAGAATCCTAAAACCTTATTTAGCATTATCTAAACATTAAGGTATCCACAACTAATTTTATTGTTTTAAATATCTTTAATTACAGAAACTGATCACAAAATACCTATTGCATACTAGCTGAGATCTAGCTTTAGGTAGAGCCTACAAAGCATTTTATTTGAATGCTTGTAGTTTTAGTTCCCAGAGAGCTGCTCTCACTAAACTGGTTTCAGAAAACCAAAACATATAGGTTAACTTATTGTTTCTTTAAGCATAACAGAGCAGAGTAATTGATTTTGAAAACTATTCCAGGATTCTCAAGGTCATTCAAAAAAGGAGCCTTTTTTATTCTTTCTTTTTGTACCAAGAGGTGTATGAAGAAGACAGATTTTATCATTGGAGAAAGAAAATTTGTCAAGGAGTTATTGGAGGTGCATTTTGATTTGGCTTTATTACATTAGAATATTTGTAAAAATAATAAAAGTAGTTTGTATTACTTACCTGGTGTCCAAGGTGCTTTCCATCTGGTCTGTTTTCCATCTGGTCTCATCTTCCCCAGCAGATCATGGTACAGCCAACCCTTCTGACAGCTGAGTGGGAGCAGGAGGGCTGTCATCTCCAACTTCACTCCAAGAGGCATTGAAAACTTCAGTGCCACAGTAGAAGTTATTTGAAGCAACCGTCAGATGGGTATGAATCTTTCTTGTAGAGATGGAAAAAGTAACTTGACCTAACTCCCTGGTTTAGATGTAATCTTTCTAACTTTGATTCCCTCCTGGCTTCCCCTCCAGCTCAGAGAGACTTCTGAGTTAATGTTGTTAACCCTGAGAGTATCATTTGACTCAGGGCTAAGCAAGGCTTATAAAACATGGTAATTTAGTACAGTTTGGACAGCTTGTGCACCTGGCCTAACTCTGGCAAAACCTGGTAAGTTAGAGTATCTTCTCTGATACAGACTTCGACCATTTAGGCTTTTAAGGATGCATAAAACCGCATGGGTTATTCATGGCAATTCCCTGCCGTTCTTTCTTTTCTGATTTTGCCTAAATTGCATACATACCTGCATACACACATGGGCAAAATATCATTACCTTTTCTCATGCTCTGCATTTATAGGGAACAGCTATCTTCACTAATAATTAAAACGCAGATCAGGTCTGTGGTTGGTCAATAGGAGCATATTAGGTCTCTTGGGCAGTGTCCTGAGCACCACAGTGTGAACCTTTGCTATGAGAGGTATAGTGAACAACATCTTTTAGCAAAAGTACTTCTTGAATATATTAATTCAACTTTTATTTATTAAATAAAAATAATCAATATTGGTGTTCAATAATGGCATTTATTCATGGAATAAAGAATTGCAGAGGTGAAGAAAACATTTTATATTATAATAATATAATATTTTATTATAAAATTTAAACTTTATTATAAAATGTTAAAATTATTTTTAATTTTAAATTTTTATTATAAAATACTAGAAAATATTTTTTATTTTGTAAGAATTGGGTTCTCCTTTGCTACCAGTGATTACAGTCTTTAAAGGAGCCCAATGTGATTCATCAGCAGCATGGTGAAGGTGTGAGCAGGCATGTAATTTTACTGATGTGGGAAAGATGATCAAATGAGAGATATTCTGCATTTCATTTATCTTTAACATATGATGAAATACTGAATACTGTTTTCATCACTTTCCAGGGACATTCTTAAAGAAGCTGTCAATGTTTTTACTACGGTCGATCAAATTAGGCTAACATCTTTTGACAGCACTTGGAAAACAATAACATTTAATTTACATATAGCTTGAAAATTACCTGTGAAATATGAAGCATTTTGAACTACATCCTGTTTCTTTTTTTTTGTCTTCTCAAATTAATTGGGTAGAAATAAAAGGAAAAAAATAGAAGAATGACACTCCAAATGTGCACATCTGTGCACAACATGGTTTATACAGTCATGGCAATGTGTGTAAAATCTGATTCGTGAAAAGACAAAAGATGAGAAAGTATATGATGGACAGGCTTTGGGTTTACTTGTCTCTTACCTGTGCTATGGTCCTTCAAAAAGGTGGGTGGTTAGCAGGAAAGAAGGTTATTGTTTGTCTTCTGCTGGCTGGTGAATTCTTGGGCAAGGAGGGAATTGAGATGGCAATTCAGACTGGTGTTACCTAGAAATGGGAGTTTCCTGGAAAATTAAATGATGGGGCAGGAAGAAAACAGTCAGTGAGACAAAGCAGTAAAGGTATAACAGACCAAAAGACATCTGAAATGCCAGGCCTGAGAGATGACAAAAAGAGTGAGGTTTTCCCTAGGGACACAGACGAGATGGTGTGGGGTTTATTGCAGCCTGTAATTACTGGAATCAGAACAAGCCTGACAGACAAGACACAGTAGGCAGGGAGAAGTGAAAGAATTTTTTTTCATTATATCTCTTTTATTCATTCTCAATTTCCTCTATTCTAAAAGATCTACTATTATTCTAACTAATCTTCAGAGAAAACCTATTTAAGCCTTTGATATGCACTTTTCAGAACAAGACACAGCTAAAAGCTCTGGCAGTCCTGTGGCCTCAGGAATACATGAACAATGTCCAAGACTTTCATGCTAGAATCACCTAAATGTGCAGAGCTGTGTGCATCTGTTTATACAAACACATCCATAACTGTGGAAAGTTTAGCAATCACAGAATCAGAATCATTTAGGTTGGAAAAGACCCTTAAGATAATCATGTCCAACTGTAAACCTAACACTGCCAAGTCCACCACTAACCCATGGCACTTAGGGACATGGTTTAGTGGTGGACTTGCCAGTGTAGGTTTATGGTTGGACATGATGATCTTAAAATAAAATGGTGTGGATAAAGATATTTGTCTTTGTCCTAGTTTCAGCTGGGATAGAGTTAATTTTCTTCTTAGTAGCTGGTAGAGTGCTGTGTTTTGGATTTAGGATGAGAATAATGTTGATAACACACTGATGTTTTGGTTGTTGCTGAGCAGAGCTTACACCAGTCAAGGACATTTCAGCTTCTCGTGCTCTGCCAGGTGCACAAGAAGCTGGGAGGGAGCATAGCTAGGACAACTGACCCAGACTGGCCAAAGGGCTGTTCCATACCATATGACATCATGCTCAGTATAGAAGCTGGGGGAAGAAGAAGGAAGGGGGGGACATTCAGAGTGATGGCGTTTGTCTTCCCAAGTAACCGTTATGCATGATGGACCCCTGCTTTCCTGAGGATGGCTGGACACCTGCCTGCCGATGGGAAGTAGTGAATGAATTCCTTGCTTTGCTTTGCTTGTGCGCACGGCTTTTGCTGTACCTATTAAACTGTCTTTATCTCAACCCATGAGTTTTCTCACTTTTACTCTTCGATTCTCTCCCCCATCCCACCGGGGGGGAGTGAGCGAGCGGCTGTGTGGTGCTTAGCTGCTGGCTGGGGTTAAACCATGACAGTCTTTGAATGCAAAATGTTGAGGGAGATGGGTTCTACTTTTTCTACATTCTTTTCATATTTGCTTTTTGCTTTCCGTTCTATCTTAAAAAAAATAATTTAAAAAATTAAAAGTATGCTCACAGGGTAGCTCATAATAGGTGTTTAGAGATCACAGAAGAAATGGTGAGATCCAAGTTCATGTTCTACCTCATTCAGACATGACTGAAAAGTTCCGTCATGTATTGATCCACAAATCTTTGAACCTTCTCTTTTTAACTCATTCTTTCTTTTTTCTAAAACCAGACACAGACTCAATTTACCTGGGCAGTGAGTGACCCAGCTTTGACTTCCTCCTTTGTCTCTTTCAGAGCAGGAGTTGTCATGGGTTTGATAAAAAGTTTGACTATCCCGCTACTCAATTAATTATTTAACCAAAAACCTGAGCTTCGTATACATTATTTTTCCTTTTTTTTCCAAGCAAATTCACACAATGTTAGTTTGGTAAACTGATTTTGAGGGGGGGGAAAAACAAAGTTTGATCTTCCATTTGCTTTCTGGATTGTTTGTTTGCTTTTTGTTTGGTTGGTTTTTTTTTTTGTTTGTTTTTTGGGGTTTTGTTGTTGGTTTTGTTTTTGTTTTTAATTAGAGTTGTAACATTTGGGTTTTTAAAAATTAAGTTCTAAAGTTTCCTAAGACAACAAACCTCCAGCAACCATGCTATTGCCTTCCACTGCCTGTGTGCTCTGTTGCCTGTGTGTGCCTGTTTTTAAACCTATTGGCAGATTTGACAGAGAAGTCTCAAAAACATTATTTTCTTCAGATTACTTGAGAACTGGTGCCTGGATAGAGAAGCAGAACTTCACCTTCTAGTGAGAGAAATACGGTAGTGTTAGGAAATGTTAGTAGTCTTTGTTGGTTCCACTGCTCATGAAATTGCTGGATGGCAAATAGAAGTGTTAATTAGGGGGCTCTGTCCATGGTGCTGATTTAAAGCAGTTCTGGACATCTCGCTAAGTAGCCAGTTGCAAAAGAAGTCAAAACCAAAGCAGTAATGCAATCTGCCATTTGGATAAAATAAAATAACCAGAACAAAGAATTTAATAGCAGACACTAGACAGAAAGATAGTAAACGAACCAGAAGTATTTACAGGTGACATGTTTTCTTCTTTATTGACATATTTTTCCATTTTAATCTGAGTGTGCAAACATTAGCAGAACCATTCTAGAGATTTTTTCCTCATTTATAATCTCAGTTATTCTGAATGCACCACAAAGGTTCAGATATTGCTCAGGAAGAATGCAGAAGGGGTAAATCACCTTTTTGAAGAATATTTTGCAGCAGGATGAACTGGAATCATCAGAAATTGCCCAGCCCAAAAGCAGGCAAGCCCAAACCTTATTTGATAATGAAAGACAGAGAAAGAGGAAAGATGCAATCTCTTGGGGAAAAGAAAAAAAAAATAAACAACAAAACCCCACAAAAATAAGCAAACAAAAAATCCAAAGAAACAAAAAAGCACCACCAACAACAAAAACTTTAAAGCATAATTCTTCAGACTCTTCTACATACTACACCAATATCTTTTGATGAGATCTTTGGGCTGCTCAGGGAATCTCAGAAGGGTTTTAAATTTCCTTAGACATAAAGAGCTTGTCATAGATTTCATTGAAAGGCTGTGGAGGCTTGAAAACAAACACTCATAGCGAATTCATAAAAGCTCAGCCATTCTGATATTTCTCAGGCCTACTCTAAACTCAAAACTTAGAAACCTTACTGAAATATAAAATCTTCATTTTTTGCATATATTTTTTCTTCTTTTTTTCTTTGTGACTTGGATTTCCTTTTCTTCTTTCAGAAGTGAGGATAAAAAGGACTTCTTTTATACTTTCCATATGAATAAACTATGCAAAATGTGTCTTTAGAAGAAAGATTGTTTTGTTGAGGGATGCGTTTGTAGATTTTAAAATTTGGTCAGAAATTATGCAGTTAGAAATATGCAATCGGATTCTTTAATAACTTTAAAAAAATTAGAACAAACTTTACAAGTGAAGACAAAATCAAAGCTATTCAGTTCTGAAGATGCTTTCCCAAGCAATAAAGCAAACAACCAAATAATTTTGAGGTATAGCAATCAGGTCTTGAAGAAATATCACTCACTGAGGGAGAATGAATGATGGCTTTGTATTTGGTGTTTTTTTGGGGTTTTGGTTTGGTTTTTTTTTTTTTTTTTTTTTTTGTTCCCTGTATTGTTTTGTAGGAGAGTCCACTGGGATGTCCACTGAGTAGTGCAGGCTTTCATGTAGTCAAGTTCAGTGGTTTCAGGCTCTTTCATTTTTGGATTTTTAAATATTTTGATGATGCATATCCATTAATACAAACATGAGGTTACTGATATTGGACTTATTTCTCTGAGTTAGTTAGCTTTCATGGTAGCTTCATGAGACTCCAGGACAACACCTATGGAAGGCTGAAGGGCAGTTTGGAAAAATACATGTTCCATTCCTCAGGAATATCTGTCTTTATAAAGCAGTTATCTGTTACTGTGTCATTTGCTCTGTCTCATTGCTGGATTATTGATCACCTTGTGATGTGGGAAGGCTGGGGCTTGAAACCCACAGACACACTTAGTCTTTAAAATTCCAGTTTGCATAACCAAATGATACAGTAAAAGATAATCCTTTACATGTGGAAGCTGAGCTTGCAGTAGCAAAATGTGGGGAATGGCAAATCAAAAAGCAGAGCTATGTAAGATATAAGGGTGGACCCAGCAGATAAATAATGGCGTTAGTTAGGGGTGGCATCCTTAACCAGGGCGTAAAAGGCAGAGTAATTTGTCTCTGTCTGGTTTTCCTTTGTTACCATTCTTGTAGGGGCTGTAGCTGTCTTTTATACTTCTTGTTAACTCCTTTGTGTTTTCACCACATATAGGAAGATTTATATATGCTGAATACATTTTCTTTTTAGTCTTCCTTATGCCCTAAAACCAGTTCTATCCTGTACACCAGGTTGCATTCTTTCAGTGACCAATAACGAGCCTTTTCTGATTTGTATTTATAACCTGAGTGACATTGCTTGCCTGTATTTTCAAGGCTTATGTTGTCAGAGCGTAATATGAGGTACATAATAAATAATTGGGGGGTTGGAGGGTGTGGGGAGGTAGTCAGACCAGAGCTTTCCAACCATGTTTAGGCTTTCTCTTTTACTGCCTTTGAACTCCATTGATTCTTGCTTCCTTGGCTACGCCATGGCCTTGCTTTACTGTGATGGATAAGAGCTCTACTCAAGAATCTCCATGACATGATAACTAGACCAATCTTGATATGCAAGTCATGGATTCAAGTTTCTTCAGACTCTGAAGAGGCTAGGGAACACTCTGTCCTCTCATATGGATATGTTAGTGGCAGACACACAAAAGTTGGGCATTGCTTCTTGTAGAACTTTTGAGAAAAAAATAGCCATGGCTATACTTTATACTAGCCCAGTCCTCTTGGTTCTCCACATGGTCACTAGATCAAATCCTGAAAAGTCTTAGAGAGAGAAATACCTGCACCAGTTCCTATTAATTCTCTATTATTTGTGTAAAAGTGGATCCCCTGAGCATGCTTTTCATAACTGCTGTCCAAGTAGAGACCTGGAGAGCTTTTGATATAATGCAAAAAACTTAGCAGTCTGACTTGTTGTATTGCTTACACACATTTAAACTTCATCTATATTCTAACTCAGGCAATATGTTATGCGAGCAGGTTTCCTATGACTACCAATGCATATGACTGCAGGACAGTGTTTTCTATTCATGAAGTGAGTGAGTACAGCTGTGCTAGGGGACATTCAGTAAATTATGAGACAAATAGTAGTGTGTACTATTTTGCCCATCTTCTGAGAAGGCTCTGCTTACTTAGGTTTGAACACTACTTGATTCCAGGCTCCTCAGTGTTACCTTTGTGAAATTCTATGGTCAGTGCTGCAGCTCATCTACTACTACTACAAACATGACAACTGAATACTTACTGATAATAATGGTGTCAGAGTTCAAAAACCAGTAACAAACATCACATTTAGGTAATATACATCGCTGAAGATGCATAAAGCTGACAACAAGCTGCATTTCCAAAATGAGTAATATAAAGCCTGTTATAAATGCAATAGTTTTCAAAACAAAGGAAATCACGCCTTCGTTGATATTCTGAAAAATCTTCCCCCAGAATGTCAAACTGAGGAAACAATAGAAAGTTTTTTAATGGCTTATAGGATTTGATGTGAAAATAACACTTCTTTATGTTGTAGACAAAATATTGAATGCTAAAATCATATGTTTGGTATGCTGTCATTTTTTTTTTTTTTAATAATGATAGCTGTAAAGTGAAATAGTGCACTAAACTTACAAAAAAAGAATAAAATTTAAAATAGGGAATTTAGTAATGAGGATGAACATCAGATCATCTATTGGCCATGTGCATTAAGCTTGCTACTAGCAGAAGATAATGATTCACCTGCATATTACAAAATGATTCAGGTTCTGAAACTAAAATTTAATCTTTTAAACATTGGTCAATATTATCATCCACAAGTCTTCTGGGACTTTAATTGTCTGATTTAAATTAAATGCTTTTTGCCAGCTTTTGTTACCACCCAATTAATTTTCAAAACCAATTAAGATAAAAATCACCCATAATAATATCATACTTATTATTAAACCTATAATTTTGCCAATCTCATTTACCATTTTTAACCTAGCATTAATGACTCCTGATTAGAGGTGAGCATAGACTCTAGAGTTTGTATCTGTGAACTGTTGATGCATATGGAAAATCATGTCCTCTTGAATTGGATATTGGTTTTGCTAACTGCAGAGTTGAGTCAGTAATTTACAATGAATAATTCATTTGACATGTGTAGCCCATTTTCAGGCTAACATGATATCTACAAGTAGATCACAATTTCCTATAAATACTAATTGAATGTGTGCAAGATAATTCCCTTTGCATTTTGAGTTCTACAGGAGGGAATGGGTAGAGGTAAATGTAAAGATGTTTACTGTTGGTTCAACACATTTTTCTGTTTCTTGATTGGAAGATTGCACAAGAATATTTGGTGCCAATATTTGAAGTCTCAGTGTTGCAAAGGTTTTTGTGAATACTGAATGCTCTCATTCCCAGTCCCAGTGGAAACAGTGTAATTCATACTTATTTTCTGGAAGCCTGCTTTTCGTAAGGTCTTGTTGCAAGACTTGAAATGCTTATAACCAGCAAGTAGAAGTGAAGCTGCAAGTATGGATAAAAAGGAACCATTTAAAATGAGAACTAATACCCTGTGGAAATTGTTCATATTCTTTCTCCAAGCCTAAGCTTCTGCTGCATATTTATACCAGATCCACTTTCTTAGTGTATTTCTTAGAGTTCTTTTGTAAGCAGTCTAACATCACTTTCCATTATGATTAGACTCTCACATTTGTGTATGATACAATATGACATTAAACAACACGAAGTGAATAACACAGATGATCACTTGTTGTCAACATGGTTCATGTAAATACAGCTGAAAAGCTCTGCATTTCAGGAAATGAAACCTTTTACTCCCAAAGGTCTGAAAGTCAGAATGTAGATAATTTGTCATATGTCTTTCCATAACCTATTTTGCTTTCTGGTTGCTGAGGACTAGACGTTTTCTTTGCTCTCATTTATCTGCCTCCTTTTACTACAGTCATTGGCTAGGCAGAGTTATTTACTTATGCCTGAAGATAGAATGTAACTGAGTACATGTATATAAGAAAAGAATTTCTATAAACCAGCTATTAATCCTTAAGAATAATCAGCAGCAAATCTGCATGTCATTTTTTTTGTATGTATCAATAATACAAATAAGCCCAAGAACTGAATTTATAATTTATAAACCTGAGTAGTTTTTCAAGAGTGAATCTAGAAACAGTTTAGGCAACCTTTATTATCCTTACTGCAAACATTTTATATGATAAATAGATATATTTTTCAAAAATGTTCGTTGTTGACCAAAGTATTGACATTCAACAAAGATTTTTATTTGGATAAATACAAAGATAAGTTAGTGGTAAAGCATGAATAAATATTAAACTTGAAGGATGTTGAAAAAGAAGATAAGAGATATAGAAAGCAACTGAACTATCGCAAGAACCATTTGCCTGTTTATTTCAAATTGTTTTCTCCACCTAGAATATTTCTTTTCTCCCTCTAAAATTGCCCTCACTGAATCACAGGGTTTTCACCTTATTCCATCAGATGAAAAAAGTTAGCAGCTTCCTAACTGGATCTATCTTGACTATGATCCATCTCTTCATTAAACTTAAAAATCTACAGCTGGGGAGAATTAAGCCTTAAGAAGAACTATAGAGGGCTCATCATTCAAGTAAATGAATGTTCTGCATGAGTGTTGGAAGGAGTAAGAGTGAAAAGAGTGAGCCATCTGTTTTGGAACTGACACAGGATTTAGAAGTCTATATCGCAGGTATAGATCATAAGTCAGACCTGGCACTTACATGTTCTGTGAATATTACAAGGCCTTTCTGAAATTAAACTGAGGCAAAGGCTATATAATCCAAACTGTCCAGAGATTAAATTAGACTAGTTAGGGAATGTGATGAAACATGCTGATTTATTTCCAGGAAAATTCTATTAATCTATTACCCACGTACAATATGATATAAATTAATCATCATAGCAAGTCCATCTCCTCTATTACACCAGCTAGTTTTTTATATATATATATATATATATATATGTATATATAAAGAGAGTAACGGGTAACATTCTTCTAGTCTAGAGAACGAGGAAGGAAAGCTTAAATCTGAGGTTTTTGGAAAGAGGACCCAGGGTTATCAGTCAGCATTCATGCTAGTAAGATTGGATTGGGCCTGTCCTGAGAGAACTCCAGCCAAACTTTTTAAATGTTAAAAAAACCAAAGCTTCAATTTACTTGCTAGAGATGCTCAGTCACCATTGTTCTAAATGTTCTGTTCCAGATAGAAATAAAATATTGATATACTTTGATGAGAGTAAGAAACGGGAGGATTTTAAACCCTGTTAGTCCACAGTGTGTCTCTGATTCATATTTCAGTATGAAGAATTTGTGCTCCAAGGCTCATTTATAGAAAGAAGGAGTACAGTGAAAGATCATAGCCAAAGTGAAAGCTTGGCCCAGGAGTTTGTCCTAAGAAGCTTAAAGACCTGACTCAGCTAATATCAATGGAAGTTACTATTTATTTCAAAGAATTTAGGATTTCACTTCAAATTACTAAATTTTAATATTAAGCTACTCTACCAGGAAGTTAATGGGTCCTTCTGTGAGTTTGCAAAAACTTATTTGCTTTCAGTACAAACTACATGCACATCGGTCACCTTAAAATAGAGTGAGCCAGCAGAGAATAGTATACAAACAAGAAACCTTTTTCCTTTAAATGAGCTCAAAGACTGTGTAACTCTTTTCAATAAATGGTCTGTACCACAGGCCAGACCACTTGAAACTGAACTTAAAAGGCATTACAGCAAGGTGTAAGATAACTGTAGTAACACCTCTGAGGCTTTATCTCAGCCAAGATATGGGAGGGTCATCTCCATTTCGAACCACTGACAGTCCTAACAGATTAAAGTTTATATACAAAATATGATGCTGTATATTGAAAAATCTGCTGCTTGACATTAAAAAAAATCTAATGTGTGATAGGAAAATCTTTATGCCTGATTGCCTTCAACTTCAGATCAGAAAGTTTTCTATGCCTCTTCTTTTTCCCATCATACCTACTTCACTGTGTATAATGCATTTTCCACCATACTAAACTATCATATTAGTCTCTTAGACTGTTCTGGTTTATCTACTGTTATTAAGAAGTTTGTGTTCCACATCCTAACTTCTGCATAAAGCTGGCTTACCTTCTCAACTAACATGGTCCATTTTCTGCAGGCTACTTCATTAGGTATCAGAACAATACTTTGCTATAATTCTGAAAGTTCAGCAGACCCGCTGTACTGCTTATTTCATCTGGGTATCCCATTGCATATTACCTCGAGAACCTATTGATGTAAATTAGAACCCCACTCGCCATTTTTTTACTTCATACCTTAGGGTAGACTGCATTCTTTTATTTCTAACAGTGAGATAAAGTAAAAGGAGTCAGCCTGCTAACACTGTCAGCTGTCCCCAAATATTAAGTCATGGATTGATGTTGAGAAATTTAAGAAGCTTATAAGAAATTCAGGTGCTTCTTCTTTACATAAAGGTTATTTGAAATATAAAACTAATTGTCTAAATTACTGGACTAGAGAGGAGCAGCATAAGCAAGTAAAATGAAAGTCAATCAAATAAGTCAATCAAATGAAAAGCAGAACAGAAATTTTATAACAAAATGCGTAACCAAAATCTTGAATCACTGTCAATATTTCTGTAGTCAGATTGGTATCAGACTCCTTCATTTGCTTTAACTTTTGTATGTAAATGTGCCTCTAGCAGACAGGGGATGAAATCCCAGAGCCACAAGCTGCAGAGCCAACTATGTGTTTTTCTGCTCATTCATTGTATACTCTTATAGAGTAGATTCAGTGTGAAAATATAATGAATGTAATCAGACATCTTTTACCTGGTAAACAGGTGCAGTCTACGTATGAATTTGAGTTATGAGCTGGGATCTTAGACTTACACTAATTCTAAAAAAAAAAAAAAAAGATCACTTGCTGTGTATTTATCTGTTAATTATTTGTGGGAATGTGTTTTTCAAGGTCTATATAATTATATGGAAGAACACAAAAAAGTCAGTGTTACCAAGATTGTCTTAGCTTTATTACTGCTTTTAATTCTTTACATCTTCTTTTCCTAGCCCACAAATTCAATACTCCTGAAGGCTATTTTCCATTCTTTTGGGCATCCATATAAAAAATTATGACCATGAGATGTTGCACTGGTGTAAAATGTGTATCCACATTATAAATGCTCAAGGGAGAATATTTCAGTCTTTAGGGCAGACATATGGACTTCAGTTAAATGAAGGACTATATTTTTATGGCCTTCTCTAATATTTGAATACCAAGGTTACAAATACAATTGCTGCTGTGGTCAAGTCTACATCTATCAGACTGATGGCACGATGTACTGACTGGAGGATACTTTTCTTCATCTTTATTATTCCTGTATCAGTAAGTATGGAAAAGGAGGACAAATAGCAAAGCTGTTCTGTTTCCAAGAGAGACACTGATATAAATGAGGCTTGCTGAGGGTGCTTGAAAGAGCTTTAGGGATTTTGAGAAGCTTTTTCCTCCAGCTACTGTTAGCTTTCCTGGAGCTCATTTTAGCCAAACAGGTTTCACAGCCAAGACATCTGGGAAAGTGAAAACTGTTTACCAAAAAGAAAATACAAGTATGTAAATTTGAATTAAAAAAGGAGCTTGTGCAAAATGTCTGGAAACAAATGTGTTGCTGTTGTTTTCATCATGACTGGCCTCAGCTCTATCGCAGATGAGCCTTTGAGAAAAACTGATAAAGACTCCTTGGTGACAACAGTAAGCAGAGGTTTACCTGAGTGGTTTCAGATATTTTCATGGGAAATTGTAGCAGAGTTCTTGCTCCTCCTGTGCCCTTGGGTGGCCGAGGCTGTCTCCCAGCTACACTTTCTCACTAGTTATGTGATGCATTCCCCCCCTTCTGTTTCAGTGTGCCTTAATTACTGCCATTCCCAAACCACCCTTTCAAGAATATGCAATGCTTGTCTTAAGACACATAGAGAACAGGCTTTTATCCTAATCCCATGCCCTACCCTCTGCTGTTTTGGATAAAGGAGCCACAAGATGTAAGTCTTCTATTCTGGAAAGCCTTAATTTGCAAAGTTCAAGTAAAAGTACACAAGTTGAAATTGAACATCACTGAGTTTAGGTATTGTCAGTATTTTCTCCAGAACTGCTAGAATAGTTTTGTTTAGAAACTGGAGGTAAAGAAGTCATGACATTGTGAAATTTATACTATAAATGTAGAGCAATCACTTCAAGAAGTTACCAATAACAGACAAGTAATCCTTCTTAAGACCTTCCCAAACCAAAAAAAACCCCACCAAATTCCCCCCTGAACTCCATTTCCTTGATAACAAAACTTATTATATGATTTACCCGGATGTTAAAGAAAGACATGGATTAATGTTAGCTACCATAACAATATTAAATGTAAGAACTAATAAATGCAATGTTGGAAATGTTAAACATCTTTGTATGCATGACAATAGCCACACATGATTATAGAATTACCAAAATCATGTGTTAGTTTATGTGAGATCACTCTGTAAATTCCCTAGTAAAAGAAAGAAAAAGAAGAGTAGGCAGAGTTCATGCAAACTGAACCAAAAACATTGCACAAAAGACAGAAAGCAAAGGTGAAACAGAGTCAGAATTGTTTGGATTCTGACAATATTCCTGGGAAAAGTGAAATTGATTTTGTTTAATATAAAAAAAACCCTACACATCTTCAGAAGAAATTTCTGAATATGATTTTCTGTTTTATATCCACACTCATTTGTTTATGCTTTCTTAAAATTTACCACTCATCATATTGCTGTTACTGCACCTAACTGTATTACCTATGCATCCTTTTTGCACAATAGCACGAGGTCATTCTTGTGAGTATATTATTCAATTTTCATCTTCATATGTTTGAAATTGCTCTGTATTTCCATTAACAGCTCATGTGACTGGAACTAGTGAAGCAATTCCCACTCCTTTTTTTCTTCTGAAAAAAGTGTGATAATGACCCCATGTTTACATAGTGTTTTCAATCTCTACATATTTTAAAACCTGATAATTTCAAGACATTAAATCTTGAATTTGAATTTACTTACACCAACATTTGTCCCTTAACTTGTTATTATGTGGTGCATTTTCAGATTAATTACAAAATATCACAAGGTAGAACACTATGTGACTGTTTATATGAGGAACAGAAAAACAAACTAACAAACCCCTCAGGTATTCTTATTAAAGTGGGGGAAGGGAGTTGATATAGACAGAATGAAACTCCCCGAACTGGAATTTGACCAAGCTAATAGGATTAACAGTCTTCCTCTACCAGAAGGTACCAAGGGAACTTTAACAAGGAGGCACATCTGGCAAACAGGCAGCGTAGAGGCCAAATAATACCATCCTTCATCAGCTCTTAAAATTCCACAGACCTGAAGAGTATGGCTAGGAGAGTTTCTAGAAGTGATATTTCACTGTGCAGCAAAAGAATGACTGGAGTTATGAGGCCAGAGATAAATCACATTGATGGTCTTATTGAAACAGCCGTGCCTGGAAGGGAGGTGTAGTCTCTTCCCCAGACACAGAGAAAGCAAGCTGATGCAAGAAGCAAAAACTCTTGTGCTCTGGGGACACTTAAACCTGCCTTTGAACGATGATTCTTCTCATGAGGGGAACATGCTTTAATTATGAAAAAAGGATTTTCAGGGCCGGCGATAGGAATTAAATTTCCTTTAGTATTTGCGTTTATCTGCATGGATCTGTTTCTGCAGTCAAGAAAATCGCAACAACAAATTTGCATGTATAAAAATGGACCGTAAATATAGTGAAACTCTCATTTTCATAACTTTCCTCCATTCCAAGAAAATCAAACGATTTTCCACTCTAAATGTCAGTTAGTTTCTCTGATAGAATTATGGTTTATTTTTAAAGAAATAAAGAAAAAGAAAAGAAAAAAAAGGGAAATTACATACTAAGCATTTTGGGTGTGAGATTTAATCATCAAGGGAAAAGGATTTTAAGCCCCATGGGAGTTTTAGGTTTAAATTCAGTACAGGCTTCTTTTTTTTTTTTTTTTTTTTTAATATGTTTTAGACTTCTATGAAAGGTCGCCATATGGAGATAAAAGAGCAGATGAAATAAAAAGCAATAAGACAAAACAATAAAACTGTCATTGTTTTCTTGACCTTTTTCAAATGCATTCATCATAGAGTATATGGTAAATCTTGTTAGAGCTTTGAAGCTACTGTTGCTCTGAGTGGAATGATCTCTAGCATCCACTTACTAATGGCCCTTTCTGGCAAGGTCGGATAATAAGAGGCCTCTCTCTGAACTGAAACTTTAACTAACCAGTGACTCAAGACAGGGATTGTCTACTCTTTATTTTTCACTCTCTGGCAGAGAAAACACAGGCTAGGCCAATTTCTGTGCTAATGTTACTTAGCTTTGTGTGAAGTTGTCATGATAACACGCAAAAAGAACACATGTTGCATTTCTCACCTGTGTGACCTGCAGTGGGAGGAAAGGGCAGAAAGCAAGAAAGAAGCTTCCTTTCTGAAGAAGGCATCCTTCCATTAGCTTCGTAAATATAGCAAAAGAGTACAGTTCCCATGTATTACAAGATGATATGTATCATTAAGTTAAAGATGTGCCCAAGTGCTTACTGCAGTTTCTAAACTGAAATATTTGGCTCTCTGTCCTTTAAGAGGGAGCTACAAGAAGCAGCATATGTTCTTTTCCTGTTGTTTTCCCAGAGCTGGGTAATCCTTCCCAGTAACCATACTTTTATTAAATATGAATTTTGTTCTCAGATCTCTTCTAACATTGATTTTGTTAATGTTTCTGTTTCAAGTAGCTTGTCTTTTAAACAGAAAACACATTTACTTGCTATTGTATATACGAGCTGTATTTTTTAGTGCCAAATCTGATGCTAGACATGAATTCAGAATAATTAACTGCTTGCTACGTATAGAGGACTTTTGAGGGCAACTGGGGGGAAAGAAGTGTTATTTTCATCATATGGGCAGAGCTGCAAGACCATGTTTGAGACATCTGATAAAAATATCCTTATTTACAAATGGAATAGCACAAAACTCATGTACCCAACATCTTTTTTTATTATTTCTCTGACAGACTCTAGCTTCTTTCCAGCCTAGCTGGGTGGAAGGTTCTCTCCTTTAATGTGTTTGGAACAGCTTAATTCCATGGTGTGATAAAGGCTATAGGAAAATCACTCTAAGATGTGAAAAACTCAAAGAGGTACATTTCAGTATGCAGCTCCTACCTTTGATCTATGCTGAATGTTTTTAAGGCTGGAAGTGGAAACTAGAAATTTGCCAGGGGTTGCAGAAGAAGGAAGGTTGTTGATAAGAGTATTTTTGCACTCTGGAGATCTTTATCAAAATCTATTCTTAATTAAACTCATATAATTCTTGTTGTATTTCCTTCATTGGCACTTTATGATGTCACCCAAGCACTTTAAACTTATCACACATCAACAAGGACCCCTAAGAATATGCCTTTTAATTCAAATTATACTCACGTACAGCATGCTTATTGCAATTTGTAGTGAGGTAGAAATTCCAAACTTTTCACTCATAATCTCTTTCCCATTAGTAGAGCTCCTTCTTATTATCACTGTCTTACCTACTTTCTAGCTGACCCTCCCAATAGGATTAAGCTGTTCAGGATCTGGCATCTTATAGAATCATAGAATCATAAAATGTCCTGAGTTGGAAGGGACCCACAAGGATCATCGAGTCCAACTCCTGTCCCTGCATAGGACAAGCCCAAAATTCACACCATATGTCTGAGGGCATTGTCCAATTGCTTCTTGAATATTGTCAGGTTTGGTGCCATGACTGCCTCCCTGGGGAGCCTGTTCCAGTGCTCCACCACCCTCTGGGTGAAGAACCTTTTCCTAATATCCAACCTAAACCTCCCCTGGCATATCTTCCTGCCGTTCTCTCAGGTCCTATCATTGGTCGTCAGGGAGAAGAGATCATTGCCTGCCCCTCCTCTTCCCCTTGTGAGGAATCTGTAGACTGCAATGAGGTCTCCCCTCAGTCTCCTCTTTTCCAGGCTGAACAGGGCAAGTGACCCCAGCCACTCCTCGTACGGCTTCTCCTCTAGACCCTTCACCATCTTTGTGGCTCTTCTCTGGACACTCTCTAGTAGCTTTGTATCCTTTTTGTACTGTGGTGCCCAAAACTGCACACAGTACTCAGGATGAGGCTGCACCAGTGCAGAGTAGAGCGGGACAATCACCTCCCTCGACCAGCTAGCGATACAGTGCTTGATGCACCCCAGGATAACGGTTGGCCCTCTTGGCTGCCAGGGCACACTGTTGGCTCATGTTCAACTTGCCGTCAACCAGAACTCACAGATCCCTCTCCACGGGGCTGCTCTCCAGTCTCTCGTTCCCCAGTCTGTATGTACCTCCAGGGTTGCCATGTCCCAGGTGCAAAATCCGGCACTTGCCCTTTTTAAACTTCATACGGTTGGTGATTGCCCAGCTCTGTAATTTGTCCAGATCTCTCTGCAGGGCCTCTGTGCCCTTGAGAGTGTCAACGGCTCCTCCCAGTTTTGTGTCATCAGCAAACCTTGATAACAAACCTTCAAGTCTTGCATCCAAGTCATTTATGAAGATATTAAAGAACACAATCTTGCAGGAGATAGTTGTCTGGCCTTCATCTATGTTTACCATAGATGATTACATTTGATAGAAGAGCTTGAGGAAATGAATGCCATAGTCCTATCTGCTGCTACTCATATTTTTTAACACAGTGAAAAGGGGGTAGAAATACCCAAGAGACAGGACACTGAACTTGGGATCTAGTCTTCGTTTAGCACACGATCTGCTGTGCAACAATGAGCAAGCTGGGTCACCTGTCAGTGAGCTGTGTCAGATCAGCAAAGTTTCTGACCGTATGTCTGTGTGCTTCCCGTGGTAAAGGGGAGCTGAACCTGGAGGGAACCAATTCTCACTGCATAGGTAATTCATAATAATAAAGAAATTGTGTCTGACTTTTTTTGATTTGGGGATGAAAAGTGTCTGATGGCTGGCAATCATTAGAAGAAACCTTTAGTGTGTTATATCCAGCTCTCTCTGAATACAAATTAGTAGCAGCTCCAAAAAAATCAATGAAGGTGCTTTGGTTGTAACATTCTCCACATTTATTTTACCCTATTATGGAGAGAAAAGAATCACCAGGGATAAATGGAGTTTTATGAATCAACTATGGATCAGAGTGTTTTGCCAGATAAGTTAATTAAATAATTTACAGTTTCATGCCTATATATTGCAATGAGTCTGTGGAGTGATTCCAGCTAAGGAAACTCCACCTGCATCTTTCATTACTTCCTGTATTTCTAGTTGTCACATTAGAAGATGAAGGATGGACTGTTCATTCAAACAAGCCTCTCCCATAGCCCTTCCATACAAGTTACAGGAATTTTTTATAAATGTGTCTGCTCCTGTTCTTATACGACTCTATAATAATACCCCTTTGACTTCTGTTGTACAAGAGAAGACTTAACACTGTATAATATTTTCAGATTCTTTTTTGCTGTTTGTGGATGTCACAGAGACCTGTACTAGTGCAGAATCACTGTATTTGTCAAAAATTAGATTGCTTAAACCAAATTTATGTGTTTTGGAACTGGACTAGCCACAATTTGTGATTTGAAACAACTTTATTCTCCCTACCACCACCAATCAAAGATTTTTACTTTAATAAGCTAACTATTTTATCTGATGGCCTTCAAACGTGAAACAATCCAGCTTTTCCACATAGAGATTCATTAACTGGGTTTTCTGTGATTTTTTTATAAGGCATAGAAATATGAGTATCAAATATCACTATCTAAATGGTTCTGGTGTAATTGAACCATAAGTAATGAGTCCAGTACAAAAAGATCACATTTTTTGTGTTTTGTTTGTTGTGTTTAGCCCTCATTAGTCTTTGCAGTAGTTCATAATGGGAACATATGGAATCACATAACTGAAACAGAAGTCTCTGAAAAATTATTTTCCATCCAATTTTTCTGATTGCAGTGTTTCTCTTTTGCAGCTTAATCTTTGTCAGCTATACCAGGTTCATGAAATCAAATGTGTACTCTCATTTCAAAGATTAAATTTTTTCTATGGTTACTATACACGGCTCAGCAGCTGGTCACACTTCCTATTTTTGATATTCAGTATGGGGGGAAGAGTTATCAGATCTTTTCCCGCTTCCCAGCCTGAGCTGCAATGTTCAACAACCTGCTATAGCTTGCTGTAATAAGTTGCAAATGTCTCTTCAGACAGGATGTGCCTCACTGTAATGAGCTTTGCATAAATATATAGCGGGGTAGCTAAACCACAGCCTGGCATTTAGGTTTTTTGTTGCCTTATGTTACAACCTAACTCGTGACTTTTCCCAGTGCTTTACCTGTCTCTCCCATACTTCCTTGTGAAAATCCCAGGCTCTTCTCTCCACTTCTGCCAACCACCAGTACCACGATTCAGAGCCTCCCTCAGAAAATGCATGGCCTGCACTTTGCTCTCTGGTGAAGCTGCATTAGTACCACTTGATCCCTTTACTTTGGAAACTAAGACTCTTATGTTTACAGTGCACTGGATTATAGAGTTAAGAGGACCCTCAGAATTCAATAGTAGCATATTACTAACTGTCAAAAAGACACAATGCTCAGGATATTGTGTAAAAGGCCTATGCCAGTGAAAGCCATTGGCCAAGATTGAGGCAATCAGTGTAGCAGAAGTGAAATGTTTTTGATGCTGATACAAATAATGATATAATATAAAGAAACAGGTTTATTATTAAAGTCATCTCATTCACTTGTGTCAGGAGGTAAGATAAAGGCTCTGTGATAGAGGCATATTCCTCTTATGTTGGAGTATTACATAGTTGCTCTGAAGAATGAGGTTTTACATGACATATTCAGAGGTCAGGTACTTGACTGTAGAGGCTAATAGTCTTAGTGTGACTCTCATCAAATAACAGAGGTCAAGGTTTGCCTTTGCAGAACAACGACCCTGGCATTATGTGCACAGATTTGTCTCTTATTTGCATTTGAATTGGCAAGAGAAAGCCACGTGCAGTCATTGCAGAGTTGGGGGAATAAAAAAGGGCAAGCATCTATTTCCACGACAGCCTGAGTAGTTATCCAATGGAGTCAGATTCTGGATATATGAAGTATTATATCAGGCAGATCCAGCAATAAAGGTCTTACAAGGGATTTAGTAACAACTAAGTAAGCTTCAAACTTATAAGATTCCTTCTAATGGTATAGAGTTGGTACACAGAGGAAATCAGACTTTTACACAAATGTTTCCAAGATCACTGTAGTAGAGAATATAGGTATTGTTTTTCAGGTTTAAAGTTCCTGAAGGAGTCATTTTCCTTAGGAGATTAAATCTGTAAATTCAAAGAGGCAGAGTCAATGGCCAGTTATTCAAGAACCAGATTAAAATTATTAATGACAGTAAAGGGCTTGGTGACGTGTGCAGAAAGCCACAGCAAAACAATACATATGTTCTTCTTCATGTGTGTTCCAGTTTTGACCAGCTTGATAAATTTTATTTGATTGAGTTACAACAATAACACAGAGAGGAAGGGTAAGTAATTTGTTAGCCACAGCCACATGGGTGCTGGCCCTATTTTTCATCAGTACATCTTTTGGTACTTAAGGGACTTACTCTGCACACATAACAGAAAAACTTAATTGTCTGACATTTTGATATAGTCTCAGCACTAGCATCTTCCAGAGCCTGTATTTTGAGACATGATATCAAATCACACAATTTGCTATATCCCATGGGCTGGAAGATACAATATTTGGAAGTACCCAGGGGTAACAGACATTTGCCAGCTGCCTCATTGCCACTGGCAAAATCCTAACAAAATCATTCTTTAATTGAAGAAGTGGTGATATTGAACAGCATGGAGCTGTTACATGCAAAGATACAACTTATTCCCAGCTGAATTCCCTCCCGGGGCTTCGCAGCAGCAACAGCCCTCTATTCCATTAAACATGGAGCCAGGTCACCACGCAGTACTCCGCTCAGGCTGCCAAACACTGTTATACCGCAGACATGGAAGAGGGAGGTGACGTGCAAGTGGCAGTGGACTATTAAACCTGATTTTACTGAGAGAATCGCATCACTGCAGTTTCCAGAATGATGAGGATTTCTTCCAAGTGTTAAGCGCATAATTACTTTTCAGAAACTGATTTGAAAAATAATCTTTGTGTAAACAAGACATTGACTAGTCTTTTGCCAATCACTGTGAATTAAATTTCTGCTGTTGTTGCAAAAGAAAAGAAAAAGTGATACCCTTAATTGTACAACATTGCTGGAATATTAGGACTGGTAAATTTCAGGACAACATTAAATGATAACAAAAGTTGTTGCTATGCTTTTAATTGCAAACCCTTCAGCTGAGTCCCTGCACTTGGAATCTATGTCATATCCACTAGTAGTCTCTTAATTATGTAATATAATATTTTATTGAAATACAAACAAATTACAGGAATGTCTGGGGTTTTTTTCTTCTTTTCTTCACTGCTTGGTTTCTTGAGAAATTGAAAATTAGTTATTTCTAGTTGCGACACAGTGGCAAGTCTAGGAGATCTCAAATGACAGAAATGCAAGAGAAATGATGACAATAACCAACTTAAGTTATGGCCTTTTGCACTAGTGGCCAGAAAATGGCTCATAAAAACTGAGCCTCACATTTATGGTGGAAAATGAAAAAGCAAGCAGAGGCAAACAAGGAATAATATCTTGACAAGAATCAACAGACCAGCTGCAATATGATCATCCAGTTACAAATATTCATCCAGGCTGTGGAAACATATATCAACTTAGCACAGTGGAAAAGCTTTGCTTTTTGGAAGTCGGCAATAAGTGGGAAGTAGTGAACATCACTGCATCCAACCTTAATTTTGTTATTTTATCTTCTATAGATCCAAACAGGCCACAACCTGTCAGTCAGCTCTAATGTGGACCTAATTTCATTGATAACCATGAATGTTTACTTATTTTGACAACTTAGATAGGGTGGATATTAAAAAAGTGAACTGTTCTATGAAACATCCTTTTTTTGTTAGCTGTTACAAACATAGTAAACATAGTGAAGTTCAGATACCTCTCCCCAAATTAAAATCTAAGCTAAAAATATAGAAAAGGTAAAAGAGAAGGAAACATGAACAGGAAGGAGAGCTGCTCAGAAATTAGTAATTATTATGCAAAATCATTGGAACATAGAGTAATGTGTGTTAGAAAGGACCTCTGGAGTTCTCCAGTACAAGCTGCTGCTCAAAATAGAGCCAACTTAGATGAGGTTTTTCAGGTCCTTGTTCAGCTTTGAATACTTCCAAGGGTGGAGATTCTAGAGTCTGTCTTGGTGCCTGTTCCAGTGTTTGACTACCCATTTGTGATGAGTGTTGGGTTTTTTTCCTTACATTGGTATTTCCCTTGTTGAAACATCTGACTTTTGTCTGTTGTTCAATTGCTGTGCTCTTCTGAGCATCTGGGTCCAATTTATTTATATCGTAGGTATATGAGGTAGCTGAGGAGCAATAAGACCTTTCCTTAGCACACACTTTTTCAGGCTTAACGATCCTGACTCTCAGCCTGCTATTACATGTTTAGCACTCCAGCCCTCTAACCATTTTTTTGCCTCTCCACTGGACCTACCTCAGTATACTGATATCTTTCTTTTACTGTGTATATGTATGTGTGTATTTGTGTATGTGTGTATTTGGAAATGAGTTGAATGAGTTTAAACATACTTCTTCAGGTGATTTTTAATTCTACTTTCTGATACACATAAGCTACACATAAAATTCTGTCGGTGAACAACTGCACAATATTAAAATGTGAGCAGATGATTAGAAGCAATCCATTTAACATGGCTTAATGAGTTATCATGTATCAACAGAGCTACAAAACATGGCTTAATGAGTTATCATGTATCAACAGAGCTACAAAATTCCCTCCCTCGTCCACAGCAAACACAAAACAAGTCATCATGAGGATTTAGTTGCCCATCTCTGTAAAGAAACATAGCTATTGTTGGACAGAGGGAATAACAATTACTTGCTCAGAAGGGTCAGATCTTTATGAAACAGATTTTATTTTCTATTTCATGAGATAGAATTTATATATGTGAAATTTCTAGCTGTTGCCATGTACTAAATACATATGACAATTTAGCATGACGGTACTTTGAGCTCATACGTTTCTTAGCCTGCTATTGCAACAGTTGGGAATTTCACATGCCTCAGTTACAAGGCACAGTTAATAGATGCACCTTACTAAGATTAGATAATTCAACTATTTGTTATTCTCTTGCCATATCCTTCAAAACAGAAAATAAAACAAGATAAGTTTCTCAGACACCATTGCTGTGAAGGTGATGTAAATGCTGGTGTAGCATATGAGGCAGATCATCAAACATAAAATCATCAAGCCTATTTTTATTCTGTCAGCTGTAGATTTATTAAGAAGTGAAGGGGTTATCCCTCGTATTCGTGCCTCGCGTTCTCAGTGCAGTTTCTCACTGACTAAACTGATCTACAAGGTGAAGAATTAGAAAGGTGCTGTGGCATGGAGAGCATCCAGTGTCTTATCCTGTGACTTAAAATAAGCGAGGAAGGGAGACCTCCCTATTCATATGCAATTTTATCTGTCTTGGCCACTAAAGGAACATTTCTTTTTAACAAAAAGGAGATCCATATTGGCTTTAACAAAGGAGCACGCTCCTCTTCTTCTTATGGACTGATTAGTAAATTTGAAAAGATATAAGCAAAGCCAAAGCAGACTTTAGGATCTATTACAATACTTAAAATCTGCCATCCATACATAACAAAAGAACACTGTAACTGGGCAGCATATAAAAGTACATGGCCAATATTTTAAAACACACATCTTTGTACTTTGTTGGGAATCGAGACTGCTTTGCATAAGGTTCCATTCAAGGAGATATGTGGCTTCTTTCTATTGATGTCTTTCTTATGCATAATACCAGAAAACTTTTTTTAAAAAAATATTTTCAAAACTAGATTGGTTTGTCACAGATCAGAATCTACAGATATTTCGGTCGTGTTCATTGCAGAAACTGTACTCATCAAATTAGGATGTAATTTCTTACACATTTCTTCTGCTAGGTGAAGTTGGCAGAATGGCAGAGACATGAGACAGAAAAATAAAAGAGCATATACAATTGTGACAGTACTGTTATATTTTCCAATGTGATTTATTATATTTTCCTTATTTCCAATATTCCAGTCTTTTTTTTAACTCTTTATTTAAAAGGTTGCTACAAAGAGGACAAGGAATTCCTTCACAAGGAGCCACATGGAGAAGACAAAGGGCAATGGGTACAAGTTGCACCGGGACAGGTTTCATCTTGATATTAGAAAGACATTTTTTATAGTAAGAACAATCAATCACTGGAAAAACCTCTCCAGGGATGTGCTAGAGTCTCCTTTGCTAGAGGTTTTCAAGATGCAACTGGACAGGATGCTAGATAATCTCATCTAGGCTCCCTTTCCCATGAAAGGTTGGACAAGATGATCTTTTAAAGTTGCTTCCAACCTGGGCTGTTCTATGATTCTATGATTCATTCTCAGATGTCCATTTTAATAAAGAGACATGACACATATTTTAACTTTAGTTTCTTTAAAGCTTTATTTGTTAGCTCAGTATATTTTTTAACAATAAAAATAGATCATTCTGAAATTGTGGGAAGAGTTGTCATCATACAATTTAAATGTAGTTCAGAGAGAGTCAGGATTTTGTTATCTTTTTTTTTTTTTTTTTTTTTTTAATGAAAGATGCAATATCTGCATGACTTAGTTTCCAGGTGAATTTTTTTTGTTTTCTATGTCTTAAAAATGAAGTATTTGCACTTGTGTTGGTTTGTTGTGAATCAAAATCCTTCCAGTTGCCAGATTGAATCAAACATTCAGTTTTGTGTCAGTTGAAGAGTAGTCTTCCCTTCCAGAATATCTGTGTTTGGAGTTGGAACTCATGCCATTCATTCCAGTCCTTTTTTAAAAGGCAGATTTCATTGTTTATATAAATATTCTAGACTCACTTTCATAGCAAGCAAAAGCAAAAACACCTGTTGGTTGAGATTTACAAACTAAAATATTTTCATTCAGAAATGCTGACATATTTTGGTTTTAGCAAATGTAAATAATATTCTCATGGGTTTTTTGTTCTGTGAAAAGTAGATTCCACATTTGTGGAAAATAGATCAATAAAATAATCATTATTCAATATTTTTCATTTATTCAAATAAAATTTTTGAAAACAAATACTAAAATATCAAAGCATAACATTTGAATATCTGGAAATAGAATAGGAAAAAAAATCTGATGTTTACATACAAGTATAGAAATGTTGTTTGGAATGAACCTCCTGAGATTGTCTCGTCTAGCCTCCCACTCAAAGCAGGACTGTCACCAACGTCGCTCTGGCTCAGCCTTTGTTTCTTCTACCCCAAGGCAGCAAACCTCCAAGAAAAGAGGCAACCAGTTCCAGTGCTGCAGTACCATCCCAGGGAAAATGTTTTTGCCAAAGATGATTAACTTAAACTTCCCCAACTACAGCCTGTAGCCAGTGCCCCCTCTGACAGCTTCTAGCACTGCTGAGAAGTTTGGCATTGTCTTCTTCATATCTCCTCTTCCAGGTGCTGAAGGTAGCTAGTATTTAGCTTCCTCTTCATCAAATTAAACCTGCTATTCTCAGACTCTTCTTGTTGGCTATGGTTGAAGGCTTAAACACTGAGTTGGTAACCCTTGTCTGAAATCTCTTTAGTTTCTCTTCATCCATCCCATGACCTGGGAAGTCCAACACTGGACACAGTATTCTTTAGGGAGCTCAGCATCCTGGTGTAGCCCAGTACACCCTACCTGCAACAGACTCCCAGGAGTAAGCCATGGGAGTGGCTCATATTCCTCTAGGTGTTCCCCATGACACCAAGTCTTTTTCAGCATGACTGATAATTAAACTGGTTTTAATAAATAATTAAACAACAATATAGCATCTTCTACTAGAAAAAACAACAACATTCTTGGAAGCTAACGGTCAAGGTTTTGGATTTTAAAGTCTTTCTTCATCTATACATTTCAGTAAGTCATTTTACAGTGGGGTTTTTTGTTCATTTGTTTGAGGCTGTTTTTTTTTTTTTTCAGATCACTGAATACTTTATTGGTATAAGAAACTGCAAATATTTTTCTCCATTTCTTTTTTACATTTGACTGAAAGCCACTTTTGAATAGCTTTTACGCATGCCTAATCTAGCCATGGTAACTACTGTGAGTGAAACATTTTTCTGTGGTCTGTGGCTGCCAGAAATTGACTTCTTACACCATCAGAAGTGAGAAAAGTCGTAACACCTAAATTGCACAGAACAGCTGAACGGAACAGATTTTAGATATCAAAATCATTTTCTCCATTGCAGTCCTATGTAGTTGAGCCTTGATCTTAAGCATTATTGTTTTTGTGACAGATAAGTTAGATGCCCACACTTGTCAGTCGGAACTGGATCGTGAGTGCTTAGGAATGAAACCTGCTTTTTTACAGATATGGATAATGAATTCTTAATTTATCCAAACTTGTTGAAGACCTCACTAGAGAGAAGTAGAAAAGAGAAAGTGTAACTGTGATTGTTCCCAATTTGTGTTCATTGTGCATATAATGATCACATAGCTTGCAGAAGCTGCCTATCAGATTTTGTGAAGAATTTCTGAAGAGGGCGTTTTACTGGGAGATTTCATACAGCAAATTCCAGTGAAAAGTTTCCTAAATTGGTCCAAGGTCTTTATTTTTTCAACTTTTTAAAACTCAAGAATGTATAAAATGATGAAGTGTGTAAACTATTACAGTTTCTTCAAAATACAAATCATTCCAAATAAGAAGCTGTAGAAGTCTCTGTTCAGATCCTTAACAATGGCTTAAAAACACATTGAATGAAAGCAGGGGAGCAGTATAGTTAAACATTTATTTTTCTTTTCAGTTTGGGCAAGAAATGCAGAATGGCATTAATCTCACCGAAGGGCCTGAATTCAGTTTAGGATTTATCACCTAAATTTAAGTGTCTAAATGAAAGTGTCTACATGAGCACTATGTCTGTAAGGCCCTAGTGCAATCTACAGAGATCTAGTCAGAGCTGTCAATGGAGCCTGTGATTCAGTTCATGCCAATAAAGATACCTGGGGCAGGATTCAATTGCATAAGCACTGGTTTCTAATACTGTTTGAGTTGCTTAAAGTATCTTTTACTGCCATTCAGGGATGGCAGACATAGAACAGGACCTGTGGAAAATTTGCACACTTTGGGAGAGGGAGCTGGAAACCAGGATACTCCTAGGGCATCTAAAGCATAGAAAAGCTTAGACACTTGTTTAAACAATAGTATTGATCCTTTCCTTATGGGTCCCTTCCAACCTGAGATATTCTATGATTCTATGATTCACAGCTGGTCAGTTCAATGCCACTGACTGCATTGACTATGGGTGTAAGTTGTCACATGTTTAATGCCATTTGAAATGCCATCTGAAATGCCATCGAGTCCCCAGAAAGCTGTAGAAATCCCATAGTTCCTGCTCATATCTGCCACTTGTGTCTCCAATACCTGAGAATGTCTCAGACAACAACACTGAACTCTCTAGAGGAACTCAGTCGAGTCCAAGATCTCTTGTTTTATAGAAACCTGTATGTATATGCATGCATGTGCGCTTCTTAATCTAGAGTTGAACTTCATTCTTGGGACTTTAAACTTTTTTCTTTTTTTTTAATTTGTAGATATTTTTTAATTTTTTTAAAATGTCTGCTTTAATCCGTCTTTCAACTTCAGGATGTGCATTAAATACCACAGTGGGGAGAGAGTAGCTGTTTATGGCAGACAACACATTATCTAGGTGAAGTGACTTGCTACATGAAGACATTAATTAGCATGAAAAATTAGTGAAGTACAATTTAAATCATACTAATATTTCTGTTTAATTACCCAGATACTCCTCCCTGTAGATACTGCACTTAAAAAAAAAAAAATTTGCTAATTAAAAATCACATATTTTAAGTGAAGTCAAATTCTTAAAAGTTTAATGACTTCATTTTTCTCACATTTTACTTTGTGAGATTCAAACAGAGGCAAAGTTTAGAAATGAGCCAGCTTATGTGTGACATTTCCAACAGAGACATTGAATTTTCTTCTGATACTACTTTTTATATTTTGCTAATTGCTTTGGAAAGGCTTTGTGTTCAAGGTAAACAATCAATGAGACCTTCTTTTAATCTGAAGATAACAGCAGTTTCCTTCCTCCTGAAAATGAGTTTAAACTGTGAAGTTGTAAAGGACACAGGATGGCAGTTTTTAATGTTTTTGAGTACTGTCACTTCTTTAGGTAATAGGGTGGCTATCAATTCTGTGCTCCATTCTTTAGGAATAAAAGGGAAAGAGTGGGACATAGCAGTTCTGTGATTGCAGCTGAAATTTTAAAATAACTGAAATATGACAACTATGGAAGCTTATTGTAATTCTTATGCGATAATGATCAAACAGAAATTGAATTAACTCTAACCACCCTTTGTTGGCTTATAAGAACACATGTAGAGACAAGAAATCTGAATATGTTTACACTAGGGTAAAACAAGGTGGAACTGAATGTTTTGGGTTGTATTTCCACTACCAGATGAATATGTGTCATGTGGAGCTTGCCTATCAAAAAGATATACAGGTTGGTCATATAAGCATTCAGTATTATTTGACAATAATTGCTGGATCAGCTGAACTTTGCAAACAGAGACTCTAGGCTTGCATGATAGTAGCACTGAAAAATCTGGATCTCACATTTTAATGGTCCCAGCTCTACCACACAGACTCCAGCTTTGCTAATTACAGCTAGCAGAGACAGGTGAATAACTGTATTATAAACCTAGCCTCCTAGCTTGATTTTTCATTAGAAGCAGGGACTGGTAAGCTTTTTGCAAGCTTTTTTGTATTCTACTGTAAGCAGTCCACTCCATAATCCATAACTATTTTTAAAAAAAAATGTTGATTGTGCTACCACATATATCCACAGTGTACACATGTCTCAGCCCCTCTATGCTATCTTGGTTTTCTCATTCCAAATTGAATGTAGCAGAACTATAAAACATCCCAGAAATCTGATAAGGATGATCAGGAATATACAGTAGCTTCTGAGTAAGAAAAGATTAAACCTGGAAGGATTTTTCAGCCTGGAGCAAAGACAACTGGGGAACATTTTATAGGGTTTTTTTAAAATCATAAATGTCATGGAGATGGAAAATAAGGCATGACTTTTTACCGTACTTCCTAACTAAAGAACTCAAAAGCACTAGATAAAATCTATCAGAACAAACAAAAAGAACAAACTGCATAAAGGAACTGTGGAACTCATTGCCACAGGGTAACAAAGAATACTTATATCCAGAAAGAGGTTATGCACATTCAAGGAAAAAATCTATCAATGGCTATGAAACAAACATTTAGAGGCAATTTCTAGTTCAGAATATCCTTGAAAGACTTAAGCATGGTCTTAGGAGCTACTGTTTGGCAGCTATGTGCTTGGTCTCTTTTTGTATGCTTTATTAAACAGTTCTGATGGTAAGGTGATTTTTTGACCAAAAATCTTCCTACACTAGTCAAGGAACTGTTCTATAACTCTATTGCTAGAAGAAAGAGGTATCTCTCTATTACTGTGATGTGGAAATACAAGCCTAGTAAGGAACTCAGATAATGTTCATTGGTTGAAAAATTTTTCAGAGCCTGTTACCAATGCAATATATCACCAGTAGCTTATCAGTGGGATCATAATTTATTCCCTATAAGACTCTCTACCATGATGCACAACTGGAAGTGAGTTCATTATATGCAGCACATTTTTATTATTTTATATAATTTAAGATAAAGAGATAAGTAATATAAAATATTTTCTTTTCAATAGATAAACATCTTAAATACTATGCAAACAGAAGCATATATAAAACAACAGAAATTAAACAGTATCATAGCATGTAGTATAGAACCTGCAATAACCCTTTCTTCTTTTTTTTTTTTTTCGCACCAGAGGTTTTGATCCTTTATCAACGAGTTTTGCATAGAAAAAAAAAGAGAGGCTTTGCAAGACCAAAAAATCTCTCTTTTCTCTGGATGTAATGACCATGTCTAACCTGCCCAATGACTCTAGGTCTACCTATATAGATAGTAACAGTAATTTCACATCCTTCTAACTCACTTTTAGTTGAAGCTGCAGAACATAGTGGCAAATAGGATAAAATTAGGACCTTGAGCTAAATCCCCCAAAAGGCTATAGATGCCATAATATGTTGCACTGTGATGAATGATTGATGTGGCAAGGTTTTGGTAGCAGGAGGGCTGCAGAGGTGGCTTCTGTGAGAAGGGGTTGTGTGTTTCCCCCTGGCCCCCACAACCAGTTCCAGCCAGCTCCAAAATGGACCCAAAGATGAGACCATCATCAGCGATGCGTCTGAGCTAACATATTTAAGAAAGGGTAAAAAAATGCTGTGCAGTAGCTGTGAGACAGAGGAGTGAGAAAAAAGCGAGAGAAACAGCCCTGCAGACTCCAAGGTCAGGGAAGAAGGAGGCAGAGAAGGTGCCCCAGGTTCTGGAGCAGAGTTTGCCCTGCTGCCCATGGAGAACACCATGTTGAAGCAGGTTGTCGCCCTGCAGCCCATGGAGGACCACAGTGGAGCAGATATCCACACTGCAGCCCGTGGAGGACCCCATGCCAGAGCAGGTGGACATACCCTGAAAGAAGCTGCAGCCCACAGAGAGCCCACGCAGGAGCAGGCTCCTGGCAGGAGCTGCAGCCCATGGAGAGGAGCGCACGCAGGAGCAGCTGAAGTTTTCTTTTGTTTTTTTGTTCTTTGTTTTCTTCTTCTTTGTTTTACCCCTTGTAATAATACCCAAGCTATCTCTAAAGCTAGAAAAATGCTAGTAGAGCACCTTTCTCTTATTTTGCAGGCTCAGGAGCATTTACCAGCATTTTACTGTATTTTATAAAACTAAACTGGCCTTTCAGGAATTAGAGATCCTTCTTTCAAACTCCTATATTATCCTTTCACCGCCTTGGTGATGATGTTTTACAGAGTATAATCTTTCATCTCTTGTCCTTTATATCACACTCTACTGGAGCTATATAGTTAATGTATGAGTCAGGAGTTTTAACTGACTTCAGTAGGAGTAGAATATACATTTTGTATTATTCTACAAAGAAACAGATGATAAAGAATAATGCAGTGAAAACAATAATGGTAAAGTTTTGAAATATGATCACCACAAAATCAAAATTGAAAAGTCACTAGTCAGGCATTATTTAAAAAGTTATTTTTATACATTGTTATCATGCTATTATTTTTATATCATTCTGACAGTGAGCAAAATGTCATGTTATTTCTAACATCAAACAAAAATTGAATGCACAGGTAATGCACAGGTAATGCACGGGTAATGTCACTCATAACATATCTTTGTTTTCCACAAGAGAATTTTGCTAAGACATACAAAAGTGATGAAAATGCATATCAACACCTTTATGTGTTTGTGTGTGTGTAACAGGTGTATGATATAAAAATTTATAATATATGCATTTAAATAGGTAATAAAGGAGATGGAATTTTCTATGTGTTATATTCAAAAAATAATATAATCAAGGTCAGACATTTTCTCTGGACTCATTCTTAAAAGAACAGTCACTACCTGTTATTAAGTTGAATGTGAATTACCATGATTTTTCTATAGCTCCACTTTTTTACATACTTTTGGAATGCTTAATATTAAGATATATATTAGTGAAAGTAGGACCTGTACTTAATTTTTTTTATGTGAAAGCTGTACAAAGAGCATTGTTTGCTGTTCATAGACATCACTGAGTTCTTCTAATAGCTTTTTCTACTTATGTCTTTGTAATATGCTTTTTTCTTTCTTCATTTGAATTGTGGTAGCAAAGTACCTTGTTCTTACTCCTTAGAAACAAATTCATATATATGGCTAATTGGTATCTATTATGTACTCTTACCTAAGTTAAGCGGGTTATTATGAAATTACCTGTGTTCCCATTGCACTATAATATCATTTACAGGCTTGCTGATTTCTCAAGACATAGCGAGCTCATTCAGAAATGATGGAGGAGGCTCATGGTATGATTTACCATTAGTAATCAAAATTATTGATGTTTACTGTATTATAGCATGACACAGGTAATAAATATATTCAATCCAAGATAGGTTTTTGGCATGAAAATGTTACCTTATGAAAGAATCAATCTAATATTTGTTTCAAATGCAAATGTTAAGTTGATGATTTATATTGTACACTATAAACTGTTAAACACTTTTTTTTTCACAGAATGTACTTTTTAAAATATACATGTTTGAGGGCGTAAAAGCTCTGCTGTGTTTGAGTAATCCAACAGATGAAAAATGAGTTTGCTAATCACAGCTGCCCCTTATTATAAGAGTAATGTAAAGCAATGATTTACAGAATAAAGATACCTCAGGATATCTCTGAATACTAGGTGGAGATTATGTAGAAGGAATTAAAATCTTTCGTATCCTATCTTATCTATCATATACTTACTGTTTTCAGCCTGAGGCACACAAACACAGTATTAAAATGGTATGCCTTACATAGAACATTTCTGACTGAAACATTGCAAATATTTAAAACAGCAACATTGTAAGTTCTTTGGATCTGTAAACACAGAATAGCATCATTTCTAATGTGTGGTTGGTTGACAGATGTGAGCCAGCAGTGTGCTCAGGTGGCCAAGAGGGCCAATGGCATCCTGGCTTGCATCAGGAATAGTGTGGCCAGCAGGACCAGGGAGGTGATAGTGCCCCTGTACTCAGCACTGGTGAGGCCGCACCTTGAGTACTGTGTACAAGTGTCCTTCCTCACTACAAGAAGGACATCGAGGTGCTGGAGCGTGTCCAGAGGAGGGCAACAAAGTTGGTGAAGGGTCTAGAGAACAAGTCTTATGAGGAGAGGCTGAGGGAGCTGGGGTTGTTTAGTCTGGAGAAGAGGAGGCTGAGGGGAGACCTTATTGCTCTCTACAGCTACCTGAAAGGAGGTTGTAGCGAGGTGGGGGTCGGTCTCTTCTCCCAAGTAACAAGTGATAGGATGAGAGGAAATGGCCTCAAGCTGCGACAGGGGAAGTTTAGGTTGGATATTAGGAAAAACTTCTTCACTGAAAGAGTAGTCAGGCACTGGCACAGGCTGCCCAGGGAAGTGGTTGAGTCTCCATCCTTGGAGGTATTTAAAAGAAGGGTAGATGTGGTGCTTAGGGACGTGGTTTAGTGGTGGACTTGGCAGTGCTAGGTTAATGGTTGGACTCCATGATTTTAAGGGTCTTTTCCAACCTTAATTCTATGATTCTGTTCTATGATTCTAACTGAAATTGGAGGACGCTGAGAGATTGGATAAATAGTAGTTTATAATGATAATTTTGCATAGGGTAATTTTAAAATGTAATGATGCACAGGTAGCCAGGACCTTGCTTTTCCTTTTCATTTAAAGAAATCACATAAACCCCTCTTTAGACAGTCAAGTATTTCAGCGATTAAAAACTAAATTGTAAATCAGAGTATGTAATTGCAGAATTAGTCTTTCACAGCAAAAATGTTGAAGTTACCGTTGTAGTGCACAGCTGAAAGAGCTTCAGAGGAAGTCAAAGGAATCTGCATGTGCTAACATGAGCTCTTCTGCAGTAACAGGTCTGCCCCAGGTTGTTCCAGAGCTGTTGTATTTCAACAGATGCTTCTTAAAAAAGCAAAGTGTGATGGGATCATTCTCACATCAGCCACCAGGGAAAAATAGAATCTGGTGACAAACACCATATTTCACAAACTTTGTGTTTTCCTTGGATGACTTTCCTCCGAGTTCTCATGTGATAAGGCTCTTGATCTGTAGTAGCGTGAGAGGTGAAGGTGACTTTCAAGCAAGGACTGCATGCCCAAGCTTGTAACAGATATATTTAACTTTCATGGTTCCAGTTGTTTTGTTTGTTGATTCTGCACACCTCAACTCTGAACTATTTCTGAGTAAACTAAAGTTGCTTTAATCTGTTGATACTCACTAATGCCCAGTCCAATTAGAACTGGTGGGGAAGTCCACTTTTGAAGCATTCTAAAAAGCAATCAAACAAGCCAACAGAGAAACGTCTACGCAGACATCTCTACCTGTCCATGTCAGTGAATATTAATCTTTCAGAATTTTTTTGTAACATCCGCAGTTGCCACAGGAGGACATGATTCACAAGATCACCAAAATTCCTCAGTTTTTCATTATATTTCTTAAGGAAATAAGAGCTGATATTTTTGTTTGTTTGTTTTGGAGTTATAATTGCATTGCAAAACCTTTCATCCAACAAGACTTTATAGGGCATTAGAAATAGACATGTTTCATGATTAGGAAAGGGTTGCTTATTTTAAGACAAATGGGTATAATATTCAAATATTCACCAAGGCTTCTGCTGGAGTTTTGTTACTCTGTTTCTTTTGTGGGATATATATTGAGATAAGTGGTCTGTTTTATACCTACTGAAGAGTTACTTTCTAGAAATCTTTTGAATGTTGAAAGCATCTGATGAAGAAGGACAGTAATGTAGCTTATGCACTTTCATGCAGATTTAGCTCTTATACTTTCTCACCCTATTGTTATTAAGTAATCCTTTCAGTGAATGGAAATAAAAAAAACCAACCTGCAACACAACAAGCCAACAGCTTTTTCTTTTCAGAAAGACCATTCCTAGGAATGACAGACAGTGGGAGAAATTATATGTACTAATTTATAGAATAAGGACTCATCAAGAGACCTTAAAACCCTCAATCCTGCTAAGGCATTCACACTATTTAGTACATGTACATAGTGTCCTTTATGAGATGAGGAATTCATCTATTATGTCCACTAAAAATAATTGCAAAGCTCCCAGTGACTTTAATGAGATAGGAATAAAGTCCCCAGTGAGACTTTTCACAGGCATGTATATCTTTACAGGTCTTTATACTTCATTTTCTTCTGTAACATTTTAAACTAAATATTTAAGTGCTTTGTTTTGCTACTAATAGATATCTCTCACTGAATTTATATTTCTGGGTAAATGGGCATTAAATGTGAATATACAGAATACCATAGTCTAACCCGGAGGAAGCAAAAATTTTCATAGAACTTGCTTCAGCTGCGATAGTAACACTTCTGTAGGAATTCATGCTGTATTCATGCTGAAAATATTCATCCCACTAGACATAATTTGAGATCTCATTGTATATCTATAATCACAATTTTCAGAACATTTGCTATAAAGCATCTTATAAAATTTCTCCTCCTCTGATCCTACCACCCTTCACCCCATGGACTTTTTTTCCATTCTTTCCTTCATTTGTCCATAAAGATTATGACAGTAGTGCTATTTTTTTGCAATCCAATCCTTGTCTGGGTCCATTAAAGCTTAATATATTCTAGCAATAGAAAATCAAGCAAAAACCTAATTTGCATAAAACACGAAGCGGCATAAAAGAGACTTATTCTGATGGGGATTCAGGCATGTATTATTGACTTTTGCAACCTTAATTCTTATGGTGTGATAGAAAACACTTTACCAGTTCACACATAAAAGGCAAGAGAAAGCACAGTCTTGGAAACGGCAAATGATTTTCTTATTTCTAAGCACTACAGAAACCAGGTCTGCTTTCAGATACGCAGGCACTATGTGTGTCTTGTAAAATCAGTGACTGCATGCATATGCAAGTACCACACAGGGTTTTGGGTCAGGATTTGGTTTCATTTAATGCTTTTTTCCATATTGAATAGCCAAAAGGCAATTTACAGAGCAAGAAATTAAATATTAGTGATGCAGGAAGTCCTAGGTATATGAGCATAATTTGAAACATTCTACAATTTAGCCTTAATGTGTCATAAATGTTACAGTTGGATTTGAATCCCAAATTCACTCTTACAGTAAAAAAAAAAAAAATCTAGTGTTTTTACCTGGACTACTACACGGTTGGAGAAATCAATGAATGAGAACATTCTCTCTGCAGTATCAACATAGCTGTGTCCAGCAGTTAGGGGGTTGAAAATTGAAATACAAAACGTAAAGACATGTAAAACACATATAGACTCATGTTATCTGAGGTCAGAAATGGGGTCTGAATGGAGTTACAGAAAAAATGCATATTAATAATGCAATATGTGAAACAAAAATTAATTGTATTACAGAATCAAGAAGGTCAAGAATATTTAGCCTTGCAAACGCGAAGTCTCTTTCTATTTATTCAGAAGTGCAGGAGAAGCTACTTCTTGGTAATGAAGAGAAACACTCATTGTTCAGGTATCAGGAGGACCCATCCAAGAAGATCCTACTGTGTGCACCTCTTACACTGCCAAGATGGTGAGTGAAAGTAAAATTTTGTTTGAAACATTGTAATTCTATAATACTTTGCCTATATAAAGAAGTCTTGGTAATACTGAAAAATTTAAGATTAATTCCAAAATTACTCATGTATCATAAAAGTAATGACCAAAAGGAGGTGTTATTTATTATTATTTCTTCAGACACCAATTTTATAAATTCACATGGGAAAAATTACAAAGATACATAGCGCAAAAATACTAAGAAATCCTAAAGAATCTGGACCAGATTCTCTTGCGCAGTAGAGCCATTTGGCTCTCACAGCTGCCAGGGTTTTGTAACAAAACATCTCATCAATCTGAATGCAAGCTTTACAAAAGTAGACGGCCTCTGGCTCAAGCTTCCCTCCACATCCAGTACAAGGCTAGTCCAGCCTCTGCAATTCACAGTTCTGTATGGCCTTGTAGTCTGTCATGGAGCCCAAGTGGTGCTTCAATCTATCTGGCCAACTTACCAAGGTACACATGGTTATTGCTGCCACCTCTTAGACCTGCAGACACACTGGGAACACAAGATGTACAGGATAGCTCATAGTATACAGGGTGGCTTTTTCTCTTACTGTGCAGGCAGTAGTTTTGTAGTTTCCTTGGTAGAAAAGATATAGGGTCTCAAAGGTTTGCAGTTAGATTGCTTCCTTCAGTTTGGTAGCTTTCAGGTAGTCATTTTCTATTATTTCTACAAGTAAAATGGTTCTATGGATTCAAATTATGAAATAGAGACTTTTTAATACAACATTTCTTAACAGAATGTTGTATTTCCTTTCCTGTTCTAGATGTCTTTGAGATGTTTCATCTTGTCTCCAATTGCATCTCGGTCAAGTGACAGCCTGAGACAAAACTGTAAGGGGAAGAAATCCAGGGTACTTTGCAGCTCCTTTCTGCTCTTAGACACTCTTCACACAGAGGCAAGGTGCAGGGTTGTCGGTGTACTTCTGGTTCTGGTGCTGATATATCCTCGAAATTCTCCTAGTTCTATCACTGCAGACACAGCCTTTGTCTAACAGTAATTTTAATTGACAAGACAAAGCTGAAGATGAAAATATCAAAGAACATGGGTGAAAATTCAAAGCTATTTCTGCAATGGAATTTTCGTACATTTGCTGTGTTTTGTCTGTACTTATGATTGTCAGAATTTTCTTCAACCTTTTTCATTTCATTACAGTCAGGACCTAATAAGCTGGGAAAAAGGAGAAAAGCGGGCAGTGTCTAGAATTCCTCCATGTAGCATGTACACCAAGATGAACACTATCTGCATACAAGTTTACACAAAGCCATTGTTTGCTGTCTTTTGTAATTAATGAGGTAGTGTATTAAAAAGTGTAAGAGCAATTTATGGGATGCTCACAATTTTCTAGACTCTGGGCCACTATGTTTCAAAGCAGAGTCTGTATAGGAGGCATACTGATCTTTCTAGAAACACGTGAACGATGATATGTATGAATGTTGAGGGGCTTGTTTTTCACATTGCATATTTTCTCATTGTGTCAGTTGTTACAGGAAGAAGTTAAGGAGTTATTCCTGAATTATTTCTGTTTATACCCCTCCAAATGGTATTTTGGTTCAGTGTCCTTCTGCTCAGCTGATTTACACACATTGATATTGCCAGGATTGATCTCATCTTTGTTCATTGTACATAGAAGATCATTAGGAATGTTCATGAGATAAAACATACTTGAAATAAAGGCTACTCCATGTTTTATAAGTCCCTTGAATCAAATGCAGCACCTTAGAAGAATGAATAAGCCACTGCATAAATGAAATCAGAGACTGGACAAAGTCTTACTGACTTCATTCATGGCAATGAGGAAGGAGAAAGGGTAGTTAAAAGTTGGCACCCATGATATGAGATTCAGATGCAGAATTGCAAGTGTAGCATTTGCCATTTCTGCCTTAGATTTGCAATGCGATTTTGTTATATTCAGGCATGTTTTGAAAAGATTAAACCGTAGCTGCGGGCAGAAAGATGCTTTTTCATGTACTTCTGAACAGAAGTTTATAGTATTTATTTTCTGATCCCAAACATATTACCATCGTGTATGTTGTTACTACTTTGGCTTTTTTATCTATCATCTCCACTGCACAGGGGCTGTACTCTGATTCTACTCAGAAGCTTAAGCTAAGAGGAAGTACAACTATCCATCTGTTAAGATGTGAATGTTGTTGAAGACATGGGACACCAACAAGGTACATGAACATGTGCAGGGGTACCAAGGATACTGTTCCTATGAATTTTTGAAGAAGTTAAACTACTAAACATTTTGTGGACACTGTTCACTCTTGGCTAAGTAGATTCCAAGTTCCTTTTTTTCTCAGGATAGTTAATGTAACACACTCCAGAATACAATGCAATCTGAATGCACAATATTTGTAGATTTTTAATTTATATTAAATTTCCCATGCAAAGTAGCTTCAGAGCAACCATAATTCCTGATAAAATGAATTGGAGGTGCTGCTTTTAGTATCATGGATGATGCAGGCACAAAGGGAACCATGCAAGCTGTGAGACTGAAAAGCTGGAGACTTTACAGGTTTGAACAAAGAAGGGAGGACATGATAGAAGGAGAAAACTTGACAAGTGATTCAAAGGTAATTTATCCTTTGTCTAAGTCCTAAAAATCCGGTGGTCATGCAGTGACACTGAATGCTGACACACCTCAAAATGATAAAATCAGGTATGTTTTTACAGAAACGTAATTAACCTCTCACACCCCTGGGTAATATCGGTATCAGGAATGTCAAAAGAAAAAAGCAGAGATTACAGATGTATGTGGATAGCATACATATTTGTTATCAGAGAATGTTCTAAAAACTGAAGGGATACTCAGGTTGTATGGAGGTAAGCCACCCATTACCGGCCGCGGACAGAAGAATAAAATTGTTCTCTACCTCATGGGTGAGGTCCCACACTGACTGGGCTCAATGGCAAAAGAAAGCATTCATTGACTTCAGCAGCTGAGTTTTCACTTGGTGCATTTAATAAAACGGAATGGAGTTAGTTTTCACAAATCTGTCTTTCTACTCTTGTCTCTTGAGGCAGCACAGTCAGTACTGCCTAAACTCAGGAAGCCATTGATTAGATCAAATCAGTGTAAACGGGGAGAGGAAGAAAGAAAAGGAGCACAAGTATAATCTGGGGAGTTGGGAAGCTGATGTTATTTTTAAATCTTATTAAAAAACTCTAAGGCATATGTAAATTCGAGATAACACACCTCCCTGGTCACAATGCCTTGAAGGCATTTACTTCAGTAATTCATATCTAATTCCATAATTATTAAGATGGATAGTGTATTTTCAATATTTAATACTACAAATGCTGAGGTGTTTTCAAAGTAATCTTTAATTTTGGCCATCAAAAGTAAAGCCTTGATTAAAATCTCTTTATGTGTTTCCCATTCTGTTTAGAGATAACGGGATCAGGTTGTCTTTTTTCCTTTTAGTGTTTCAGTACTTTTGGCCACCTGTCAGCCGATCAAAATTAAAAACGAGGCTGATTAAATGACTCTCTATGGTGCTGTTCAGGCAGCTTCATTAGTGCTTCAGTTTATGGCCACTCAGTGAGCCACACTGCTGTAACTTCTGACAGTTTATGGAAGCCGATTTGGAGGCACAGGATGTGGGGTACACAATTTTGCACAGTTGCAAAGTTTTGATTGCATGAATTATACATGAAGTCCATTACTGTTGAGGCTCACTGGTGGTAACAGCACTCTGAAGGTGTAAAACAGCTTTTTCTTTGAAACAAGCAAAACCCAACCAACCAAGTACTAAAAGCCACATAAAGGAGGAAAATACAGAACAAGAATAACAAAAAAACCCAAACATACCTTTCTTTATTTGTCTATCTAATCACTTGATAGTATGAAAAACAGCTGAGAGCTTTCCAGCTCATTTTGCTGGTTTTCAGGTATGTTGAGAACTAAGGTGGCAGAAGGGGAAAGGTGATAGAGAAAGTAAGAAACCTTCAAGGCTATGACTGTAGAATATTACACACATAAAGGATTTCTCCAGCGTGAACACAGCAAGCATCTCTGAAAGCTCTCAATGTCACTTTGCCAAAGATGTCTTCTCTCTTCACTAGTTGTCTGTCTGCTCTGTCACATGTAACACTTTATTAAAGCTTTGGGGCTTTGCTTTTTTTTTTCCCCTTTCCCTCTCTGTGTCTGTCTGCCTTTTCAGATGACAGAAAAGAAATTTGAAAGGCAAAAAGATGAGAGATAAAGCAAAACTAGCTCTGATTTTCAGTATTCCCATATTACTCAGGTGACTTACTACCTCCTTGCTATTTTTTCATTTTGTACTAAAAGGAAAATCTTCCTTTTGGTGAAGATTTGGTGTTAATTGTTACAAAAATACTGCTTGGTGCAGTACTATATAGAAGCCTTTAACTCTCCCTCTCACATATCACCTGAACAAATTAATTTATCTATGGCAGAGTGTTCAGTAATGGCACCAAAACATGTATACATCGACACTTACACAGATGCTCCTCCCATTGACATTGGTGGGCAAATTGCACCCACACAAACTGTGGAAGGGTGCAAACTGTAAGTATTGATGTAGAAAATAAGCAAAACTTATCAGACAGTGCGAGCTCCCTCAGCTTCACACAGGGGGGAATTATGTTTCCTCTTCCTCTAGCGCTGGCCTGAATAAGTAAAGCTGCACATGTCATACTCTGGGCCATATTTATACTTGTTTCCACTGTAAATTAAAGCAGTCTCCACTTTCAAAGATTCTTATTACTCATTCCACAAGCCTAACATGCTCTTTCTGTCTGAGCCTAGATGTAGAGCACTGCTCATGACCATTCATTGTAATGTCTTAGCAAGATACTCACAGCCTTAATGTGTCAAAAAACAAAAGTTCATGGGGTAATATTTGTACCTTGAAGTATTTCTGCTAGGAACAAAAGATTGGCAAATTAGTGTAAGGCAAACTGCACAGCCTCTCAGACCTTTTTTCTGGGTTCTTAAAACCCCAGGGTATTGGTTTTCTCAATATGTCCAAAATTTCTTTGACTACTTTTAGCGTGCCATGTTAGACAAAGTTCCATAGCTTTGCAACTAAAAGTTCATGTGTAGTCTACTCCTTGTACACAAGGACATACTCCTTGTCCTCCTTGCATTACAAACCTTCTGAATTAATTCAGCTGTGGACTGGGCACAGGGAAGCAGATTCATGTCTGTTGCAATTGCCTTCAACAGGCAGATTCAGACGTGGGTCTGAAAAGTCACATACCAAATGTGCAGCAAAGATGCTGTGCTTCCACAGCCACCAATACCAGATCTCCGCAGTGTCACGTTACCCAGCAGTATTAACCTGATTTAGATCAGACATAAGCATGCAATCACATTTCTGTAGAATTAGCCACAACACATGATGGAGACCACCCCTGAAAGTATTCTGGCTCCCTGATATTATGCATACTTTACATCACCAGCACTTATCAGAAAACATTTGATTCAGCACAAAGTTCGAATAGTGTGGAGAGACAAATATTGACCTAGCAAAAAAACTGGCAGAGCAGATTAGCCAACCAACATTTTTTGAACAAAGCTGAAAAAGAAAGGCAAGTTTGTCTCACTCTGCAGCAGTGTGTCTCTGCAGCATTTCTGGCCTTACTAAGATACTTATATTAATATTTACCATTTATTATATTACTGAACCATAGTCTGAGAAGACTCATAAGCATAAATTTATACATACTGAAATTTGTAAAAATTGTGCCTAGAAAAACTTTCTCTTTAAGAAAAATCTTTCTGTGTCTTCTCATACCAGGCAATGGAAATCTTTCATTCGTACCCCTTACTTTTTCCCTATTTATTCAGTAGTAAAGGCATCAATATGCTTTTATCAACTTTTATATCAGAATAAAGGTCTGTAGGAAATTATATGTGACTGTAAAGAAACTGGTAGTGTCTAATGCAACAGAAGTTACTCCTTAACTACAAGGTATGATTATGAGAAGGTAACCATGAAAAAATGCCAAAGTAAATGTTCTGTTTCTGCAGTGAGCATGTGTTTCATGGTGACACCCTCCCCCTTCTGTAAAGTAGTCATGCAATTCTCATTCATAATACAGTAGATTGGACTATCATGAGATCAGTTACAACAAATGCATTTCAGTATCATTGCATTTTATCCACAATCATATTCTTCCTGGAAATCTGACCAGAATTAGGTGTTCATTTGTTGGGGACACTGACTATATTGATTTCCCTTCACTTTCCTTCTCTTCCCTTCCTCGCCTCTAGTCTTTTATCCTGTGTATGGTCAAATTCTGTTTTAAATCCTTCAGGGAAACAATCTGTATCATAACTGGTCTCTGCTGTAAAGATACTTGCAAGGAAGCAGAGTATCTGCTATCCCTCATGTACTGAGCTAATGACCTGTATTTTTCTCACAGCTGTAAAAATGTCTCCGTTGCGAGAACTGTAAGAGCCGATGAATTAGAAAAGTCCTTTTTCAGAGGTGAAAGACAACAACCACGCTTCCAGGTTATACCCTCTATTCTGAAGGCTCAGAGCAGTAAAATTCAGAGGTTACTTGCTGCAAGTTTGGTTTTAAGTATATTTGATATGTGAATATGAAATCTACAACTCCTCTCCTTCTCTGACAGTAGGAATATGTCTTCAACAGAAGCCCAGGCTGACAAGAAGCTTTGACACCTAATTACCTGGAGACTTGAGAAATAAAGCTTCCTCTGTTTCTTAATACAGGCAGCGTCCTCCTTGTTGTTTTCACTAGGTTGTTCTTTTGGCACAAAGGAGAAAAATAAATCTCATTTATCTGAAATGCATTCCAGGGTAGATTTCTTGGACACAAGGGGATCCTTCAATGGCAGGAAACTATTGTTTAGTTCTATACTACCTGCTTCTGTTCTTCTGCCTCCAGGTCAGGAATGTACTGATGGGAAGTAAGACTAGCAAGGACACTGCCACACCGCACAATATTCCAGTGACTCCAAGCAAGCAAAAAGAACAGAAATTTCAGTCTCTTAAATCTGCTCTAACATTTAGTAGGCCTCAAGTCAACTTTCAGTAATCCAAAAAAGTCTGAGCTAACCAGTAGCATTATCATTGTTTGTATACTGACCAGCTTGCCAGTGCCAAAGCTATGGTGCAACATTGCTCATTGTTTTTTATCTAGCAGCATCTTTTTTCTGCAAGTACAAATATAAAAGAAGAGTCATGAGAAAAAAAAGCTTCTTTCAGTAGAAACTTGCCAGAAAACTGGTTTCATCTACATAGCTTCCATTTACCATTTTTATATTGTGCAAAACCACTAATATTTCTTTTAATGCCCTGAAATTTCTTTTAATGCCCATAGATAAGTGATGGGAAAAAGAAATCCTCTATCTAAACAGTAAGATAGTTAATACATCTACAGAACTATCTTAGCAGCAACTACAGGTCATGCAGGTAACTGTAAATTTGTTCCCCACTACCAAGGTACAATTAGGAGCTTGGCTCTGGCAGGATTTGTTGAGATCCTCTGTTTCAACTGCACATGCTGAGCTCTGAGCTACTGCAGCTGTTCCATGAGAAGAGCCAAGCTAGTCTCAGTGTGCCTAGGTGAGTTGCAGCCATGGCAGTGAATGTAAGGCATCCATACCCTGACACAAGAACAGACCAGAGTGTGGTGTCTAGCAGGTTGTATTATGGACTTCTGAGGGTTTTTTTGCAATGTGTGGAAAACATTAAAAATGAAATCATTGACCTTAGAATCCAGGCAGTTAAAATTTTCAGTAAAAATGGTTATAGATATTGAGGATGATGTCAGGATAAGACAAGGAGGCCAACAAAGCAGAATGAATCAGAGAATCAAACCAATATCTTCGGTCTATAAATCTCACTGAGCAGAAAATCTGTAATTATTGCAGGTATGATCTTAACTCAGGGAAAGAAGAAGCAGAAGGATGCCTGCACAATACCTGTACAAAAAAACTTTGCACATTTCTAGTGAGCATGAAGCAGTCAAAGACATGTGACCATTTCATGGAATGATGAACAGACAAATACACATTTCTCTACATAATTTGTATTGTAGTAAGGATGAAAGACAGTCTTTGTTTTATTTCAGGTTTTTTAACATCCATTTCTTTCATCTGTTTTCTACAAGTATTGCCGATTATATACATTACAGTCATGTGATATTAAGAAAGTTTATTTTAAATGAACTGTGAGAAAACCAATCTTAGGTTCCCACTGCCAGGAGTCACAGCCTTAGCATCTGTTCACATCCCTTCTCCTATGGCTCTCATGGGACTCTAGTTAATCAATGGCAGTTCACCAGGACTCCCACGTCCTTTCCTCAGAGATGCTTACCCAGCCAATCAGAGTAACTGACCCACGCTGTACTCCTGTGGGAGTTGGTCCTTCCCAGGTGCAAGACTGATGAATTTCATAAGGTTCCTGTTAGCCCATTCCTTCAGCCTGTCTAAGTCTCCGAACAGCAGCCCTGCCCTCAAACATATAGACTGATCTTTCAACATGGTGCCATCTGCTAACTTGACGAGACAGTGTACTTCCTTGACTCCTCCAGGTCACTGATAAAGATGTTAAAAAAGACTAACCTGTCCCAGGAAAGACTTTCGAGAAACTCCACTTGTAACTTGCTGCCAGGCAGATTACAAGATATTAACCACACCCTTTGAGTCAAGCAATCCAGACAGTTTTTCACTCAACCTGTAACACATTCATCTATACCATAATGTGCAAACCTGGATACAAGGATATTAGACAAGACTATGCTGAAAACCTCACTAAAGTCAAAATACTTTCCCTATCTATTACTAAGGGAAAGTCACCTCTTTTCCCTCCTCCACAGACCTAGTTATTTTATCATGGAAAGTAACTAAGACACAATTTGCTGTGCGCCTGTCCATGCTAGTTTTTCAAGTCAGCTTCTTTTTTATGCACACAAAAATGGCTTCCAAGAAGAGTTGTTCCATGATTTTCCCAGCTACTAAAGTGAGGCTGACAAGCCCATAGTTTTTCAATTGCCCTCACATGTTTTGAAAATGGTTAAAGTATTTGTCTTCCACTCCAGCTCTCCCAGTACACTTGCGTGCAGTCCATCTTGTCCCATGAACTTGTATGAGTCAAGCTCTCTCAAAAAATCCCTTACTGCAACTCTCATGTGCTGCTGGTGGTTTCTCTCCTTCTGCAGCCTCGCCTCTAACCACAGAGGCCTGGGAGACCTTGTTGGTGAAAACCAAAGCAATGAAGGCATTGAGTACCTCATACTTATCTTGCATTCATTGTTACTGGATTGTTTACCTCCTTCAGCAGCAGGTCAACGTTTTCCTTGTTGGTTCTTTTACTTTCAGTGTAGTCACAGAAGCTCTTCTTGTTATCCCTGACATCCCTTGGCAATTTCAACTCTGGCTGAGCTTTGACTTTTCCATCAGCATTCCTGCATGCCCAGGCCATGTTTCTGTATTCCTCCACTATACCCTGTCCTTGTTTCGACTTGCTGTATATGTCTTTTTTGTTCTGGAGCTTAATTATGAGTATGCCTGTTTATTCATCACGGTCTCCTCATAGGTCTGCTTGTTTTCCTGAGTATGAGGATGGATCATTCCTGTGCTTGGAGGAGGTTGTTCTCAAAGATCTGCCAGTTCTCTTAAGATCTCTGCTCTTCACAGCTGTATCTCACAGGATCCTATCTACCATTTCCAAGCAAGCCAAAGTCTGTTCTAGTGAAGCCCAGGGTCTGTACTCTGCTTTCTTGCCTTCCTCACTTCCCTCAGGATTTTGAATTTCCCTATGTCATATACATTATATTACCATAAACAAAGTGATGGTAAAGTCAGAGAAAAGCACTACATGCGGAATTGGCTGCATAACGCTCAGTTTTATACTTGTTTTGCAAAAATGTTAATGCTGGTTTAGTAAAGAAGTGGGTGAAGAATTGAAACCATTAACTTTGGTATGAGGAAATCTTTGACACTGGGGTTCTTATGCCCAGAGTAGCTGAAGCAAGCATCTAAGGATCGTTATAGAAATCTAAACTGTTGAAAAGATGACACATTAGTGAAACCACAGTGTGATCCCTTCTTCATAATGTTCTTTTAATCATTTCTCACATCTTGTGCTTAAATGTCAGCTTGTCTGTTAATCTAAAAGTTATCAAAAATATTCAGGTCCTCTAATGGTCATTTTTTGTGAGGATTATTGAACCTAACCTTACAGGAGTTTCCTCACTGGAAAGCGTGATCACAGATACATAATAGCATCAACCAATTATACATGAAAGGTACATATGAGATCATTGGGAGTGTCAATATTGACTTTTCTCCAGGCTTTAATGGATGAGTCATTCTACCTGATCTAATGATTTTTATCATAATTCTAACCACCACATTAATAAGAGGTGGCCAAATTAAAATGCTAGACAGATGTAACCTTTCCTGATAAAATATATGTATTATTAACTTCATTACAAGCAGTTTTCTTCAAAGTTTCTTGGAAACTGCTAATGGTATTGAAAGAAATAATGGATAAAAAGTCAGAACATTTTCTCACTGTATTTACCAAAACGATGGAAAAAATGACATAGCATTAATTCAAACCACTAACAATTAACTGTTACTTTACCAAAACAATTACATTTTTTTCCTCCCTCAGCTACTTTTCCATTTTCACAGGCAACATCTATATCTTCTCAGCTGCGTAATTTTTAATTTCCTGAATGCCTATTATTGATTAGTATCTATGGTTTTGGGGAGTTATTCTTTTCTGTATTTTTTCAGAATGGATTCTCTCAGTCAGTATTACTTTTCCTTCACCACATACTCATCACTATCTCTTGAAATAACATATAATAGTCCTCTTTCTAACCATAACCCAGAAATTGATCATTTTCACCAAATTGTTTTGGCTATGTGGAGCTCTATTAACTCTGATAGGGCTCTACAGAGACCTAACAATCAAGCCATACTCTATCAGTTCCTGGATTGAGGTTTCTTTCAGTTTCTAACTAATCATTATTCCAGTTTCCTTTTGCTGAAAGCCATGAGTAAGAATTTCTCTTTGTTCTCTGTTTTTTTTTTTTTCTCAGTTGACACAATTCTTATTGCAAAGTTAAACTCTTACCCCAAAACAGATATATATGCTGTGTATGTATACATGTACATTATTTCATCCAAGAGCTTTTTTTCTCCTTTCATTAACTCACTTCAATATTTTGTCTAATGAGCTGTCCAAATTTATTGCTCTTTGGCATAGTCCACATTTCTAAAACAGACAAATTTATCAACATTAAAATTACTGTAACAGGTAAAACTAAAAGTATATAACAATGAAGCATTAATGATATAATACAGTCTTGCTGAAAAGCATTAATAAATAACTTCAATTAAATTTTAAAGGATCATTTTATTCCCACAAACAAACAGAAAATTCCGAGCATCTAGTCTCAGTTCCTAGACGTCTATTAAAGGCAATGGAGGTCTAACATGTAAAGTCTGAAGGACTGTATAGGACAATTCATTTCACCTGAAGTTCTAGTCTGTTGCCCATATTTACTTGTCTAGTGTCATCTGAGATTTTCTTGGGTATGCAAGATTTCAACACAAGGCTGAGAGATGTGATACAGGAGCCATGGTAGGGCATTCCCCTTCTAGAGCAGCAGCTGAAGGGCAGGTGGGACACCCGAAGCATCTCAAGTGGCAATAGACAGTTATGTTGTTTCTACCACAATAAATTCAGCCAGATTTGGATATGCTCCTGGCAGAGGAAAGCAAGTGTCTGTAACAGCAAACTCTTAGAACATTTCCTGCCATTAATTTGACTCATTCCAGCCATCATTAATCTTGGACAATTCATGTCACGGTCTAGCTATTAAAATGGTAGAAGGATCATTATAATAGACAATTTGTAGGTTAAAACACAGGACACTTAACTGGCATAAACACATGCCAGTCTCTGCCAGGTGACTTCAGTGCCCAGAATCTGCCTAGACAGATTTAATTTATTGGTATGAATGGAGCATTAGGAGTTGCTTATCAGAATAAATGCGCTTTGAATGTATTTGCAAACCCTCTAGTGATTATAATGCAATCTTAAATGTCTACTCCATGTATAGTTATTTCCACGTAGACACTTCAATTTACATGTCTTACACCTGAAGAGCTTAAGTCCTCCTTCATGTCCAAGTCTGTATAATATTCTAACTGTGATGTGATCAAGGTACTCCAGCTGACCCAGACTTTTTCTTTGATATCTTATGAAAAATGTAATATGCAGGTACATTCCTTTTCATGGACAGCCATGGTCAGAAGGTTGGCTGCTTGATCAGGTAACTACTTACATAAGAGTCCTGCACACTTAAAAAGTGAATTCTTAAATCAGCCATGTTATGTTGATTTATTCTTGGAAACTTCAGTGACAAGCTGCTTTACTTCCAAATGGCTATGAATTTTTGACTTCCCATACATTTACTTCCCAGCTATTAAATGACTGTATTCAACATTCATTGCTGACCTGTTATCTTTCATTGGTGAAGTATGGTGTTCATATCCTTGCACACTAATCAGAGAAATCTGGTTTATCTTCTGAATATATTCCACAGTCTTTCTTTGTCTTCCCCATTTTCACTAGTCAACAGATACAAAAAAGATACAGCTCCACAAGAACAATCTTTGCTTTCCAGTAAATGTGGGGTATTGAAATAGTATTTAGATCAGCTCTTCAAACCCTTTGAAACTTAGCAAGCAGAGCTTAGTTACACCCATAAAGTTATTGGCTGTGTGCGAGACTCCCAGATTATTAAAGCTGCACATTATTAATCACCCTGAAATTCAGCAATGAGGAGGTAGTGAACCATTCTTATCATCAGTCGTGAACAGTGTTTATGTGCTGTCTAATTATGAGACATAATAACATTACTATGTAAATCAAAAGTCCATAATACTAATGAAAAATCCCAGAACTTATGAATAATAATTAGAAATTTAATTCATAATAGAATGTACCTATTAATATTATTCATATTCATATCTGTAATAATTTGAAAACTTTAAAGCTTACATATATTGTAGCTGTAGTAAATGACAAACATTCAGCTAACAAATATACCCATTCAAAAAGTTATATGGTCTCTGGGGAATTTTGCTGTTTTATTTCTTTTCTTTATTATTTGTACTAAAAAGAATTCTGAGATAAAATGTTTACAAATTAATTTCTAAGGTTAGTGTTTTGGGGTTATTTGTGAACATCAGATGCCTTAAGATCAAAAGTAATTTGATTGTTTAGAATAGATTTTAACATTTAATAGAAAAAAAAAGCAGCATGAAGGCTAATACACAGAAAAAAGGCACATGGATACCAGGTTTTAGTTCTGTACAGCAGCCACTTAAAATGAACCTCTATATATTAACACACAGTCATCTTGAACTTAACACAGGAAAATCTTACTTTCAATTAAGCCTAAACACATTTATAAATCAATTTTAATTAGTCCTGTTCTTCTAAATATGATCTGCAATTATATGATAAACCTACCCATGGAGATTCATTAAACCTTAGAATTTTTGAACTTCAGCTTCAAAGATCTTCATTTAAGCGCCCCCCTACAGCCACTGACATAATTTTCTGCCCTGTTCCTTGAGTTTACTTAGCACACAAAACTCTGATGGGAATATTTTGACATGGTGATTGGTGATTTAACTCTGGTTCTCCTCCCTAGCCTTTCTCAACTTCTGTAAGAAACATACATGAACTGTTTCCTCAGTCTTACAATTACATTGGAAAGAGCTGAGGGAAAAAAAAAAGGAGTGTACAAGTCTTCCACCTACCATTCTTCCTATGTAAAATGGCTGATTTTTGAAAGTGATTTTTTTTTCATATAGCCATGTATATGTATATCCAATGACATTTCTGGATTAGCAGAGAGGTATCCAAGTGAAGGTGGAGGTGTACCTTTAGAGGTGCCAGTTCAAACCCTTGTGCAAATACACAGTCTGAGAGGCACCCATTATCTTTCCCACTCTCTTGGATCCAGAATCTGTAGCGACTGGTACTTCTGCATGTTGATCACCACCACACAGTACCATTACTCATAGAACAATGTAGGATGGAAGGTACCTCGGAAGGTCACCTAATGCATCCTCTTGTTAAAACCAAGCCAACTCATATCAGGCTGCTCAAGGCTACATCAAGTGAAGTTTTGCATTTCTCCACAGCCTCTCCAGGCAACACCTTCCAGGGTTTGGCCAACCACTCAGTGGTTTTTTTTTTTTTTCCTAACGCTTAATCAGAATTTCCCATGATGCAACTTGTTGACCCTCATTCTACGACTACGCATCTCCCATCAGACAGTGGTAGCCAGCAATAAGATCTCCCCTAAACCTTCTCCTTTTCAAGCTGAACAAACTTGATTCTTTCAGCCTCTCCTCCTTCATCATGTGCTCCAGTTCCCTGACCATCTCCATGCCCTTCCCCTGTATTTATTCCAGGTTTTCATCATCTCTTTGTAGTGGGGTGCCCAAACTGGATGCATTACTCCAGTTGTGGTCTCACAGGTGCACAATAGAGGGGAAGGATCACTTGACTCAACTTTCTGGTTCTTGCTAATACAGTCCAGTATTTAGCTGGGCTTCTTTGCTGCAGGGGCACTCAGCTGACTTACATCCAGCTTGTCCATCAGGACCTCCAGGTCCTTTCATGTAATACTGTTTTCTACTCACTGAGCACCCAGTCTCTGCCATTGCAGGGCATTATGCTGTCCTAAGTGCAGAAGTTTGCATTTTCTTTTGTTGAATTTCATGAGACTCCTGTCTGTCAGAAGGCAGCAGAAGCAGGCCTGGTCTATGAGGGAAGACAGCCTGGACACCGAGGGTTACCCTAGCTCAGTCTGTGCCCTCACCAGTTGGTACCATCTCACAGGGTCTGAACAGAGAGGGCAGACCCAGTTGCTGCTAACAGGGTTTGATCTCAGCTTCCAATACAGAGAGTGATAAACCAGGTCCAGGGTCCACCCAGGAGATGTGGCCAAATCCATGACTTGAAACAAAACTGTTAAGTATGTCTGAGGTCCATGTGGGGAAACAAGGTCAGAGAAAGGGATGAAGACAGGTACACCTACAGCAAACAGTACTGGTCCCACCAGTCCTGAAGGACACCACTAGTAACCAGAGAGCAGTTGGATTTTCTGCCTCTGCTCACAACGCTTTCAGCCTGGCAGTCCATCCCATTCTCCAGCCACCTCATTATTCTCTGATCTATATCTCACCAACATGGCTACCAAGAAATTACTGGATACCCTTTGAAAGGCCTTCCTAGACTCAGTTTACAAAATCCACTGGTCTCCTCTGGTCCACAGAGAGGTTAATCTAATTACAGAAGGCAGTCAGATTGGTAAGGCGCAACCTGCCCTTGGTAAATTTATGCCAGCTCTTTCCAGCTATCTCCTTGACCTCCTTGTATCCAGAAACAGGTGCCCTCAATCTCTGTCAGCTTGTGCAACACAAACTGAAACATTTGTTCTCAATGCCAGTTTGAACTGCAGCTCCTCCTCATGAGAAAATTTCAGATCCTTTCTGAGATGAAATGGCAATAACCCACTCCACAAAATGGGGCTTTTCCTAAGAGATCCTTGAGAATTTCTTTCTGGTGGCAGTCACAGTTTTAAAGAGAGTCAAAGAACATAAAGAGTTGGTGGGGTTACTGAAAGGTTTCTTAAAAAAATAGAAGTCATTTATCAGGTCCAAAAACAGTAAGCTTTTCTCTCTGGGACAATGAGTGTGGATGATATTGTCCAGGAACTATGAGCCTATAAAATCTGTTAACCCTGCCATCATATGTCTTTTAGTATTTTCTATATGCATTTTCGAGTATAGTTAAGGGAAGAAGGTGATCACTGCTGGTCTGGTCTACAGTGTTGTTGTCCTAAACAGTCCCGTTAAAGTTAAACACTGAGTGCCTGGCTATGTAGTGGGATGAAGAGGCTAAATTTGGAGGACTGTGGGAAAAGGAGGGAATAATTAAAAAAAAAAAAAAAAAAAAAAAAAAAGCGGTTCTCCTTCACAGGGTGACCTTGTTTTAATGTTCTCCACGCCATTCACCCTCCATAGCTGATCAACCAATTCCATTTATCATTATAATTAGGCAGCATCTTGCCAGTTCAATCAGGCTCAATTACTTTAGGCCTCATTAGTGACTGACATACTATAACAAGTGCATCTTTGAATGAGCAAGGTCAGATAAGGAAAGTACAGTACGCAGCCAGCAAACATATTTATAGACCATGACAATACAATGCTTTGGACGTTGAATAACTTTGCATTTCCCCTTTTTAAGAAGGCATGAAGATAATGAAGCTAAAAGTAACCTTGCTTAGCTTGCATTATTGCAGCTCCTACAAGTTCCTACCAACTCCACTGCTGAGCAGTAGAGATAAGAGGAAAAGCTTCAAATGGCTCAGGAAAAACTTTGGGGCTGTTAGCAACTCACAGTTTAAGTTTTAGGTTCTGGAGAACAGCAACTTGTCCAATGCATCAGAGCAGCATAAGAACTTCAAAACTGTGCAGTGGAGGAAATTGGAAATTGATACTGCAGTACTACAAATCCTTCTGTATTAGTGACAGCATCAAATGGTTCTACTTGTAAAATATGGTGGAATGTAAAGGGAACTGATTGGCTTTTCAAGTAATGAATATTCTAGACTTTAAAATAGTGATTAAAATTAGAGGAAGATAAGTGTGAAGATATTACTCTCTATAAGTATCTTGAGAAGTAACCTCCAGAGATGAAGAAGTGTATTTTAAGTTAAATATATATATATATATACACACACACACATACATATTTGTCCTGGTTTCAGCTGAGATAGAGTTAATTTTCTTCTTAGTAGCTGGTATAGTGCTGTGTTTTGCATTTAGTACGAGAATAATGTTGATAACACACTGATGTTTTAGTTGTTGCTAAGTAGGGCTTACACCAGTCAAGGACCTTTCAGCTTCCCATGCTCTGCCAGGTGCACAAGAAGCTGGGAGGGAGCACAGCCAGGATGGCTGACCCAGACTGGCCAAAGGGCTATTGCATACCATATGATGTCATGCTCAGCATATAAAGCTGGGGGAAGAAGAGGGAAGAGGGGGATGTTGGGTGTGATGTCATTTGTCTTCCCAAGTAACCGTTACACATGATGGAGCCCTGCTTTCCTAGGGATGGCTGGACATCTGCCTGCCGAGGGGAAGTAGTGAATGAATTCCTTGCTTTGCTTTGCTTGCATGTGTGGCTTTTTCTTTATGTATTAAACTGTTTTTATCTCAACCCATGAATTTTCTCACTTTTACTCTTCCAATTCTCTCCTCCATCCCACCAGAGAGGGAGTGAGCGAGCGGCTGTGTGGTGCTTAGTTGCCAGCTGGGGTTAAACCATGACAATATTATTTGTGTATATATGTACATATATATATATATGGCATGACATTAAAGGGAAAAAGACACATTTATGAACTAGAAATTAGACTTTCTTTCACACAGGAAAACGGTGGTCTACAACTATCTTCCAATATCAATAGTGGGGAAACAAATCCACATTATTTTAAAATAGTGTTTAAAATGTTTATAAAATTTTTCTGTCATATTGGTCTCATGGAGCAGGGAATATAAATCATGAGTCTATTGGTGTGCTCCAGCTATATATCTTTTTAAATATGAGCAAAGCCCTTACTCTCTAATGGAGGCAATGGAATCACACCTGTCACTATTCCATAACTACCCACTGGCACAACTGAAAATGTAGTTTTACGTGGCAAGAGTTTTCTTTTTATCTAACCTACTTCACCGCAAAAGTCTATTGTTTGCCCATTTGGTCATGCTCGTTCTTTAGCAGACAGTGGTAATCCTAAATCTTTTTTTTTTCCCTCTAGAGCACATAAATAGAGCTTGCTTTAGTGTTAGTTGTATTATACACAGTCATGAACCTTGGAGATGAAATTCACCTTTCCTTTTGCTGAGAAGATAGTACTCAGAAGCCAGACACAAATTCTGATCATTATTGTGCTTGTATCTATTTTTATTCTATTTTCTTAGAATTTTGTGAAGTATCTTACATTATGTGAGCATAAAAGTACTGATAAAGAATACATGCACCAGTTTTATGGGTTATTCTTTTACATTCTTTTAAATTCTAGTAAACATTGTTTCAAATGTCACCTATATTTTTAGGTTATATTTTTTTGGATTATGCATTAATGTATCAAGTTCTTCTCCAGTCATAATATTTAAAAGGTATATGAAAAATACCCCAAATCCACATAGAATATTCTGTAATATATTATGCATTAGAAAAAGAAAATAATATCTGCAGTGGAGTGATCAGTATGCATCCAAAAGTACAGGATTTGATTATCTTAACAGATATGTTCTGGGTCATTATTATCTGGTTCCCTTTTATTCCTCTACACAATACTTGAGTACATTATACCCAGAGGTATTTAATTTCATAAGCTGGCACTGTGCTATGTGAAGTGTTTCTTTCATTTATTCTTATCTAATCTTTTATTTATTTATTTATTTTCCTAGGCAACTATTAACCATAATAGTCAAGTATGAAAAAATAGAAATAACAACAACGCACTCTTCCTTTCCTCGCCACTTGAGGATGAATCAGCTGAACTGTTTTGTATGTTCTCGAAAACTTCATTGAGTGAAAGCAAATCAGAAGGGAGAATTTTGTAACTAACTGACTCAGAAAATGGTTCAGACTATGGTTATTCTCATCTTTTGCAGCAGTGAGCTCTCCAGCCTAGGCTGAGACCTTAGAAAAATTCCACCTCAGATATTCATGACATAGGGAGATTAGAGGATGATCTCACACCTCCAACCAATGTCATTGCATTTGTCCTTTAACTGGTTTTGATCAGAGTCAAAATATGACATGTATACTACTCTGAGGTAGTGCTGTTCTGCACAACATGGACCAATAGGTTGTTTCTGCAATGACTACTGGAACAGGCATTACAAACCACAACAGTTTATATTCCCAAAACAGGGTTCGCCATTGCAACCTTCTTGAAAAGAAATGTAGACATTTACATGAACAGTAAAAAAAACCTCACCAAAATCTTTAGAAAATCAAGTACTCCACTGCATTTTTCTACCCTTGGAGAGAGAATGAGAAAGAAATTTGTGGCAAGCATTAGATATGTCATTAAAGGAACTCCAGGGAAAAGTTCAGATAGTACAGATGTGAACACAATGGAGATATAGCAAATTAGATTAGAGAAGGAGCAATTCTTGTGGAATTATGAAGGCAAAGTTTTGGTGGCTTTATAAGCACAGTAACTCATAACAGCTCTCACAGATCCATGCAAACCATCTTGGAGGATCCTTTTGGAAAGCCAGTCGTATCCTGGGCTGCATCAAAAGAAGCATGGCCAGCAGGTCGAGGGAGGTGATTCTGCCCCTCTACTCCACTCTCATGAGACCCCACCTGGAGTACTGCATCCAGCTCTGGGGTCCCCAGCACAAGAAAGACACGGACCAGGTCTAGAGGAGGGCCATGAAAATGGGCAGTGGGCTGGAACATTTCTCCTATGAAAAAAGGCTGAGAGAGTTGGGGTTGTTCAGCTTGGGGAAGAGAAGGCTCCAGGGAGACCTTATTGTGGCCTTTCAATATACAAAGGAGGCTTATAAGAAAGATGGAGAAAGACTTTTTAACAAGTCCTGAAGTGACAGGACAAGAAACAACAGTTTTAAAGTGAAAGAGGATAGATTTAGATTGGACACAAGGAAGAAATTTCTTTAGAGTGAGGGTGGTGAGATACAGGAACAGGTTGCCCAGAGAAGTTGTGGATGCCCCATCGTCAGAAGTGTTCAAGGTCAGGTTGGACAGTGCTTGGAGCAACTTGATCTAGTGAGAGATGTTCTGGCCTATGGCAGAAGGGTTGCACTAGATGATCTTTAAAGGTCTCTTCCAACCCAAACAGTTCTATGATTCTGTAATTATAGGATTCCTTGCTCACTGCAACCTCTTCCAAACAAGGTGCATGTGTTTGGTGATTGCATGCTGTTTCAGTGTTGTACAAAGCGCTCTCTCTGTATTGTGTTCTGGTCAACATCTCATTAAAAAGCAGTCAGAAATTTGGCAACTGACAAATCATATTTATAATTATTACTTTCTCTACTTTTTTTCTTAAATATTCTTGAGGATCTTACATGAATGGAAATAGGGAAAGGTTCTTCTGTGGCTAGCAATAAGATTGCTAGAAGTGAGGATAAGGTTCTTACAAACTGATCCTGCATTTTTTTCTATTAACCTATGAACATGTGAATGGAAAAGTAAGATTGGGATAACCCTGGAGCAAGTCACAGCAGAAGTAGAATACAAATGAGCTCGGTGTACATTGCAAATTGTGAAAAAATTATTAGCATGTATACAGAAAGGTCAGTATTTAAAAGTGACAAAAATGGCCCTCACTCATCCATTGCACATTACCACTTTAGGGGTGGAGCTAACTTACTTTTCCAAATGTGGATAATTGTCAGGATTCACAGCTTTCTGAAACTGTAGTGGTGTGATTTACAGGGATTAACATGCTCATGTCTCCAAACCCTTACTCAGATCATTAAATTGCCCTTATCAAAGGAGGCATCAAGAATTTAAGTTTGGAAAGTTTCTGCATGCCCTTTATTATCTCTAATTGCTCAGGTAAAACAGAGGTCAAATTCATAGGCTCTGAACTGTTGCCATCAATGATTCTATTCACCTGGTGTAAATGAGATAGGATCCTAGAAATGTAGCATTTGATATACCCTGCATTTTATGAAATGAAAGGTCATAGGTGGATATGGGTGAATTGCTTTATGAAAAGAGTTCATAGTTCTTTAGAGGAAGGGATGCTTTGTTCTTGCAGAGGCAATCTTGGTTTATAAAGCAATTTATAGCTCAGAAAAACTGCGGGAGGCATGAACTTCATATTTACCCGCCGTTATTTGCATTGTGCTTTTCTTCCCTATCACAGCCTACTCACAGTTATATTCTAAGTCAGTTCTTACCATACATGCCTGGGTCTCTTTATTTCATAACTGCCCATTGATGCTATTGGTTTCCTTCCCCTATATATTGCATGCTATACATAGAGTACTGGATAAAATTTGAGATTCTAAGTGAAATGAATTTAGTGGTTTTAGCTCAATCCCCAGCCAACAGCAGATAAAAACATATGCAACACTGCTCAGTTGACACAGTTTCTTTCATCTGTGCTGAGGAAATGCACTGGAACACGTCCAACACTGACACTAAATTGATTTGCACCCTTGAGATGCTGGCTACTCCTGTCAGAATTGAGTTTGTTGACAGATGGCAGGCAGCGTGGAGAAACTTTCTGTGGAATTGCTTATATGTTACCCAGAAATGGGTAAAAAATCAAATAGGGATATGGTGGTGGAAGAAAGGCAGAATAGCTGGGTTTATTATAGCCTCAGGTTTCTTCACTGACAAAATTTGTGGTTATCCAAGTGAACCAATGTTCCAACACTTTTTTGAGTTAGTTATTATTTTTCTCTTTTATAATGTGGTTGCACAACTTTTTTTACATGGAGAAATTAAAAAATGTATCTGACATACAGAGATTAAAGTGTACATTTGGCAGAAAAAGAGTACTTTGTACTCTTCAACCATTAAAATTCTCAAAAATTTGAAACAGTAGTATAAGAGTATGTTCTCTGTTATTTGAGGTAATAACAAAACAATAGACATTAAACTTTCTACTTCTGATTTTAAAATTAAGGCTTAGATTTTGTGGAAAATCTTTTGTCGCAATGTAACTAGGGATGATATATTTTACCTAGTTTCTAATCACAGCCTGAAGACTAATGTTCCAAATTTCTTCATTACCTTTGGCATAGATACCCTGTTTCACACTCACACACAGATTCCATAACCCAAGAGTCAGTCTTAAAAGTGTCAAGGGCAAAATGATTCCTAAACAGTATCTCCTGCTTAATTTTTGATGTTAAAATGTAAGAAAAGCTATCAGACCATTTCATTTCCCCATAGTGCTACTGACTGTGATATCAAATCAAATTCTGAAGCCGCTTATTAAGTTTATTTTAGATTTCAACTAGAAAAATGGCACACTAAAAGCAAGGTGTTAAATGGCAAGCGAATGTAACAATTGTGAGGAGGGGCTATGAACTATTTTGGTAATGTTTGGGAGGAATAGCATGGATTGTCAGCTGGCTTTATTTTGCTTATACTGATGGTTGATGGGGATATGGGAAGAAACATCCAGACCTCATCCGTTTACCTCCCAAATACATTTTGTGGTTTAAAAAGAGTTGGACTAAGCTCAGATGCTGCAAGAACAGCAGAATAGCTAGCTACTCAAGGAGGAGAGGACGTATTGGTAAGATACAAATAAGGCACAAAGAAAAAGAGAAGAATGAAAGAAAGAAAGAATAATGAGATATGACAGCCGTGAGAGAGGCTTGTCCATCCCCTTAGGTGTAATAATGTTGACAAAATTTCATATATTCAAATAATGGGCTTGTTAAGCATTAAAATCCAGGGACAGATGGGATGAAGGGGCAAGGCAGAAACCTTTGAATTAAAGATCATATAACATATATATATATTCTGATGGAATACTGTTGACCCCATTATTTATTTTTGTTAATGCTCGTGGAAATCATACAGGGAAATAGGTTGGCGAGACCAACTACTCTGCCTCCTGGGCAGCTTTACTGACAGCTAGCTGCCTGACGAGTAGACTGCCAATCTTCCCAGGACATCTGATTTCCCAGCTGTTCACCTGGTGAGCTGCTGGCCTCCCCAGCTCTCCAACTGGCTGCTCCACAAGCTCTCCAGCTGGGATGGGGGTTACCTGGTGTCACAGAAATCAAGCTCTCTCACTGGAGTCTGCTCTGGCTGGGATCTGGGAGCATATTTATTTTAGAAACTCTGAAATGTTCCGAGTGTTTTGGCAGCCTGGACAATATCAATATTTCATTGGTCTCAAAACAAAATCTGTCAAAATTTTCAGTGTCACAATGAGAATCCTGGTTTTGTTGTTGCTGCCATACTGGTTTTCCTTTACAAAAGTCCTGTGTTTTGTCCCAAATCACGATGAATAAAAAAGAAAAACACTCCGGATTTCTTGTCAGAAACTGATACCATTTTCTTACCCTGTCAGTAGTAGAAAGACATCTTGATTTCAGAGAATGGAGAAAATCAGAATATTAAGAAGTACTTCAGTAAAAGACCGTTTGTTCAATTTTTATCCTGAATGGCCTTCATTTCAGGGGACATTTTCTAAAAAAAATGGGCATTTTGTTGTTCTTAAGTAAAAAATTGAAATCATAGTCTCATTATATGAAATTAGCATAAAGTAGCCCTAAAATCCACATATCTATAGGAAAGAGGTGTAAAACTGCCCTTGCAGAGCACCTTTTAAGCCTTTTCTTGGGCATATGACAAGGAAAGATGGTGTTTTTTCAGAGGTAGTTCTTAGTGTTCCATGGCATTTGCTGTTTTAGATCAGTGTCTGCCTCTGCCTGGGAGTTGCACTGGGCACCTCTCCTGCTGCCAAAACAATTCAGAACAGACTTGGAGGGGGTGAGATCACTAAATGCTGAATTAGCTCATACTTTCTGCAGAACTTTAAGATTTGCATAGAAAACCGCGTCAGAGTGATAGTTCATATTGATTTCTGACTAAAAAGGGCAGCTGCAAATGAGAAAAAGCACTACTGTTCCTTTTAAGTGTACCCTTCCAACATGAACACTTATAAATTAATGTGCTATTTTCTCTTCTCACTTTTCCACTAGAAAATGAAGGGAAAAGAATTTTCCATTTCCAAGTGATTTCAATACCTGGTATTTCAAAACAAGAAAAGTGGTTTTGCAGCTACTTTTGTATGCCAGATTGCATATTTAAACATATACATCTCAAGAGAGGATTCTCCATGGCAAAGCTTTACTGGAGTAATTGGTTCTAGTTTAAAAAGGAAAAGCATGACTTGGCTGTGTAACTATGGACATATAGAGGCATACTGAAACACTATAGGGTATGCAAGACACCTGAAGGGAATTGACTGACCTAATGACACATGTACGTATGTTCCCACATCCTTCAGAAGCTACAGAAGGGCAGTCAGGCCTTCCTCACAAACAGTAATAGATGCCTACCTATGACTAGGCAACTGAATTCTGCCAAAACACCTTTTATCAACATTCTTAGCTCAAACGTTTTCTTCTTCCTCTGTTATTCTATCTGAACCCTAAAAATACGTAAGTTTATTCTGGTCAGATCAGAAACATAGTCTTGTAAAATTGTGCTTCCTTTCTCAAAACCATGGTACAACATGTTAGGGTCCTATATTCCCTAACATTCATCTATAGAAATTAAACTCAATATTCCCATATGAACTCACAATTCGATAAGTGTGAGGGAAATAATTAATAAGACATGAGAAAGGTATGGAAATCTTCATAATGGCTGCAATTAAATTCACCCTTCACTGTGGGAAGGACTGCTCCCAGTTACATGTTGACTTCTGGAGTTCTCTGCCCTCATGAGAGAGACATGTTTCCCAAAATGAAATTATGCTCTCAGCTTAACTAGCACTGATGTGAATGTATTATGTTCGGATTTTTGCATTGATACACTGTATGCAAACACTAGAACCAACCAGCCAGGCATGAAAGTCTTAGTGTTAAAGGAAGACTAAGAAGTCAAAAGTTGTGATATGCATTTACAATCAGCCAGTTCATTTCAACAGGCTTTTCCTCCAGCCTTAATAAGCATTGATCACAAAACAGGTGGTTCATCTACTCAGCTTTTGTAACTCACTAAAAAGAGTGAGCCAAGCTTCAGCAGCTTTGGGATAGGAAAGCTTCAGTCACATTAGTACTACGTTTATTAATGGGTTAATAAGGAGAGTATCAGTTTGTACCGTGCTGTGTGTTTCAGAACATTAGGAAAGGCACTTGCTTGCATGAAAGGAGAAAAGCTGTCCTTATAAATAAAGCACAATGTTTTCATCTGTGATTACAATGCAGCTCCCTACAGAAAAGACTGGTGTGCCTTGTGTGAGCACAAACGGATATTACACAGCAGCACGGAACAGGGGAGTGAATATCCGTGATGACAGCTTTCTGTATAATGCAGTTGCCTTAAGACAGTGTGTGTGTATATATATATAGTATATAAAATTATTGAATTGATAGTTTCAAAAACAGTGTATTTAAGTTTTGACTGTGGCTCTTCCTGAACTTAAAAGTAGTTTGATACCTACAAGGATAGAAGAGGGTTTGCACTTAGCCAACATAGACACTGAGGTGCAGCAATTATGAGTTAAGGAGGTGAGTGGCTGACGTTCCTGACTGTGAACAGGTACTTTGGAAAGAGTCCTTTGAAATGATAGAAAGCTGTCTCAGACTTTTTTTCTGAATAAGAATAGTTTTTCTCATTTTCTTCATGAATATACATGCATGCTTCATTTTAATAACATGTCTCCATGAGTACTTGGGCAACAATTTTTTTTTATTACAACTTCTGAGCATTCCAGTTCTGAGCTGAAAAAATAACAGACAGGGAAACAATTTGCTCTGAACAATTATATTTAAATTCATTTATAAAAAATGCCCTTTGTGTGTGCAAGAGGTTTCAGTAACTGATGACATTCTGTTGTACGAGAACATACAGCAAGTAGCTATCTCATGATATCCAAGCTGGATCATAGGCGAATGGTTATGAATATTCATTAATTCCTCTGCCAATTTGAAATACCATTTTACAAGGGATCGAGCAGCTGCAGTATCTACCCAAGTCCCAGGAAGTTGATAAGAGCAAGCACTTTGCAAAACTGGGAAACATGAATATCAGGATTAAAAGCAGGGTGATATATGGCACAATATTATATCCCTTTGATTGCACAGCTGAGGAAAAAAAACTTTCATTAAAGCCAGTAAGTGTTTTGGGTACTGAGAACACTGAAAAGACCTTTAGATATTTCAGTTTATCTTGTCCTTTAGCTCACTGGTTACAAAGTGTGGAGACATGCAATAATTACTTTAACTATTATTTTCTTAATATGTTTTAAAAATTATGTTAATTAAAATGTCTTTGTATAGCAAATATTTTGGTCAACAGGAGTGCTTCCATTTTTTTAGCTTGCCTATGGCTTCAGTTGTGACTGAATTTGTGTGTATGTGCTTTTTTTTTTCTTCCTGTATAACAGTACACTGTTTTTAATCACAGAACATGGAGGGGAAGGGGAAGCTGTGGAATGGGTTGTGTTAGGGGAAGAAGGGAACTTGAAGGAACAGCCAAGAAATAAATGGAAATGGAATGAGGCTACAGAAAAAGTGGCTATGGTGGGAGGTGCTGAGGGAGACAAAAGTGGGCTCGCATAGATTGATCTGTGACTGTGGATGGTTGTGAGGAAGGTAAGAACACGAAGGAATGCCAGATGAAATTCAGAAAAGAAGCATGGAACAGGCAAGGGCAGAAAACTGAAAGAAAATAAGAAAAAGTGCTGGGAGAAAGCAAATATAATCTGGAGGAAAATGAGGGATCTCATTGCATTGGTTTGGGTATGGGGAACATTGCTCAGGGAAGCTGAGGTCAAGAATGAATTGGGAAGCAAGAACTATCTTAAAAAATTACACAGCTAAAAAACAACGGGCTTTCACAAGGAATTAAAGCAAAACACAGTATTTTTTACTTTGTTCATCTAGCAGTCCTTGAACTTTGTGAAAATTAACTAATTAGAGGAAATCTCTATTAATACAGAGAACTGTCAATGCATATGGGGTTTTTTTGGAGAAGACAAATTCACCATCTTTAAAACTGCTTTTATGACTTTTTGAAGATATAGAACACCGTATAAGCAGTGGTACGTTTACAACAGGAGATTCATTGCAGTGCTGAAGTATCTCTGTACAGTCTCTCAGAGAGTACCCTGAAGCTGCTTCAGGCCTACCCTTGTCTTCCACGAAGGCAACAAATCCGCAAGCAGAGTCTCAGGCACAGCAGCAGACTATTTGGCACAGATAGCGCTCTCCAGCTGCACCCAGGCGTGGCGCTAGTGTGACAGTGGGCAGCTTTCCAAACCTCCACATGGGTTCAGAAGAGTTTTCTGTTATGGGCTTCCTCTTCTTGAGGTCACTCAGGGTAAAGTCAAGACAGTCTGATCTGGGATCACAGTAGGTCCCGTGTTTCCTGGGAGACCAGCCCTCAGGACTTCAAACCCAGATTATAATAACATTGAAGACAAGGGATATATTTTTGGTTCATGAGATGCCATGTTGCTCCCTGAGTGGATGAGTGGCTTTTGGAGTGGATTGATTCTCAGCTACTCGGAACAAGGCTCAGGCATGTGTCATGCAATATAGTCTATCTAAGCTAGCCACTACAGTGTAACCCAGTGGCACATTCTTTTGATAGCTGATTGACTTTTTACATATATCAGTCTTTTGTTCTCTCAAAAGCCTGCAACACTGAGATGAGGTGCTAAGGGCCTATCTGGCAGAAAGCAGCACCTGTGAAAATATATAACCTTAAAATATACATAAAATGATTTTTCTGTATTCTTCCTTAAAACAATCAAATACTTGGCTCACAAATACCATCTAAGGAGGACTTGGTACTCAGTTCAGACAAGCTACAATCATTTACCTGTAAGTCAGATGTTAATGGTATATGTTAAGATTATAATGCTTACTTTCCATTTACACTTGCCTTTCACTATTACCAGTTGTACCTTTCTCCTTTTCGCTAAGTCACAGTCATAATTCTTTCTATGATGGATTCTGTACGGTTCATTAGCCTGCATTCCCATTCCCTCCAGTCCCTCCCTCCCCTGTTACTGTAAGGAGGTTCAGCAGAACTGAGAATGACCTGTTGTTGCAAGGGTGGATTAGCAACTAATGTTCAAATGTAGATTCTGAACTAATTGTTTGATCTGCAGGTCATTCCAGAATTAATATCCTAATAATCTCATTTTCCTTCAAATTAATAGTGTTCTTGTTGTGAATTTTGTGAACTTCTTGTGAATTTTTGGATTTGAAAAGTTATGGGATCCACATGTTACTGTGTTGCATACAGACAGACAGAAATAAAAATTATTGGGTATTAGGCCTACATAATTAATACCAGTATTGCAGCAGCATCAGAGGTTACACTTATACTAACAAAGGAAACAGGCTATACAACATTTTCTACCTTAGAAACTGCATACACTTTAGCCTCTCCTCCTTCAAAGTGACATGGCCTTGTCCAAACTACTGGTTTGAAATGGCCATTAATATATGAGCATGCTAACACAGTCTAAATGACTGGTTATTGCCACTCTAGGCATAGCTAGATAGTACCATTCAAGGCCCCACGTGGACCAGACTCTTGTTATATATGGAAAAATATTGAGCAAACAGAAGCTCCATATCGTAAAGAGTTCACAGTTTTCACATATGACTACATGAGCAAGATACCCCAGGACAGCCTAAGATCTGATTTATTGCGTGTCAAGGGTTCTTCAGGGATCTCTGAATAAAGTTGTATGAGAAGAATGCACACTTGCAGACACTGAAAAGCACTATAGTCCACAGGCTAACTGTCTCATATAACCTGTTTTTGTGTGTTCTCACAAGTGAAGACAGGAAATTACATATAGATAAAATAGATAGGTAGATAGGTCCATAGATGTAAATAGAAATGATACAGTGCTGATCACCATAATAAGCTATGGTGTCAGTTAATGCACCTGATCATTGCATTTCATTTCTCTAGAAAAAGGAAAACCATAAAAAGGGAGAATTGTGGGCAAATTTCTATGTATATAAGGAAAACATCTTCTAAGTGTGAGAGAGCGAGCATTTGGGACTGCACGAAGATGCTTGCTTGAAAATATAACACGAAGACAAAGACTGTCAGTGTCATTGACCAATGAAGACAATAACGTCTTAACAATTTTGATATTGATAAGTCACCCTACTGAAAGGCTTACAATTAAATGATAGTAAATGATAGGATTAAATGATGTGTTAGGTAGTACACAAAGGGCATGAATGTAACAAAAGTAGACTTACATGAATTTGTGGATACAGACAATTAGAACTAGAAAGACAGAATATAGCCAGGAATAGATACAAATACACTCACTACAGAATAACATCAGCACAGTTTCTTTTTCATTTTGCTACTTTTTATATATTTACACAGAGTGAATACAAATATAATATGTAAGGCACAGTCAGGTGCATGTGGAGACACACATGAAGAGACAAAGTTTTTAAAAATTAATACCAATCTTGTACTTGGTAATGTAAATACAGTTCTCCTGGATTTTGGCAAAAGCCACGTATCTGAAGACAGAATTTAGGTACAATTTCCATAGTACTTCACAAGCCCATATTTTGTAGTAATGCAATTCTTCTAAACGTTATCATACATTCTAAAAAGATCTTTTCTTACCCTGTACATAAAATTCTGCAAAAGTTAGCATCTGAAATATTTATATTTATTTGGGAATGTTTTTCACACTACAGTTGTCACAAGGTCCCAATTATATATTCTCACTGCATTTCTAGACTATTGGGCTTTTCTAATTCTGTACAAGTACTTTCCAGACTGCACTGAATACTAAATAGAATTGTACTCAAAAAATCACAATTTTAGTTCCATCAAAGTGGGCTCCTTGGGATTTTTTCCTTGATAGTTTGATTCTTGTTCATTATTTGTTCATGAAAAAAAATATCTTGTGCGTGACAGCTGGAGCTGTCTTTATGAAATGTTTTTGGTTAGAGAATGGAAAGAGAAAGGAATCTAGGGAAATTGCATGGAGGACCACAACCAAAAGTCCTGAAGTTATGGATATAAAGAAAAACATATTGTGCTATATAGCAAATATTTTCTAAGACCATATACCCAGTTGTTTCCATTAGGTCACTTTTATCTTTTTTTTTTTTTTTTTTTAAATTAGTCACTCTGTATTAAACAACATTAGCTTGAAAGTCTTTTGATGATGTACCTCAAGAAAAAAATATCTCCAGAAGAAATATTAAAAAATACCGTATGCATGAGACTGTAGCAAGGAATTTTTGTCCTATTTTTACATGACAGCAAGCTACAGATTTTAAAGTGAAAATCAGAAGCGAAGCAGGATTGCATGTAGGCATTGGCCCAAAACTGAACTGTGAAAATTCAAACTCTTGTGTAGGCTGCAAGATTACTTTCTTCTCATGATGGTGTGATTGTAAGACTTGATGTTTTCCCCTCACTGTTACTGTAACCTTTATTCAAGAGACAATTAATTTATTAAGATAGTGTTTGCTCTAACATTCTTATCATTGCAAAGGATTTCTTGTGTTACTAGAATACCACCCGGCAATACCGATCTGCTGAGAGTTCAGATTTACCTTTACCTTTTCACAGGATTTTGTACTGTTTTGGTTTACCATTTTCTTCCCTTCTGTTGTGGGAGATACTTTTTCAGGTGAACTGCCAGTCACATGCAGGTCATCACCAGAAAACAGAAATAAAAAATCAAACACAGTGACTGTGTTAGAAACCTGAAAATCTAGAAAACTTTCACAAAATTAAGCTGGAAGTAATTATATCTTGCATCATGAGATCTTCGTATAAAAAATGGTGTTCTGGTGATTCTGTCTGTCCTTAATGTCTAGAATTCCATTGAAATTAATTATTAAGGTTGAGCGGTGATTGAGGGATGTGAGTGTAAGCATAAGTTTACACTCCTTATTTATCCTTTATGTGACGATGATGAATTCTGCATGTTAGTCCTATATATAATCCTATTCACTTAACTGCATACATAGATAAGACTCTTTATCTAGGTCTAAAACTGTGCCATCAATCCAAAAGTTACCATCATCTCCTTTGAAGATACTGCTTAAGCAAACAAAATGAGCACAAAACGATTATTTAAGTGTAGTATATATTTAAAATAAGTTCAGTAATCACTAAAACATTTAAATAGCAAAAAAGAAAAAAAAAATCAATTGCATTCAGTAGGATATTATATAAACCAGTTGCATCATTTAGTGTATGTGAAATAGAAGCAGAAACTGTTAACAGAAATTCCTACTAGTAAATATACCACACGTAGAATTCATTAAGGACTCACATGAGTTTCCAGCAGGTGATGCTTATGGCCATGTAGATTTACTTTTTTACTGACAGTAAGAGTACATAACTTGGCTTTAAGGTGATCTTTTGACCATCTCTCACATCTCCTGATCTGAGGCTTGATCCACACCTCCCATCACCACATTTATGTTAGCCAGAATCCCTAGTTTTACAGAAAAGCTGCTCTTTTTTTTTTTTTTTTTTTTTTTTTAAAAAAAAAAAGGGTGTTTTCTTTTTAAAGCAAGGAGTACAATTTGCCTTTAAAGATTTTCTTTAAGCAAGTTATTTGTTTGGGTTCTTAGACATGGCCTCATTAGGCACCACACTGTTTCTTTTCTGTATTTTATTGCTGATAAGCTTAATTGAAACACAGTGGGGCAGTACTGTGTGCAAAGTAAAGACAACATTGTCTCTGCATCTCTATGGCATGAACAAAGGGGAATGGTTTCAAGGCAAATAGTAGAAACCTGTATTCATTCTTGCACAACAGAATGTGAGTATTCATGCATGGAAGGTGCAGCCATTTTTCAATATATGATTGAAGGGAAAGCCCACAGGCAAAGAATATATTCCTAGCTAGCTGAGTACAGAGATCTGAGAGTGATAGGTGCTACAAAAGGTGTTATGACTGACAAACAGAACAAGCCAGGACTCTTACAGAGAAAATAATTACAAAATGTTCATGAATAGTTATTTCCTATTACAGTGCTCAGTTGCAGTGTAGGCACTTAAGGCTATTCATTGTTTATTGAACATCTTCGGAATGCAGAAACCTTCACTGAATGGCAGGCTTTTTCTGATTGCCTACGAGGGCTTACCCTTTTTGTTTCTGCAATCAATCTCCTTAGCTGTTTTTTCAAAAACAAAAGGCTCAGCTGGAATTCGAGCCAGTCCCAACAGTGTCAGAAATTATAAATGTAGAAGAGAACTTAATCCCATGTGTATAATAGCTTCAATTTGTTTTCATAGTTCACATGCCCTTCTGTTGTTTGCTGGTTCCCCACTTCACAAGCTGACTGACCATGGCCACATTTGCAAAGAGACTGAAGCATCAGAGTTATTAAGTTTTCACAATTTTCACAAAAATCTGCAGCTGGGAGTCCTGAAGAGTGCAAAATGAATAAGTCCTGTATTACATTACAGTATGATTCCAAAATTTCAGTATAAATGTAAGAGTCATCTACGCTGTTTGAGTGGCTTGCCAATAATCATCATGTGTACTGCCACAGTGAATGATACCTCTTGCTCAGATGGCAGTGGGAGGGCACAAGGAGGGACTGACATTTTTGCAAGAGGGTGATGAATCAAAGAATATGCTGGTTGGAAGGAATCTCAGGGAAAGGGAGAGTTATAAAGAGTAAACTAAAGGACTAGACCTATCAAGATGAGAGTACCCAAGGGGCATTAGAAGACAGTTCTGTACAACCCAGGCTTGTTTATTGAAGCTGCCTGCAAAAAATTTTCTCCAAAAACCTGAAGCAAATGTCATTAATAAATTCCAAAAGAGAGAGGAGAACTTTAAAAATGTGATCTTATTCTCCACTCTTAGGCACTATGCAATGAAATGCACATGCTTCCAAATACATATATTTATTTGGAGGCTATCAAGAAAAACCTATGGGGTGGTTTTCAGCTTTCCATAGAATTTTTGCTCTCTGTCTGAGGTCTTGTGTTTTTTCCCTCTCCTTAAGATGTTTAGATTGATAAAATGACTAACAAAGATACACAGATCTAGCAGAGCAATACCTAAGTGATAATAGATAGGCTTATGAAGAGATTAAAACCGAGAGCAAAACATAAGGAGATATAGATGATATCTTTCAGAAAAGCCTTCAGCAAACAAACAAACAAACAAACCTGTAGCTGCAAGAGGAACCAGGTCCCTCAGAGTTCCACCTGTTTCATGACAAAATACCCAGTATCTGGTTAGGCATTCTGAACCTTTCAGTCTGTCTGTAAGGCCATGAATAAAAGGCATCAACCAGTTAAACAAAGAAAAATAAAATCAGTGCAGTACGTTAAGATGATGAATACCGCAAGGATATTTTATTGTGAAAAGCAATTCAATAAAGACATCCTGTCGAGAACCTCTATTTTGAAAAGATCTGTTGTGGTACAAGGTTGAAAAGACATCTTCAGACATTTTAAAACTTCAGTTTTAAAACTTCCAACTTCTGATGGATGGGAATGTCAGTTTCCTCCATTTATAATCCCTTAAGTATGTTACTCAGTTTAGCTTTAATTACCCTGATGAGGTTAGCTGTATAGACCCATGACTACTCACCCCAGCACCCACTCTTGTATGCAAATACCCTACAGTGTCAATGAAGGTATAAACCGGAAGGAAGAGAATGTCTGCCTCCACCTTAATTACTTACAGAGGTGGCAGGCAGTGCCAAGCTACTCATCTGGAACGTGACTGCTCTTCATTTCCTGTAACATAGTCTACAGCTTGCTATGGGATGGATTTTTGTCAAAGACAGAATTTTTCAGTCATGCCTGGTCTGATGTGACTTATCAGATATGGCATGGCTCCAGACCTGCTAGCCCTGCCAGAGAGCTCCTCATGGTGTAACTCAGGAGGCTTTCCACTGCAATACTCAAAAATTGCCAGTTGGTAGAGGCCAGTTTAGCTCAGACACAGCTGCATAGTGCTGCTCAGGCGTAGAAGCAGTTTGCATGAAATAATGCATGAGCAAGAAATTCGTCCTGGAACTGGGAGTGTGAAGATATCTAGAAGCAAATTCATGTCAACTCCAAAAGCAGTTTCACCCGCTTTGTAAGGATTTTTGTATTACCTAAGATATTCCAATACTTATTAGCCCAGAGAAAAGAGAATTGGCTTTAATAATTATTGTGTTAATAAAACATAATTAAGTGTGCTGTTCTACAGATGTGTTTGAATGACTCCAGTGACCTCATCAAGATAATGCTGTTGCACTCCCACAAAACAAAGTCTTTGACTGGCCTACACAATATAACTTCATTTTGCACCTAGATATTTCTATTATTTTATACTGAGAGTCTGGTATAAGGCAGCTGGAAGCCTTACACCTCAAAAATGAGGGAAAGAGATGAGGATATACCAATAAGAAACAAAACAAGATCATCGAGCTCTTCTTTACCTATGATTACTGATTCACTGTAGTTTTCAACCTGTCATTCATGATGGATACAGTTAATTTTTGCTGTTTTGTATTTATATTGCATGTTGTCATTTCTATCATTAATCATAAACATAATTGTCATAAAAACAGAAATGTCTTTTCCCAGACATTTCATTCTAAAATATAATTATCCAGACTTTCTGCTGTTAATGGCATAGAATTCTAATTACTTCAAAATGAGGCCATTATTCATAAACTTCAGGCTTGTAACACACATGTTTACAGTAGACAGAAATTATTATAGAATTTATCACTGTGGAGCTCTTATTTGCCACAGGCTTATTTAACTACTCCGTTTCTTAGTACTGTTTTTGTCCTATCCCATTAAGGAATGATAAAGTACTAAACTCCCTGTATACTCAGAAAAATATGAGCAGAAGTCCTCCTTCACTGACAATGGGCATTCAAATTTTCTGCCTCTAAATAAACCACAGCTATGCATTCCTGTTGTAGGGACTCCCTTGAAGTTGGAAATGGTTGGAAATGGCAGCAATTTAATTAGCAGACATTAGTTCTGAGTCAGATAACTTTCATAGTGGCTAATGTAAATCAAAAATGGGAATTATATAGGGTAATGCAAACTTAGATTTATGAGGAAGAAAGATAAAAATGTTTAATTGAGTAATATTTCCAAATTTTCAAAGATAAATTGTAAAAGAAAAGTGTTGCATACACAGTTTGTTTTCACAGAACAGTGCTTGAATTTGGAGAGCAAATACAATTATTAGCATATGAAAATGATATTGTAATTGTTATAGGCAACCGCTTTTTATCACATCCATAATTCTTGAACTGTTGTTATTCTTTTCTAAGATTGTGTCCATGAACAGGATACCTGTGACAGAATTTTGTTCAGAAAAAAAGAAATTGCCATTGGTTAAATAAACATAAAGTAAAAGAAAACAAAATGTAAAGCAATTCCCAAGAATAAATGTGAAAAAAAAAAAAAAGAAGATTTTGTTCTAGTTTCTGGAAAATCCTACTGACATATCTTAGTCTCACTTGTTTACCTTGGTCTTAACTCACGGCAAAAAAGAATATTGAAAGATTTGAAATTTAGATATTATTCTATTTGCATGTATTATTCCACTATTATAAATTTGTTTAGAGAAGAAAACAATGAAAGAGAGAGGAAAGTATCAACAAGAAAATATCAACGAATGGATAACAAAAGAAGATGTGGAAGAGAATTCAATTTTGGAAAAAATCAGATCTCAACAGAAGTAATAAAACAGAAGAACAGAAAAGTTTGCAGTCCTTTAGTCTTTGTGTTTTCGAATCCAAACCTCACATCAAAAATATTTTCTGAGAAAGCATATTATTGTAACCAATTGCAAATCTTTCAGTAATATCTTCATAAATCAATTTTTAATAACTGTAAAGATGTTCAGTATTTTGAAGACATTTAAGTCTCAACTTATACATAAGTAGCTTAATTCTTAATAGTGTGTAAATAAAAATTACATGTACTCAGTTTTACCACTCATCTTCTGAAATAAACAAACAGATTGGTAAAGGAATTAATAACTGAAGTTCTTCCTAAGTGTAGAAGGATGGAAGATAGGTGGAAATAGGTGTAAGCACAGAAAAGCAGGTTTCCAGATAATTCTTAGATTAAAAACAGGGGAAAAGAAAAAACCAAGATAATCAAAGATAATCTTGGTACACCAGGTAGAAAATAACACCCCAATGTCTTTTCATATTTTCTTAGATTTTACCGAAAAAAATGTAAAAGACATTTACAATTTCTATTAAAAACTCTGTCATGAATTATTCTTTTCACTCTCTGCATTATTAAAATCTTCTCAAACAAGAATACTCTTATTAGAGTACTATGACTCTATATTATAATTTATTTCCTTTCATGACCCTGGTAACCATAGGTATATATCCTATTGCATAAACATCAGCAGGGTTTTGAACAGTCAGAACATGAGAATTAATTTCTGTGAAATTTTATGTGCTTAATGGACTAAAATGATTATTCTGTGTTTAGAGATCTCCATGAGTAAAAGATTCACCTATGCTGTGTTTTAAAACACTGCGTCCTATCTGCTATATTATATAATGTGTTTGTTACTTAGTACTCTGCTGGGGAAAAGAGAAGGGAACAGAAGGTAGGCTTTTTAAATGGTCTATTTTCTGGCTGGTTGCTTATTTAGAGCATACGTGTAAAGTTCTTTGGAATGTAAAGAAGATAGGAAAAGTAAAGGATATGTGAAAGGTAAAGGAGATGTAGAAGGTACAGGAACGTAGAATCATAAAATCATAGAATGTCCTGATTTGGAAGGGACCCACAAGGATCATCAAGTCCAACTCCTGTCCCTGCATAGGACAAGCCCAAAATTCACACCATATGTCTGAGGGCATTGTTCAATTGCTTCTTGAATATTGTCAGGCTTGGTGCCATGACTACCTCCCTGGGGAGCCTGTTCCAGTGCTCCACCACCCTCTGGGTGAAGAACCTTTTCCTAATATCCAACCTAAACCTCCCCTGGCATATCTTCCTGCCGTTCTCTCGGGTCCTATCATTGGTCGTCAGGGAGAAGAGATCATTGCCTGCCCCTCCTCTTCCCCTTGTGAGGAATCTGTAGACTGCAATGAGGTCTCCCCTCAGTCTCCTCTTTTCCAGGCTGAACAGGGCAAGTGACCCCAGCCACTCCTCGTACGGCTTCTCCTCTAGACCCTTCACCATCTTTGTGGCTCTTCTCTGGACACTCTCTAGTAGCTTTGTATCCTTTTTGTACTGTGGCGCCCAAAACTGCACACAGTACTCAGGATGAGGCTGCACCAGTGCAGAGTAGAGCGGGACAATCACCTCCCTCGACCAGCTAGCGATACAGTGCTTGATGCACCCCAGGATAACGGTTGGCCCTCTTGGCTGCCAGGGCACACTGTTGGCTCATGTTCAACTTGCCGTCAACCAGAACTCACAGATCCCTCTCCACGGGGCTGCTCTCCAGTCTCTCGTTCCCCAGTCTGTATGTACCTCCAGGGTTGCCATGTCCCAGGTGCAAAATCCGGCACTTGCCCTTTTTAAACTTCATACGGTTGGTGATTGCCCAGCTCTGTAATTTGTCCAGATCTCTCTGCAGGGCCTCTGTGCCCTTGAGAGTGTCAACGGCTCCTCCCAATTTTGTGTCATCAGCAAACCTTGATAACAAACCTTCAAGTCCTGCATCCAAGTCATTTATGAAGATGAAAGTACAGACGGCACAGAAGAAACCTGGAATGCAAGGACATTTGGTTTGTGAAGATGTGTAGTAAATGGTTATTCAACATTAAAGAAAAGAAAAAAGAAAAAAAACCACCCTCAGACAGCCACCCTCAGACATATTTTAAGAAACAAGAGAGATCAGAGAAAATAATGAAGACTTGAACTTTCATGTCACTGGGATTGATGGGTCATCAAAGCCTTGTGGAGGTTCAGCTAGACCTGATAAGAAGGGGGAAACAAAGTACCACGGGAAAGGCAAACTTATTTTGAGATATCTGAGGGGGGCTTATAGGATTATGTAAAGCTTCATATGAGATATTTTAAGGAGTCTTAGGGTGTGTCCAAAATGTACTGTGAGATATTTAGGGGAAGGACCAAAAGTAGGAAAAGGGAGGGGTCCAGGTGGAACTGCGTCTTTGGTGTTTGCATTGAGCCTCACTGTTGGCCCTACAGGCTGGTACTGCAGTAAACAAACATGGGAGAAGAAATCCCTTGCTTCCTACAGTCCACTGGATCTAGTAGAATAGTGCTCCAAAGGGTTGGGTTCGTGTTTTCAAACCCAATGTATTCCTTTCAATAATAAGGTGATGAAGGTGGACTTCTCTCAAGACTGATGAATAATGTATCAGACAATTGCTCTCCTATCTGTTGTGGTTTAACCTAGGTAAGCAGCTAAACATCACACAGCCTCTTGCTCACTCCCACCCAGTGTGGTAAGGAAGAGAATCGGAAGGGTAAAAGTGTGAAAACTCATGGGTTGAGATAAAACCAATTTCATCGGTAAAGCAAAAGCCATGCAAACAAGCAAAGCAAAACAGGGAATTCATTCACTACTTCCCATCGGCAGGCAGATGTTCAGCCATATCCAGGAAAGCAGGGCTCCATCACGTGTAACAGTTCCTTGGGAAGACAAGCGCCATTAATCTGAATGCCCCCCCTTCCTCCTTCTTTCCTGCAGCTTTTATTGTTGAGCACAATGTCACATGGTACGGTATATTCCTTAGGTCAGTTGGAGTCAGCTGTCCCGGCTGTGTCCTCTCCCAACTTCTTGTGCACGCCCAGCCCACTCACTGGTGGGGTGGTGTGAGAAGCAGAAAAGACCTTGACTCTGTGTAAGCACTGCTCAGCAAAACTAAACCATCCCTGTATGATCAACACTGTTTCCAGCAGAAATCCAAAACAGCACCATACAAGCTACTATGAAGAAAATCAACTCTATTCCAGCCAAAACTAGTACACTATCAAAGGTCCTCATTTGGACTATCAAGTCAGGTCACTATATTTAATAGATTTCTCGTGAGACCATTGGAAGCAAAGTAAAATTGTTATCTCTAATATTAAAAAGGAAGGACAAAGGGCACAAAGTGGAGTGATTTTTCTTACATGCATCATAGCAGAGCAATAGGCTTTCATGGGCCCATTTTTAGTGTCTGCTGCAGAATGAAAAGAATTTTCAGGAGGCATAAGAGCTAATCTTGGTTCAGAAGAACCTCATATTCTCTGTCAATGTGGGATACTAACTGCCCATAGCTATCAATGTATCAGAACACCCCAATCAATGCCAGATACCTGAGCATGGGTCCTAAAGAGCCTAAGAGCTGTTCTTTATTTCTTCCAGTGTACCTCCACAGCAGAAGGAGGTAGTCGTCTCAGAAGCCAAATCTAATTCTAAAAATTTAAAACTAAAAGGTAGATTTTTGTTAATTATAGTATGCTTATAAAATCACTAATAGTAGATATTGGAATATGAACTCATTCACTGCATCTAATCTTTTCCTTTGCTGAGTACTAGTCATACCTGACATACCAGGAATGGCAGGCTTGTAACAGTGCTGACTTTATCCCATTTTCCCTTCTGTCTTTACCTTCTTATCTTGCTCATCATTGAGAAAGATCACTATTTCAACTGAATAGTAACATAAATGACTAAAAGTTGCTGACTACTCACACATTGCCATAAATGAGGAACAATGGTTAAATAACAAGCAAAAGGCTGTGAAGGTAGATATGGGATCTTCACTTTGTACTTTATTTTTATTGCCTCCCTGTGTATTCAGCAGAATTTGACAGGCGGTTAATCAATAAATTGTGGGGAATTTATTGTTGCATTACATTTGAACTTGTTTTTCATTTTTGCATCTAACCAGGAATTCCGCTGCTATGCATACTGACTGATCAGACCCCACCTTCCCTGACATTCATGTGCAGTTTGATTTGGGGGGATTGGTTTAGATCTATTACATTAATGCCCATCTCCATTTGATTCCTGTTACTGACAGCTTGATAAAATATGGATTAAGATTAAAGCAGGGGAAAAAAAATGTGTTAGTATACTATATAATAGTTGAACCTTACCAAAATATGGAAGCACACAGCTATACCTTGTTATATAAAAGAAGCACCCTCTCTTTCCCAAAATTACTGTTATGGGAAAACTTTGCATATTTAAAAGTACTAGTTTAAAGCAATCTACAGAATTTGGAGCACAAAACCTCGGTTTGAATGAGCTCTACATAAAACACTTTCTGACATATTGTCATAGTAGATTACACCTTCTTTTTAAGCTTTTGATTGTAAAATAGGAGACTTCTATAAACACAGCAACATTGAGAGAGATATCATATCACTGAGATATTTGCTCTAAGTGGTTTTATATTAAAGGTTTGAGTAGCTGGGCACAATGCATCAGCTTTAAGAAGAATTAGATAAATGGGACAGCTGAAAAAATACAAAATGGAACAGAAAAAAAGTCACTTTTAAAGTTTTATGTTTGGATTAAGCTTATAGCTCAGCATACGGCTTGGGCTATGTTTGAACTTCAAGTTAGTTTATGTTATTTGTGTATGTATTGGGTCTGGCTGGGATGGAGTTAACATTCCCCATAGCAGCCATCCTAGTACTGTGCCTTTTATTTGTAGCTAGAATGGTGTTGATAACACACCCGGCAGCCACTCAAGGTCAACCCACCACAATGTAAAAAGCTATTTTGAAAGGTATTTAACTTTTTATTTCCTCAGCTACATTTTTCAATAATTCTTTTGTTCACAGCTCAGATTTTAAAGCCAGGTTAGTAGCATACAGGGATATCTATGAATTTTGCTTTTTTTCCTCCCTAAAGGCTTGTATATTCAGAGCTCAGAAATGGTATCACAGCTTTCATTGAAAATATGACATAATCACAAGTTGCTCATAAATGTATTTGAGCTAAGCTTCTTACTTGATTATCTAAATATGTTTGTAAGGAACACAGTTTTGAGATCTTTATTTCTTTTACAGGAATACTGCAAAATGATAGCTGAAACCAGGTCACTCAGATTGCATGGCAAGGACAATAGAATTCTGCCTTTACATTCATTTTTCAGATTAATATGTTCTAAAGATATTTTTGTCATAAAACAAGCTGTTAAATACGAAAATCCCTTTCCAACTGGTTTAGGTTTCCATAGGTTTTACTTAGGCAAGCCAGGTCTGAGGGCAGGACTCCAGTTTTTGGTGCATTTAAAGGTCCAGGCTGCTTATCTCTCATCTTCCCGAGAGGCTCCCTGCAATAATATCTCCAGGACTGGAAGGGAAAGCCTTACTGCTATAGTGGTCAAGGCTTAGGCAGGTGGGGAACATCCAGCTTTTAACCATTTTGACTAAACTCTTCTCATTCTCCAGTCACTGAATACTTCTCGTCCAGTGAACTGTTTCATTAAAAACCTCTGCTTTTCCTTCAAAAGAGGAAGTGAATGAAGAAGCACTGTGTTCCATACGCTTTATGGAAATACACAGTAGAAGCAAACTATTTTTAATCTTTACCTATGGTTTTAATTAGAAAAGAGGCTCAGCCCTTCAGAGCCACTGCATAAAAGCTAAACACAATTTAATTTTTTTGTAATTGATTTTTAGGTTCCATTTAAGTCTTTAAGCTATTTTCTTGCTTTTATGACAACATCCTGGACCTGATTTTAGCATTCATCTATCTAAAACCTTCACTAACTCATGGTAAGGTTTCTTTACTGTTTTATCTCTGACAATATTTTCCTTTGATCCACTGTTATAGCCATACCCACCTCTAACATATAGAAGTTTTTAGTGCAACAACCAAGAAGACATAAAAGAAAAGTTGCCTCAAATCAACATTCTGAATGGCATTTATTACTGTTTTCACCAAAACAAGAATATGAAAACGTGATTGATGAATCACAATTTTAACTGATGATTGAAATAAAGCATTGCATTCCACTTCAAATGTAATTACTTGGTTTTAGGTTCTTGAAATAACTTTCAAGATAGAACAGCTAGATTAAGAAGAGTAGAAGTAGTAATAAGTATATTAATAATAATAGCCAATCTATTGCAGAGCACCTGAGTATGGACATAACCAGGATGTCCAAAAGCCATGCTCAGTTTTGACTGGATTTCAAACCCTGTGAGAGCTTACAGGAGCAGTAGCTATCACCATATAAAGACACAGGTAGTTACAGGCCTGGGGACTGCAACTTGAACGTCTCACTGATGGTGTGAGTGGCCTAACATTCAAGCTACAAATTAATTTCTCGGATTCTGGCTCTCCATTTTATTGAATATTTAAGCAGCCTGTGCTGAGTGGACTGGAAAACCACTGGAGATTGATAGCCTCCTCTCTTCCCTCAGAACAGAGCCTACTGTGCCAGCAGGAGCTGAGAGAAGCATAGGAGTGCCTTCAGTCTGCTGTCGGGTGAAAGGAGATGGCAACCATCTCCTCCAGATAGGCTTCTGAGGCTGTCATTTCTGACTTTCCCACTCAAAATTACTCAGTGAAGGAATTCCTGAGTTCACAAGGAATTTTAAGATTATAGTAACTGCATTTCTGTCTAAGACTCTTTCCACCAAAAATATTCTCAAAAAAAACACTGCTGCGCTCTGCACAGTTGTTGTCTCTACCTGACCCTAGACTTCTTTTTTGGTATACATAACTTTCACTCAGAAGATTTTATGATACTGTGTGTCATTCTATTTAGTATTATAAGCAGCTGATACTCAACCTTTACACATACCATTGACTTTATTAGTAATTCTTATCTTATTCTTAAGTAAACAGAGCTGAATAGACAGTTCCCAAAGTTAGTAGGTCATTGGTTTGTTTGTTTTTTTTTTTTTCTTCAATCTATTTAGAAGATACTTATGAAGCATCTTAAAAGAAAGCTTTGGCAGCCTCATGATCAAGCTACTTGAAACACTGAGCACGGTTTTAATTCTACTCGTCTTAATATATGCCACAGTTCTTAAACACAAAATAATATAGGAAAAGAGTAAGTGCTTAATGCATTTTCTGTTTCTGAGCATGGATGTTTTATCCAATCTTCCACAGTGCTTCTATCCTCATAGTTCATTGAAAACAACTTTTAATTTCATGAATTTCTGTATTTTGCTGCCTTTGTATAAATCATTTCCTCTTGAAAAGGATGCATTGTCTGTATGTGTTAGGCCAAGATCATTCTCTCCACTCCCCTGGAGCTTTGCCATGTCATCCCAGTTGGGGATCACCCCTCAGAGTTGTAACCTGAATTGAATACGACACGGTATGTGTATCCACAAACTTTTTGATCTCTTCCACACTAGGAAAAACCCTAGTCCTTTAAAAAAACACAAGACATACCACCCACTTGGAATATAGGAGATCCAAATTAGCGTCTCTGCTTTACTTTTGTCAGGACAAAAATAATTTTAAACTTTGGTAAAAATTTGATGTATCAGCAATGTTATACCTGTGCATCAGCACAGGCATACAGAAACATACATGAACAAACATAGGGAAAGTAATTTCTGAAATATTCATATTCTTCCTGAGAATAAAAAGGCTTCAGGGAACATTAATGCTACTAACATGAATATGGAGCTTAGATATTAAAATTCATGAGGACCTGTCAACTGAACTGATGCAAACTTTATTTGCCAGAAATACATGATGACATTGCAAGCTGGCAAAGATGAAAGCAGCTCAAGAAAGCTCTTCTTGGTGCTATTTCATCCCCCTGAATGTCAAACAAGCTGTCTTTCACCAATCTGGAGCTACACCCAAAGTGTAAGTCTGTGCTACTTGGTGAAGGTGTTCTCCTGAGCACAGGGGATGTGCCTCTTTCTCTGCTTCCCAGACACCAGACGGCCTAGGATTTGGAATGACAGTAGGATGCCAACCAAATTCTGTGTTTACTCAAACATACGTTGTCTTCTCTTCCAGATGACTTGTAATGAAATTTAACAGGCGTCATCCATATGTTCACATTCATATTCCACACAATACTTACACGGAATATCAGCATGTCCTTTTCAGAAAGCTCTAAATGGCTTCCCTAACAAGGGAGGCACTATCAATGCAATACAGAAATTACCTGAGAGTCACCATCCTGCTAACAGGACTTTGTCAGTCAATGTAAGGATTCAATGTAAGGACCTATTCAAACATGGCTGTCATGGTGAGTAATTTAAAATGTGGACCATTTAGAGTTTATACCTTACTGGGGAAGTTTATTCAAAAATAGTTTAAAATCTACAGCTTTGTTAATAACAAATTTCTTACAAAAATCAATGAATCACTGTTCTTTGCTGCAGCAAATCCTGTGCATAACATGATATATTAAGTGCAAACATGTGGTATATCTGAATTCACAGATGGTAAAGATGCTGGACTAGAAAACCCAGAGTATTTTTAATATAAGCTTTATTAAGTTAAAGTATTACCTCTCTCATCTAGAGATTTTGCAGTTTTATTTTTATTCAGTGAATCACACTGAAATTACTTTTTCAAAGGCCTCAAGTTACTTCAAAAATTTCTGGGTAATGTTTTTCACTGAATACTAAACGGATGCTTGGGTGAACCATGTTTCGAATGAGTCATTTTGAGGCACAAATAAGAATCATACTTTTTCCCTCTTTCTCTCTCTTCTAAGCATTCAGTTACACTGAGAACTTCAGATAGCTCATCTGATAGCATCAGCAGCCTGGATTAGTAGTTTCTGTTTTCCCTAGTGGTCAGTGATGACAGGCAAATTTTATGGCCAGTAGAATAGAGTTCTAGAGAACCGCACCATGCTGAGAAAGTAACTGAATCTTTTCATAAAACTTGATGCCCTCTCAATGCAGGAGAGAATTCTGAATATAAAAGGAATAGTTTTTTAAGTGTCAGAATAGTGAAAAAGCAAGGAATGAATACCTGATAAGATGAATGGGTGGGACTGAAGGCATGGGTCCCCTTCTATGTCATCTCCTGGAACAAAGGTTAGTCATATTAGATAATTTTCAGTGTTTCCACCTCCCTTTTGGCATGAATCTACATCTCAGAAAAATAATTGTCACTGAATTTGCCTATTTTAGATGTGAAAAGTTCAAAATTTCTTTTGAAACAATTTATTTCTGACCTATAAAAAAGAAGAGTTGAAAATAAGCTTTACTAGACAGAGTTAAATCCCTTTTCACAAAAAATGTCAATTATCATTTGCATTTATGGAATAAGAGAGGAGATAGATGTTCTCAGTCTGTTCTTGTTCTTAGAAGTTTAACATCTATAACTCTGTTTGTGAAAACTATACATCCTAGCTCAAAACAAAGATAATATAGGCAAGCAAAGTCCTTTTCTTGGAGCAAATTTTCACATGGCGTCATATGGAAAAATAATATGCTAATGTTAATGACATTTCATAAGAGAATCACCTTTCAGGTTGTGCTTTGAATGAGGTAGGTCATATTTGCACACAAAAAGCCAACACAAAACAATAAGCAGCTGAACAGATTGATTTGTCCTGTACCTGAAAGGATGTAAATAAATAAATATGGTCAGTATGGCAAAATTCGCTTTGGTTTGTATTCTGTGGCATTTGCAGAAGTAGGGAGGACTGAGATGCCATGGTCATGATGCCATACAAAGATAGCAGAGGCGCTGAAGTATTTGCAGTTTGTATTGCAGACAACATGAAATGAGTATGATCAGCAGAGTGAAGGAAAGGACAAGCAGGGAAGACAAGACGAATCATACCCCACTACTCACACGCTGCCTTGTCATCTCCAGATCATTTGTATAGACACAGGCACACACATGTGACACCACTCCCATTAAAACTCCCATAGTTTATCAATTTCCAGTTCCTATGTTCAGAGCTTTAATTTTCTGTCATTACTTATATTTTCTACCTACAAATGCCAAATAACATGACAGCTCACTAAGTGTATCTTAGTTCCCTTATGCATATCTTATCCAATGTAGCCCCTCAACAATTTCAAGCGCTTTCTTCTAAAATCGGCTGAAGTTAGAATGTATTCTTCTATTCAAATGTTTCATTGTTTGCTGGGATAGTCATTTGGCTGTGAACTGCTACAGTCCCAAGGTATTGGATACATATTTGGAGTTTGCAGGCCAATAGGTAGAAAGGAAGTCCAGAGATTCTTGATCAGAAGCATGAATACCAGAATCAAGCTCTCAAACGACTTCCCCCCCCCCCCCCAAGAGGAAGCACAGTAGGATGAAAATCCAGTAAGAAGCTTAGTTTTCCAACCCAAAAGTTTAGCTTGATTATTAGATTTCCTCTACAAACAGGAGGGGAAAACAAACAAACAATCAGAGGCTGCTCTGCAGAGCAATTCAATGCAGAAAACTAAACTGAGCCAGGAGGTGGTGGCTCCTCCAACAGTTAGGTGTTTTAAGTTACAGCATGTAAATAACCACTCATTCCCAGAAACAACAGTTGGGCTTTTATCCTAGTGCTCTGGATAGGACAATGATTAATTAACAATAAGAGAGAGAAAGGGCAAGAAAGAAAAGAGGAAGAACACGGTCTGGCTAATCACAGGTTATTGTGTCATATTTTGATATATTCAGGCTGAAATTACATAAGTACGTATATGTCTGTAAATGCAGACATACAAATATGTATACAGATATGTATTTGATTCAGAGATAAAAAGTAATCTATTTTGTGTTTTCAAAATAAATACAAGACAATTTTGGAATATGGGTATTTATCTGCCTGGCTTTTTCAAACACCAGTACCCGAGAGCTGCATGCATAACCATGGTACCTTGTGTCCAGCTGTGGGCTTTTAAGTATTTGAAAATTAGTCTCCACAGTTTCATTTCAAATTTTCACAAATGGGGAAAAATTGTCTAGAGTAGCAGGATTCACAGTTAGTATTTTACAGATAAATAAACAGCAGAACGTGTTCTCTTTCAGGCCAATTACTTGTAAAGAAGTGTTTCTGCCCCAGAAGATTTTCTTATAAAATCAACTTACCTGGCATCTTGAAAACATGCTGCCTCTGAAGCCTGCTGCACTTTTACCTAGATTATATACCCGCTTGACTGTTGCACTCTTTCACAGGCTTTTCAGGCAGAGAAAAAGATTATCTGAGTAATATACGTCTGGCTCTTTCTTGTGACCTGGAAAGTCATGTGGACTTCCTTTCATGAAGAAGTAGTCTTTCAATGTCATGTTACTGAAACTCATCACCCTGCACTGGAGAAAAGTCTTGATTGCCATTTTATGCATGTGCAACGAAGTTCATCAACTATTAACTGACTTTTTCTATAAAAACTATACAGTTGGGAAGTAAGCTTCAGTGCATGTGTTCATGCGGATATATACAAACTATTACTCTGGCTTTTGCAGGATCAGAGAAACACATTACTCTCCTCTCGCACAACAGAAAGAAAAGTCATATCCTTCTGCAAGGGAAATGGCTATTACTCTTAAATGCAGCAAACATTAATACTACTATTAAATTTAGTTTCATTAATGTGGTATTTCTCATGGATCTGACCCAAACTGGCTTGTATTATACTAAGCATCATAGAAATATGTAATTCAAAATTGTCTCAGCACCAAGAGTTTACCATGTACAACGTACTGGATTCCTCACTAATCATTGCTGCCTTTATAACTAAATCTATTAAGACAGCTCACATCCAAAAAAATATATTTGATTTTCTGTAAGAAAATATACGTTCTCCTTGCAAAATTCATCTCGCCATGGACATTGTAATTCAGCAGGCAAGTCTGGGTACCCATGTCATGACTTGGCTGACTATGACCCAGTTTCTACCAAACAACCTGGTGCTAGTATGGCACTGGTCCTCTGCTAGTGAGTTCTGCAGTGATCAGGACCTACAAGGATCTTGGAGCACGTAAGCTTGGCTCTGCAGCTTTTGGTCAGTTGAGAGCACAGTCACATGGTGCTCAAGACTCTCTGTGACATGCTGCACAGACAGACCCCATGTGTAGACATCTTCACTTGGGAAACATATGAACTGTGGGTCTTCCTTTTTAACTCCATCTTGCAAAGTCAGTGTGAAGATGCTTAAATAGCATTTTATACTTTGTGTGTGATGTACAGAGTGGGAAGGAATTTAGAATAATAATTTCCATTTAGAATAACAGGAGTCTTAAGCTCTTCTTGTTTTGAATGTTTTTCAGCTGCCCATATGCAAGAGCTTCATGTGCTGGATGATGCAGAACATCCTAGCCCCTTCACCCCACCCTGATTACCTAAATATTTTCTGTTCTGTGTAAAAGATCTGTGGAATTTGCTTTATAGCATCAAGAATTGATAAATGATGTAGGTAATAATCTACATATGACTGTCATTGAGATTCAGCATTTGCTAGTCATGGTCTGTTAAATACCATTGTTAGCTTCAATTTTCTATGTAAGAAATAACCATTGAATGGATATTTGGTAAGCATGCTAACCATTTAAATTATTATATCATATACTTTTTTTTATTGCACCCCTATAATTCACATTGTTATTGCTTGTTATTAAAATGTCAATCTTTCTTCTTTCATCATGAAAAATCTCTGTCAGTTAAAGTAGAGCTATCACTTTCTACAGAAATCTGATGTTATAAACACACTTATTTGTCACATGCTGGTTTATGTATAATAGCAGAGATTCTGAAAAAGACACTTTTTTTAAAGCAAAACAAAAGAAAAGTTGTTATCCAGAATGGTTTGAATTTTGGTAGAAATATTCTTCCTGATAATGTAAAATTTAATGTCGTGAATTTGGAACATGAAAGTTGACAGCTTTGCTTATCAGTACCTTCAAACGACCCATAATTTTTGTGTGATAACATTCAGGAAACAATTCTCTCAAACCACTATCATAGACACATTCTTAAACTAAATTAAACTAAACTGCTTTACTTTCACAAAAGGCTAATTCAGTGCTGAGAGGATTTATGCATGTAATTATAAGTAATGTTGCTGGGGGGGTCATCCCTTTAAATCTCCTGCAAAGGAGTGGAAGAAATCCATTATTAGTTTTAATCAGTCTTCAGTATAACAAAATGTATGTTCTATTTAAATACATTCTCCAACAAATTATCATTCCTTGGCATTATCTGTGCTGAGCATGGATCTAATAATCACACTGTTTCCATACAGACATGTAATGTCATAAAATATATTTGCTGGCTAGATTATCCTTATTGGTCTATACTCAAACAAAAATTAATGCAAAAAGTTTGAACAGAATCCTAGCAATATTTTAATTTTGTTATAAGTAAACAGAATGAATGCTTCCCAGATAAAAGCGTGGTGATCAGAAAAAGCATTACTTATCATCTGCTTAAACAGCTGACAACAATTCAGCAACCCTTAGATAATGTCTCCTTCAAGAATTTCCACCTTTGCCTGATTAGGAAATGCTAGGGTCAAGAAGAGGCATAGAATGAAGGGATATATAAGAGATTTTAGTATATCAAAGATACGAGTATTTGAAAATTCTGTACTGTCTTGCAGCTGTCTTGCAGTGAGATAGCAATCACAGTTACAGTAATGTTTTGTGTGATAAGTACAGTTTAATGTTCTAAGTAGATCTTAATATGCTTTTGGTGAACCTAGAAAATAGCAAGATGTTAGGACAGTAAAAAAGACGGCTCACTTCAGGCACTGTAAAACAGATACTAGGTGCAGACAGCAAGCAGACAGAAGCTAATACCAGCAGCAATTCACATTAATAGGAAAGAGATTCCATGATACTGTGAGGACAACGAAATAAAATTGTATAAAGTCAGAATGGTTATCAGCACGTTAAGTTTGAACGCTGGAAGAGCACCAGTAATGAGGCTTAGAGATATGCAGTGGCATTTGTATCAATTTACTCTTCTGAGTCTTTTCTTCTTTATTACCTCTTCATTAGTAATTAGAATTATAAATTGTCACAGAAATTGCAAATATTTGTTTATGTATTCTTAAGTAAAGAAACAGATAATAAAACTTCCTGCATGAAACCTTAAGAAAACTCTAAGCCAGGACAAGAAAGTGAAGATGAAGAGATACTGAGAGGTAAGATGTCTACCTGTAGCTGACATGCTGTTTTCCAGAGCTTTATTGTATAAAAATAACAATAATAAATACATAAAATTAGGCCGGCTACAAGATCAATTAACAAAACATATAAATTTAAACGGCAGCCAAATTTTCCAAAGACCTTTATGGGGACTCCTTAAACAAAAGAATCAGAGTTTTGTGATGTCCTCAGTGAGGTAGGTACTGCAATCATCAAAATCCACATAGGATCACCATTTTTCAAAAAATAGCTGGCTAGTTTTACTGCCTAAAAAGCTGCGAAACCTAGTAAGAAACTGCAAGTCAGAAAAGCTGTATGGAGAGTATCTTTGCTGAATTTCATTGTACGTTATAAATTCTAGTAACAGACACTAACAACGTCTTGACCTTGCATTATTAAAGTTAAGAATCATTTCACCACTGGATTCATAAGACTTAGCTCTGTGTTCACAGAGCAGTGAAACATAGCAGAACTGGCAACTAAATGCAGAGAAACTAATTAAAAATAAGAAAATGGAATAAAATTAGAAAGAAGTCAGACGATATTAGAATAAAGCGAGATGCCACACACATATCCACTCTCTCATTCTGTTCTGCAGAGGGAGTAAACATCCAGCTATTGCCTTATAATGTATAGTAGGACATAAGTTTGCACGCAAAAATAAAATAGTAAAAGGGAAGTTAACCATCTGTTTGATATTAAGGAGGACAGAACTGGCTTTCAAACAACACAGAATTATGGATCAGCCTCTAGTTCCCTGTTCCTCTTCCTCCTATAAAATTCCTGCATATAAAAACATCACAAAGTGTGAGCTACTTTAATATGCAAGTAGCAAGCAGAAAGTGCTTCTGTCATAATGGAAGTTATGGGCAAAATAAAGAGGAGGAATGTAACAGGGATATACAGAAAGATAATGAGAGAAATGTGAGACTAATGTTTAAGTTCAGAGGTTTCAGAGCAAAATCACCATCAGTAGGTATGTCAAAATCTTTTCTGTCACCAAAGAAAATCCTCGGCTTGGCAAAGTAGGTAGTAAGTCTTCCTCACACAACCAGTTTCCTACAGACTGAGCTAGAATCAGGATACTTCTGAAGTCTGGGAGTTCAAAAAATTTGATTATAAAAAAACCTTTCTGGCTTCTTCCTGGGAAGAGGAGAATAGCAGTTTTTGTAGGCCACGGGCAAAAGTATGGTATTTTATGCCGTAAACATACTCTTAGGAACAAGGTAGTTTCAAGCTTAAAAGAATAAATACAGTCTCCTCTTCTCCTGATGAAGATGCTTCTTACCTTTGAGTATATGAAGTTTTATCATACAAGTGGGAATAGCATGACAGGCTAGGAGAAGAGAGGAACCAAACCCCAGAACCGTAGTTTTTCCACAGCTGCTTCCTATTAATTTCTCAAGATAACATAGGAGCAGGAACAAATTATTCTGAACTCTTTATAATAGCACAAGTATATTCTGCTTGAGCATATGTACGGAGTTTGTGCTTAACCAACCAAAAGTGTCAGGGAGGACAATAGAAGGACTCCAAAACTTGTTCTCTAAAAGCTTCTCTGGTGCCATCTCAGCAGAGCTTATTAATATGTACATAAAGTCATGGGCGAAATAGGTAATTGTCTAGAGCAACTGACTGTCAGAACAACAAAGATGCAATGGTCCCACTTTTCCAGAGCCAAGAAAAGGTAGGTTTGCTGCTCTTCTGGCTGCTGTTTCAATAGGAACTACCTTATGAGGTTGGGGAAGAGGAAAGAGCAAACACAGAGAGGGAGAAGAGGACGGCAGACTATGCCAAAGTGTCAGGGACATCTGCAGAGTATTGTAATACACTGTATGGATTTATCAGCTTAGTTAGTTAATGATAGCTTAAGAACATCTTTCCCATCCTTCATTGTGTGCTGTAGACATCTCTATACTCAGCTCTACAGTCAACTCCAGGAGAAGTTGCGTTGAGCTTACTAAAAGGACTATGTAAGTAATTACTAAGTGAAAACCTAACCGCTCTGTAAACAACTACACTGGAGACTAGGTTCTGTATGTGTGATAATTTTGCAATTGACAGAGTTTCAGCAAAGGCAATTTCCAAGTATATTTAGATATTAAGATATCCATTACTGCATTTCTTTATTGCTAAATAAGTCTGCACAGCTACCATTTTTTGTTAGTAAGAATCCACACTGATAAAATATACAGGCTCCTCTCTCATGCATGCTAGTTTAAGCACTTTCTGGGTGCACGATTTCTGTGTTTCTGGTGATGGTGGATAGAAAGAGCTTGAATTTCAGATCTCAGTGGGATGTTCAGTAGAACTAGCAATTAGGAAAAAGGGAACAGATCTCCTGTGAAATAACTGAGAGACTGTGAACATGGATCCCCATGGTGTTCTTTTTACTGTCACTTTTCCAACCTGAACTGCAGTTTAATGAGATCAGGTTTAATTTTTAGACATGAAATCTGAATCAGCTACCTGATAAAGGAGTCTATGTCATATCTTTCCTGTGTCCCATTTGGGAAGCCAATCAATCAACTATTACATTGCACACATTACAAAGACATTGAGATCACTCTTTAGTCTCTTTAACTTACTGCAGCAACATCTAGGAATGCCTCATGTACTAATCAGCATTTGTGCTGATCTGTGTCTTGATCATCTGTTTGTTTGTTTCAGGCTTCTGTGAAAACTATACATTTTTCTTAATTCTCCAAAATGAAAATTAATTAAAGTGAGCAGAAAAGGGAGCAATATTCATATCTGTAGCTATGCTTAAAAACAATGATGGTGAGCAAGGTATGTTATCTAAACGTGGTTATACGCCAGTCTCTGCCTCTGCTCAATGGAAAAATGATGATCTTTTTCATGACACATCTCTTGTTAAAATTTCCAAACTTTTTGTTAAGCTGCAGTAAAAGCCCAGTGATTTAAGAAATGAAGTAGCTTGCTGAAGTCCTTACTATTTTGTATTTTAGCTGTTTTTCGTGTAGCTGACTGTAACACAGATGTGATCCTGATTATCTGTGAGAGTAACAAGGGTTGAATTATCTCCAGTACTTCAGATTTTTAGATTATGTGTCTTTCACAAAGACCATGGAGATTAACACCTTGTCCCGCAACGAAAAGGGTCATATTAAAAAAAAATAAAAAATCAAACCCTACTTATTCTTATTCACAATGGGACAGAGTTATCTTTTCTGGACTTCTCTGTCTATGAGCTTCTGTGTGTACATTGCCAGGAATGCACTTAAAAAGATGAACTGCAGGATGCCTCAGGAGTAGGATAGCCCTGGTAACTCATGGAACTGTTCCTGTCTCAAAGCCTGTAGAGCTTTTTATACAAAGAAACATTTACTTTGCAATAGGAAAGATTTTCTGTCATATTTATTACACTAATAAGAAAGGATATTCACATTTATGATTAGACAGGGTTGATAAGGCCTGTTGTGTTGTTAAACACATAACAAACAAGCATATCTTTCACATTGAAATAAATATTAAAAAATTCTAAAAACTAGATTAGATCTTTCTTTGAAGTTCAAGTACAGAAGATAGATAGATTCCATATTAAGAATGTGGCTGGCTGCCATAGCAGAGTCAATACTAGCTTTTTTGATAGGTTTAAGTAACTACAGTAGAAATACACTCATTAATGAGCTACAATACAGTTGCGTACTGTGACTGGTGTCTGCCAGAAGTTTTCCACAAAGTCAATCTTGCAGCTTCTAACTTGACAATTTAAGATCTTCTGCTTAGAAGATAATGATACTGACATGCTGAAACGCTGATACGAGAACAGGTAAGGAAATGCACCTTTCTGATGTTTTTTTTTGTTGCCTTAAATTCATAGATATAATTTCAGACAAAGTCAGGTTACAAGGTGAACAATAAAGGCAGTTTCTTGGACCTTCACAAAGTCACAGAAGAGTGCAAGTCACCCTTTGTCTCGAGACTCTGAAGGATATCTCAACAACTTTGTTTATTAATTCTATTAAATTTGTCAATATGCCTGGGGCTTGTTCTCCAGCACAGAGGTGAGCTGGCACAGAATCATCCACATTCATAATATCAAGCTTTCTAACCCTGCAACAGATGGTGGCCACATGCAAACTGCCTATCGATAATGGTCTCTGGCCTGCACCGATTCCCTAATATTGTCCAGGAACGGCTTGTGAAAGTGCTAGCTGCCAAAGCCAAAGATGTGCCACAGATCACCCTAATAATTTAACTGTATAGAAGATCATTTCCAGTGGCCAAGAACTTTCCCTGGCACTGTTTCTTTTGCTACTACAGACACAGTCTATGTCAAACATCAAATTTGCTTACAGACCATGCTGTTAAATGGATAAGAGTAAGATTAAAATCTTACTCAGAATGAGCTCCAAACCCATTTGCTACATATACATAGACATCAAATATACCTCAGAGGCATATGCATGCCAAAGAATTTGTTACTTTGTGACTCCTTAACCTGTTCTGTTTTCCTTACATTTGGGCATTGGCAAATACAGATCTAAGGCCCCTTTGCAAAGTCAATGTTTTGTTGTTTCTATTTTTCCCTTGAACTCAACAAATCATATCTCAAATGACTTCCTAGCGTTCCTCATGTTCTTTCAATGATAAGGGTGTTTTCTCCTCAATGTTAGCTCTTGTCCATGGTTTCAACTATCACAGGCCAAGCCTTTGTTTAGATGTACTTCTCTTTCCCTGCAAGGGACATAGCTGCTATGAATGTTAGGGGACAGACAGACAGACAGACAGACTGTGTCTCTCTCACTCAATGGGAGGTCAATAGTCACATTTGACCATGCATGTTTTTATCCACACTGCAAATTATTCAGGGATGCACAGAAATAAGCCTAAAGATTAATAATTAATTAAAAACTAAAGGAAGAAATTTGTTTCTGGATATGACATGAACGCCCTAAAATGCCTAAACTAAAGACAAGATAAGGAACTGGGTGTGACAGAGAAACAGCCATTAACAGTAATATGTTTGTATTTCACGTTTCATAGGAATGTCACAGTAAGCCAACTGTTTTCTTCATTCACCACAGAACAGGCATGTACAGCAAAAAAGACAACACATTCAGAGTAATTCTAAATTTGAACATTAAAATGCAGTGCTGGAATTATCTTACCGGACTGTAATACCTATACAGTAGCAGAGATCCATTTTACCGTCTCTCCTCTCCTTTCCTCACCAGCTGGATGGTTACCTCATTTTCCTGAGCTTATGAAATGTGATGAAAATTAAAAGCAAACAAAGCCCAGATGGATTTCTCTCCATTTGAACCCCAAAGGGAGAAAAAAATCCTTAAAAAGAAACACGGGCCCACTTGTTGAAGAAATTATTTCTGTGGTTCTCTATTCCATTACACTGTAAAGGCTTTCAGATTATTTCATATTAGCCTTGGTTCAACAACAATGTTCTTTACTCTGCAGGAGCTTGCCCACAGTTTTCCAAATCTCTTATGTGTAAAATAAAGAGAGTGAAAAATAGCTAACGTACAGTAGCCACAGTGTCTGTATTAAGTCTTGGCACTGTATCATTGCTGGTAGAGTCTTCATTAAATTCATTGACTCTGCATGTAGAAGCAATCTTTCCTCAAGAAGTAAGCCTGTAGAAAGCCTTTTACAAAATCGTTCTGCTGTAGAAACAAAAAAAAAAAAAAAATGGAGATGGAAGAATTACACAGAAGCTAGAGTCAGAGCAAGATGTTCATGTGAGATCCAAATTGATGAACAAATCTTTGTGGGTTAACAGGCTTACTAGTTTTTAAGTATTCAAATGTCAATAATGAATGAACTTAAAAATTATTGATGACCCATTGTGCACCAGCAAGTCAGCTGGACTGGGACAGAAAAGAAAATCTAAGAGCATTTAAATGAGTTCGAAATTAGAAATCTCTCTGATATTTGCTATATCTGCCCCACCCAAGTGAAAACAATGAATTCACCCTCTGCAAAGCACAATTACCAGAAGTGTAACAAACAAAGTTTTACAGACATTAAGTAGGTGCACAGTGGGATTTAAGTTGGAATGACATCCCTGGAGGTATTTAAAAGATGGGTAGCTGTGGTGCTTGAGGACATGGTTTAGTGGTGGACTTGGCAGTGATAGGTTAACGGTTGGACTCGATGATCTTAAGGGTCTTTTCCAACCTTAATGATTCTCTGATTCTATGATCTCTAGACAATATTTTATGTATTACCTGTAGTCCCTCTTCTCAGTTATACAGTGCACCAAGAATGAAATGTCACACAACGGTGATTTTCCCAGGCTGGCAGCTGTAACTACTCCTTAGAAGGAATTAAAAGTTCTTTATTCCCTCCTCAAACTGCACATAGTACAAAGGCATCAGCACTTTATTGCAGCTGGATCAGTTGATTTGGAAACTGTAAAATTCTTTTGTATGGCAACACAAGCAAAATGTTCTCTTTAAGTGATTATTTTTATACCAAGGGATAACAAAGTTAAACTAGTGCTCCCCCTTACAATGTCCTGATTTTAGTCACTCATTGATTTGTCAAACTTCAGTTGATTAGAAGTAATTTTCCAAGCCCTGTATCTTCCAACGTTGCTTTTGTGCTGCTTTTGTTTTTATTTCTCTTTCTGGATGACCTAGTGTTGTCCTGTTGTTACTGAAAGATGTGAGTTGGTTTTGGGTTTAATTTATTATTTAAATGGTTTGGCCATTTAAAAAATTAAAGAAAGGTAAACTTATTTTGTTTTTATAATGTAATATTTTTTTCTTTTTATGAGCTCCAGCATGATTGTACATTTGTGCACTGTCTTGGATTTGGCCAGAGCCTTTAGCCACTGCTATGAAACAACTCTCCCCAAACTCTGATATTTTAAGCTAGATTATGAATTTCAAGATATTTCATATTGCACTTGCTTAGTATAAGTTCTATCTTTCACACCTTCTGGTGGTCACCAGGAGATAATGGTCACAAAATTTGCTCAACAAGATGTAATTGCTAAGTGTTCTGGAAAGTCATGACCCAGATCTTTCAAGAGAGGCATACAAAATAAGTGGGCACCTTGTACTGTACCACTTCTGCCTAGGCCCCTGCATAGGATCAATACCAATTGATCTTATTGTGCCATCATGAAAATACATTCTTCAATGTCTAACAAAGATCAAGATATTCTATATTCTGATGAAAGCACAATTAATCTATTCAGGGATAAATTAGTAATTCTGTATTGAATGGATTTGAATCAACGTGAATAACTTTATGCTACATAAATAAAAAAGTATTGATTTCACTTGTTAATTGATTCAGAGTCTTATTGAAAAAGCGGCATCAGTGTAAAACTCTTTTGTAACATGCATACACAAGACAGCAAATTACTGTTTCAAGAGACAAGTATAAATTTACCATGTTCTAACTTTTGAGGGCTTAACTTTGCAGACTTAACGAACATTGCAACTATTTATATCTAGACAGAGATACACAACAATGACTTCTCCAGATGTCAAACAAAACAGCCTGCATAAAGATGAATAGAGCTATTAGTATTTTATTCAGTAGAAAGAGCAGGAGTGGAAAAAAGAAGACATTTGTTGGACTCTTCTGCAAGAACAAACAAAAAAGTATCAGTGAGTCTGAGAAGAAGAAACCACGCAAAATGAGTGGAAATGTCCATCATGTTAAAGAGGGCTGACCAAAAGCAAACAAGCAAGCAAGCAAGTTATATACTATCTCTACATGATACAAATAAAGTTATATCAAAGTTTTTTCCACATTATACAACAAGCCATCATTTCCATTTCATTTGTGAATCCTTCAGAATTCTTTCCTACCTTTGGTGATAAGGAAGAAAGTTCCCAGAGTCTACACACCTCCGAAACAGAAGAAACAGATCCATCCATGACACCTGTACAGTCCAGCTCTGCATTTTGGGCTCTCTCAGATCTTTTCAATGCAATGACCAATAAAATCCTTTTTGTTGTAGTTATTTAATGGGTTTTGACAGCTTTGTGCCTGGAAAACAGAAAAACACTCCAGCTGCATACCTAAGCACTAAGGTCCCATTCTCAAATCTTCAACAGACTTTTTAAACTTTAAGCTACGATTGAGTAATATCACTGCTTTTTGACATTCAGAGTTAGTTTACCAGTTTAAAAAATAATAATACACACACAAAAACCAAACAGGTAAACAAAAAAATCCCCTTTTCCTTTCTCTTTATCTCTCAGGTATAGTAGACAACCTGAAATTTGTTAGCCTAAGTCAGTCTCGGAGAGTTGGCACAGCACCACCAGTTCTCAAGAGGCTGCCAGATGCAGATTCCATGGGCAATTGCACTTGTGGTTGCTAATTGTCCTTAGAGTTGGTTACGCATCTATAACAACTTTAAAGGGTTTGCAAGGTGAATTTAACAAACTTGGGTAAGCACCACTGGCCTTGCAATATAAAATTAGTGGAGATGATGAAGTACATCCCTTTTCTCAATCAAATCTAAAACATTATAAAAAAAACAGCTCTGTAGGATCAAAACTTCCAAAGTTTTTTCAATTTACTTTCTTTTCAATTACTGGTTGCTGACAGGTGCGTGCAATGAATAATAGACAGGGCACCCAGAAATCTCAGTTTCTACTCTGCCTGAGTTTCCAGCAGATGATTTCACTAAACTGCAGTGATTCTTTTTCCTTAAGTGTAAGTAACTGAGTTACTCAATCTCTTGCCCTGATGTCACTGATAACCCATGGAGAAGTTTCTTTTTTGTAGTGCTACCAGCTTGTTCTGTGGTGGAAGAATCCTATATATCAGTAGACTAAAATACAAGTAATAAGTAAGAGCTTTTCTGGAAACAGTTTATAAAATGAAAAAGAAATGCTGTCAATGATTTAAAGCTTTCTCTTTCTCCAACATTTATTTGGTTTTCTCAAGCAAGGGGGAAAAAAATTCCTTGATCAATGAAGTGGCCTGAATAACAATCATGTGGAAACCGTCAGAATAATTGTCAGGTTTTCTGGTGCCAGAGGTGTTGATATAGTATCTGATGTTGACAGCTCAGTACTGGAGTCACGTCAATGGAAGAGGAGAAACCACAACAGCAGAGTCAGAATTTTCTTTGCATGTATTCACTGACATATTAATCTTACTTAAAATTTATCTTATATTTGGAGACATCTGAAAAAATAGACATCATATTTATTTATAGAGAAATGATCAAGAAAAGTTTTGCGTCTGTGTTATAAATAAGATAGATACAGTATTTTCTTATCGTGTTAAATTTTCATGTCTCAAAAACCAGGCTGAATTGGAACAAAATGCTGATATATAAAATACTTTTATATAAATACTTTTATACAATATAAAATACTTCTATGACACAAAAAAACCTGTAAAATTTTGATATTTCAGTTCAAACAATGATTTTAGATGTCAAAATGGGTTTTCATTTTGAACTGATATTTTACATGCAATATTGATTCACACTGTTGATTAAATAACAAAAATCTATTCTATTTCCCCAACTGAAACATTAAACACATTTTAAAATCAGTATTCCTTACAAAAATATACAAATAATTCTGACAAAATTGGGCTTTCCTGATCTGAACACTGTCAGTTAATTCAGCTGGATTTAGACCTGAACTTTACAGCATCAAAACTCACCAGCTTATCTGTTGCCCTAGGAACTCCTAAGGAGAGTTTATCTTTACTTTTTGTCCTTTTTGAGCAAAGGAGTATTTGCACAATTTTTAAAACAAAATTAACAGAATGTATTATGGCATTTTGAAACTTATTGTTAAGACATTTAAGAGCTCATGGAGTTTCAGTACATACTCTTGGAGATGGTAATTTTCCTATAAAAGTATAACTCTAATTGTTCCAGATGCCTATAAAGAACTGAAAGGATAAAACACACTAGAATATCTCCATGGGGGAAAAAAAAAAAAAGGGGAAAAAAAATTCTCCCAAGACCTAGTTTAATTCCTAAGGAAGATGGCCTAAGTGCACATGGCTCATGTCTGCTTATATGCACCTTCTTAAGTTTGTGGTAGAGGTGCCTACGTATGTTTGTAATATGTGTATACACATCCATGTGCACTTACATACAAGAGGCAAACCCTGAATCTTGTGTGACCATGTAACTGAATATTTTTTCTTCTGTTAACTCACTGCAGCAGGTTCTGAAGGAAAGCAGTTAACTATTTATTTCAAAAACAGTAAATAGACTATGAAATAGCTGCAAAATACAGTGTTGAGTTTAGATATAGAACAACTAGACAATTTCTCGCTCAAACTGACCATACCCCATTAGTAACTTATTGCAAAAGACTACAAATAACCTGATTATGTTTCCTACCACACTCTTTAATAATGCTGACAGAACTTGTCCTGTTTGTAGTGTGAGAGAAAATGGTCCTTGATGAACATGGTGTAAGCTTAACATGTAGCTTTTTAAAAACTTTCAAAAGGTGCTATGAAGTGAGTGGGAGACTTCTGATTTGGGCTTTCAGGTTTTTAGTGCAAATAGTATCACTTTAAATATGAAACAGACATTCTTTTCAAGAGCACCAGAAAAGCAATCCTGGATTAAAAATATTGTTTACATATTTAAGTACCGGAAAAAATTATGAAGAAGTATCTTTCTGCAAGAAAAATAAGATTTTCAGCAACTAGAAACCACACTTGCCAGGCTCACCTGTAAATAAATTTTCATTCTGAAACACACTGAAATCACTTCTTCTTCTGGACTGGTATCAAGATAACTGTAATTATGTTGATTTTTAATTGTTTTGTTTTTCTTTCTTTCACTTGAAACCTTCTTGGACTTAGAATCTCTGTAGAATTAAATTACGCTTATGAGAGAAAACTTTTAAAATTTGTTTGCTTGCATTTGTGGAGATTTTCTGCTTAAAGAAAGTTTGCTAAACAAGCAAGATTTCTCAGCTTATCAGATTTCCACTTAATGAAAGTCTTGCAGAAGAAGCAGCGTATCACCATGTAATTAAAGACAGTATGATAATGCATTTGCACAAAGAAGAGTTTGGATGCAAATTAGGTGCAGACATTTTTAATCTTGATGTTATTTAATTCTTGAGTGCTTATCATTATAAGCTCAAAAACAGCTTTTATGTTTATTTTTTACTGTTGTGTATTACATTTATGTGAATGATTAGCACAGTAGCGGTTTGTGGATCATAGCCCTTGAACACTAAGTCCGTTGATGACTAACAGCACAGAGGGTGGTAACTGAGTTTATCTGTCCTCCATTTTTCCACTAGGATTTAATATGTAATCACTTCAGAAATGAGAATTGTTACTGAAACATTCTTTGGTATTATTAACAAGGATAGCTGCCTGGTGTTGCACTTTGTAAGGAAGATATCTCTCACTCTCTGGGAATTATCCTAAAGCCAGCCAGGCACATTACAGAAAATAAGGGGGAGATGTTATGCAATCATCTGGGGATACAAATGTGCTATACTTTGTTGAAAACTATGAGTGAGATGGTCAATAAGACAGTAATTCATTCCTATATTGGATTGATGGATTTTTTCTGTATTAGTATATTGATCTTGGCTAATAGGGCAATGCTGGTGAAATCAAGCAGCAAAGTAACACAGTGGCCATAATAACCTCCAAATAAACACTCATGCGGTAATTACAGGGCAACAGAAAAAAACAGCAAATCAAAAAGCTATAAACAGGTAAAGAGTGAGTTGGCCCTGGGGAAGGTAGTGATCAAGAGTGAGGAGCTTTTAAATGAAATATTCCCCAAGGAAGTAGAGAAAAGGGGGTTGTAAGTTAAGTGATAGATTGAACCAACTGAAGTCTATAGAAAGTCTGAACAAATGTTAGTCTTTTTAGAAAAATAATATTTGCTAAATAAAGTGAGGGAGATGTTTTTAGCAAAACTTTTTGCTTCTAAATACAATAAGATTCTGTTTGGAAGTGTCATGCTGAATGGTAATAGCTATCTCACTCTCTGGAGAAGTACAATGCCAAGTGATGCAACCACAGTAAATGCACAGACTCTCATGACCTGTTTCAAGAGAATCACATAATTCCGTGTAGAAACTGCTTATGGCATGAGGCCTAGGTAACAATCACTGAAGTTCCGTGAGTTAGAAAAGAACTGTAGTTGACCCACCAACTTTGACATCAGCTTCAGAAAGACCTCCTTTCAGTGTGGGTTGGATTTGACCTGACAAGCTAGAGGTGAATGCTATACATCCCATTACCAATCTCCAGAGACCCAGTACATCTTTTATATCTTTTATTGAAAGTTAATGGCCCTGTAGAATATTGCTAACAGATTTATAAAACCTCCAGGAATTCTTTAATCAGGCTTCTGAGGTACTCCAGGTTGAACTTCTGACTTCCTAATTTTGGTTTTCTCACTTTATGTGACTTTCAAAGCTGTGTCTTAATATGAAAAGATGCAAGAACATTTCTAGATGAAGTTTTAACCCCTTCCATAGTTTCTGTAACAATGAATTAAACCACTCTGAAATACCTAGTAGCAGTGGAAAATTTCAAGAAATGTCACTGCCATCACATTTCAGCTCCACCTTTGAAATTCTTTCTCCTGCTGTGATAAGCTTAGTAATGAGCATCAAGTTTAATTTCAGGTCAGAGACTTTATATATGTTTATGGCAGAGTAATCTTTCTCTCTTTACCTACTTATTTTAACACCATAGCCTTCAGGAAAACAATCTGGGTAGTTATGAAATACTAGTGTTTACTGAAGCTGAAAGAATACTTGATTCTTTCAGGTTAATGATTCCGAATATCTCTTCACTGGTCTGACCTGGACCCTATTTGCTTTGGTCAATGCAATCATCTGTGGTCCCAAGAGGTCCCTGTATTTAGGCTGATTCTTCTCTAGGTATGAAGTAAAATCTGTTAATACTCAGCATAAAGTAGCAGCCTTGCCTTTCTTTGCAGTATGAATTGTGTTGGGTTTTTAAGATTGGATTCCAAAATGCTTCTGGCTCCACTTGTAATGGTTCTTCACAATAAGAATGGCATGGAAAGAGAGGAAAAGAGCATGTACTAGAGCTACAAGAAGATGGAAAAGAAAGGGGAATATGAAGTTAGTCTTTCTCCTTACCTGTCAACAGAGAACATGGATCCCTTTTTCCTGGCTACTGTGGTCAATAAATTGCACTAGCGAAAGCCTTGAGCAAGATCATCTGCCCTGGTCAACTATAGATCAAAGAACTAGAACAGCTGAATAGTGAAAAGTGAATTGTCACAACCACTCCATCGTAAGCATCCCACTAGAGTCCTCTCTTAGTGCCTTCACCTTCCTCTTCGGTAGGAGATTTCTCATCTATCACAGCATTACCATTTCAGGAATTAGAGAAGGAAGATAGATACCTTTTCTTTCCATTGCATAGCTTTCGTCATGCCTGTTCTATAGAGAGGATAAACGTCAGCGTAATGAAAATTCACCCTTCAACATAGGTGATCACATTGTGATTTGTTGACTCAGCCCCTACTGTTAATCTATGGTTAAGATACTCTTAGAGCCCTCATTGCTCCCTTCTCTGATTTGAGAAAGGTACACCTGTTCTTGCCAGGCAGATAGCTCCCTATTCACTGGAGATATGCACATGAATGTGTCTGGCTTACTCTGTATTTCTAAGGGGTTTACTTTTCAATGCTACTTGCTCTTTTACTAGGTGTTTTTATTACCAGTGGGATAAAAGTTGCAATACGCTATTCTCCCTCTTTCACTCATTTTTTTTCAGAATCTGCCTCAGCAAATTTTATACAGTACGTTAGGCTTCTGCTTCAGGTTCTGAGCTGTGTCTTGTAAGAAGGATAGCTAGGATAGCTAGGATTATTCCTCAAAGGTCCTAAATAACCAAAAAAGAAATAACCATAAAAAATGTAGTATTGCCAAATAGTAAAAGCTTATAGTCAGAAATTATAAAATTAAAGACTTATTTAGAGCTAACCATATTAGAAAAATTTAATTCACTGAAATTAAGACACCAGTTTAGAACTATATGTTTGTTTAACAAACATCATTGTGATAGCAAATATAATAACATGTGCTTGAGCAATGTAACTTCCATAATATCAGTAGGATTATTCCAGCTGTGCTGTAGTCTCTTCATACCGGTATATGCCAAACTATTATCTACTTATTGGCAATGTGCACAAATCTAGGCAATCAGTTAAATAAAACATTAATCACAGATTCTTAGAGACACAGACTAATTTATGATCTCTGGAGGTCAGCTGGTCCAGTCCCCTGCTCAAAACAGGACCTGGTCCAGTGAAGTTTTGAGTATATCCAGGGATAGAGATTGCAGAGTCTACAGTATCTTTGGACAATCTGTTCTAGTATTTGACCACACTCGCAATGAAAGACATTTCCTTATACCTCATCAGAATTTCCATGCTGCAACTTGTATTCATTGCTTTTCATCCTATCAATGCATGTCCAAGAAGAAGCTAGGACCATGGGCTTCTGTATCTAATTTGCTGAAATGTTTCTGAAATATCTTCCCCTTCTGTGGGTAAAAAACAAACAAACAAAAAAAACCCAGCTCTGTGGTGACTGAAGTTAGCAGCTTTAGAAACATTCTAAGGTCATTAACAAGTAATTCCCCATTTACTGAACTGTAATATTTTCTTAGTTTTGACCACCCTTTCTAACCATAAGAGCCAGCTCTCAGAAATGGAACCTGCAAGGAGAACAAAAAAACAAGGGAAATTATCCTGACAAAACCAAAACACAATGAGTAGTTTTAATATTTTTTAGGTCCTGACCCTTTCAAAAAATGTCTTTTAGGACTTACTGGGAGATTTATCTACTTGTTTATTTTTCCACAGTGTTTTAGAAGCTCTAGTTCTGCAAAAAGTTATTATACTATTGTTCTGAGTAAGAGCAGACCAAGTCCTGTGACCTCATTCATGGAAAGGTTCTAAATAAAGAAGAATACTATGTAAACAGGAACCCAACATATAAATAATAAAACATATATGTGAAGGTACCGTTAAAACATTCTTGCAAAGATTTCCTAGAATTAACTTGGTTTCTGGAATCATCTAGGATCCGTTATTATTATTATTGTTGTTGCTGTTGTTGTTATTTAAATCTGGGTAAATCCTCTCATATTATATGACTTCACTGTAGTATTATCAGTATTAATTCACATTAAAAGCACAAAATAAGGCTTTGAATCTTTAAAATAAGCAATAATATCTTCCTAGTTTTCCCACCAGTGTATATTTCTTAAGATTAAAGTTCTGGATAATAGTTAATATGCCATATTCATTTTCACTACAAATCTACCTTTATATTCAAATCTACTCAAGATGCTCTTTCCAACACTTGCTACAATTATAATACCAATATATCAAATTATTAATGGTTTCCCTTTTCCTGTAAACAACTCTGCATTCCAGAATGATGCATTCATTTCCAGTCAAGTAAAATCTTATGGGTGCATGTTTACGATGTCCAGAATTAAAAGTCTAAGGGATAAGCCAAAAATTAGGAATGAGTTTTCAGTTCAGATCTCATTAAAAGCAAGAGGAATGTTCCTCAGGAAAAAGCAAATGTGAAGCAGGTGGCATATTCCTAAAAGGTTGTCAAAGTTGTCATATTTTTAAGAAGGAAAAAACATGATAATCATAATGTGTGTGTTCAGGATGTCACTTGGAATTTTTTTCCAGTATGCCTTATTTTTCCTGACTATTCTGTTTGTAGCCAATACAAAAGTGAAAATATGATGTTGACAAATCAGTGGGAACTTTTGAAATCTCTTAGTCTGCTTCAGATTATTCCTCTAAAGTGGAGTAAGAAATAGAATGACAGTGCCTATAATTAAATTTAATGAAAGCAACATTTTTCGCTCTGATTGGTACCTGAGAGATAATATATGGGTCAAATTGACTGTAGTGAATAGTAAAGGCGCAAGCTAAATTATTCACGGTATTCACTGAGGAGTGACTAACCTACTATTTATATTCTTTCTGAATACATCATTATGTCTCAGGCTCAATTTGCAAGGTTCTATTTGAAGTCAATGAACTCCAGAGTATACATTGTGTTCATCTAAAAAGTCTGATAACTCAAATTATTGGGTTATTGCATAGAGTGGGGAATAACCAAAGAAGACTTTACTATCAGGGTTACCTTCGTCATAAGAAAATTTATTTATATGACATATTTGTATTCAACAGGTATATGCAAAACATTCAGACATCTACTTTCAACAAGTGGAGGGAGACTGCTTGCGTTGATGAATTCACTTTAATGAACATCTATAAAATAGACAATAAGGGACCAGATTTGAAAAAGGAGATACGGTTTATCTATTTAATTCTTTTAAATATAATTCCTGGAGAGAAAACAAAAAACAAAGCATAAATTTAATTCTCTCAATTTTTTTTTTTGCCTTTGCAGGCATAGAAATAGGATTTGAAGACTGCTGACACACTAGATTTGGGAAAGTTTTCTGTTTGTGACTGAACACAACAAAATGTTTAGCTGAGTCTGCTCTTATTTTGATTCTATGGAGAATGTTTCCTGGAATACAAAACATCAATTACACAATTTTAATATTTATTTTAAATATTTTGATATTTTAAAAGTACTTAGAAATAAAACGTGCTGTAATGACAGCTTTGACCTTGCTGCCAATTGTATTCATGTTTAATTTTGGAGTAGTATGTACATTCTTGAATGGAACAGGAATGCCTTTGTGTACTGCTGAAGCACAATATGAAGTGTTTGCCACTTCAAAAATCAGCTTGAAAAACTCAGTATTCAAGACGAAATTTGTTTCCTAATGATTCTGCTCTTTGCTTTTCAGTGTTCCTCTTTCTGAATAATGTTTAGCTAAAAGGAGAACATCATTTTTAATTAAGCACACCAAAAGGGTTTAAGCTAATTTTTAGAAAAACTAGGTCTCAAAACAGGGATGTATTATACAGCAATTATTTAAAGATCATTGGTGAATACCTGATGCCTCTTTTAGTTAATCTGGAGTAGGGGACAAAATGATGTTATAAGAGAAATGCAGTCTCACAGACTCTCCCTTAAGATGCGACTTGGGCTGAGTCAGTTGCAAATCTTCAAGCACCTTAACTGGAGTCAAATCTGCTGCTGACTCTTCTTAAGACCTTGATAACACAAGGAGCATTTTCCCCAGCTCCTGGATCACAGTCCCATTTCTGCATCACTCACTCCTGTAGTTGCTGATCTCCGAACACCGAGGGCTGCTGGGGAGACCGGGAAGCGAGTTGAACATCCAGAGGCACAGGCTGCCATCAAGTAGTTCATCTTCTCTTTTGATTTTGTATAATGTCTCCAGATCAGAGGGGGAAAAGAACATGTTTTTAAAACCAAAAGTCTTAGGCAATGACAGACAGGGTGTATTTCTAAACACGCAGTTGCAGAAAAGAAATGTTTAATTCAGTACCTGTGATTTCTAGGAAATTATAATCATAACAGCAGTGTGGGGTATGGCATTAGGCAAATACATTGGGTGCCTTTTAGTAAAAGTCACTTAAAACACATGCTCTTTTGTACAATCATTTTTACGTTTGCTTCATTTGTATCTTAAAAACAAGTTATGTTGTGTATGAATGTATTAGGGAAAAAAATACCTTCTTCTGAGAAGTGCAGTCAATGAATAATTCCTTCTTTTATCTGAGTACACCTCTTCTAATTTTATTTAAATGCATTAGAAGATAAATTATGATGAACTAGAAATGTTCTACCCTTGATACTGCCTTTTTCTTCTGATATGAAACTTCTGAATGGTCTCCAAAACCCATTCTGGATCCTATCATGTTTTTCATGAACTGCTCTTAAAATCACAGTTAACTCCCTAAATAACAGCTGGTTTTAATCTTATTGTGGGCAAGAACTGGTTTGCAGGGGAGACTCATAGTCCTTAATTCTTCATTAGCGCTGGGGGGTGCTGTGCATGCAGTAGCACTACGAAATGTAGTTCAGGCTTCCCAGGAGGTTGATCTCCCCCTGGCTTGGTTTATACACATTTTAATTCTCAGCCAAACCTAGACTACCTGTCTATAGTTTCAATAGCTGTTAACAGCCACCTCTTCCTTACAAACATATGGAAGATGTCCTAGTATTGACCTGATATTTAATTCCTGTACAAGTTTTCCAGCTATTACATTTAAACTGGTCATAGATGATCTGTTCTTTCTGATTTAATCCTACAATCTGTACAACTGGAAATTTTTGTCTGAAAATCTACATTAAATATAAATCTCAACTGGAAAAGCATTGTCCAAAATGTCCTGTCACACTCATCTGTTTTCAGCAAAAAACAATATATTTGACTCACAAGTTATTTACTTACATTGTAAGCTCTTGGAGGTACAGAAGGGCATTTTATTCTGATTCTACAGCATATGGCACTGTATGTTCAGATATTTGGGTAGACCTGTATGCTATTATTGAAGAAGTAATAAATATTAATGTCATTTAGGTGTTACTTAAGTGCTCTAGCATTCTTTCAGAAGACTTTGTGAGTGAGTGTGTGTGCATGCATATACATTAGGAAAAGAAAAATAAAAAAATAAGCATGTCTTCTGGTAAAGTTCATGATTAGAAGGGAGAACATTGTAGTATCTAATTTGAATGATGTGGAGAGATATCTTACTGGAAGTTAATTTTCAGTAGTATTGGTTCACTTCAGCTCCTATTTCTGCTGCAGTATGGACCTGTGTCTTTTAGCTCTGTTCTGCGTTAAAGACTACAATTAAATTCCTATAAAGAAGGCAGCTCTTTAAAGGTGGAGTATTCACTTATTTATACTTATTCTTTCGCCATTTTTCCTTGTTTGCTGCTTCATATTGAAGAAATGGGCTCAGTCTAAGAAATACACAAACAAACCAACAGAATTGGACAGAATGAAATAGTAGGCAGTTTTACTGTAAAGCACAGAGCAGAAAGTTATAATTTTTTGTGCCTCGGCTGTTTCTTCAAAATGGTTTTCCAAAATGGCTCTCCTGAAGTAATTTTTTCTTTAAAGCTATAACTGAGGGTATTCGGTCAGCTTCCCCTTTCTTTTGTACAAATAGTTTTCTATAAGCAGAATGCTAAAAACAGGTACAGTAAAATGTCAGGGCTGCAGTCATTTCATAACTATGGCAAGTTGCCAGGTTATTTACATATAACTCTGAGTATTTACTCATGTGGAAAAATTAGTCTCTCCATGCCTTTAAAATTGTGTATAGTTGCAATATGTAGATACAAATGGATGAAAATAATATTATTCAGTGATTATGCTTTTTTTTAAATTAGACACACTAATGATTTTTCCAGATGACATTTCTTGCAAGACTTTCTATATTCATTCATAATATAACATTAAAATTCCATAATTCAGTTGTGTTTTCTCTTACAGATAACAAATAAAAGATTAGCCCTCCACATTAGAATACACTGAAACAGAAAAACACTATCTGAATTGATGAAAAGGATGTTGTGAACCTGAGCATTACAGAGAATTCCCTGTAAAAACATTGCTTGCCTCAGATGCCAGATAAATATCACATACCCTTCCCCAGCCAGTATGGGAGCACAGGGCTATCTTGTTCAGAAACAGGGACTTCCTAGCTCAGGCAGGTGGCGGCAGTCACACAGTACTGAATTACTCTCATCTCTATGCAGTAGCTTGAAAATGCTTAAAATTGGCAATTCTTATGTGGACAATAATTACTTGTACAATATCCTGCTCAGGTCAAAAGGACTAAATAAGTTAAAAGTCTGGGAATACCGGGGTGTAGATCAGCAAAAGTGATTAACTGGAAACTTCTTTTAGTACAAAAATAAGTTAGTTCTCTTTCAAGCAAGTAACAAATATTCCAAGTTCATCTGATACTATGATAATAAATGGTTAAATGCTCAAGTGGATAACAAATTTATCTCCCTGTCTGAACAGGGAGAAAACGAATCCAAGAGTCTCTCTCTGAAAATACCTTGTTCCCAGTACATAAAATTCAATGTGGAGGTTATGTATAGAATAAGCATCTTGGAAATTCTTAAATGAAATCATAGGTTAAAAGACATTATAAAAATGATGCTATTACCCTGTTGCAATTGTATATTACTAATGTTGTAGTCACATCTTAAACTCCAAGATAAGCTGATGCTTCATTGCACAAACACTGCACAAAATAGTGTTGGGCAGAGATTAGCTCAGTTCTGCCTCAGCACAGGCAGACCTATGTTTAAGCAATCTTTTTCTCAGGACATTTTCTCCTATTTACACCCCCTAGTAACACCTACCTGAGAATGCAATAATTACCTAAATGTCTGAGGAATAATTGAGGAAATATGGTGATATACCAGCGTATACCTGAACATCAGTCTGAAAAAAATATAGGACTATTCAAGTTCTGGCCTATGTAACTGGAAAGAAAAAGAAAGACAAATGGAAAAAATGGATACCTAGTTATTAGAAGTTACTTCATTTGAGCAGCAAACTTGCACTGGAGCTTGCATGGCAGGGCTACTGCTTTGGCGAGGAAGAGGCTTGGTCAGACAGGCAGTTGGCAGGACCAGTAAGTATTGCAGCCCCAGCCCCAGATGAAGAATGCATGAGGGCCAACTGCATGAGATTCAACAAGGCTCAGTGCCGGGTCCTGCACTTCGGTCACAACAACCCCATGCAACGCTACAGGCTGGGCGAGGAGTGGCTGGAGAGCTGCCTGGCAGAAAAGGACCTGGGGGTGTTGGTTGACAGCCGCCTGAACATGAGCCAGCAGTGTGCTCAGGTGGCCAAGAAGGCCAATAGCATCCTCGCCTGTATCAGGAATAGTGTGGCCAGCAGGACTAGAGAGGTGATAATGCCCCTGTATTCGGCACTGGTGAGGCCGCACCTTGAGTACTGTGTTCAGTTTTGGGCCCCTCACTACAAGAAGGAGATCGAGGTACTACAGCATGTCCAAAAAAGGGCAACAAAGTTGGTGAAGGGTCTAGAGCACAAGTCTTATGAGGAGTGGCTGAGGGAGCTGGGGTTGTTTAGTCTGGAGAAGAGGAGGCTGAGGGGAGACCTTCTTGCTCTCTGCAACTACCTGAAAGGAGGCTGTAGCGAGGTGGGGGTCGGTCTCTTCTCCCAAGTAACAAGAGATGGGACGAGAGGAAATGGCCTCAAGCTGCGCCAGGGGAGGTTTAGGTTGGATATTAGGAAAAACTTTTTCACCGAAAGGGTAGTCAGGCATTGGAACAGGCTGCCCGGGGAAGTGGTTGAGTCTCCATCCCTGGAGGTATTTAAAAGACGAGTGGACGTGGTGCTTAGGGACGTGGTTTAGTGGTGGACTTGGCAATGATAGGTTAACGGTTGGACTCAATGATCCTAAGGCTCTTTTCCAACCTTAACAATTCTATGATTCTATGATTCTATGATTCTATGAATGCTGCTCAGCAGTCTCCCCTGCAACTGCTGCATGCCCAGATATGAATCTCAGCTCTGCACTGCACACCTGCCTCACCACTGCTCATTTTCCCCGTCCTGTTTATTCTGCCTTTGCTCTAAACAGTAGGTCTGGTTCTTGTCCGCTCTCAGCTTGCATGCTCAGTCCCAGTCCAGCAGCTAAGATACTCTCTAGTCAGATCTTTCAAACCCTGAAGCTTAAATTTTAGTTCCCAAGTCATCTTTAGGCTTTTACATGATTAACAAAAGTGCTGAGGCCTGAAAGTTGCTGCTATAATCAGGTCAATCCCTACATCCTGATGCTGCTAAATCACAGCAAACATCCCTTTTGCCAAAACTTTTTTGCTGACAGCAGTTGATGGAGAGAAGGAATATGCTTATTTATATTCCACCTTCTCCCCTTACATGTACATAATGCACTTGCCTGTAAGCAGCACTCCATTATTTCTCTGCTAATCCTTCACTGGGAGTTACACAGGGCCAACCCACAGGCAGTTAGATGCCTCTGGAATGGACAATTTTGCCTTGTGCTTGGATGGCAATTTGTTCTTCCGCTTATGTTACATCACCTTTTACCACTGCAGCTATGCACTTTGTCGAAGGTTCTGTGTCTATTGCTTGTCTTCATTATCCGTTCATTGAGTCAACCTTTTCTCTCAGATAGGAAGAACTGTGGTTGTACTGAAACACCATAATTACTTCTTACTTGTTAAGAGATTGCTTCTTGACCAGTAAAGTATATCATTAAATTTACATAGACCATTTTTCTGCCAAAATAAACTTGAGTTCATTTTTCTTCAAAATAGATTCTACTTGCATGCACAAAAAGTACAACAAAAAGTGCAACTATTATTAAACAAATAAACAGAATTAGAGTGACAGCAGCGTATTGCTTTAAGTAGATCAACTGCCTTTAGAAAAATAATCTTTAGAAAGGTTTGTCATTATCTTAAACAAGTGTACCTGGGAGACTGTAATGAAAGTATAAAAGGTCATATAGGAAAAAAAAAATCCTGAAATGTTTAGGTTTTCTCAAAACCCATTAGGTAGTCATACAGTTCCCTCAGCCCATGTCAAGAAAGCAAATATTATACATTGTGAATGTAATTGCTATAATACGACGAAAAATAAAAATGAGAAAAACAAACATTGACAACTTCACAATGAATGAGATCTCGTTCTTTTTTTCTTCTGACTATTTGAGAAACTACAATATTTAATTTAAAGGCTTGGAAGAAAATTGTCTCTCACAAGTTCAAGGAAATAACAGGATTCCAGCTGTTTCAGTTTTAATGGTGTTTCTTTAGTTCTACACATCTAAATAGAATAGAACTAGGAAAATCTCTGTCTTTCCTTTTTATATATTAAATTATCAGATCGAGGCAAGTGCTTAGTTACTTTCCTGCTTTATTAAAAAAAAAGAAAAAAGAAAAAAAAAACCCGCACCAGTCAATGCTTCACAAGAACAGATTTTTCTGGTAATACTACTAATCACACCTTATCTGTGTCTAATTCAAGCCAAGGGGAATGTGATACATCAGTACAGCCCCATTTGGCACCACTGATGCTGTCAAGGTCAAGACACTACCAGAATGTTGTCCTTACCTGGTGGAAACAAACATTTGTTTTCTTTTTTCAAATTGCATTTAGTGCTGCTGAATGGAGTATACATATTCTGGAGATGAAGGGTTTGATCTAAAGCCTGTGGGGAGTCTTTCCATCAAGCTGGGTGTGCTTTGTTTGGATCAGGCCTCAGGTCTTTTGTTTACCTCTGGCCAAAGAGAGCATGACGCCAGGCAGTCCAATCAATGTACAGCAGGTTTGTCCTCCAGAGATCCCCTCTAGGGAGGAGAAGCTGTGTTCTGCCTTTGGGCTGAGAGCGACAATTGTTATGTCCTTTTCAGGGACAATGCATAAATGCACAGGACATTTAATATTCCTTGGGAGCCCCCAGTTCTAAGCTTAGTGATACATCTCAGATGCCTACAGTCAAGGGACAAGCCCACATCTCCCCTGTTCTGAGAAAAAAAAAAAATCAAAACAAGGTAAGATTTATTAATCGGATAGCATGTGGTGGTCTTAAATAGGAACAGGAAAATAAAGTCTACCTTTACATACATTTTTACTCTCCTGTTGGTGCATCCCTCACCTCTCAATGTATTGCACGGGATCATTTCTCATTACCCACAACCAAAGCATTTAATGTCAGGTCTTGTCACATTTGTTCTCACTATTGCCCAGTAGTTATAAAAAATTAATGTCTTCTTAATATCTATTGTATCTCCAAGAAAATTCAATTCAGACATTGAAAATACCTGAGAGACTATTCACATCTGTGCGAAACGAGTCATATAATCATTTTCTGTCCCAAGAAAATCATAAATGTTTCATATCCACTGGATAAAAACACAGTTAAGGAAACTGAATATAGTCTCAAGCAGCCAGCAGAGAAATTTGCACCATTATAGGGACTGATGTTCTCTAAATCAAAGGTTTACACCAAAGTTTTTAAGTGGGCAAGATGATGGAGGGAATGGGCCCAGGGCAGCGTTAAGCTCTCTACAGGTCTGTTCCACTGTACTAGAGACGTTCGCATCACAGGCCAGTTGCTCTAGGAGACACTTCATCGCTTAAAGTGCAGTGCGGCAGTAGGAGTTTTGCAGCACTGTTTTTTCCCACCCCACCTATTTGATGTGTTGCATGAGGGAGAACATGTACCTGGTAGTGACAGCGTCAGGTGCTCCGTAAGCCTGAAAGATCATCAAATACAGCGGCAATTGGACATGTCACAGAGAAAGCATCATCTGAACCATAAGAGATACAGATAGAGCTTTGTTAGACAGTCTCTTTTTTGGACTGATGAACTCTCTGCTATATACCAACCTTGAAAGGTAAAATATTACTACTGAAAATAGAATCAGTAATAGCATATGCCATGCACAATGGAAATTTCAGCACTTGCACATATATAACCAGGAATAAGAAAAATGAAAGACATGTATATCAGTTGGGATTTTCCATCATTTTATTTTACATCTAAAATAACTCTGAAAATACCATCTGTGGAAATGAAAGCTTTCCTTAACTGATAGTATAGAGGAATTTAAACTCTGATTAAGACCCTAGTATTATTCTGTTATGGCCACACTTATGGTAATTAATCTTACCAATTCAAGTCATTCTGCATGAAATGGAGGAAATATTCCATGTGCTAGCAAAATTAGTTTTAAGTTATACATTTGACGGAAACATTTCACATTGTCTAAATTAAAAAGGAAAAACATAAATTCAATTTTTAACAAGCACATAACAAGAGATGCATAGAATGAAAATTAAAATCTTAGCAGCTACATCCTAACTAAAAAAGTACTGCTAATTCTTTTTACATTGTTTTATTTCTCAGTATAATTTTATAGAACATATTTGTTATGTTTCTCTACCATTTATAAGAAAACTTTTGTTTTCTGATTTGTTTCTCTTCACATATTCTTAAAATGAAACCCTGGGCAACTTTTGACCAACACCATAATTACCAGTGATGTTCAACTGAAATTTTTTCTGTTGGTGTAAATCACTTTGTACATCTCCCCTGCTTTTCCTGATGTGCAGCCAGTGTAGTCACCCCATGGAATATTTAGCCAGACGTGCCATGGCTCCTGCTTTGGGAATCTTCCCTGCCATGTGTGCCCACTACTGAAAAAAAGGACTAAGAAAAGAACAGAAAAAAGTGGCAATGAAAATATGGATTCTTTCTTGTGGGAAATACCTTTTCTATGGACATACCAAGACAACCAACGACAGCCTTAGAGGTTCAAGTTAATTTTCAGCTCTGTGGGAAATGAAGGCAATGGAAGGAGAGCTACAGCAAACTGCTGGGGCATTTGGTGAAGTTTGACAAGCAGACCCCACAAAACTCAGCCTCAGTTTGTAAGCTTATTGCTATTCACTCAGTAGGGGCACTCTGTATAGCTGTCAAGGCCCTGTGAACAATGTGGTACGTTAGAGCTAAATTATGCACCAACACCCTGATTTATGGCTAAGATCTGTACTAAATTAAGTAGAAATTCTAAATTAAGGAGAAAATCGGAAATTAAAAGGCAAGGCTAATTTATTAGGAAATCATTTGCTAACCGCCAGTATTATGGAAATAGTTCTAAAAATAAAGCCCCAATGGAAAAATATATAACTAATGCACAGGATTTTTTAAATGCAAGAACTCTTGGAAAGTTTAAGGACTCCCTAGGGCAGCTGTGCTTTCCCATCCCCAAGTAGGAGATAATTAACTTAAACTTTTACATCTAAGAGTTTTAAAGAGCTGAAAGAGAAGATCTTTGGAAGATAATGTTAATTCATAATAAATCTTGGAATACTGAGGAAATTCCAGAGGAGTTGAGGGAAGCTAATTTTCTTCCAATATTTTAAAAGGCTACATAGTGACTCAAGTAATTATAATCCTGTCATCATAGTGTCAGTTATAGGCAGAAGGATGGAACAATTGGTATGAAGCTCAATTAATTAAAAAGCTAAAGTAGGCTAATAATTTAATTTATATCAATCAGATCTTGTCAAAATAACATAATATGGGAATTTTTTTTAGATTTTTAAAGTGGCTGATAAAAGCACTAGTTTTAATTTAATATGGCACAGCAACTGTGTAATTTTACTTGCTACCCAAAATTAATATAATATGAAATTAATGGGGCATGGATTAAATGGTAAATGAATTTAAAACAGGCCAGCACATCTCTAAAAATAAATGTAAAGGAAAGTTTATAACTTTTAAGGACATATTAATTCTTAATTATAATTTTTTTTGTAACCATCTGAGAGAAACTATACAATTGTTTGTGGTCAAGTTGGCAAATAATAAGATTTACGGTGGCAAATAATAAAACCAGGCCACTGGTATCGAACAACATATATTTCTTAATAAATTTCTTACTAAGCATATATATCAATATAACCAAATGCAGGGTCATATACTTAGGACTAAGATTTCTAACTGTACTTAAACGTTTCTGAAAATGACTGGGAAATTTCAGTGTTTCTCATCAACAGACAAAAAAAACTGCATGAGCAAAATCTGAAAGATTAATGCAACACTTGAACACTTAAATAGAATCATAAATTGGTGAAATGAAGTTATGCAACTTCCATTTCTGACCTTGTGTCTTGTGTTTTGATTACCTTCAGATCTGGTGTCCACAGCTAAAGACGTGTTCATAAACTGGAGTTTTAGAAGAAAATCACAGAAAATCATAGAATGACTGGAAACTAATCATGATTATTTCATTTTTCAAATACTAAGTTAACAGCTGATTTTATGACTCTCTCTCTATATACAGATGGGGGAGGCTAAATCGCTGTCTACTTCTTCTCCTGCTTACCAAATCCTCTATATAAGCATTTCACATCCACAAATTGAAACAAGAGAAATCCAGACTTGAAACAAGAGTCTTTTTTTTTTTTTTCCTAAAACAGTAAGCAATTTATAAGTGGGGTGAAAAGAGGAATGTTTTCATGAATGACTATTTTTGGATTCAGACTATATTTTTGGATTCAGACTATATTTTTTTATATAAAATATAGGAAGTATTTTAGAGACATTAATTCAAGAAACTTCGGTGACCTAGTTGATATTAATGAAATCATGGTCACGGAACTTAATGGTTCACTATTAAAATCTATTACTCTATAAAAAAACTCAGGAAGGTGGCTTCATTCATATTGGTCTTTCATTGCCTTGCACTTTGAGTAATGCGCATGTGATTTAAGTGGGCTTCTTATGCGTAAGCAGTTTTAGCGTATGAAAAAAACGCACTAGGCCTAAGATTGTTTCTTACAGTAAACAACATTTTCTAAGAGCAAGTCCATTTTTCTGGGGAATGAGTATATGATCTAACCATCTGGAAAAAGCACATTGCACTCGTATGATCTGCACAGCATTTCTTTTTCTTTCCATGGCTAATTCTACAGCTCTTTAGATCTCATTTTTGTAATGAGAATTCTTAACAAACTCTCCATTTGCAAGCAGCAGCTATACTTTTCTGCTCGAATTATTCTAATTTAGTTCTCATATTTTTTTGTTTCTGAGACTTTCTCCTGTACTTACTGTAGTTCAAAAAATAGTGAAGACAAAGTCTCAGAAATGGAAGGCCGCAATACACGGAAAACAAGATCATCACGTCAATCATGTTTGCTAGTCTGGATAAAGGTGGCTAATAACAACATAAATGCATGATCCATAACACAATCCATGCATAATATAACATGTGACATAACATGATCATGAATAACAATCTATAAACAAAACCAGGATGCAGTTGTTCGTGATCCTGAAATACGCTCCAGCCAATCAGCCTGTACAGATGACTGGATAGTCAGCATAAAAGTAGTGTCACTGAATGTGGCCACAGATTTGAGGACCTCTCCACTAATTGCACCACCTGAAGACCCTGTGCTTGTTCACTGTCTTTAGAGCAAAACTCCAAGAGGGTCTTTGGGACAGGCATATAGGCTCTTGGGTTGAGCAGGGATTCAGTGATCTTGAGCAGGGAGGCTGTGGTGGAGCAGCCAATCCTCAGGTAGGACACTCCCAGCAGAGAGTTAACACCTGAAGGCTCTGCATACAGGTGAATAACAACATTTTTCCTCTACAAGGGTATGACACTGAGGTAGAAAGATGACATAGACTGTATTTGCCAGGCAGGGAGCATCCTAAAAAAATGATAGTTTGGGGACTCTTCCAGGCTGTAAAAATGATACGTGAGGAAGAAGGGTGATCGTGGGGTTGAGGAATGATAAAGTGCATGACAAACTATACTGAGGAAGTGAGCTATACAGGTCAACTGCAGTAGCCTGGAGAGAAGTCCACATTAGTTCAAGGGCAGAGCTTCTAAAACAGAGACATACTTGAACACATTCGTAGAGCCTGTGCACATTTTGTGGAGATAACAAGCCCAGGTAGACAAAGGAGAAATGTGTAAACTATGTGCCATTTTCTTTCATTTCCATTTTATCTGGACTTTCAATTGCCTGGAGTAACTCATTCCCTCACAGTGTAAAATTAACCATACTGCCATGTTTATACCACCTACAAAGTCAGGTTGGGACAAAAAGTGTCCCCCTAGAAGATGACCTTTCTTGGACTAATATGTTAAAAAAGAAAATTGCATACACTAGAAATAGAATAACTAGAAACAGACTTGTCATTTTGATATATCTCTTAGAAATAAGAACAATAAAGTTCATTAGGAATTGCAAAAAATTGGTAGTAGGCCAGCCAATTATTTATTCCTATGCATTGTGTCAGAAACAGGAAAGTTGTTTCTCAGCTTGTTAAATATGATCTTTGCAATCAAAGAGAGAAATACAAGTTTAAGTTTTCTGATGTGCATTTTAATGCATTACAAGAGAGGAAATGAAGCCTAGGTTGGCAGCACTACAAGTCAGAGTAAAGGTGATTTGCTGGATTATTTTTTAATTTCTCGGAAATAGATCCACATTGGTTCCTAGATCTGCAAACAGAAACAAACCTCCAAGAATAGGTGTCCTCCTTTTTAAAGAAAGAAAGAAGAGGTCTACAAAGATACCCCAGGTGATAACAAAGCACTTTATATGGCAGCGTATAGATCATCTAAGAAGGTATCAAATACCTTTAGCATTTTCTAGTAGCAAATAAGGGAGCTTATTTGAGCAGTGATTCAGCTTTGAACAAGGGAACAAACTCAGCCCCAAGATGTGAAATCAATTCCTAATAAATTTCCTAGAGAAATGGGCAATTTCCTAAAGGGCACAAAATACTAACTTGTTAAGAAGAGCATTTGAAAAATCTAAAGAGGGATCAACCCTGCCCATTCTGTGGGAAACAGCATGTAGTACAAGGACACCAGGAAAAAGAAGAGGAGGCAGCCAATATGTTGAAGTAGTTTGGCTATTCTGAGTATAAGGAAGCAGAATCTAAAACTGGCAAAACATGGAAAAGAATGTGCATTTTCCAAGGTGGTTGGCATGGTCATAGTGTGTCTTTGTCCTCCACGAAGGCTGGATAGCAGTCTTGCCCACAGACAGTCAACTAAATTAGAGGATCGGATGGACTCTGTTTAACAACACTGTTATTACTCTCATGCTCCTTTTCCACATTCCCTGATGTACAGACCGCATAATTCAGTGATATCCACGAATTGCAGTGGTGTATTTGTTAATTGTCTAAGTATATGAGTTTACTATGTGAGAAGTTCCCTTTGGTAGGTTTATGAGAGGAACCTGAAATCACAGGCCTTTGTTACTGGCCTGACAGTGGCTTAACTTATGGTCACCAGTCAGCTGCCACTCAGGAATGCAATGAAAAAGCTTTTCAGGGAGTATGAAGCAAAGTTGCTACTGAAATATAAGGATTGCATAATATCTATTTACAACCCTTTAAATAAATCCATATTAAATTGAACTTTCCAAGGGAATCAAAATAACAGTTGAGATAAAAAACAGTTCCAATGTTTTCATCTGGTCTGCTTAACATTTTAGTCATCTTGATTATGCAGTTTCTCATTTAAGATTAAGTACTGTATAGTCTGACATGTATTTGACCCTTAAATAATCAGGAATCAGAAGCAAGAGTGCTTCCCAAATAGACTTTACAAAATTAACTGTATGTCCCAATGTAATTGTAAAACCACTCAAAGTCAATATTGCATGTAGAAGCATTCTCTGTTTCCTCTACTGAAAGACAGGCATGTTTTTACTGCCTCATTCACAAAAATTTTGCTTTATATCTTGGTTAACATTATACTTGCTTTTTCTTTAAGTGTAGGCTATATTTATTTATGGAATGAGCAATATGCTAGCTGCATTCTTTAATTTTAATTTACGTGTTTGATGAATTCTGAGGCAGAATACAACATGCTGTCCACTTGTACATCTCTCACCTAAGTCTTCCCACAAAACTTTCTTTTCAGTGAAAAGGTGTAGAAAATTACATGTCTTTATGATTTGCTTTTCAAGAATTGTAATTGCAATTCAAGGATGTCTTTAATATTCCTCTCTGAATAATGAAGAGTATTACTCTTTAATCATTGCTTGATGGATTACAATCAGCATGTCTAGACAAAGTTCATGTTTATCTCCTAGGAAAACTAGCAAGCCAGAGTTATTCAGTTTGTCTGGTTTTAATAAATATTTATTTATTTATTTAACAACGAATGCTTTGAGAGCTCAAAAGTTCACAAGACAGCATTCTTAGATGACAAATAGATCAATAATACTACACATTAAATTACTTTGAGGTATCCTGGAGAGGAAAGAAATCAAGCACTGAGGTAATTAATAGGAATTTTTCTTGTTTTGATTGCATTTGCTTCTCTTATCACATGTACAGAACATTTAAGGATTTCCATTCTATGTATAGAGAATAGAAATATTTCCATATTCCACGTATTTCTTATATTTATTATCTATGATGCCCTAACGCTTTTCTGCAAAGGCATAGGGCAAGGCCTAGCATAAATTCCAGTTATATTTTATTGATTGCTCTGTACATAACAGCTTCGCACAGGGAAATAGAATGAGTCCAATCTAATGCAATCTAATAGAAAGTTTATTTCTAAAGTCAAATGGTTTCTTTTACTGGTTATGACAAAGAATCAAAAGCAAAACCTCTAGCAGTTACTCATACCTCCAGATTTTGCTAACTGTCCTATATTGTAAATCTTGACTCATTTACTTCTTATTGAGCTTCATGACCATTACAGTGTTGGGAAAAAATTCAAAAGCAATTTGTAGATGTCTATAGCTAAAACTTTGCACTTGAGGGTTTTTTTAGTAAAATCTATGGGTGTTCGTTTTCATTTTTCACATGTTCTGTAGTGTTTTTTTCTTTCCTACTTTGGGAATATGAACTAGATGAGCAGACATAAATTCAAAAAAATAAACTCAATGAGCATCATCACATGCTGAGTGTTTAAGTTTGAAGCTTACACTAAGAGTACTTGAGCAAGTTTCTGTGTCCTAAGAAATATCCTTATGTCTATTACAGCAGAGACATTTAAAGAGAGCAGTGTAAGGAATTGCAGGTGATATGCCCTTGCTATAGCACTAGGACATGCATAAAACCTATGTAATCATCAATTTACTGATAATTCCCTCTTCCTCATTCAATTAATTAATAAGACTCTCCACATCCATGCTCTGCTGGTGTATTGTTTCACAACTAACATGGATTGACCCTACATTAATCTGTGTTCTGAATCACAGTATGTGAATAGCTAACATTTGTATTTTTCCTTCTGGTCGATACAGAATTACATGTTTTCCGAGGCAGACTTCTTTTCTTTTTCTTTTCTTTTCTTTTCTTTTTTTTTTTTTTAATGTCACTTCCAATTTTTACTAGCAAGGACATAATATTTTTCTGAAAGTCCCTGAAAGGGTGTCAGGGAGGATACTTGAAAATTTCAAAAAGATACTTGCAATTCACATGTAACTTTAGACCTCTATTGCATCTTTAATCATTGCTAATAGCACTGGGCTTCGATGTCCAAACACTAGATGTGTGTTCATCCATTGTGTGTCTGCAAATAGGGCAAATGCACTAGTGTTTGCACATGTTCTTAGTTTGAAGTTTTCACACCTGCTGTTGATAGAAAATTAACTCTACAGTGGGACTATATTTTATTTTTAGAAAGACACTTTCCTATATAAGGGTGTTAATTCCTTCACTGTGGATGCATAGACCTGAAAAAGGAAAAACACAGTTTAACATTTCAGTTTCAGTTAGGATTTGCAGGGCTTCTGCTCAGAAGGAACAGCTGGCCACAAACAGAGATCAGCTGAGGAGCCGGAATGGCAGTGATACTAAAAATAATGATAGTCCAGAACAGAAGTGCACTCCAGTTTCCTGAATTATGAAATTGTAAGTGGCTGACTTCGTTTTGACTGCTAACAATATTTCAAAGGACAGAAGTTAATTGTGTGCAATGTTAATTTAAGTTTTTAAGAACAATGATAGGATGCAAGGTCTTCAATTCTGCTTTCTGGTTAGGGAAACCCTTTCTGTGGTGGGTTGACCCTGGGCAGCAGCCAAACACCTACCCAGCCCCAGGCTTACTCCCCTCTCCCACAGGATGAAGAGAAAATAGAATGAAGGCAAGAAGACTTATGGATCAAGATAATGACAGTCTGATAAGGAAAACAAAAGCTTTGCACACAAACAAAGGAAATAATAGAAGAATTCATTCACAGCTTCCCATTGACAGGCAGATGTCAAGACACTTTGTGGGAAGCATGGCCTCAGCACACATAATGGTTCCTTGGGAGGACAAATGCTGTAACCATGAATGTCCTCCCTTCTTCCTTCTTTCCTTGAGCTTTTATTGCTAAGCACAATGTCATATGGTATAGAATATACTTTTGATCAGTTGAGGTCAGCTGTTCCAGCTATGTCCCCTCCCAACCTCTTGACCAGCCCAGCTTACCTGCTTTGGGGAGCAGCAGGTAAGAGAGAATGACTTGATGCTGTGCAAGCACTGTTCAGCAATAGCCAAACCACTGGTATGTTATCAACACTGTTTTAGCTACAAATGCAAAGCACAGCACCATACAGGCTACTATGAAGGAAGTTAACCCCGTCCCAGCCAGATCCAGTACAGGGACAGAGAGGTGGCTGTTACTTTGAATCAATGGAGAAACTGAAGTTTCCAGAGCATGGGAGAGATTTGGATTTCCAGCATAGAGACCTGCCAGTCCAAGGAAAAAAAAAAACATCTTCTGCTAGAGAAGAAAACAAGCAATTGGGAAGCTCAGCAACATCAGTAAATTAAACAGCAGCATGAGTATTTCTTGGCATCTGGCCTGACTATATTTCCATTAAGACAGAAGATGATACTGTGCTCCTGTCTAGTGTTCTCTGCCTTGATTGGCTTTGCCTTGATGCTAACACAACAAATCTCTCAAGAATTAGAATATAATTGGTGGTGTTTTATTTGCATCACACCAATAGGCAGTAGCATTTTATACGGCAAACAAAAAATGTCCTGTGATGTTTGCAGTCTAAGCATATACCTATGGAGCAGTCAGTACAGCGCTTGCTGTGAAAAGCAGAGATAACTGATCCAATATCTCACGTACTGGCAGCAATTTCACAGCAGTAGCAGGAATGCAGTGGGCTCATAAATCCCATCATAACCTGATCATTTTTCCTGCTCCAAGAAAGCTGGATCCTTAGGATGTGTGTAATGGGCCCAATTTCTGCTTCCACAGGGAAAAAATGTACCTAAACTTCTTCCCGTCCCAGAACCTGCTTCCATTCTGACAAGTCCTCCAGAAAACTGCCAGACATGCATGAATCACAGAATGGTTGAGGTTGGAAGGGACCTCTGGATGTCATCTGGTGCAACCCCTCGGCTCAGGCAGGGTCAGCTAGGCAAGGCTGTACAGGACTATGTCCACCTAAGTTTTGGTTACCACCACAAATGGAGACTCCACGATCTCTCTGGGAAACCTGCTCCAGTGCTTGACCACCCTCACAGTAAAGAAGTGTTTTCTTGTGTTCAGATGGAGTTTCCGGGTTTGGTTTTTTTTTTATTTGTGGCCATTGCCTCTTTTTCTGCCAGCGGAATACTGAGAAGAGCCTGCCCCCCTCTTCTACGTTCCCTTCCATCAGGAATGTAGATATTTCCCTCTGAGCCTTCTCCTCTCCAGGCTGAACAGTCCCAGCTGTCTCAGTCTCTCCTCATATGAAAGATGCTCCAGTCCTTTAAGAAGGGGCAGGGGGAGAAAGATAACATCTCAATTATAGTAGTACAAGAGCTGGATGCTGTTCATGTTTGTTTTAAAAGATTGATTGGAAAGTCCTTTTCTTTCCAGTACTATGGATTGAAGAAGCCAAACGAAGCTCTAACTTGCTGTTTGTGCATGCTGCTCTACGTACTGTATTCTAACCAACATTTTTCCTCTGCCCATGTTCATGCTCCTAGTAAGTGATTAAATGTTTTCAACAAAATATAAAGAGTGTATTTGTGTGTGCATATTTTTTTAGTAGATCTGAATCACTTTAGCTGTATTTTTGGCAAACTTCATTCACTTCATCTTCTTGGCATTTCATTATATTTTACGATCACAAAGTCAACTCTCCAGCAACAAAGCGAAACATGGCTCTTTGAAATAAATGTTGTCATTAACAAGCCATGCCAGGCGCAGTGACAGATTTGCAGCTGTAATGAATAACATTTCCCGCAAAGTTCTCCTGTCTGACAGAAAAGCTGTGACATTACTGCAGGCAACAGTGTTGGAAACTAAAAGATTGATTGATGCAAGTAGATAATTGAAACCTCAGTACTGTCACATGCATGTCAACCTAACAACCAAGCTACTACTCTAAGATAACATTTATCATGCAACAGCCTCTCCATGAATAACACACACACACAGAGAAAAAACATGAAATATTTCTTAGTGAACATGAGCTACTTGCTGATAATTTATCCTATGTAACTGATAAATTAAGTCTGGGACTCTCAAACAAAAATTAGGTCAGTTACTTCTGGTATCTTAAGTTCCTGGATTCAGTTCAAAGCTGTTGGCAAAAGCCAAGAATACTTAATAGGAGGTGGAGATGAGTAGTAGTGGACCTTTGACATGGTAAGCGATAGCATCATTGTCATGCCTGAGTGCCTTCAGTTAGACGTAATAATCCATATTTATTCCTGCCTAGATAAGTGGCTGACTTTCAGAGGTTCCAGGATTCTAAAAGTTACGAGTAATTAGTATCTATGCAAAAATGTTTAATGTGGTGCATCTAAATGATAGGATGACAGTTTTATTATTGATTTCAATGGACTTCAGATCACCCTCAAATTTAGTGTCATACCTAGAATTAACTTAGATTCCAGATGCCTATTTCAACCTGTCTGTAAGGAGACTTAGAATAGTTTTTAATTATTGTTTTTTCATAATCCCATTAAAGCTTGCAACAGATATTTTCTCATTTAAAATATTTTTTCCTCTTTCACACCTATTACAGAATGTTTTTATTATATGGTTTTCCCTCCAGAAAACTTACAAACTGAATAGCCTCTAACATACATCACCTTTGGAATGATAGGTGTAAAACAGATCCATGTGGATCCATTGGTTTTAGTAGAATCACACTGATTTACGTCATTGAACTGTAATTTATATGTCTACCTAATCTTAACAAATGACTGATGAAAAATACATTGATGTTTACAAAAAGAACATTAGTATATGTGGCATTAGCAAATTATCACATTGCAAAAGATCTAATGTGGAAAAAGTCACTGACAGAAATTCCAGGTAAAGAGGACTGAAACCATACATGTAAATCAGAAATAAATTTTAAAAAAAATATTCCCTTTGTTTTTTTCTGACACTTTTACAGTAAATTGATTAGTTAATACTAAGAAAAAAAACTAAAAATACCAACCTGCTATGTTTTTATACCAGAAACTAAGAGTAATTCCCGTAATAAAATGTGGAATGAAATAATAGTCCAGATCAGTTGTATAGATTTTACCCTTCTACTGATGCTAAATGTAATATATTTTACCATTTGTCATGATTCTATCATTTATTTACCACTATTCTACATACAGCTCTGACAGGAACAGCCCATAAGATGGGTTAAATTGTCAGCCTCTGCTGAGAATCTGGCCTGTCTCTTTCTATTTTATTTTTGTCTTTTACTGATTCTCTCTCTAGACATAGCTTTCCTCAAGTTCCCCTCAGGCTTTTTCCAATCTCCTTAAGTTTTTTTCTTTCTCTTCTCTCCACGAGCTTTGTTTCAACTGTTCCGACAATCTGTGGACTGATTCCTGCAGTTCTTAAGCATTCATCATGTTCTCAGGAGCAGCTTTGGTTGACTTCACCAGAGGCAGCACAATTTCGCCCTGTGGTTATTCACTTTTCCTTACGTCTCTTTTCCATTTCATTTCATTGACTGGAAATTTGATTCATTTTTTTTCTGCTCTGGCCTGGCTTCTTTCATTCCTGCAATTCTTCTCTGCTGCCTTTATTCTTTGTTGGTTTTTTGTCTCTCCTCTCCTACTGGCAGAGTAAGAGAAGAGCAGTGAATTAGGAAGCAGTCCTTTGTTTGAGTAGGACCTCTAAGAGACAATGAAAAATACTGCTTGGACTCAGGAAAGAATTAGGAGCCATAGAGAAATTTCTTTCAATGAAATTTCTTACTTCCCAACTTTAAAAGCAGACCAGCCATTAAGATATTCAATACAATGTTTAATGTGCTTGGTTTTTTAAGGATTTTTTAATTTCTTTGCTTGTTTTTTACAAGCAGGGAGTTACAACTGCTTTCACTTTGACTCTGCTTAGATTTAATTTCATTCAGTACATTTTAGTTCATGCTCAGCTAAAAACGTCTCTAAACTTAAATCAGATTTTAATATTAAGAAACTGAATTTAAAGATGAGAACTGAAATTAAACAAAAAAAAAAAGCTTCCTTTTTGCATCCAATATTCATTTAGTTATTTTACACTCTGATTAATTTTTCTGAAGTTTCTGTATGTCAGAAAACTGTCAGAAATTTGTTTTTATGAACAATCTATTTGAGTTAACTCAGATTAAATCTTATAACAGGATCAAGGTACTGCTGCAGGGCTCAGTCTCAGCTGGCTTTGATGCTTCGCTGGACATCATAAGTCCCAGCTCCCTGACTGGTCCTATTCTTCAGTTGCAAATCTGCAGGTGGAGCGGGAGGCATCCTTCTGGGGCCACCAGCTCCCAGCCTTCACCATCATGGCAGTCTCCATTTCCCAACCCAATAAGCACAAAGACTATCTTCTTCTCCTTCAGTACAGTTGGGGGGTTCAGACTCTTGAAGCTGCAGTGTCTCAGAGAAGATCCAGCCGCTCTCTTTCTTGTCATCGCTGATACTGCACAGTGTGCTGACCTCCTCCCACAGCTCTTTTACTCGGTGGCAAAGATCCTCCACCAGCAGTACTTAGTCACGCAAATCTGCAGGGAAAGTAAAATAGATAGCAACAGCTAAGGCAAAACAGGAAATGCTACGTTTTTCACTGCAGGGGGTGAAAAACTTCCCTTGAACTCTCTTCTCCTCTGCAGAGACTCATTATATGGACTCACAGGATGTGCTGTGGAATATCCTGTTCCTGTGAGTATACTCTAATTCCTTAATTTCTATGCGAAACAGTTTCTAAATGGCAACAATACATGACACTAAAAGTATGATTGGTAGTTCATATTTTTAAATAGGAGACTGCAAGTGAAAAAATATAATTCTACATAATTGCTATGAGACAATATGCACACTATATTTGTAAATAACATATTTGAATACATAGTGCAATGGTCATTAGAAAAGCTCATTTCATAATGTGTTCCTATCAAAGAGGCAAACTATGAAAAGGTGAGAGTAGGAATCTCTCCTCTTTGCCTTCCTGCAAAGAGGCTGGTTTGACCTCAGTCTTTGTATTCCCCTTACATTTCAAGTGATTACCCAAATCTTCCACCATCTGCTCATTGCCAGCCCTCAAACCAGTAAAAAGCAGCCAGCTTTCCTAGAACTAAACCATAAAATGCCAAATGCCATAAGAGACATAAAGCTTCTTTATGAAAAATGCAATGCTACATACCAAGCAGAGTAACACAATAAATAAATAAATAAATAAATAACTCCACCAGAAATTAACTCTTAATGCCATTAAAGTAATGAAGCATAAGGTCAAAGGAAAGAAAACGGGATTTAAAATTAGTATTTTCACTGCGATGATGGAACCACTGCTGAGACCCCTAATCCTTTCATGCTGACAGACCCATTATCTGCAATTATTCTTTATTCAAGTGTAAACCACCATTATGCATGGAGCTGTTGCTGCTGCAATAAAAATTTTAAAAATCCCTGTACTGTAAGAAGCAGCTGACTTCACCAAGCTGCAGGGATCTACTGTAAAAATATATCCTTCCATTTGTAATCATAACTTAGGTCTTATTGTGTTCTTTTCAAGAAATGCAAATAAAACATTTGAAGCCTCTGCTTGAATCACAAATTTGCACCAGGGGTTAGAGTCCAAGTTTATATATCTATATCTATATCCATATCCATACCCATATCTATATCCATGTATGTATATAACATTTCTTCTGTAATGTGTGGCCTCATGTGAAGCTCATTTTTGAAAAGCAGTAAACAAAGATGGGTGTTGTGTTCTGTAGTAGACATAATGCTTTTGAGAGTTTTCTGTTGTGAAGAGCTGGTCCTGTCTGCTTCCATCTCCTGCAGAGAGGAGAAAGAGTTGCAAGTTGTGCTGAAAAATGAAAGCAAGGCTTCTTCAAATTATCAGTAAACTCACTAATTTCTAGTCCTGACCTTAAAAAGGTAATTATCTAAAAAATGTTTGAAATCAAGGGCCATATTCTATGTGAAAGTTATTGACGCTTCAATACAAAATGTTTTACAAACTTAGGAGCGACTGAAGAAATTTGCTTTCAAAGAAATCATTGGCTTACTTATCTAGAGGAATTGCCAAGCATTAGAGAATTTATGAATTTTTTTTTTTTTTAAAAAAGGAGAGAGACATCTTATTCCTGTCACACTCCTGATCAGGGTGAGAAATGCTGATCTGGGAGTCTTTTTGGTTCTACTATACACACTAGGAGTGAATCAGTTGTCCATTGCAGGGACAGATGCCATTGTGAAAACAGGATAGAGATTTCACTGTGGCTTGCCTGGTAGGATGAGCTGATAAGTGCTGGCAAGGGCTACAAGAAGACTCTCTAGATGGTACTGGAGAAAAACACGTGGAGAAGTAGAATAGAAAAGGAAGACAGCAATGGCTGCAATACGATCCGTACCACACAGGCCTGGCATTTCTCCCTTTTTCTCTGGAGAAAGCTTGCTGGTTACATGCTCTAACATGTCGCATGGCATAAACATCATGAGATCAGAAGCCATATAAACTAAATGTAGGACCACTTGGCTACCTTTGACTCCAGTTTGTATTGAAGTTCTAGCATGTCTGACACGGCAGCATTCAGTGGCGGCGTGACTTCTTTCAGGCCATGATAGCCTACTGTTAGTCTCCACTCTCCGTTAGACTTTCGCACTGGCCATATGAGACTATTAAAGCGTGAGTGAGTCTTGCTGATCACTCCTTGGCTCTCCAGTCGATGAATCAGCTTATGGATGGGAATCAGGGAGTCTCGGTTGGTGCAATATTGCCGCCGGTGCACCATTGTGATAGTGATTGGCACCTGTTGTTCTTCGACCCTCAGCAACCCCACAATGGAAGGGTCCTTCGAGAGACCGGGCAGGGTAGACAGCTGTTTAATATCCTCTGTCTCCAAGGCAGCTATACCAAAAGCTCACCGGTACCCTTTTATGTCCTTGAAATACCGTCTCCTGAGGTAGTCTATGCCAAGGATGCACAGGGCCTCTGGGCCAGTCACGATGGGGTGCTTTTGCCACTCATTCCCAGTTAGGCTCACTTCGGCCTCCAATACAGTCAGCTGTTGGGATCCCCCTGTCACTCCAGAAATACAGATGAGTTCTGCCCCTTTATAGCTTGATGTCGTTAGGGTACACCGTGCACCGGTGTCCACTGGAGCCTTATACTCCTGTGGGTCTGATGTACCAGGCCATCGAATCCACACAGTACAGTAAACCTGGTTGTCTTTCTTCCACCTGGCTGGAGGCAGGGCCCCTCTAGTCCTGGTCATAATATTCATTACTCACTTCTTGTAAATCCGAATCATTATTTTATTTGTCCCTTTATTAAGATCAGAAGTAAAATCATCCCCTCTACACTGTCTGGGGAACTGCTCACTGGAAACTGGAGCAGCAATTTTCCTGGAAGAACCCCCTTTTTTGATTGTTTTTTCTTGCAACTCACGTACCTGTGTCTCTAGGGTCAAGGTAGATTTTCCATCCCACTTCCTCTTGTCCTCTCCATGGTCATGCATGTAAAACCACAGGGGGGGACCATGGTATGTATCCACCATACCCTCTCTCTTGAGCAGAGGGACACTTACTCCTAATGGCTGAGATATTGGTCCATACAGGTGGGGAGTAGGACATATCCTCTTTGAGTTGCTGGAACTCCCAGGACAGTTTTTCAGACAGTTTTCCACAGCCGAGACACAGGACTGTAGGGAGGAAGAGACTTTCCTTGTATTGCTGGAGTTGACCAGCCAATTCATGCACCATTTGTCCCTCTCCTGTTTTCCAGGTCAGTACGGCCAGTGAGTTTGCATGCGACAATGATGCTCTCCATACAAACTTCTGCCACATGGGTCGTGTGCACCTGACTTCATCTGGATAACTGCTTGTTGTCCAGGTCATCATAAATCACCTCCAGCACAGCTAATTCCCTCAGGTACTGGATATATCTGTCCATGGTAGTCCACTTGCCTGGGTGACTTATAACATCTTCCTTGAAGGGATACCTTTCCTTCATGCCTGACAGGAGTCGCCTCCAGAGGCCGAGGGCTTGCGCCCCTTTTCCAATCACTTTGTCAATGCCCCCTTCCCTAGAAAGGGATCCCAGCTGCTTGGCTTTCCTACCCTCTAATTCCAGGCTACTGGCCCTGTTATCCCAGCATCGGAGCAGCCAAGATGACAATGTGTTCACCTGGATGACAACTGAAATCTTTTCACATATCTTGCAGCTCACTCAGGGATAGGGATTGGGTGGTTACCATCTCATTTATGGGTTCTGCCTGTCCTTGTGATGGCCCTGGCTCATCCTCTTCCCTTGCTAAATGTGCTGATTTTCTTGTTTATTTCTTCTTGTGTATAGAGGCGACTGATACCTGCACGGGTTGGTTCTCTGGTTCAGCCGCAGTGCCTGTTGCAGGGATTGGAGTAGCTGCAGTGCCTGTCACTGAGGTTTGAGTAACCATAGCGCCTTTCACTGGGGTTGGAGTAGCCACAGTGCCTGTCACAGGGGTTGAAGTAACCACAGTGCTGTCGCCAGGGTTTGAGTAGCCACAGTGCCTGCCATGGGGGTACATCTCTGGATGGTATTCTTAAACAGTTGTTTAACCCTAAACAAGACCTGAACCACATTCAGGAGGCAAAGCAATAGGAACATACTAGTTTGAACATCCCAAGGACATTCAAAATTCTCAAGAGCTGTTGTAACTAGCCTGAAGGAGAAAGGAAAGGTGAAGGAGCAGGGGAAAAAGTGTCCCTCCCCTTTTCTCCCCCATAGTTTGGTTCTCCGAGGAGAAAATGTAAAGAGTTTAACTATTTTGATAGATGGCTCCCAAAGTACACAGGTGATGGCAATGCTGAGTAAAAATACCAGATTTGTCACACAAATAATAATTTTATCATACTATAAGCCAGTGTTACACAGTACAGCAAAGTGATAATCTTAATCCAACTCCTGGAGGTGATAAACAGCACATAAATACTGATAAACAGTATATATGGCAAGTAAGGTGTTACATAACAGAACTGAGAACAAACACAACAACTTTGAGAGCAAGTAAATCAACATTGTGACCAGCGACTGCTAAACTAATATAGTGAATGTTTATAACAAATTTGTTTTAACATGCTCTGGTCAGATCTCCTGTTATCTCAACCCTTTGTGCCCCACATTGGGCACCAAAAAGGACTGTTGTGGTTTAACCCAGCAGGCAGCTAAACACCACACAGCCATTCGCTCTGAATCTGAATCTGAATTCTCTCAGTGCCAGGAGGCACACAAGGCGCGAACATCGTTCTTCCACTTCAATCAGTCTGCGGCTGCGTGCTCTGGAGTCAAGGGCCACAGCGCAGTCTTCTGTTGTTTTTTTCCTCAAGACACGACCAATCCAGTTCCATCTCCTCCTCCTCACTTCATTACTGATTTTCTCCATCTCAAAGTTGATGCTCGTCGTTTCTACAACTTTTTATTTTTTTTTTCCGGGAAGAGGTAGTTGGCCTCCTGCCCAACCCCCATGACTTGGAGGGCCAGTGGTTTTTCTGTCAGGGTGGCCTTCCCTTAGGCTGCGTTGGTTCACAGCACCTTCTTCAATTTTATCCGGTGCACCCTCCAGAGAGGGATCCCCTATCCACCACCCAGGGGACGTGCCTTCTAGCCGTGCAGCCCCAGCCGAAGGAGCCATTCGCTCACTCCTCAAGAATCGGGGGGGGGGGAAGTAAAATTCGTGGGTTGAGATAAAGACAGTTTAATAGGACAGAAAAGGAAGGGGAAAAAAAAAAAATAATAATAGAACATACAAAATAAGTGATGCACAATGCAATTGCTCACCACCTGCAGACTGATGCCCAACCTGTCCCTGAGCAGTGGTCATCAACCCCCCAGCCAACTCTCCCCAGTTTATATACTGAGCATGACGCCACATGGTATGGAATATACCTTTGGCCAGTTTGGGTCAGCTGTCCTGGTTGTGTCCCCTCCCAGCCTCTCGCTGGCAGGGCATGAGAGGCTGAAAAGTCCTTGACTAGTGTAAGCACTAGTTAACAACAACTAAAGCATCAGTGGGTTACCAACATTATTCTCATACTAAGTCCAAAACACATCAGAAAGAAAATTAACTCTATCCCAGCTGAAACCAGGACAGACATATTGCATCAAAATTAATGCAGGTAAAAGGATTATAAGCAACTCTGGAAAAGTTATAAACTGAAGAAGTAAGGCTGCCATTTACCCTGTTCAAAATTTCAGCTTTATGATGCAAAGTTTTTAAATTTACAATCTAAAGACACAGCCTTTGCCTGATTTTACCCTTATTGAGTCTGCAGGAAGGGTGAGGATGCCAAGAGTGGACCACCTCCTAACCCTTGTTCCTTGTGTCCAGCACAGTGGTAGCACCAGCAGCAAGACCCCATTCAGTCACAGAAAGGCACCGAGGTACCGCTGTGTGGAGGATGGCATTCACATGCACGCACGCAGAGCTTGTCCCTTGGGTAGATGTGATGGAAAGATGATGTGGGCTTCATGCAGATGGTGTCTCTAAAGAGCTTGACTCAAAAATGTTGAGAAGTCTCGCCCAAGCAGCTTATAACTTAGTCATACACAGGCATATTTTCACCAACTCAGAAGAAACCCCATCCAAGAGTCCATGGCATCCAGTTCCTCTGTCAGAACCAAATACATTGGAGACACTAAAGATTTTCAATGAAACAAGTAAGAATAATTTAACAAGCAAAGCAACATACTCTTTTCTAATCATACTTCGGAAAAAAACTGAATTTTTGTGAAACTACTTCCAAAAAGCTTTGTTCTGAAACCCAGATTTCAATCTAAGTTTAGTAGAGTTAAAGTAAACCAAATATGGGGTTTTACACTGGAAAGTATCAGGCAGCCCAAACAGGCTGAATCTGCGTTTCTTCTGTCAAAAAACTGTCAAGGTAAGAAACCAAAAGGAAAAAAACAAGGGGAATTAGGCATCTTAGTACTTTTATACTTCTTAGACCTTCTTTTCTGGAATATATGGCCTTTAGCAGGACAGAGATATTTGGACTTTAATGTACTTCCTACAATTATTAATGGGCAGTGGAAACAGGAAGGCTATGGATATGGCATTCAGTATTCTGGCTTTAAAATATCTACAAACACTATGTTAAACATGGTATCTATTTAATTAGTGTAGATCTGAATCTATCACACCCATCTCCCGAGCACCTTTGCTGCTGAACAAATTGCTTGTACTGCCTTCTCACTGGAAGAAAGGCTATTGCTATAGTAGCCACACTGACATGAGATATCATTTTAAAGGGAAATAGCCTGTACAGCAGGTGTACTTTGAATTGTTCACTTTAATTTTTCTTACATTTTCAGAGGGTAAAGGCATTGCTGGGTGTTTTAAATGTAAACCATTCACAGAAAGGAATATGAAATTCAATCCTTTTTGGGATAATATGATATGATTTCACAATTCTTAAAGCAATGTCTAACAGGTCAAGCAAGTGTGAAAATTGTAAAGGTAACACATCAGAAATAGGAGTAACAGCAGTAGCCAAATGGAAAAACAGCAAAAAGAGATAAAAGATGCACTGGGTAATTTATACAATAGATGTAATTTCTGGTAGATTAACTGAGCAATTTATACATGCAGTTCTGTGAAAATCCAGAGTAATCTTTCTGTTAACTTCAAAATTCTTTTTTGAAATAATTGCTGAAATACTTTCTTAGCAATTTTGCATACTGTGTCTTGCACATTTCCTTCCCAGTTACACAGTTAAATTACACTGCATTCTAGGCTTTAGTATTTTCTATATTGAAATGGAAAATACAGAAATATATTTTTTATATGGAGGGGATATACTTTGGAAATACAATATAACATTTCAGAATATTGGTTTCTTACAGAATTGTTTCCAGTAGAAGTGCTGCACCCGGTCACCCATGTGACCTGTGGTTGAGTTTTGGACCCCGTGGGGTGTGGCTTCACCCAAGGAGTGCTGGTGAGGGTGGCTGCGAGAGATTCCAGTGAGAGCCTGATGGAGTCATCACAGCAGTGTTAGTAACACAGGGAGTGTAGAACAAACAGAACAAAACGAGAGCAATGACAGGTTTGATGACAAATAAGCATGTGGCTTTCATATGCATAAAGTTTTCTTAGAGTCTTTTCTCTCTCCCATCATCTCTTTCGTTCACCATCGCCACTTGAGTATTTCCCTATCAATCAAAACCTTTGTATTGACTTTGTTTTAGCATCTTTCATTTTTTTTCTTGTGGTGTGGTTTGATCTTCCATCCTAAGAAATAGTCATGTTAACCCATGTCATCTGCTGTTATATTTATCTCAAATATATTGTAGGAAAGAAGAAAACACAAACTCATATTTCAAGGACTTAATATTTCATTGATTTTACTCTCACAGTGTAAACTGGGAATATTAAGATCTTAGGGAGCTGATTGCTCAGTATAGCAGTTTATTATTTGCACATCTATGATTTATAGTGCCTTCTTATATCCACTGCACTTTTATTACCAGTCATTCTCAGACAACAGCTTTTTCAAAATGCTCTACAGAACCAGGTTGTTTTCTGAAACACAGTCAGCTGCAGTAGCTGAGAAATCAAACCTGACCAGGATATTTTCCGAATTAACTAACACTGAAGTAGATGCAATTCCAAAGCCACTTAGAGGCAACTGCAGCTGCTAAATATGAAAAAAAAAAGGGTGTGATGCATCTGAGATAAGAGATGAGTGAACTGAGTGAGGCCCTAGATGGTGTTTTGTTGCACAGCTAAAAAAATTTAGTAGCTGGCCTTCCTTATGCAAGGGCTTAATTACCTAGAAGCACTTGGGCTCTGGGTGTCTGCAGGAACAGCTCTCCCAACAGCCACTGCCACAAGCCTGGAGGCTGCAGGGACTGCCAAACTTCAGCTTTGCCTTCAGCTGCTCCTCACCTCATCCATGTACCTTACCGTAGCCCAAAACTCTGGAAGAACAACAGCACGCTGTAACCATCCTTTCAAACATCTTGCTCAGCCCATCTACGAGGCTACGTGGAGTTTCCACAGCCTCTGCTGCCGTATCAGGGGAGTGGGCCTAGGGTGAACAATTCTCAGTCTTTCTTGGCAAGATGACAAAACTACTGAAATTAAGAAACTTCTTTTCATGCCAATGGCCCAGAATGCCTGACAGCAACAGAAAAGGCTGAAGCAGCTTTCTGCCATAACATAACTGTTCCTGGATAGCTGAAAACCATTTCTTTTCCAAACGTGGAAAAGCAACATGAAAAATGTTTCTTTTCCAAACATTGTATGACAGAAGAAGAAAACCATTTCACATCACTGTTGTATCTCAAGGGACTGCCCTAATATTAACCATTCTGGCAGGCTTCATACTCTGGATGCTCAACGAGCTTAACTTTATATTACACATTTTAGCTATGCAGCTTAGAGAGAGGTGACTAAAAGTTATAAATCTTGTAGAACAGCACAAAAAAGGGTACAACTATGTGAGCTAAATGCTGCTTCGCAAGTATTTGACTGACTGATATTCATCCACCAGCTGGGATCTGATAGCTTCTTTGAAGGAAGACACAGTCAGTCAATTTGTCTGGCACCCTGTGTTACTCCCTTTCTCCAATTTAGTCTCAGTTGTTTCCACTAGCTGAAGGAATAGAAGCTACAACACAGTTGCTTAATGCCTAGAACAAAAATGAAAAAAAAAATCATTTAAACTTTTTCTTTATTCCTTTTTCCCCCAGAGGCAACGAGGAAGAAGGGATTTCCTGCAAGCCCTACAGGTAACTTCTTTTTGAACCAATAGAAGCAAAGATATAAAATCTTAGTCAACTCACAGTCTACAGGGAGAAAATTACTCTCTCCTATTAGAAAGTATGGAAATCCTACTACATCTATTAAACAGCCTATCTTGGAGCAACCTTTTAGGAGAATACTGTCTCCTGAGCTTTTACTTTTTGAAATTCTTCCAGGGCACTTCATTAACTTGGCTCTCTCTCCCTTCCTGCAATTCATGCATCAGTTGCCATCTAATACTGAATAATTTTGTCCTGTTACATGTTTTCTCATTTGGAATTATGTTCTGCCACAATCTGTGTTAGTTTCTGCAAGAAACTACTGTACTAAATTGCTGCTGTGACACGATCCCTTTCTTGTTAAATGAAGGTCAAGAACAGACTCATCTGTTTTTTTCTAAACGACTCTACTTAATTGCTCTTCCTTTCCACATTGATTCTGTGAAGGGATTCCAATTACATCACCTTATTGTGGGATGTACTGCAGTGGATGGCAGAGCCCAGCTTTGCAGGTATCTTCTGGATTAGTGGGTCTTCATCAATGTAACTAGGACATAGTTTTCTACGGTATAGTTCAGATGCACTAGTCCATCTTAATATTAAGAGAAATCACCACTACAGTTCAAGTCATGCAACTTCCAGTTCCTTGTTTGCCTTTTTTAAAATCATCCTTGGAACAGGGAGAACGGGTGGCAGAGAGGTAAGAATGGTATTTCTTAGATGACCATTGAACACATTGTAATGAAACAATGAGAGCAAAAACCCAGACCAAGGATCATAGATTTTAGAGTATTTTGTACAAACCACATTTCAGACTTCATAATAGTATAAGCTTTTCTAATAAACAAATTTAATTTACAGCAAGCTAGCAGATCAGGGATTGAGCTTTTGAAGCAATTTTTTTCAGTCATTCATTTGCAGATTTGTTTACCTTTGGATGAAACTAACCTGGGAGATGACTCCCAAGAGTGCTATTAATAATGGATACTTACTGCAGAGTCTCAGATTAGAGAAAATTTGCAGTAAAGGCCCCAAGTAATGTGGATGTCGGGTTTTGCCTTCGGATTCTTTTGCATTGCACCACCCAGCTTACTAATGTAGACACAGCCTTTTTGTGCAACAGTCTAACAACACAGTTAATATTAACTGTTAAATTTAAAAACACAGGCACTACCTGAACAAAACCCACTGTACAGTTCCCATAGTTCTTTCAAATTTACACGTCAGTATTTGATAAGAAAGAGGAGAATAAATGAAACAGTGGGGAAAGAAAGTAAAAAGTTGCAGTTGAGTTCCACGTTTATGGTCCAGGCAGTTGTTTCTCTCTGTGCAGAGCTCAGTAAGAGTTTTACTCGTGAAATAAAATTAGATCCAAAATGTCTAATAATCTATCTAAATGGGAAAGGAATCTTATCTCAAACTCTATAAAGAAAGGAGACCACAGGAGAAAAAGGAGCATCTGAGCATGGAACAAAACTGTGCTGTAGGGAGAGAGCCAATAATACATACAGCAAGCACTTTATACCTTTCATGAACTATGCAGTCCAAAATCAAAACCCTTGCAGTAGCCTTTCTTTTAAAATGCCATGTTCTTTTCTAGATCAGTGTTGCTCATTTGCATTTGAGAAAAATTGAGAATGCAGATGGTACAGAGAGTTGGTTGGTGGTCCTTTATCAGCTGAAAAGTAAGTCTAAGCTTCTATAACAATTAACTGTTCAATCAAGTGAAAACCCTTTCATGTGGTAAAATCCTTATAATTGCAAATCCTAATCATAAAATTGGACAGTAGGAGTGACTGTCCCACAGAGGACTTTAAATACAGCTTTTAATAAATGCTATATCCAAATCGCTAAAACCATAAGTCATTGTGGTCTCCCCACTGGTCTGGTAAAAAGAAATGGTCAACATCATGAATATTATAACAGAGATTTATTTCTAAATCTTCACATTCTTGCTCACTTTCTCTCTCCAAGGGCTGACAAACAATACAATAAACAACTTTAGTGCTGAAAGATTTTTGTGAGTAAATAAAGCAGTAAAGACTAAGGATTCTTAGCTGTTCTGAAGTAAAGGCGGAATTTCTTAAGGTTAAAGGATTCATATATAAGCCACAAAGTTGATGTCATACAAGAAGGATTTGAAAAGGAAAGGCTCGCCATTATCACTGCCTTGTCCTGAGATCAGGTCTGTGCATGCTTTGTCTAGTCTCTAGTTATTTTTGGTTATTCTGACAACTAACTGATGGACCTGTTTTAGGGGCTATGAATACTATTTGTCTTTGTTATGGATGAGGTCCCAAAGACATCTCACATCTTGGAGGGATTCCCATCAAGCTATTAAGAATATTTCTGTGACAGATTGTCTCAAATGCCTTGACCTAGAAACTGGCCAAAGGTAAACAGTGAAATTATATAATTGTTATAGTATAGAATTAGGATGTATTTTTTAAAATTTGCTACATGCATTTTAAAATAAATATATTAAAATCTATTATTGTATATGAAATCTTATTTACTTGTTTTTAGACAGCATTTAAGAATGGTCTGGAGAAAAAAAAAAAAACAACATGGGTTGTTAGACATTAAAGGCATGGGTCTAGATAGTGTTTTTTAGTAACTAGTGATACTTTAAATAATGGCATCTACTTTATTTCCCTCAGGAGATAGTCTCTTCCAAATTGCAAATCTGATTATGTTTGGATCGAAGCCTGGAAATTCACTTATATGCTCTTTCCTGATCAAGCGGCTGCAGACTGCTGGTGGAAGGTTCAACCAGTAGCAAAGCTGAGCACTTGTCTCAGAGACACACACATGCAGAGGACACAGGGACATGTGGAGGACACCAACATGGCCAGTCACAAAGACTACCAGACAAGGTGCTGCCTTCAACAGCACCCACATACAAGGCTCACATAAAACACAAGCACAGACATCCACGTCTGCTCCTCCTCTTCAGCTGGCAGAGACTGAAGGCCACTAGCACAGGCACACACATGGCACTCACCAGGTTCACAGGCACATGCACATTCACAGATTCCCCCGAGTACCAGCATGGTTCCTGTGTTCACCCAGCACCCCTGCCCTGATGTCAGCCCCTCTTACCCGCCCCACAGGTCCCTGGCTCACCAGCTGGACCAGCTCAGTCCTCACTGCAAACGCGCAACACTGCCACACTCCTCCCACAGGCACCTATGAATACCTCAAATCCTCATGTTGCTCTCCTTTCCCCTTTAGAAAAGCGAAATATGGAGTTACAAAGTTCAGGTTGTCCCTCTCCAAAGCTGTGCCTGAAACCCATCAGCCAGTATCTGGAGACTTTTGATCTTTGGCATTGCCTCTGTTATCCCTTGCCTACCAGGTTTGTGTCATTGTACATTTTTGTGTATCATTTCCCCCTTTACTTATTACCCCTTTTACATTTAATTGGCTTTCCTTGACTGGATAACCTTAATGAATCAGATGCTCTAACCTTCCATGTACCCTTACAGTACCCCTCAGCTCCTCATCCCCAGAGTGACTTGTGAGTTCTGGGACAGGAAAGACTGCAGCAGAGAGGAGCAGAGCCACCCACCCCAGGTCTCCTCTTTTTCTTAGGTTGGACACAGCTCTGATCAGGATACAGCCTCCTCTCACAGCTTTGGTATTTCACCCTTGAGATCGGTAATGACCACTGCACCAAAAGACATGGGGCATGTTCCCTTAGGCATGCTCACCAACTTTCCTGCTCCCTCTTCCCTTGTGATCATTCTGCATGCAATTAGAAACCTGGATGCTTGAAACCACATGGCAAGGCTAAGCATACACCACTGAAATCTGGCAAGAAGTTCTCTGTCCTGGTTTCAGCCGGGATAGAGCTGATTTTTTCTTCCTAGTAGCTGGTATAGTGCTGTGTTTTGGATTTAGGATGAGAATAATGTTGATAACACACTGATGTTTTAGTTGTTGCTGAGCAGAGCTTACACCAGTCAAGGACATTTCAGCTTCTCATGCTCTGCCAGGTGCACAATAATCTGTGAGGGAGCACAGCCAGGGGGGCTGACCCAGACTGGCCAAAGGGCTATTCCATACCATATGACATCATGCTCAGTGTATAAGCTGGGGGAAGAAGAAGGAAGGGAGGGATGTTTGGAGTGATGGCGTTTGTCTTCCCAAGTAACCGTTACACGTGATGGAGCCCTGCTTTCCTGAGGATGGCTGGACACCTGCCTGCCCATGGGAAGTAGTGAATGAATTCCTTGCTTTGCTTTGCTTGTGCGCACGGCTTTTTCTTTATGTATTAAACTGTCTTTATCTCAACCCATGAGTTTTCTCACTTTTACTCTTCCGATTCTCTCCCCCATCCCACCAGAGGGGGAGTGAGCAAGCGGCTGTGTGGTTGCATAGTTGCTGGCTGGGGTTAAACCACGACATTCTCACAGTGGGGTCTGGCCAGCAAAAGGATTTTGAGTTCATCAGCGAAGAAGCCATTAGGGTCACTAGTTAACAACATCATTATTGTTATAAGTAAAATAAAACTATCACCATTTTTTATTTTTCATTTACATTTTTGAATAATGATACTAGATTTAAAAATTGGCTGTCATGCAACAGAGCCTAAGAAGATTAGCATAGTTATCTAGAGAGGCTTACAGATGCTGTTTTGTTTCAGCTCTTCAGCAATGATAAATGTTAACTATTTACAAGTGGTAGCACTCACTCTTCTTGTGTAGTACAGTTTCATTAATAAAGGCTAGTATTTCAGATTCAGACTTGTCAGAAATTCTGAAGACAAAGCTCAGCTCTGTCACAGACATTAATGTTGCATTGGGCAACCCTTTGAGATGGCTTTTAATAAAATCTTTAGGTGACACTACAGACTTTTAGGATTCCTCCCAATTGCCAATTTTCAAGGTTAAAGGAACTTCATTTTAATGTTAAAGGGCTTTGACAAAGGCTTAATTTTTACTCACTGCTTCAATTTAAATCAACAGCATTCATTCATCTCTCTTTACAGATGTTTCTGTTAATATTTTATGACACTTAGCAGAAGAAGGATGTAGATTCTGGTTTTTATTTTTTGTAAGCTTAGTTATATTCCTCTGTCACTTACTACATTTCAATACTGACTTTGTAAGCACTTTAAAAAAAAGTCTGACTTGGCCATCATCTTTCTTTTCTGTCTTCTTTTGCTGAACTGCTGTGTTTGTTTGCTTTTTCTGAAACAAAACACATGCTTCAAGCTGTTGCCACAAAAGACAGAGGAAGTACAAAACCTATTCCACTTTGTTAGCACTGTAAGTCAAAACCATTTTAACCTGCTGTTCAGCTTCCAAGCTATGTTATTAAGTCTAAAATGTTATATGATGTATTGTATATTATCGTATGCTGTTTTGATTTTTTTTTATAATTTCTTGCTTCTCTAACTAAATAACAGCTGAGAAAGATCAGGAAGCTTCCAGATTGACTTGAGTTCTCAGGTCATTGTCACAAAGGCTTCAAAGTTTGTCCTGGTTTCAGCTGGGATAGAGTTGATTTTTTCTTCCTAGTAGCTGGTATAGTGTTGTGTTTTAGATTTAGGATGAGAATAATGTTGATAACACACTGATGTTTTAGTTGTTGCTAAGTAGTGCTTACACTAGTCAAGGACTTTTCAGCTTCCCATGTTCTGCCTGGTGCACAAGAATCTGGGAGGGGGCACAGCCAGGACAGCTGACCCAGACTGACCAAAGGGCTATTGCATACCATATGACGTCACGCTGAGTACATAAACTGGGCGGAGTTGGCCGGGGGGCAGCAATTGCTGCTCAGGGATGGGCTGGGCATCAGTCGGCAGGTGTTGAGCAATTATATCATGTATCACTTGCTTTGTATATTATTATTGTATATTACTATTATTGCTATTATTACTATTATTACTATTGTTACTATTATTACTATTATTATTATTAGTACTACTACTACTATTCTATTTCATTTTACTTCAATTATTAAACTGTTCTTATCTCAACCCATGAGTTTTTCTGACTTTCACCCTTCCAATTCTCTCCCCCATCCCACTGGGGTGAGGGGAGTGAGCGAGCGGCTGTGTGGTGCTTAGTTGCCGGCTGGGGTTAAACCACAACAAAGTTACTGTGGATAACTGGAACTGTAAATCTTGGCTGTTCTTGCAGAATGTTTGTAATCTTTCAATTTAACCTTTCAAAGTCATGGTAGGATTATGTTTTAAGCATCCTTCTAAACTCTCGTCAAGATGTTTTATAGTTTCATTGGGGAACCCAGTGTTATGTCAACAAGCACCACCTATTCGTTATCATGGTGTTAGCATTGCTAAGTCTAAAAATCACAAAAACTTTAAAAAGTTCAACATTCTCTAGATTTGTTAGGTTAAGTTAGAATAGAGGAGAAAAACTGTTCTGTTTCTTTTTGTTAGGGATTGCCAAATCCAGTAGCCTGACAGAGGTGAGGTTGCCACAGCTCCATGTCCCCAGGCCCAGCCACTGGTGAGGCTAAGTATGTATTCCCAAGAGGCACTGATACACACATGCACACAATACATAAATACACACAGAAACGGACAGCCTCACACAAAAACAGGACCATTCAGTGCTCACACAAACACAAACATCACTAATGGCTTCATCCTGTTCCTCTCTCTGGTCAAAACCAGTAAAAACCCATTAGTGGAAAGTATATACATTGCCTCATGCACCGACATATATATGCAAACAGGTTTCTCCAGTAGCTAGCCCACACTCGCAACTTTACCAGTAGCTGACCACCAGGCCTCATGGTCTCTCTGGTATCCAGCTTGGGCCTCCTGGTCCCTCCAGTAGCCGTTGCACAGTCACTCTGTTTTCTACAGTATCTGGCCCAGACGTATGGCTGCTCCAATATTTGGCTCCCAAATGTCTTACCCTACTCCCCGGCTAGCCCTGTGTGATGTTTGTCAGAAATTACACACTTGCCCAGGCATCCCCATAATGTTCACACACCCCAGTCTCACCGGGTGCTGCACCCTGGGTGTCCAGGTCCCTGTGACCTGAGTCCACCCAGCACTCACAGGTCCCTGTGACCTGATCCCACTACAGTGACTGCACTCAGACCCGCCCCCCCACACACACATGCACACACATGCACGCAGAGTCCCTCATCCAGGAAAACAGGTAGAAATGGAGTTTAATGAGAAGTCAGGACCAACTGCAGGCACCAGGTGCAGGTCATGGCCAGTCAAGTGTACTGATCTGTCGACTGTTTACATCCAACCAACCCGTGTTATGTCCTGTTGCCTCTGTTTTCCCACATTTCTTCCTCTTCAGTCAACCCTGATCCCTCCCTTTCCTTGCCTTTTGTTCCTGCTTAAACATACTATAAGTTTTGTGCAATCCCCAAATGCTCTTTCCCCCTTAATGAGCCCATACCCCTGCAGCAGTGACCCCCCAATCCATAGGTAATCTCAGGACAGCCTCTCCCAGGGACTCACAGTGGTGAGTGTCACTCCAGACCCATGGGGCTGATGTCCTCCTGGGATGCCCTGGGGGGCCAGGGCAGGGGCTTGTGTCTCTGACTGGGTTATTGGGGTTCCCCTGTTTGGCACTGTGCTGCTCTGCTTCTTCATGTCTGGAGAGACTGGAAGAAGGCAAGCGTCACTCCTGTCTTCAAGAAGAGCAAGAAGGAAAATCTAGGAAACTATAGGCTGCTCAGCCTCACCTCAGTCCCTGGGAACATGATGGAGCAAATAATTCTGGAAACTAGGACACATGAAGGATAAGAAGGTGATCAGGAGTAGTCAACATGGATTTATGAATGGGAAAGCTTGCGTAACCTGCTTGATGGCCTTCTACAATGAGTTGAAGAGCTTGGTGGATTAAGGGAGAGCAGTGGATGTTGTTTACCTCTATTTTAGTAAGGCTTTCAACACTATATCCCATGACATCCTCATAGACAAACTAATGAAATACATCTAGATAGTAGGCAGTGTGGTGGATTGAAAACTGGCTGAACAGCTGGGCCCAGAAGGCGGTGATCAGAGGCAAAAAGTCCAGTCTCTAGTGGTGTACAAGGATCAGTACTGGGTGTAGTATTATTTAAACTCTTCATTAATGATTTGGATTATGGGACAGAGCACACTCACAGAAAGTTTGCAGGTGATACAAAACTGGGAGGAGTGGCTGATATGCCAGAGGGTTGTGCTGGCATTCAGAGGGACCTCCGCAGGCTGGAAAAATGGGCAGACAGGAACCTCATGAAGTTCAACAAAGGGAAATGCAAAGTGCTCACCTGAGAAGCAATAATCCCAGGCACCAGTACATATTTAGGGATGACCAGATGGAAAGCAAGTCTACAGAGAAGGACCTTGGCATCCTGGTGGACACCAAGTCTACCATGAGCCAGCAATGCAGCCTCATATGAAAGAAGGCCAAAATCATCCTGAGCTGTGTTAGGAAGAGTTTTGCCAGCAGGTCAAGGGGAGGTGAAACTTCACTTCTGCTGAGCATTGGTGAGGCCACACCTGGAGTGCTGGGTCCGGTTCTGGACTTGCCCATGCAAGAGAGACATGGACATACTAGAGTGAGTGTAGCAAAAGGCCACAAAGATGGTTAAGTGGCTGGAACATCTCTTGTAGAAGGAGAGGCTGAAAGAGCTGGGACTGTTCAACCTGGAGACATGGAGATTCACAGGGGATCTTATCAATCTGTATTGATTGATGGGAGGGAATGAAGAAGAGTAGCCAGACACTCAGTAGTGTCTGCTGACAGCACAAGAGGCAATGGGCACAAATTAAAAAAACAAATACTTCACCTACACACAATAAAACTTTACTGTGAGGACAGGCAAACACTGGAATCAGTTGCTTAGAGAGGTTATGGAGTCTCTCTCCATGGAGATATTCAAAACCCACCTGGACATGGCCACAGACAACCCTTTCTAGCTGACCCATCTTGAGCAGGTGTCGCAGATGGAGTGAGATCGCACTTGTAAGAGCAATATGTTTATTGATAACAAAGTTTGATAGTAAATGTGGCAGCGGTTTAACGAGATTCAATGGCAAGATACACTTGATTATTTACTGCATAGGGGACAGAGTCAGACAAGACTGTCAGGGAGACCCTCCCGTTGAGTCACGAGGTTCAGAAAGGACCCCCTTACTTTCTAAACTCCTTCTCAAAGAGGAGTCTAGGTGTGGCTGGATCCAATCCTAGTCCCAGACTTGGTCAACGGTTTATATATGCACAATCAATCCTTTATATCACTTAGCTAAGATTTCAGTTTAGCATGCTGTTAGTCACTTACCGAGGATCTGTTGCGGCAAGGAATCTCTCAACCTCGAGCAGTAACCTTGAGAGGCATCCCTACTCAGGGGGAGATCCTCGTGTGAAGCCTACTGCTGTGCAGGAGAGCTCAAAGGGCTCTTGGGCTGCTCACTATTTATAGGGGTAAGATGATTAACTCATAGTCATATTTACATACTGACGGCGTATGTTAGTTTCTTCCAAATTTAGCTTGAGTTGGACACTGACCAGCACTGTGGTTAGATAGACACATTGCCATAAATTAGCCCTTGGCTATTGTGTTGTTGTCTGTCTCCCCAGAATCCACTTTGAGCTGGATGCATCCATCACAACTGCCATTGGTGATTATCGCTTGAGCAGGGTTATGGGAAAAGGTCAAGTGTAGGGAGGGCAGGGGGCAGGAGGGTACAGGGGTAATACACCGCCACAGCAGAGGGTTGAACTAGATCTCAAGAAGTACCTTTCAACCTAAATAATTATGTGGTTCTGTGAGCTGAGTCTTTATTCACAAAATCTAACACTTTTAAATAAAAATGTCCAGCTTCTTAATGCAAAAAATTGCTACAGACTTCAGAATTCCATTTTCATAATCCAGGGAACATATTAGTAATTTTAAATATTGTGGTACTTACACAATGCACACTCATTCCTTTCACAGTACTGCTGAGATGTACAAATCAGCGTGTTTTAGACTTTCAGTCAGTACATATTTCTCTTGGTGCCTACATTCTCTGTGTGGATTTGGATTTGTATGTATGTACAACTTTTAGGAAAACAATACATGGTTGAAGTGGAGCAAAAAATAAGAAAAGGTGACAGATTACTTTTGAGAATTGTAACTTTATTTGACATCCATCCAGAACCACCAAAGCAGGAAAGAAAAAGCAAGCAGGGACACAAAGGACTGAAGACGGGGAAATGCTTACTTAACTGCATCATCCCAGCAACATCCCAAGAATACTCCAAGCTGCCACTATTGAGGCCCCTCTGCTTCTTACTTTCCTCACAAAGGTAATCATTTCCTGTGGCCCATACTAGTAATAGTTTAATATTAATTTTCAATGCATTTACTCATCTTCTCTGAACACTCTGTCCTCTTTTTCCCACATATTATTCACCCACTTCTTTTGCAGGAATCACACTCCTTGCTACCAGAGCAGAGTTATGCAGAGGAAGCATCCTCCTCTTCTACTCCTCTTCATGGGATGGCTGTCTCAGTCAAAGTCTAGCTTTCAGTAATCTGAAAATCCTACCAGGTTTGTTCTTAAATTGTGTTGGAACAATTGCAAGCTATCAAGATAGACCAATCTTAAAAGATATTATTCCGTCACTTGGCTATTATCACACCCTTTACTGAAATGCAAGAACTGGCCTTACACTTAGTGTAAACTTAGCATATATACTGCTGAGTGCATTGCAATACGAAGTAAACAAGTTAACCTAAAGCTGCCCCTGATAGTGAAGTAGTTCATGCAAAATATTGATAAAAAATCTGGAACTATTGCAACTTTCATTATATCATTAACTAATTTCAACTGATTTGTAAGGAAACTTTTTTCTTTTGTAATCAGTCTGATTCAGTACAAGGTCTGCACCATATTCTGCTTGGTGGAATCATGATAAATGCATGACCACAATACATTAGTAGAAATGATTCAGCCTAATGGATGTATAATCCATGAACCAAATATCTTTGAGTTATCATGATCTTGGAAAAGTTAGATATTAATGGTACCAAGGGAGCTATTATGATCTAGTTTGCTAAAAAGAGCATTCAGATTAATCAGATTCAGGGCCATTCTACTGGAAAGAGTGACTTATACTTGAGCTAATATGATACTCAAACTCCCTTCACATAAAGTTAATTTGGAATATTGTGGAGGTGTATTAAAGGAGACTTTAGGTATATAAGCATGGTGAGGACGTTTACATACTTTGTATTTTTTAGTTAAAATGACTTGTGACAGGAGGATGAAATCTGAGTATGAGCCATTTATAATTTAATTCAATTACTATTTTGACTTTTATTTTATTCTTTTTCTTACTGCTTTAAACCATGGTTTGGGAAGTACTTAACATTTTGTCAGTGAGGCAACATTTTACAAATACCACTATAGATTAAAAATTCATATAATGCATTTAATAACTGATTTGCAAACAGTCTAAGACATGCTTTGTATAAAACCCCTTGCATTACATCAACTGTGCAAGAGGCTGATTTCTGGAAAAGGGCAATAAAACCCTGCAATTATAATCAGGTTATGAATGATGTTCTCACTTAATTACAAATCCTGATTAGAGTCTTCTATGCTCTTTAATATTAAGATTAAATAACGAGCTCCATAAAAGCTATCCAGTTTGCCTGACCTTTATATAACACTGGGTCAGATATCTCTGTATTGTAAGTGTGCCTTTTATGAGTCTGTTAGCTCAATCTATGTGTCAACTGTATTTGAATTCCATTAATATATCTGCTGCCAGAGCACAGTCTAATAAAACAAGAGATGGGCAGAGACTGGCAAAAAAGGCTATTTTCTCAGTCTTATGACCTAGAAAAGTATCCTAAGGGAAGGCCACTAAGTAAATTAGGGAATTTTCAGACATATGCTTAGGACATCTAGTAAGAGTCAGAGATGCTTGAACTTAACACCAAGTAAGGAGGTAATGCAGAGAAGTATAATTATTCATCTATAACAATCCTCTTTATAACTAAAGCCTATTTTTAATCTTCTTAAACTCATTGGTTTAATTTTAAGATTCATAAATTTATACATTTTATGAAACCAAAAAAGTTAATACTATAATCTGTCTACAGGAAAAAAAAAAATCATTGAGCATTTTATGAGCATTCATAGAATAATATAAGAAAAAAAAAAAAGCATTGGAACAAGGCATATACTCTAGTTGTGTTGTTTTTCATGACCATTTAAATGATAAATCTTAGCTTGCAAAAATAAATTGCCAGGTCACAGGCAGCTAAGTACTGGCAACAAAGTTTAAAACAAGCTCACATGACATCTGCCTGAGAAGTGGTAGTATTTCATAACACAGAAATATTAATAACACTGAATATCAGGCATAATTCTGCAGGAAATGTAGTGCTTTTAGGTCCAAAATAAACTGCAATATTCCAACCTAAATCTCAAATTGTTCTTTTCAAATGCTGCTACCGGATTTTCTGGTGATTGGCATTAAGATTGTTCTTGTTCATTTTCTTAACGTTCTCTGGTCTTGACTTCTCTCTTCATTGGAAAGAAGCAGTGATTAAGAAGTCTATTTGGGAAGCCTGGCCAGCAAAGAGGAAGGGCAACACAAGTCACTGAGATGCATTTTCCATTAAGTATCATTCAAATATGTTCAAAACTGCAACAGTTCTTTTTTGCATGTTTGTTTTCAGCAGAAATTAAAACATTCGGTTTAAATGTGTTCAGTGTTTTCAACAAAAAATTAGAACTATGCTTTATTCCCGAGAGCTAGAATTTAAACAAAAAAAAAAAAAAAAGGAAATAAGCTCATTTGGTGAAGAGCAATAAGCCAGCCATAGCATTAAAAACTTGATGTTAAAAGAATAGGATTCTCAAGGTCCTATTGCAGAAAGTGAGATAAACCAAGTAATTCTCTTATGGTACCAAGCAGTAGACAGAAAACAGCCCAAAACACAAACTACCAAATAAGGACTTGTAAAAAACAACATTTATGATAGCAAGACTGGTAGTAGAAAACATAAAACTGTTTTTCCCATTGATTTAATATTCATTCAAAACCACTAAAATATGAAAAATTTAAGTGTTTTCACCATGACAACCTGTGCCAGACCTTTACTTAGGCATAGAATATTCACTGTAACTAAATGTTTTATTTCAAAACATATTTGTGATTGTAAAAGTTTGCAGTGGCTATTGCAATTTTAGCCTGTAGTTCTCAAGATTTATTGTCAGATTTTATATCTTAACAGAGATGTGTGCTGGAAATCTGATCCTGCTATAAAATTCAGAAAAAAAATTATTGTATAAACAGACCTCATCCCTGTCTGAACAGTAATGCTATTAATGAGGTAATTTCTGACATCTTTACTCACATTTGAGTCAGTCCTATTTCAAATTAATCTCTGCCATATTCCCTCAGTAATAATTTTGATTCATTAAAGAATTGTGATTTTGTCCTGCATAATATTATACCTGGGCATATATAATCTGACTTCTTCTGTTGACCCTAGTGAGGTTCCTTTCAGGTCTTTAAATATGTTTATCCCACTGAAACCTACAGAAATAATCACATCGATAAAGTATCTCACTCTGGACATCCATGTCAAGCTTCAGAATCAATTCAGAGGGGATTCTGGGACTGGGTGCCATTTTGAAGAATCACCTGTTCTAAACATTAAATTTGAGCTGGGACAAACCTGTGTCCTGGTTTCAGCTGGGATAGAGTTAATTTTCTTCTTAGTAGCTGGTAGAGTGCTGTGTTTTGCATTTAGTATAAGAATAATATTCATAACGCACTGATGTTTTAGTTGTTGCTAAGTAGGGCTTACACCAGTCAAGGACTTTTCAGCTTCCCATGCTCTGCCATGCGCACAAGAAGCTGGGAGGGAGCAGAGCCAGGATAGCTGACCCAGACTGGCCAAAGGGCTATTCCATACCATATGACATCATGCTCAGCATATAAAGCTGGGGGAAGAAGAGGGAAGAGGGGGATGTTGGGTGTGATGTCATTTGTCTTCCCAAGTAACCGTTACGCGTGATGCAGCCCTGCTTTCCTAGGGATGGCTGGACATCTGCCTGCCGAGGGGAAGTAGTGAATGAATTCCTTGCTTTGCTTTGCTTGCATGTGTGGCTTTTTCTTTATGTATTAAACTGTTTTTATCTCAACCCATGAGTTTTCTCACTTTTACTCTTCCAATTCTCTCCTCCATCCCACCAGAGAGGGAGTGAGCGAGCATCTGTGTGGTACTTAGTTGATGACTGGGGTTAAACCATGACAATCTGCCTCTGGAGCTTGTTTTCTTCCTCCACAAACTGTAGTCCGAAAAAACAGACTAGTTAGTTACCTATTTTCTAAACACCTACCATTAGGTGAGATGACTCCTACTTCTGAATGATGAACTGCTTCTCTCCAACCCCTTTTCTCTTAGGCCAGGTAATGTCTCCTCCATTGAAACTGCTGACTGAAGTGACTCTCATTTAACACTCTCCCAATACCCTTCCCACCTTATTCTCCCTAGGAAACTGTGTGCTAACTCCAGACCCATATTCAAGGGCTCCAACTTCTAAGTCCTTCTGTGAGACTAGGTTGTAAGCTAGTTCTCTTACGATCATTTTTTGAAAACCTGCAATATAATCACTTTTGAAAACTTGCAAAATCCTGTTTTGTAATTGTGTTCTTAAACTTTATAGCAAGTTTTAAGACTTTTTTTGACACTCTACCTGCCTCAGAATAGCTTAGCCAGGCTTGGAGATATTCAGCAGTTTAAGAAAATCTGCAGGTGAATTTAGTGCTATCATGATCCTATTTACAATTTCCAGCTGCAGGGCTGCTAGTGTCACCTGTGCAACTTATAGGATAGAGCGGTGACAAAGATGCCACTATACACAAGAGGTCTACTAATATCACAAAGACCCTTTCTGGCTCTCAGCACTGCTCTAATTCTATATAGAATTAGTCTTGCATCCATGCAGCCTGTGATCAAGACAGCAGAAAAGGAAAGTAAAGCCACATTGTAACTTACCTGGCTCTAGTGTATCTGTGCAGATGAAACCCATTTACCAGATATAAACCTGAAGGAAAAAGGTACTGCAAAGAAATAATTTATTTGGGATATTACTTCCTCATTTTTGGCACCCATTGCTTATGGAGTTTTCTCCTCTGTTCTATACAATTTACCTGTCACAGAGTCAGCATGCATACAATGTTGAATTACTTTGCATGTATACATTAGTTCCCATCCTCCTCTTACTGCTCACGTGTAGACTACATGGCACATCCTAAGTAGGTCAGTCCAGTAACTCAGAGGTAAGAACCTCTTCTCAAAAAGGAGGGGAAGTAGGGAGAGAGACCCCTGTATTCAGGTGGCACAGTCTTCAAGCCATCTCTGTTCTTCTGACAAGATGATGATGAATAGGACGTCCTGTGGATCACAGTATTATCATAACATCTTACTAGATGACTGAAAGTACAAAGAGATCCTTGAAACTCCAAAGGGGTCAATATTGTTTATGAGTGAATTGATGAAGTAGGTGCCTTACTGTGACAAAAACATGGGGTGAGCTTTGAGCACAAACTGAATAAGATATCTAGATAATCTGGGAAAAGATAAATGCTATGATGTTGAAACTCTTATATGTTTTCAAGATTGCAAATAAGATGCAACAGTCTTTATAATTAGCAATCACAGTGGCACCAGAATCAAGTACAAAAACAGAAGAATGACTATTTGTTTTAAAACAACCTTGCTTAATCATCCTGTGATCGCTCAAAGAATGATGAGACCTTTTAGAAAATCATTAGCAGTGCTGTCTTGGCCAGCACCTTAATTAGACTTTCTATGAACTTGGGAATTTTGGTAAAGGTGACATTTGCATCAAAGGATTTTCCCTTTTGTTTTTCAATGTATGATCATTTAAGAGAATACAGATCATTTATGCTGGCATTAAGAGCTTTTCATTCTTCTCGAGGTTCCAGGTATCATTCATGCAAATTAATTCATACAGCCATTAAAAAGCCTATTAATCTCTTTAATATCCGAGAGCCTAGTAACTTAATCATTTTTACCTTTTGCTGTGTTATAAGAACTTGCCAGTTTTCTTGCTACTAACCTACCAATTTTATGATTGCATTGAGGTAAAGCCAGTTCTTCCAGTGAGAAAGGCAACAGTGACACAGATAAATTAAATAATTTCCTTCTTAAGTTACTGATCTTTCATTTGAGGTCTACTTAAGTCACAACACTCTTTTTTCCTTCTTGCTGTAAATGATATATCTGTCATTGCACTTCTGATGTAGGATCTTCATATAAAATAGCAGCCTTATATGAAAGTTTACTTTTAAAACGAAATTCCAGGCATTAGAATAGAATGGAAACATATTTCCTTTTCCATATGTTTTGATAGAAATACAATGTTATTTTGATGAGAATTACCAGGATGAAAAGGAAAAAAATATCTTTTAGACATAGATCACATTCGGAAAGAAAAGCCAGTCACAGAAAGCATCAAAAAGAAAATTTTCAAAGAAAGATGTTTGTCATTGTAGATTTCTTCTCTGCCTTGTCTTTGTCTAACATTTTAATAATGCACCACTCCATGTATGTGAAAAGCACAGCTCTGTTGCATAGAAGAGGTTATTAGTGTCTCTCTAAACAAGGCCTCGCTTATTTAAGTGCTTAAATACAGATTTAGGAACTTTTCTTTGGGCATAGTGTTTTAAAAATGTTGGTTCAAATAAAATATTGTTCTGTCATGGTACGTGACTGGTTACATTCTCTGTGATATTATGAAGGCATTCTGATCATGAGTTCATAACACTGTTGAAGTTTTGTTTAGTACAGAGGAAAGCATTACCTGAAATAAATAAAGAAAGATATAATGGGTTATACATATATTAACTAGTGATATACTGCTTCAATACAGCGTAATATGAGCTTGAAGTAACTGCCTTTATTGTCACAGGAAGACTCATTTAAAACACCATACCCTGCCCCTTTCTTAGTAGGTTTTGATAGATGAAGATTGCTTCTCAACAATGTCTATATAAAAGGTATAGAAAATAAATTTAATACGATAAACCTCCTGCCAGTGACCTATATGCAGCATGCATTTTCTGTCCTTAGGGCTGCTTAACAAGGCTATCGAACCCCTACGATTTCCAGGAGGAGGTTGGTTCAATATATCCAGACATACCAGTTTAACACAGAAATGATGAGTGATTCATAGCACTGCAGGACATCCCACTCAAATCAAATATCAGGAAGGCAACTGAATGTATCATTGGCGTAGGAAGGATAAAGCCACAATTGTTAACAAGGTTCACCCTGAAGTCATGAAGTTATAGTATCTAAAACAGACTAAGAATGAATATTTGCTTTTTTATACTCCCTTTGCCAATATGGTATTCCCGCATGAATGGAGTGATGGCATTTTATGCACAGTTACACTAGCATCATTAATAGTACAAGGCAGACAACAGTGGAGCATCAGCCTGCAAAAATAGCGGCCCAGATAATTTCACATAGATTTTTTTTTTTCTTTTATTTTTGCGGGGGGGGGGGGAGGAGGGATAGGGGTGTCTTGCATAGTCCCATTATTGTCATGTTTTAATGTTTATCCTCAAAACCTTCCTCTTTGCTCCTATTCTCTACCTACCCTGCCCCCTCTCAAGACAGATAAACACATATCCTCAATCATTTGGCAGCTTGAAGAATGGAGATACAGAGGCATAGCAATTTGCCAAGGGTCAAACAGGATACCTGTGGTGGAGCAAAGAATCATATCCAGGTCTCCTTGGAGCCAGATTAATGAGATAAACATTGGACTAGACACCCTCTCTACACATTAACCATTTTCTATAGAGAAGTTTCGAGCAACTTATTTTCAGTGCCAGAATCATTCTAGCATAAAAATACAAAATCATTCAGTACCATCAGTGTCCTAGGATGCCTAGTAATAATACAAATAAGTATAAGACTAAATGGGTACATATACATATTTATATAGCTATACATATATATACACACACATGTATGCACAGAGAAGAAAATAAAGAAGTGTTTTTCCAAAGAAAGCACTGATAAATAGAGAACTAATGCTTTTAAGACATTAAGCCAAAAAAGGTACATGCAAAATAAGATTTAGCCCCATAACATCAGGCCAGGAAATATTAACAAATTTCATGTATGTTGATTTAAATCTATATGTAACTTGAATTAAAAAGAATGCTTGGGTTTTGGTTTGTTTTTTTAATAACCAGTGAATTCATTTATTCATGTGAGCAAAATCTCTCTCAATCCAGTAGCACAAAAAAAAATAAAAATAAAATTTTGGATTCTGAGCTCCAGAGTATATCAAGCTTTTTAATGGCCAATTGCTTTCTCACCTTCCAACAACTATAAAAAGTTTTATGGCATATTTGATGTAACTGAATGTGGCAGAGACAAACATTTTGATTTAGAGCAATTCCAGTGCTGTTAGCCTGTTCAGCATAACAAAAGAGATTGTACAAAGACAAAAAAAAAGCATTAAAAAAAGCAATAAATCAGAAAAGAAAATAAAGGTAAAATCCTATATGTAGTAAAGGTCTCCCATGAAATGTTGCCTAAGCCACAAAGCAAGTGTCATGTCTGATTAAATAAATGGGCAATGGTTTTTAAGGTTTCTTTTCCAAATGATCCTAAGATTGCAGTGAGACCATTCCCTAACTAAGTCCTCTAGGTTTCTTTAATCATAGCCTAAAAATCTGACTCAGAGTCCCTTGAAACTGATAAAAAGAAGATAACTGATTTCTTTGGGCTATAAATCTAGGTCAGGATCTTAATACTGACAGTGATTCCATTCCACTGTTGGTCACTGTTTATTATTGGTAATTTCCACATATGTTTACACCCTGGTCGAATTTTTCATAACTCATTGAAATATCTGTGCCATGACAGATATAATTCTGAAGAAATTAGAGGTGAATGTTAACTTTTTCGTTGTCGCCATGGTGTTAACATTAAGCCCTTAAGATACACAGGAAACAAAAGGAAAGCCAAACTTTCTCATCAGCTTTTTTTCCCTGGAACAATTCAAGAGAGAAAAATGTCACTGCAGTTAATAGTGTAAAGTCTCTGAGTGGCCTGAAGCAAAAGCACCTGTCAAAATTGCAATCAGAAAAAGAAAGGGTCACCAGAAGGACAAATGCTGTATATAGTTGTATATCAGTTCTGTGAAAATCAAGTTGAAATATACTGTATTTTCACTATTATACAAATAAATCCAGGGATTATTTTTTTAAATATGGAAATAAAGAGTATCACTATGGATATGAAGTCAGTGGGACTTGAATTGAAAATCATTGCACAGTAGGCAAGCTACATTACTGAATGCCCAGTTACAGTATTGAATTTGTGATTAAACATAAGTTAAACTGAAGAAAAAATGCTTGTGGAATTTTAAGCTCCCATGGCAAGGAATTGCATTGTTTTCCTACATTTTAATGCCAGCCTACCTAATGGATTTACTCTCCCCTATTGTGAAATTAGAAAGACCAAGAAGGGAAGGTGCTTTCAGCAATAAGAGAAAAATGCAGAACAAAAAGCTTCTTCTTCTCCACAAAAAATTCAAAATTCCACCTTGATTGCTTGTGAATAAAGGATTTTACTCAATGGAAAATGTTGGTTTATCATAGCACTGGAAGGAAACTATGTCTTTTTATTTTACTTCCCTCAGTCAGGCCTCATCACATACAAACACAAACAGCACCAACAGCCTCATCCTATTCCACTCTCTGACTGATCATGATCAGTGGGAGATACATATATTTTGAGAGAGAGATGTACAATGTGGATTCTTGCTGTAGCTGGGCTCGAACACTCAGCCTGCCCAGTAGCTGCCGCTGGATCCCAGTCATCCTGGTGTATATCATACCTGGACATCAGGGCCCAGGCTCTCCTGGGACAGCCCTGGGAGAAGACCCAACAGGGCATCCTTCTGAGTCCTTAATTTCTCCAAGGTGAAGGGACCAGGAGACAAGGAGACCTGCTCTGTGACAAACAGGCTCACCTGAGGCACAGATCCCAGCTCTTCCTCAGACTCTCTACCTCTGTCAGCTGACGAAGAACTGAAAAATGGAAACAATTGTGTCACATAAGTACTTCTACTACTTTCTTTTTCTCTTCCGGGAAATTTTTGAGACATATTAGGTTGAAGTAGTTGGTCAATCAGAAGCCAACTGCTGTGACAATATGTTTGAAAGACTCTCAAGATCTGACTGGGTAAGGACTAATGTGAAGTTTCTTCTTTGCTTCTGTTGTTCATAGACAGAGCCATTGGGAAACTGAGAAAGTTTTCACAAGTATTTAATCCAAACATTAATCTACCTTCGAAGTATTTGAATACTGACTTCAGTTATTGATCTAAAATAAATTTCTTTTATGGGAAACACTATTTCATGTAAAATAAATTTGTAACTGAATCAATTCAATTCAAGATAAACAAAATAATAACCATAAAATAAAAAGTTAGAAAATTGTGTGGCAGCAAGGATTTACACATAAAAGAAAACTCTGCAGAGAATTTTTTCAGTAAAGACTAAATCTGCTTTGCTATGGGAGGCCATTTAACCCAGGGCCCCAAGCACGCTGAGAGGCTGCTCTGTGGCTGTGAGGTCTGGCTGCTGGGAAGGAAACAGAGGGGAGAGATCCACCAGCAGCCCTCCTGGGTTCCCCATCTCTCAGGTGCTGCATTTCAGCGCCAGCCCTGGCCCTTGGTCCTTGCCTGAGGTGCACTGCAGACATCCTGGTGCCTGACATCGGACCCTTGATCTGGACCCTGACCTACTAACGCAACTTTCCAGCTTGATGTGAGACCATCCTTGGCACCATGGGCTTGTCTGGTGATCTGGACCATTGGGTGGCCCCAGTCAGCGTCTGCGGACCTGCACTGCTCCCCCAGCTCAGGTACTTACCTCCCTTGACTGTTCCTGCATCAGTGAGGCCACTCTCCTGCTGGCCTTGCTATCCCACCCTTGCTATAGCACTGAGCCTCGTGCTCATGATACAAAACCAAATTAGTTGTCATGAAAATTAAAACGATGGTCTCAGAATTTTCTCTTTCTTAGAGTTTATGTGCAACCTTAATGATAACAGCATTTTTATGTAATAATATCTGATTACATTATATTCACAACCTGCAATTGCTCCTTTTCATGACATTCTTTCTTTGCCTAGCTACTGTATTATTTTTCTCCCCTATAAAAAGAGATAAAATAATTTCATTGTTGCATCATGCAAAGTCTCTGCATAGCATACTTTGTCTGAGACACTCTCGTTACTAGAAAGTCTTAGAAGCTTTCTTTTCCTAATTAATCTTTATTTCTTGTCAAACTTCCTTCTTGCATAGACGGTGCATAGAATAAATTTATATGCACAAAAGTTGCCAAGCTGAAATAGCTGACTGTTGTCATAGTTCAGTGCTTTAATCTGAAATTCCATCTGAGAACCTATTACTAGATTATTCAACAGAAGTTATAAGGAGGTGCAAGGATTGAAGCATATGCTCAATTTTGGCCTCTAGGAATACCTAGTTGGAAGTCAATGGGACTGTTCTCAGTCTGCATATTTAAAAATATGTTGAAATTTTGTATCAGAATCTAATTCATAATACGTATATTTAAATTTAAGCACACAGATAGATCTTGTCATGATTATTTGGGTGGTAGTACATAGCTGGCTATCAAAATGGATGGAGTAGATCAAGCTGTATAAAATAAAAATTGTTTCCACTGAAATTTTTTCCATCTGTATATTTCAATCATAATATGACAGGTTATTTGTATTGCAAGCACTTTATGATATTAAAATTAATATATTTAGTTTCACAATTCATTTATCCTCAGTTACACAATGATAAACTTCACCGCTATCCAGATTAACAAATCAGCACTAATAAAAACAGAGATCCTAATCCAGTTCATTTTCCTCAAACACAACATGCCCAGAAAGTTAACACATACGATTTAAGAAGAAAGTACTTTCTAAAAGGGTAACAGGCATAGGTTACATGACATCACTACTAAATACTCTGTAAATGATAGATGTGCTAATACTATAAAACAGTAGTTGCAAAGATTAGGTTTCCATAGAAATACTCTGAATATGCAGCCCCTAGAGAAGAAATTAGAATAACTTAATGATGAAATTCACACATAGCAGTGGTGGGGTCCAAGTGTAAGAGGGAACATCAACCTCTTCTAACCAAATGTACCAGACACTTTTGGCCATAGTTGTTACCTCCAGCGCCAGGAAGCCTGTGATCTAATAATGCCCAACTGTTGCATTGTGTCACATTTGGCAAACACATCGTCTAGTTACAGGTGCCAATTTTGATTGTTTTGTCCAGTCTCTGGAATCAGAGCAAGATTAACTCTAGTTTCTCTGTATTTCAGAGAAATTAAATACTTCAGTGTAAAATAATATTCTCACACTCTCCCAAGAAGACAAAGAGATTGGCACGCTCAGTGACAACCCCAAATCTCCTTGTTAAAGAACTATATATGTATTTAAAGTTCTATATGCAGCTGGCAGAATCCACAATTAACAATAGACTGAAATAAATGAATGCAAGCAGTTTATCAACACCCCAAAGAGAAGGCCAATGATTGCTATGGGAACAATGGGTTTTCTGTTCCATAAGTAGATCTAAAACCTAAGAGGACAGAGTCCAAACACGATAAAGATTGCACAAACCATCACAGTCTGGCAGTCCTCTATCGATATCTGAGATCAGACTACATGTCATATTTGAATCTGATACCAGAGGGGGAGTTCAGAAGGGAGGCTCCTACCTCCCTGTAGCGAGGCAATGACAAACATACCCAGGGCTATTGCCAGTGCATTCCCACTTCTCTCCTGCCAATAGGGGCAGAGAAAATCTTTATCAGTTACAGCACACAGGCAGTTCTTGTGCTATTGCCAGACACCTTCTCTCAGAGTTATGGGTCAAGAAGGCAGTTCAATCCCTTTCAGTCCAGTGAGGTGAGAGCCCTGGTCCTCAGCACTTCTTTTAAAGTTGAATGTCCCAGGCCAGGTGCACAAGGACCAGATCCCCAGGTGGCAGGTCCCCTGATGCCCATGAATCTAACTGCACTTCTTAATCTAACTGACCCCTTTTCTCCCTTGCCACTGTGAACAGTGGCTGATTGAAATTGACCACAAGCAATCACTTCAGAGCAAAGTAACAATCTACCCAAAAGTGTGTAGCATCCACAGAGAATCAAGTAAAATATAGGCTATTCATATATTTTCCTTCTCCGAAAGCCCACTGTTTCCTTGCATGTTCCATAATTCCCATCCAGCCCACTTACATCCAACTTTTGGCTGAGAGAAGCAGAGTGCATTGCTGTTTTTTCCGAACACTCATCTCCAGGTGTTCCTGTTAGTTATTCCATTGCTGTCTTCCCTTCTATTGGGAACTTTCTGAAGCAACGTTTAGTCTTTTCACATCTGTATTTTCAGCCTTGGCTAAGTAGATATGTAACTCTGTCCTGCACCTGGAAAACAGCATTTTCCAGGTTAACTGTCAAGCTGCTATAATCTGTCTCCAAATTGTGTACCTCGGTTTCCTATCTCACTATAATTTCATTTTGTGTTTGCTCTCCTTTTGATAGTGTCCTCTGAATTCAATGCCAGCAGGAAGGATGGTATTAAATATGCAAATTAAATTGCTCTTAATAATAATTTTTTTAAAAATCCTGATTTTACGATTATCGTCTACGTGTTTATATCTAGAGTGTTTCCCTCTTTGTGTAAGGCTGTGTTTTAATTATGTAAGTCTTCCTTAAGCAGGCATCTATTATGGAAGACAATGGTGCGTTAAAACTAAAACAAATTGGATTGCCCCTTCTCTGTTCTCAGGGACTGCTTTATGTCTAGCAGCTCACGTTAACAAATATGATCCCAATTAGGACCACGATATTCTTCAGTGGCTGAATCAGTCTTATCTTACAGATTTTTCTTGAATTAATCCTTGTTTTATGGTTTTCAGTTTCTGCTTCAGAACTCAAGGGAATCTTTTTCCTTTGGCATTTTTTTTCCCACCAGAGCCCAGTAAGTTATCATCAATGCACTTGCCTCTTGATTCGAACTTCTCCATTCAACTGTTGTCATTACTGAATTTCATGTAGCCTCTAGTCCATGTTGGGCTACCACATTTCTAATGGCAAAGAGGACACAAGTAGGGGCAAGAACTGCCTGTTCTCGATGTCCCTAATCTGAAACGGAGAGCTCCAGATTCCCATTTCTGCTTCCTCAGATCTCCTGTTTTGCCCAGTCAGAGCAGTCGCTCCTGGCCTACCATAAAACTCCCACTCAGCTCACCCAGTGAACTATAACTCTTTTCACAAGCTCCCCAGATTCATCACATCTCCAGTGTATTAGTAAGCCCCTTATTCATACCTTTACTTTAAAACCTTCTAAGCACCCTAAAGCTTAGGACTCCTAACAATATTAAAATGGGGGGTGGGGGCGCTAATTTTATATTTTATTAAAAAATTATATACAAAACCCCATATACATATGTTGAACTTCCTCCTTCTTCCTATTGTGACTTAGTTCAGGTTTGGCTCCCCAGCAATTCACTTCTAACCTCCTGCTCACCACATTCCCCAGGATCCTGGCATTTGATGCCAAGATCCTAGTGACAGCTGAAGCCGAGCCCACACTCTTCCATGGCCCTTGTTGCAGAAAATGAATGTTTCTGGCAGGAATATCAAGTAGACTCTTCTTACGAGGAACCCACACAGCAAGGACTACAGGAGTTGAAAGAGATGGTATGTCAAAAAAAACCCCACAAACTGATATGTAATAATTTTAAACTCATGCAAATTTGGAAAATCTTAAAGGTCTCCAGATGCAACTGTACCTCATCTTACATTAAAAACTCAGATAATTATGCACTTTAAAACATATTTCTTTGAAAATGGTCTGTATTTTTTTAACAAAACCTTAGGTTTAGGTGCTGGGTTTTTTGAGGTATTTTGTGCCAGTACTACAAGACACATGTATGAGCAATACTACTGGATACATCTATGCAGCTATAAATTCCTCTGAGATCTTTGTCAATAACAACTAACCCAGTTAGCTCTCTAAATTTTTTCCACACCATAAAATAAACCTCTTCCCTTCCTCCTCTGGCATTTTGATTATAAAACTCAATTTCTGTTTAACAGACTCTATTAAGTCAGGAAGATTAGTTCAAAAAGCTACCCTTAAAAAGAAAAATACAAACACAACTATTTTGTCCAAACCCATAGGGTTTTTAAGCAATTATACCCAGAGTGGATTAGTGACTTGTAAATATAGTGACTCAGCTGCCTTTCCTATTTCTCCACCACTCTGCATTATTGTCACACTCCACTGTGACAGGGTCTCATCACGCACATTGGGTTTAGTAAGTGAATCTTGTCAAGTGAGTTTCAGTCATGCCTAAGGCTCAGAGGCTTGTTGCAGTCAGCATTCCTTTCAACTGCTCGGTCAGCAGAAACTGGAAGAAAAGCTCTCAATTCATGTTTTGAATCTGGGGCACTGATTACCTTGAAACACCAACTTGATGCTCAAATGTTGCACACTCAAAAAAGGAAATGTTAGTTTTGCTAGTTTGGCTTTTACCTTACACATATCACTTTTGCCTCTTCTCAGAGGCACTTGAAAGGAAGAGAACTATGAACAATGAATATGTCACTCCTTGAATGGTTGCAGTAAGAAAACAAAAACAGTAGTACCTCTTTCACTGTGCTAAATTTACTTGCACTTCAACTTCAAAATAGAACTGTTTAATGAAGTGTTTGACTAAACATTTCAATAGAGGGATTATGCATTTGTTTTAAAGTGAATGTACAGCTAGTAGTGATTTTCGCAAATAAATACATGCAGGAACTGATTGAAGAGTTTGAAAAATATTTTAAAAATAGTTAAATGTATATTATACGTCATGGACCAGATTCTCTAATTGGAGTTGTATCCTTTATACCATTTGGTAGCCAGAAGTCCCTTTCGGACCAGGTCCTTCATTTCTGGAACAACAGCAGCTGCATTGCACATGCTGAGGCAAGGGAGGAGTCTCAGAACATGGAGAATTTATTCCTTTCCTTTCTGCCTGCTCCTCAGTGGTTTACGTGCCTCAAAGCAAGCAGCAGCAGAACCTGATCCTAAATAAAAATAGTTTCCTCAAACCTTCATTTCCATTTCTGTGTGTAGACCTAGACACTGAACAGGGTCTGTCTCCAGGTATTTACTCTTTTGTTTCTTGTGCTTTTACGTAAACAAATTCATTTGCATAAAAATTGGAACTTTTCCTTCTTTATAATTCGATATCTTCCTACTACATGTTTCTTGCTGAAATGTTCCTCTTCAAATATGGCAAGTGTATGATGACACAAACAGAAGACTGCCTTATTGAGAGGTAAACAAGGATCATTGATAGAAAAAATATTTGGCAATAAAGATTGTGTTGCATTTTCTACTGCTCTAACCAATGTTTGCACTCCTCTTTACTGAATTAGGACCAAACTTCAAGAGGCAACACTAACACAGGGAGAAATGTAGGAGGCAGTTAAATTCAGAAATTCTTTTTAAAGCTTCCAAGTAAGATCTTTGTAAGACAATTTTAATTCTAACTGAATAATGCAGAGCAGTTGCAGAAAGTAAATTATAAATTAATAATCACAAGTCTTCACAGAGAAAACCTGATTCTCTCTGAGTTTCATGCAGAAAGTAAATTATAAATTAGTAATCACAAGTCTTCACAGAGAAAACCTGATTCTCTCTGAGTTTCGTGTGAACAGAAATAGCAACATGACCTACTTTGCTAGTCAAAACAGTCTGAATAACAAATACTCCCAGTGAACTCTTCCCTGATGACATAAACTCAATGTATGATTTTATTGCCAGTCAGGATCCGAAAAATTAATAATGATTTGCCTTTCTTTAAAGCACACAAACACAACACATGCACACTCTTACATACACACACATATATGGACTTGGCAGTGATAGGTTAACGGTTGGACTCGATGATCTTAAGGGTCTTTTTTCCAACCTTGACGATTCTATGATTCTATGATATATACAGTTTTTATATATATACATGAATGTGTGCATACGAATAAATATGAATATCTTACTGAATTAGAATTTAGTAATGGAAAAGCCTAGACTTCTTCACCGTAGCTACTGCTTCTCTGTTTTATGAAAACCGATGTGAGACGGACCGACAGAGAGTGGGAGAAGGCATTCAAGTACAAGATCATTTAATTCACTCCGTACAGACAGTTCCAGCGTGTTAGGGCAGTTTGGGCTGATTCAGCTGAAACTATGGCCAGTGTCCAAATGATCTGGCATCAACTTGATTCCATCACATATACCTACACATGCTGTCTCTTCTCCTTGGAAATCAAACTATTCACGGGTGCCTTTTTCCTTTGCTGTCTCCTCTGTTGACCCCAGAGTCACATAGCCCTTCAAGGACTTAACAGGCAGCTTTCCCCGCTTCATTCTCTACTTCTGTTAGGTTTGGCCCAGGAAATCCCTGCCCACTCCCTTTCAGTGACCAAGCCATGTTTTCCTGGCCCTTCGTTGCACCTTCAAACTGAAGGCTATAAAGGGGTAGAATTCCCTGAAGCGGTAGAAATTAATTCAGGTAGCATTTTTGAAAGAGCAACACTAAAAGTCTGGCAAATATTTTCCTGGAAAACATTCTTAGGCATGCAGGAAAATAAACCTCTGGCAAATAGTTAAAACTATTTCACTGACACATAAAATTATATTAAGCTCTGGTAGTTACACTTATGATTACGTAAGGAAATAAAATACTTTTTTCAATAAGCAGTCAAGGTTTGCTCTTTTCCAGGAGGTGCATACATTTGAATTTGAACACACTGAGAAATCAATTAGTGACTACAAGACTTTTTATTCTAGGAAATGCATATTATTATATTAATGACTTGAAATTAATATTCAGATATTTAGGATTGCTTCCTCTCATTTCTCAATACATGGATTGAATAAAATGTGGGAAAACTAGGATACAGGTGCTAACATATTTGCCTATTACAGTCACTGTCGTATCTATATCACAGTCTTTTCAATGTGAGCCCAGACTCAACTCCACACAAGATTATTTATAGCTGTAATGAAAGTGTAACTGGTCTTTCATAACACTGTGCACAGAATCATTTGTAGACATTGTGGTATAGCTGAAATGAGAAACATACAATACTTTCTGTCTGTTGGAAATAGCACCAACATATGAATATATTGTCATTCACTGACATTTAAGCCTCATGCCTTAGTGACCAAGATAAATAGCCAGCACCATGTTAATCTTCAAAAAGAACTTGTTCTCCATGTCATGAAAATTTTTTTCTTTCAAGTGATGGAGTTTACCCTGTAAATTAAATCTCTAAAGTAATGGAAGAAATAACCCATGATACTGGTGGGGGAAATTAAATTAGAGTCACTAATAGCAGGTCAGCACAGTCTGAGCAGAGGTAATAGAAGTGACCACATGAATGATAAGCAGGCCTTCACTAGGCTGTGACATCTACCTCCCAGAGATGGTGACAAACATTCATCTGTGTGGCAAGCAATTCACAATTCAGGCACTAGCATGTTTATAGCGCAGCCTGACACTGGTGGACCCAAAGCATGCCAGTCTTTCTCAGCAGGATGGTCTAATTCCCTAATGAAGACCATTAAGACAAGTAAAAATCTTTGACCCCTGTCTCCCTGCTAAATCACTCTGCCTCTGTTCCAGATAACCTTATTTATTTATTTATTTATTTATTTATTTATAAGCATGGAAGATATTTTCTGAACTAGTACAATCTCCATTCCTCCCAACATTCCTAAGCTACTGTAATTCTACCCTAGAGCAGTAAAATACAAGGGAAAAAAAGGTAGGAAAATATAAAGAACAGGTTCTGTTTTGGAATTGTAAAAGATCCAGTGTATGCTTTGTCTAAAAACTTTAACATCACTCAATAGCCGTTGGCAAAATACAAGGGTAAGATGTTATGGTAAAATGGACTCTTGCATGTCATACAAAGCACCTCTGAAATTCAGGGCCTGATTTATTTCCTAATACCGGAGCACGATCTCTGATCTTTTGATGAAAACCTAATAATGTAATAAATAACATATGTCCAAAGAAAATACAGGTTTCCATAAAACACAGGGCTAAAGGGTAAGGTCATATTCTACCACCTCTTTTCTCCGCATTACAACAACTTATTAACACACACCACCATCATTACTAAATATTTTCAGCAGGAATTAAAAATACAGACAGTAGAAGTAAGGGCAGTAGGATGACAAATATGAAAGTGCTTGACAAAGTAAGTGTATAAATAAATAAATAAATAAACCTTACAGCATATAAGCCTCTTTTCAGATAATAAAAGAGGCTGAAAGAAACGCTTGTTTACATTATCCACAGGATATATGTGATCTTAACCTTTTAGTCATTACGTTAAAACAAACAGCATATTAAAATGGAAATTTCCCCAGAGTTACTGATTTGCAGAGTGAAATAATGAACTTCATATCCCTCGTTTACTCACACTACTTGTTTCCATTTAAATGGTGATTAGGCTTACTCAGTACTAATGATCATTTGGCAGTATTATTACATGGCTTAAAAATCCAGAGGTACAACTACAAGGATAAAATGCTACTAAAAATGCCAGTCAACATTTTCTGGTGTTGCAGTAGACACTAGCACTCTGAGTTTGACATTTCCAAATAGCATCCTGGCACAAAAGCACCCCTTGTGCCAAGGCTCAGACAGTCTTCAGAGGCAGAGCGTCGGTCTCTCCGTCCCTGCAACACCTTTTCTCGCTGCTGAAAACTTCCTCCTGTGGACACACCGCATCTCCCTGCATGCACTGAGGGCTGTCCAAAATCAATTATAACCTGGCATCAGGGCCAGACTCCACTGATGACAACAGGCATCCTGAAGAAATGGCTAGCTGAAGATACACAAACAAAATGAAAATAAGGCATACCATGGAGTACAGGTGATACACAAAGAAAATGCATTAATTCGTTAATTAATTAAAGCCTTCTCAAAGCCTAAATTTTACATTTTCTATAGGCTGGATTTCAGAGCTTGCTAACATACAGATTCTCTTAATTTAATTTTTAAAAGTTTTAAGTCAGTTCTAGAAGCCATAAACATCATAGTAGTATATATCCTTTTCTCAAATAAATATTCTGACAAAAGTATTGGACTTGTCTTCCAAGAAGGCTAAAGAAAAGATGTATCACGGATCTTCACAGTTCCTCAGAACTAGCTCATCTGAACTACAAAACTCGTTGAAATGAAGGCCCATTGTGCTTCCAGAGCAAAAATAAAGACTATCTTAATATCTGTTTGAAAAAGAAAGTCAAGTGGGGCAACTTTCCAAACTTCTACTCACCTACTGCTACAACTAAGAAGAATTTCAGGGATGACCAATGGCAGACTGAGGAGCCACAGAGCCAGTTTCTTCTGGAAAATTCTGGATGTCAGAACTGAAGCAGCGTCAGTATAAGGGGAAAAAATGAGGACCACAAACCTTCTCAAAACTTTTAGGATTGAATTTTCCAAAGGCAATTTTAACCTAACTCCATTCTGATGGAAATCAAGTCATCTGAAAAAAAACAAACAAACAAACAAAAAAAAAAACAAAATTGAGGCATCACTAAACACTTTGCAAAACATATCCTTATTGTGGAATTTGCACTGCTTCCTGAGCCTTTTAATGAATTTTAAGGCACTTTTAGATGGTCACTACTGCCAATAAACTTACTACTTACTCATCCTTTACACAGGGGCAGGTAAAGAGCCCAGAGGTCAATACACAGTACTGCCAGACTCCATTCATAGTCACAACAAAAAAGAGCCCAACATGTTTGGGCCCTGAGGGCAGCCCCAGGCCTGCCCATGGCCCAGGACCCCATGTCAGCCCCAGGGCCGTCAGCCCCTGCCCCAGCAACACCATGGCAGGGCCGGTCTTCAGCTCCCCACAGCCCTGCCTGGCCCAGCCATGAACCTGGGAAATGACTCCTTAAAGTTGCATCCATTTTACAGTACTCCAGCTCATGGTCCTTGCCTGACAAGAGCCTGCGTGACAGCAGCCCATCAGCAGAACTGACACATGTCAGAAGACTTTGGGTAATGCACCATGGGAGTCCATCAGAAACAGACATGTTGGCAGTCACAGACCAGAAAAAGGGATGAGTACTAGCTTGATTACACCTACTACCTGTCTCAACATGAATTATACTTACCTAGAAGGACAGGCTATGTACTCAGACTCCCACACACTTAGCTGGGCTTTTTACTAAACAGAAATAATCTCAGGAGACAAATATTTAGTCTCATTTATATTTACTTTCCAGTGGTAGTTTAATACAAAGTAAAGGCAAGGAGATAAATAAAAGAAGTGCTCTTCTGAGCTCCTGATTCACTTGGGGTATGGAGCCAAAGCAGACTTGGTTCTAGTCCATAGTCAAGTGGAGATTTGCATGAAAGCCCTGTGGCTGAGCAGAGAAAAGTGTGCCATAAGGATCATGTCCCTCTTTCTTGGGTGAGAAGTGTTTGGTGTACAAATGCCAAAATACCCCAAAATCCCATGTCCTGTTCATTTTTGGAAAATAAAAATTTTCATCACAAATTGACCTTCTGGGAGATGGAAAGAAAAAATATAATATATAAATTAAAACCAGTTGAAAATATCTTTCTCATGCCTCCTTTTTCACCTATATCCAAACTTAAAGCTAAAAACTGAGTAACAAGGGAAAAGAGTCTTACATCCCTTATGTCATGTCTAGTTACTTGAGTGTATTTACACTTATACTGGCTTGAGATCAGACTAATTTTCAGTGAGACTTAGCTAATGATTTCATTTAAAAGTCAACAACATTCAGTTCCCTATTCTTACAATTTTGAGCCAGCAGCATGCAAAATGTGAGTTTTAAGGAATTATTAAGGATTTATTTCATTAAGGTGTAAATGATGCAATAAGGGACAGGGGAAAAAAGCAAAATGAGTTGGCGATGGGAGTACAAAGTCCTAAAAGAGAACCCCCATACTTAAGTGGTGTGGTATATACAAAGATGGTACCCATGCTTTAGGCCTTAAGATTTTACAGACAGCTTTAGCTGATCTAACTGTGAGTTGTGGAGCAAAGAAATGGTGTGGCTCATTTGTCCATCTTCAGGCGCGGGTTCCCACTCCTCCTTTTGGGCTGCCTCTGGACAGTGTACCTTTGGGATACATTCAGCAAATTCTCTGGTCTAATTTAAAAGGATTTTTTGGTGGTTGTTTTCAGACCAGCAAGGAATCTGACTCACACCATGACAAGCACCATGAAAATAAAACTGAAACATGAAAACATGTGGCCAGGATCACGAGGCAGGATTCTCCTTTTCATATGGACATAGACTTAGATCAGTATGTGTCAGATCATGAGAGTGCACCCTGAGTGGTGTGCCCTTCATACAGCTCTGATGGATTTCTAAAATTTCCTCAAGACAGAGGAGAAGTTAATAATGTTGTTAATGGCTTACACTAGCCTACAGTCAGGCCTATAGCCATATGCATGATTGTGTTTAGGTATATATGTATATATTTCTGTAGGTCTTCATGATATGGCACACGTTTGTCTTTGTAGGTTTATAAATATGTGCCTATACATATATAGAGAGATCAGGTACAAGATAGACATAGACATTACACACTCTTGAAATCCTTCTCTCCTGCACTAACAGCAGACTATTTCCAATATTACTTTGATTTGCAACACTTTTCTCACCTCTGAAGACAATTAAGGAGGAAAAAGTTGCACATTAAGTGAACCCATTATGGATTCATTTGCTAGTTTTTATTAGCACAGAGGATGATGAATTAATTTGGTATTCAAGTAACGCTCATTTCTGCCTCCAATAAGAGTTCCCTCATAACGCACCATTAGTTAAATGTACCATCACAATAAAAATCTAACAAAAAAAAAAAGCCTTTATGTTACTTTAGATAATGAGCCCTCAGAGAAGCTGAATTAGCACTATAAATTAAGAAATGTTGCATTATGGTACGAATATATTCTTTAGGTAGTGTCGGTTCACAAGAGCAACAGCCAAGCTCAATCGTTCTGTCTCCCAATTTAACTGTATAAAAAAGAGGAAATAAAAAAAGAAAAAAGAAAACCCTTTTCTAGGGCCCACATATACTCCCCCACGTACCCCAGAGGGATAAAATGAAAATCATAGATTCTAGCTTCAGTACTAAAAGAATAAATGCCAGCCACCTACCCATGTGTCATTATCAAATTTCATTAGTACACACCTACTTGTGTGCCAAAGCCTTTTATAGAAATATTATGTAAGATAACATTAAAGAACACTTGTAATCTAGCCAGAAGTGAGTTCTCTTTTCAGTATAACCAACTGGACATCTCTCCTTCAGCTTTCTTCCTAACTATCTGACAATCTGTATACAAATCACCCTCTTACCCTTTTAACTGGCATCTTCCTGTGAAGCAGCTTTAATTCAGAGAGATTAGTTTTACTACATAAACCTCCTCTAGTATATTGGAAACGTGAACTACAGTTTTTACTGTTTGTGCCAGTGGCTTACACAAAATGCTGTAGAAATTCAGATATGTTTATCTTACTCATTAGTCAAACTCTACAATATTGTGAAGCATTTTTTTCTTGTTCTTCTTGGGACTTCACTGCTTTTCCTAAAATTTAAGCCACCAGCACTGAAATTTTTGCCCAAATTTCAGACAGCATCAGTCTACAGGTTAGGCAAATAGGAGCAGTGAATACTTGTCCTGACCCACAGTGACTTTGATAGATTTTTTTCAACAACAAAAAAAATCAAGTTTAGCAAAGAGATTCAATGAGCCTATGAATTTTTAATTTGATGCACACCTGCTCTCCCACAGGATTGTAAAAATACAATCCAGTAACTAACACTGCCAGCACTAAGCACAGAACAAGACCCAGTCTGTATACACAGGCTACGTCTATGCTCGTGAATTGAAAACACAAGTATGAGTTCCATCCTGTAGTTTTCCATACTGTTAAATGATTAGTGCAGTTTTGGCCTGAGTCAATCAGTACTTTCCTTAGCAATGCCCAGGGTATTTCTAGAGTTGATCAGACTGGGAACCATTGCCAATAAATGTGTCCACTGTGGAAAGGGATAGGAGAGTTTAGCTGTGTGAATGCAAACTCTGCCATGGCAGGCAGCCTCAAGGCCAGACACCAATCTCTGGCTCATTTGATTTGTTTTCTGACTGTAAATGTAACTACAGAATTGCACCAGTAGTATACACCTCCTAGTATATAGAATTGTTCAGGAATTTTCAGTGAAATAATTTATCTTTTCTTTAGAAAGCACTGGTTCATTAAAACTGAGACCTTTTGCAAGAATGATCACATCAGTTTCAGCAAAGATAGAATACCTAATCAAAATTAGAGACAAGAATGACATTAGCAACCAAAAAGGTCAACAGCTGATAGAATATTTACTTAGCATGTGAGATAATGAAGTTTAAGTCCCTGTTTTGAATCAGCTAGAACAAAGACTTGCGTTCTCCTCATTCAGCCTGCACAACTGTTTTGAACTAATAGCTACTCTGAGATGAAGCACAGTTATTTTTTCATTCTCTGTTTTTTACCTGGTAAAGTTTAAGTTTCAATACATGGGGAAGGGACTATTTAATGATTTCCCAAAAAGTTCTAACCATAAATTATATCTCCATCTTTACCCATTCTCTTCTTTGACATCCACCAAACACCAACTCAACCATCGGTATGTTCTTTTATAAATACTTAGGGGTTAAGCACATAATTTTGATCTTTTATTTGATCCTGCAGTAGGATCTAGCTGTAGTTCATAATCAGAGGCAATTGACAAGAATGGCATATTAAAAAAGGAAATGTAAGCTATATCCAGTTTCTTAAGGACATCAGTCAATGCATTTTAACTGAGAAAAGATGCACAAAAAAAGAGTATGACTCTGATCATAGGAGTTACACAAGGACTGTACAGGATGTTATTGGTAAAAATCTGTGAGGTATGAACATGGATACTCTGCTCAAAAAAGACACAGTTTCAGTTGTCTTGGGAGCTAGGGAACAGGATGACTTCAGCAGTTCAGGCATAGCCAATATTATGTCACTGAGCAAATACAAAAACAGATAGCACAATTGAAATGATGCACATGATTCAGTGATGTTTTACAATGATTTGTACTACAATGTAGCTAACTTTCTCAAATTTATGATATAGCCAACAGTGCTGAAAAAGGTAAAATGCACAAGACAGGTTGTATTGCAAAGTGTTATTATTAAAGTGTTAGCTTGCTTATTGTGTTCTGTTAGACTCTCTGCTTATTACCAGAATTTATAGTCACCTAATTTTCCCTTGGTTAGATATAGGCTTTTATATTTATGCTGGCTCAGTTGAATTACATTGGCAGCAGAGATCCATGCTATAGCCTTACCCCAACAAACAAATGTCTTCAAACTCATTCTGAACTGATGACATCTGCCGATAATCACAATATCTCTTAGTCATACGGGTGCAATTGCCTCATCCTTCTGGTGTACAGCAGATTTAAGCAGTTTCTTCAAAGCAGATCATAGTTTCACAACACCTCAACCCCCTCCAGTTTTCCTTGACAAAGTGTCAGAAGGTTCCTGCTCCACTTGCTAGTATATGAGACCATGAGATACGAATGAAGGCCGTCCTCTTTACTACTTTGCATGTGCATGTGTCTTTCTTCTCTGTGCAGTTTTTTCCTTTCTTATTTTTTTTCTTCTTTTTACTTTTTTCTTTTTCTGGCACAAAAGAAGAAGCTTACATCTGTTCTTTTCGTTCTCGTGGCTTCATGCGCTCAACAAAAAAAAGAAAAAGATTGAATTTAATGCTTCTTCACTAGAAGATTTAGTGTGCTTTTCAGCCTGTCACTGAACTGATGAAAGGTAGCACAACTACACACTTTTCCCAACACAGCTCAGATATAGGTTTGTTCACTGGAGTTCAAGTCTCCTGCCAACAACTCACTGCAGTTTCAAATTATTCTCCTTCCATATTCAATCTCTGTGAGTGGATCAGCCCGTGGCCCTTCTTCCAGACTGTAAATTTGCCAGTTTTAAAGATTTAATAGCGGGGTTGAGGCAGTGACAGCTCTATTTGTGGTATACTTCCCTTCCCACAGTTGATAGAGGTCTGGTGCTCAGCCGTAAAGTTCAGCTCTCCAACACCTTATCAATCAGCTTCTCCGTGTGATCCACTTCAGGAAAGATTTAAATGAGGTAGTGCGGATTCTTCATAGTGAATATAATAATTGGAGTGAAGGACAAGCTTCACATTGTTCCTCTAATACATCAGTTCTTTCAATGGATTGTTTGGCTTTGATATTAATTCACAAATGGTACAAAAGGTGGAATATGTGGAAAGGGAAAGAAAATTTCTTAAAGAAAATAGAACAAGTTCTTTCTTTGAGACTCCTAATGGCTTCTCCCAGACTTAAAAATGTCCCGTTCATGCCATGAGGCAAACACCATTCGCTGTCAGTTTCCCTTCAAACCAGCTCATCACGGTCCCCACTGTGAAATTCAAAAACATCGGGCTTCTCTCCCAGTCTTGGATTATGACTGCTATTCCAAAGAATACAGGTGGGAAGGGACAGGGCAAGACTACAGACTTGCTGAGAAGTGGATTTCTTTCTCAAGAGCAAAAGAAGTTATCTGGCTTAACCATTTATCGTATAGATTTCCTTTCTGTCTGTATTGGTGCATGTTTAATGTAACTTACTACGCAGGGCTGCCTGGCATCTGTTCTGAAACAACTTGTTGAATAAATTAATCTAGAGTCAGAGTGGTAAAAAAGAGGACATTCAGTCTCCAAAAACGGAGGCAAGGGACAGGGCAAGCACAAGCAGCAAATCTCTCCTCTCCCTTCATGATAAAAGAGAAGACTGTACTGAACTGTTTGGAAAAGGGAGCAAGATCGCCTTCCATAGTAGCTACTTTCAGCCCTATCAACTACTGAGCAGTTACTACTGCAAAAGAATACATGACCATCTATCGTAATAAAGGGTATGACAAACCTGTCAGTGTTAGGAAACAACACTCATAAACCAAGCTGTAGCCAGAAGAAACACACAGAATTTCAGTCAAAATCTATTGCTTTACTGACTGTTGTGTCTTTCACAATCCTTATTAATCAAAAGTCACTCCAGTTTTAAGGGTAGTAAAACAATCCATTTTGCAGATAAAATTACTGAGAGGAAGCAAAAAGTCAGAGAAGAAAACTAGAAAATAAAGCAAACCAGAGAATAAACCAAAAGATTCTTACATAACACACTAAACTCAGAGCTATTTTACCTTCGCCTCTTACCCATTTCACATTCTTGCTTAACCTACTCTGTTACAGTTACAACCTTTGGTCAAGTCCCTGTACACTGTCATGTACTTTTCTCCAAATCAGTCAAGAGGTAAAAACTTTTTTTTTTTTCTTTATTAGATACAGTTGCTTTAATACCATTAATCAAACAACACCTTTTGGAAAAGTCTAAATTTCTGTTCTTGTGAATAAGTGTCCACTTTGGAAACAGAAAGGGCCACAAAGTCAGGTCCCAACTACTTTGAAAGTGTAAAAGTTAAAATAATAGAAAAGCCATAAAAGTTAAAGCCAGGTACAGGTACAAGAGTAAGGGTGTAAGTTCAAATGACTAATCTAGAGGATCTAGATGGAGAAATGAAACAGAGAGTTTGAGGGCAGCTAAGTTATGTATTGGTCGTTTGTCTGAATAGCCACAATAATTTAAGACTTCACAGATTCAGCCTCTGTTTCAAAACAGGTCACTCATTTCCTAGGCATTTAAACCAAATACTGCACTCCAGCATTAGGGTTTCTCCAGTTTCCAGGGAGAAACATAGAACTGATCTTGAACAATTAACTTCAGAATATGAAAGACTAAAGATCCCAGACACAGTGAGACCCCAAGAGAAATCCTTGGTACATCTTGTTCAGTAGATTGGGCATGTCGATGAATCCTTTTTGCTGGAAATATCAGCCCAACAAATCTCGTAAGTTTGAGCTCATCAGTGGTTATTTTATGTGTATGTATGTTTTCAGTTTTTCTTATACAAAAAAAAGACAGGTATCTTGTGTCTTGTGCACATGTCTGTGTAGACATTCCCAGCACTGTGGGGCTGTGGTGCAGAAAGACCCATTAGTAATGTTAGTTGCATCTTTCTTGTTGCCCTGCTCCTCAAGAAGAATTAATACTTCTCCATTCCATTCTCGTTGTTCTCTCAGTCACAAGTCTAACCCACGCATCTGAAACTTCAAGTCTGGAACTTTTTTATATATGTGAGAGAAAAATGTGTAAGTTATTGTGAGAATGATAGAACAGTAAAGTTTTTTGTATATAGTTGTATTGGGTTTGTGGGGCAAGGTTTTGGTAGCCAGGGGGGCTGCAGGGGTGGCTTCTGTGGGAAGCTGCTAGAAACTTCCCCTATGTCCGATAAAGCCAATGCCAGCCAGCTCCAAGACGGACCCGCTGCTGGCCAAGAATAGAGCAGCCAGAATAGAGGAGTGAGAATATGTGAGAGAAACAACTCTGCAGACACCAAGGTCAGTGAAGAAGGAGGGGAGGAAGTGCTCCAAGAGTTGGAGCAGAGATTGCCCTGCAGCCTGTGATGAAGACCACGGTGAGGCAAGCTCTCCCCCTGCAGCCCATGGAGGTCCACAGTGGAGCAGATATCCACCTGCAGCCCATGGAGGACCCCATGCTGGAGCAGGTGAATGCACCCAAAGGAGGCTGTGACCCCATAGAGAGAAGCCCAGGCTGGAGCAGGTTTTTCTGGCAGGACCTGTGACCCCGTGGAGGGCTCACACTGAAGCAGTCAATTCCTGAAGGACTAGACCCTGTGGAAAGGACCCACACTGGAGCAGTTAGTGAAGAACTGCAGCCCGTGGGAGGGACCAACATTGAAGAAGTTCATGGAGAACTGTCTCCCATGGATGCGATCCCACGCTGGAGCAGGGGAAGAGTGTGAGGAGGAAGGAGAGGCAGAGACAACGTGTGATGAACTGACTGCAAACCCCATTCCCCGTCCCCCTGCACCACTTGTGGGGAGGAAATAGTGAATTCAGGAGTGAAGTTGAGCCAGGAAAGAAGGAAGAAGTAGGAGGGAGGTGTTTTAAGATTTGTTTTTATTTCTCATTATCCTACTCTGACTTTTGATTGGCAATAAATTAAATTAAGTTCCTCAAGTTGAATCTGGTTTTGCCTGTGACAGTAATTGGTGAGTGACCTCCCTGTCCTGATCTTGGCCCACAAGCCTTTTGTTGTATTTTCTCCCCCACTGTCCCATTGAGGAGGAGGAGTGATAGAACAGTTTGGTGGGCACCTGGCATCCAGCCAAGGTCAACCCACCACAACAGTAAGAAACATACAGTGAAGTTTTATATAATACTTAGTGCCAATTCACTAATTTCAACAGTAAAATTGGTTATGCTTGTATCTGCTTTTTTTTCTGTGGGGTTTAGTATTCTTCCTGCTTCCTATCACCACCATTCCCTACCTGCTCCTGGCAGAAGAGAGATTTCTAAACAGAAAGCACAGCTTATTTGCAAATTCATGCTTGGAGCTGAGAGAAACACTGCCCAAACCACAACAGATGTTTTGCTTTTCCTTTTAACACCACCCCAAGTGAGATCTCACATCAACAATTCAGGCAAAAGGAAAGCAAACTGTGAGCTCTGCCTGGTGCTGATGCTGAGAAGCAGCCCTTTTGAATAGAGGGTCACTAAAAATGAGCAATGAACCAGTTTTCTCCTCATTGTCATGCACTTTGTGTTAATGATCTGTTAAGTCCTACATCAACTCAGAGAAACTAGTTGTATTAATAATCAATCATTGGAAGTCCCTCATCTCTGTTTGTAGTTCTCCTTGAATGCACCCTGACACCATCACCTTGTTTTCCTGCCTCCATGAATCAATTCTGGCAACAGTCCTCAGATCTCACCCAAGTGACACAGCTGCTTGAGGTGCTGAACAGAATGGAAAAGAAATGTTTAGAAGAAAGAGGCAAATTGAGAATGACCAAGCTGAAAGATCTGGGTTTTATTAAAAGGAATGAAAAGTCAAAATAAAACAGAGTTGTTCTAGCTGCTTTCCAAACAGAAGAATTCTGCACAAGAGACTTCCTGGTAAGACCACAGAGGAGAAACAAGTTTCTGGAAGAAAAATGCATTCCATGAAGCTCAAAGCATCTTTTCATCTTTTCTTTACTTGAACTCAGCAGCAATAGTTCTTCCTAGCTACTTATTTATATTTCTCTTTCACAGTGACCCTCATTTCTTCTCTTTTATTGTCATACTTTGCTCTGTTTTGAATCAATCACGTTTTGGATGTGTTGATGTTGGAAAATCTTTTTTCAGGTATTTCTCTTCCCTTCAATTTCTCTAGCTAGCTTTGTTATAGAATAGAAACACACAATAAAAAGCTCCCTTGAGCACAGGTCTTTGACTTGGTTTTCAGAGATACTAAAAACTCACACTTTACCATCTCTGAATATCATGCCATTTATTACATTTCAGGTCCTGGCACAGTTCCACAAGATGCTCATTCTCCCTGTTTCTCTCCATCGCAACACATCTATTCCTCTGGGTTTGTTTTTTGGGTTTTTTGTTTATTTGTTTTGGGTTTCTTTCCCTCATTCCTTGCTATTTACTCTGTTTACGTATACCCTATCAATTTAACTTAGCCTTTTATTTTTATGTTTTAACTGAAGAAATATTCATATGTTTTTATCATTCTTTCAACTTCTTTCACCATAGTCCTTTCTATTCCCTTTAGGCTGAACACAGCCACTTTTGATCTGCTATCATTCATCCACATTAGGATGAAGTCACCTGTTGCAAGTATGATGCACTCTGGAGCATGTGCTACAGCTCCAAATCTGCACTGCACTGTGGAGGGTATGACTTTGCTGCTCATGCTACGAAGTCTTAGTGGTTAGTTAAAAGCTTGTACTTTTAGTTCAGGAGGCCATTCTGTAGACCCAAGTGAAAAACAGCACCATACTCCAGAGCAGCCAATGGTCTCTTGCCCAAGGCGTGAATTCAACAATGTTATCGACCTGAGTTGCAAAGCAAGAGTCTCACTATAGCATGCATTGCTCAGTACTCTTCCAAAGAGGTTTATATCTTCTTATTGTATCTCTTACTTTTTCCAGAAAATTCCTGTAACTTTTTGAATTCATGTTCCGTTCTGAACCTGAGGAACTTTTCCAGGAAAATACCTACAAATGGATAAGTCTAATGCAAAAGTATATAAATCACCATAACTGGCATATTCTTAGAGCTCTGGTTCAGTCCCATGCCATCAGCCAAGAAGGCATCTATCACACACACACCTTCACAAGTCCTATAAACAGTAGCAGGCAAAACAATCTCAACTCAGAGAATTTTTACTTAATTTAATTTTATTCCCAATAAATACAAACTTGTAATCACTGATTCCAGTATTAAGAAAAAGAATACATTAAAAAAAAAAAAAAAAAACACTTAGGGAAACACCTTCTCAAGGCTTAATTTAAGCCAATCACCTTCCTAGTCTCAATGGCCATTGTTTTTGCCACACTTTACAGTCATTTCCTCCCAATTGCTTCAATGAGGTGACAGGCAGCACATGAGGTTGGGGCGGAGTGTAATGGTTTCTTTCTGCTGCTCTTCGTTTCCTAGTAGCTTTCCTCTGCTCCTCCATGCTCCTTAGTGGGTTTCCTCCACTCCTCTGACCTTCTTAGTATCACTCCATGAACAGTCCCTTGGGGGTGTACCTGCCCCGGTTTAGGTCCAGCAGCAGTCCACCAGCAGGCCCTAGCCCTTTCAGGCTGGAGTGCCTCCTTCCAAGAGCGCACCCCTGGCCACACGTGTCCTCAGTGGTACCCCCTCTCTATGTGTGTCCAAATGTGTCTCTTCACATTTCTCCCACTACATCTCTTCACATATCTCCTCATATGCCTCTTCCCCTTGTGGCTCCTGCCCCTTCTTAAGTATGCTTGAGCAGATGCCCCATGTGCTCTCCTGGTTGGCTGAGCTTCTGGCACATGGTGGTTTGGGAATGTGATTGTTTTATTTCTAAAATAGATAATATCATAGACATGTTTCACATCCCTTTTCTAGAATTTGCTAAGGTAAAAAATGCAGAAAGTTTCCAGTGATATTAAGATTATCCTATGGGTTAGCCATCAGAGTTTGCTCAAAGAACAATGCAGAACATATCCTTTTGTTTCCAAATTACAGGCCATAACATTAATTTCAGGGATGCCTTAGATCCCTGCCTACCTATGAAGTCTACAGTTAGATCCCTCTTATGAATCAGCCTTTTCTGTGAGGATAACATATTTTGGTGTAAATAAATGTTTCCTTAGTTTTGTGCACACTTAAGTTTTCCTTATTTAAACTTATCACATGCAAAAAAATTATAGCAAAAAAACCCCTGAAATAAATGTCCTAATTAAAATCAAATAAAATATGCAAGGAAACAAATTAGGCAAAGATGAACTTTCTGTTCCAAACTCTGTCTCTAATAATTACTGTCAGCTGTTTCCATAAGGACTTCTCAGAATGAAGCCCAAATCACATCGCGTGGCATTGGCTCTTACAGCGGCAAGTCTGCTATCCATCACTATAGCACCCAGAGTTGTAAACTCAGGAATGGGCATCAGCTTGTCAAATTCTCACAAAATATGTCCAGCATCTCACATCAATCACAGACTTTGAAGGACAAATGCAACAACAACTGCCTGGTCCAAGTAGTTGAGATGCAGGGGCAATAAAATTAGTTCAAAGTTTCCTATTTTTTACCTTCTCAACTAGGAGAGATTTGCATGTTTGCAAGATACGCTCTCTGTATCTTGTATTGACTTTCAGAAGTAAAGATCAAAGGGGTTTCCATATTCAAATATCCTTTGCTCTTTTGCTAATAATGTCTTAAAGGGAAAGGAGAGAGGAGGCAAATCAGCTCTTTCTCCTAATCTCTCTGAGTAACTAGATGGAAATCCATACTGAGAAAACCAGTGTACAATTGCTGTTTTACATGAGTAAAAACACTATCAATCTGTCATCCTTTATCGTACTTGGATGATCATCAAGCCAAGCAGGCAAACTGTTAATGTTTACAATATCTGATATTCCCCAACAATATACACAGACTAATAGGAGGAAAACAAGTCTAATCCTGCCCTACTGCCAATGGGGATTAATTTCATTCAAATAAACATGTTTATGAAAATAAAGAAAAATTCCTTCTGCAAACATCTGGTTAAATTTGACTTTTTTTTTAATTCATCCAAAAAGACCAATTAGACTGGGTGCAGTAATTGTTCTTCTCCTGCTGATGCTTTACTAATTGCTAATGTTGGTGTATGTAAATAGCAATTAAATCTGTTCCGATTTACTCTTTTTCACTGGTGTTTAGATTTTAAGCGGAAAAATGGCTTTTTAAATTTATATAGACAGTGTGTGTCCTTTGTGATTTTCACAGCCTGTTCCAGTTAACAACAAATGAAGATAAATACTGAGCAAAATCTGTTTGGTGCTTCTATAGAACAAACAGCGCTATTTATGAGTGTAACCAAATACCTGGTATTTTATTCTCATTTATTTATTTATTTATTTATTGGCCATTAAATTCTAATCTTCTAGCCCATTTGGTCACTTGCTTGTGATTTCCTATGTGTCAACCGCAGAATAATGACAATGACATGGTAAGTGTTATCTCACCATTTTACCTCGGTGTTAATTGCCAGTGATTTGTTGGTGAAGGGTGACAGTAATGACAAAGGGGGTGACAAACAAGAATGTAATTCAAGTGGAGCTAAAAAAAGTATGAAAATACTTCCTTGGGTTTTATGTGTTTTACTTGACCCAAGTAAGCATCATTCCTTTAAATCATTATTTCAGATTGTTTTCTTCTGACATTCAAAGGAAAATTTAGCAAGCTGGTTTGGTACTACAGATGTAACAGTGGGTAGACTAAACCAGAGGTGAAATGAAAGGAATAAAGAGTAGGAAAAAAAAACGTGATTACATTAAGTACACAGAGATTAGATACAAGATTACAAATAAAAACTGTATATGTGACACGTTTAGACTTAACCATGACTAAATAGTGAAAGCTGGAAGGAAGCTGAAAATGAAGTTTCCTCTGTGGTGATTGTTTTATTAGGTTTAAAGCAGTGAAGCTCCATCACAGAGTCTTTTGTTCAGCAGTCCCATGAGTGCACCTCATTCCTGACCTGTGGGGTTCAGCCTACAGCAGAGTGTGCTGGGAGCCACGCAGACATCGCAGATTCAGCCAGCTCTGAGATAACCTGCTGCTGAGGGCAAAGCTGGGAATTGGTGGGCAGCAGCAGAGTGCAGCGATGAAATCAAAGGAGCTTGTTTCATTCTGGATCCCTCACAGCTATCTGACTGAAGTCTTTTCTTTTTTTTGGTGTCTTAGGTCAGGGTCTTTTTCAACCTCTGGTCATTCATCGGGGTTGCAACTGTGCAAGCTGGGTCTGTGCATTAGAGCTGTGTTCACTGCACCTGTTTAAACGAGAACTGAAGATGGAGACAGCAAAAAGATGCATTAACTTTTGCTCACAGAAAGAAGAGCAGAACTCTCTGGTTTCTGTCAGGGACTAAGATGAAAAAGTCTCAAACATTTAACAACTACACAGCTGATTATATGGTTGTGACTGGTTCCTGGTAAGCAGAGCATTTGCTCCAACTCTTAGTTTCAGTGCACTTCTAAGGCAGCCCTCTTGATTTGTCTTTTCCTAACATAATAATAAATCCAGAATAACCCCACTGAAGTCCTCATTTTCAGATTGGTTACCCCTGTAAAATATGCCTAGTGGAAGTGGAGGTCTTCCATAGGTCCTTACAGCTACTGGTACTAGGCTTGCTTTTTTTTGTTATCTTCAATGAATCATTTAGAAGGATTTAGAGGATACCTTTCAGAGCAGAACCTGAGATCCCTTCTTCATGGGTTGGATGCCAAAATAAAAAAGCTGTTAACATCCAAACCAGGATCCCCAGATATAATAATACTTCTATAGTACCACTAGTTATGTAGCAATTCCGAGCCTAGGTCAAAATGAATGCTGGCTTCTGTGGTGGGAGTCTGTAAGGCTCTCCCTCAGAGGCTGGGCTATGTTATACTGCAGCTTTTCCCGGTATTTGCTCAAACGCTAGATTAGCAGCACAAAAGATTCAGCGTCTTGAGACTGTTCCCATTTACAGTCGGGTCCAAACTACATAGTACTCAGTACTTGAATAAGGAAACCCTAGTTAAAATAAACATCCCACACCACTTTTCATGTCATATAAGCAGAGACAAAGTTGTAGCAATAGTAAAGCACATGGGATGTCCGAACTGGACAAAGGGGGAGCCTTCAGAAGACTTCTGTCTTTACTGTCCTAAAACTGGCTTCAGCTTGGAGTGAGACTGCTCACCAGTGGAAATGAGGGGTAAGAGCATGGTCCAAACTGATATACTGCTCCAGGATGTGAAAATACCTTACAGAAAAGCCTAGACAAATCTCCAAATCAACATCTGTATTTTCTTCTTGTCAGGCTTTTCATGTCTCTTCAAGCTAGCAACGTGTCTCTTTATTAGATTTCTTCTGGTTTTTAAATAAGTAAAGAAAAATCATTTAGCCAGTCCTAAAACAAGGACTTCAATGCTTCCTCAAAATCATATTCATAAAGGTATAAATACTGTTATGTATATTTATTATATTGCAGTCTTCTTTCTGCCTATATTTGCATGTCTTGCTCTCTCCAACTGGGCTTCTGTTTGCAGGACATGAGGGATATAATACAAATCCTCAGGATTATTTTTCCTTATTCTTTGTGCCTTGCACCATCACAAACATTTCTGTGCTGACTAAAGCTATATATTTTCTGCCACTGTGTAACTGCTTCTTCTCCTCACATAATTTCATATCTTTCTTAGTATAATGCTTTATTGAGCTGTACAGTGTATTTTCAGGATAACCCTGTGTCTTAATAGACTTGATTCTCTTTGCTAGAACCTTATTTTATATTTCACCTTGACAAATGCAACAGAGGGCATTCTGCAGACATCACAGCCCAGAATTGTCTTGGTTCAAATGTGATGCGTAGTACATAGTAAAACATGCAATAACAAATAAATGCATTGGTAATTTAGACGACCAGCATCGGTGACAATGGAGACTATATGTCACTTGTTAACCTTGATCCTTTGTTTATGAATTTAATCCCAATCAGTACAAAAGGTTCCATTTATTTCTCAGTCATCCCTCCAGCAAGCCATGCTGCCCATGTCTACTAGGTAATAACTTGCAGAAGCTGTGTTTGAAATAAAACTTTAAATAAGGGAAATCAACATCACATCTCTGTTTTCTTCCTTCCATTTTCACCATCTTCTTTACTCACTGATGAGGAAGGTTAATATTAAACATGTTAATGGTTGTCAAATCAGTCATGGTTTTCACTGAGTTATGCTAGAAAGAAGCAACACACTTTGTAAGAAATCAGAGAAGGGCTGAATGAGATAATGTAAAATCACTTATACAGGCACTCTGGAGATGGAACCCCGTTTAATATTTAATGTAGTCATTAACTTGAGAGTGGAAGGAAGGGGGTAATGGATGGCCTATTGCTTTTACCTACAGGACAAGTTTCTGAAGCGAACTGTCTCCCCTGGGGCAAGTATCACACATGCTAAAAATCTATAAAGAGGGTCACAGATGAAAAGAGTTTGAGCAGCTTCAAAATTCCCATGAGAGCATCGTGAAAACTGCAGGCAGACCAGGTGGTGAAACTTGCCATACTACGCACAGCCGTGGGCCATTGCCATCCAAATGCTCAATTAGTTTATTATGGCAACAGACACATCATGCTGGTCAAATAACCAACACATCTGCAGAAACTACAGAAAATAATCAATTATTGAAGAAAACTATCTACAAGTAACATTACTCTCATCCTTTCTTGTTCTTCTCTTTCTTTTTTTTTTTTTTCATTCTGCCTAGATGCCCAGCTGTTAGAGATTACCCCTGAGAGCCAGAAATCCATGAACTAAATTTAACTATGAGAATCATAAGGATGAGCGGGGGGAGGGTGTTTGTTTTGGTTGGTTCATTGTTTTGGGGCTTTTTATTAGGTTCTTTTTAAGAAAAAGACTCAAAAACACATTCAACATTTAGAGGTGACCTTCTAAATACTGTAAATATTTTCCGTGTGCCAACAGCACAGCATACAGTATGTTTTTATGCAGTGTAGCCAAGTTACATGGTAACTATTGCAATAACAGTCAGGGCACATGCCCCACTGTCACAAGGACATTGTGCACAGGTATGAATTTCCCCCAATGGGTTATAGTGCAATGGTTTCCTCACCAGCACCAGTTAGCATGGCACCCATCCTCCCAGTCATATGGACCGCCCAACCCTTTTGCCCAATAAGGACTGGTCAGCATCCAGCCTTGAATTGCATTTCCCTGCCTCCATGATGATTAGAGAAGCTATCAGGTCCTCCCACCTCCCTTGAAGTGCCTCTTTCTAAGCACACTGATGAAACAAGGAACTGCTGTCATGCTGGACCATGTGTTTTCGCAGGTACAAAAAGCCACCATTGTTCTCTTACAAAGAGAGTGTGGAGCCTGACACTCTCCCATACATGAAAGATCTTCCTCAGCAAAGGGGATATGGTGAATGTTGTTCTTCACTGCTGCCCTGACTGATAGTCATGCAGTCGTATATCTGTAGGTCAGTATAGACAAAGCATACATCTAACCTAGAGGAGAGTGGAAAGATAGAAATTTCTCAGCAACAGGGATAACAAATCTTTAAAAAATACAGAAATACAGGTCTTTTTTTTTTTTTTTTTTTCCTGATTCCTACCTTATAATATAGAACTGTACAGGACATACATTGAGCTACAAGGTAAATATCATGTGATTATCAAAACCAGAGAAATTACGAAGTGCTAGCATTTTATTAACTTTTGCTACAGTAACTTATATTACACTAAACTCTATGTAATAGAGCCAGTTCCTTCCCTGAGGAACTTACTGCTATAGGGAACAAACACACAAAAGTCAAGATCATCCTTGGTCACATCTTATTCACTATTTTTCGATGACTGGATTAGTTTACTAAATACGTAAAAAACCAACAGTAATTAATACTACAAGAGAAAGAGTATTTTTATTAATAATGGTCTCTTCCTAAAGGAATTTCTCTTCCACAGAATCAAAGACCAAGGTCCTGTGTTTTGAAATTTCATTTTTTAAAAAGTCTAGTTTATTTTTTTATTATTATTTTATTTCCAGAAATGAGCAGAATGTTACTGCATCATTAAGCTTTCAGGATAAGCAGTAAATCAATTTCTGATATGCCTGAGAATCTATACAAAGGAAAATGCTAAGGTTGGATCTCCCCATGCTGTCACATCTGAAATCTAGCCTGTAGGCCACTCTGAGATGTTCCTATGACTTTGCTTCACAAAGACTCTGGTACAGTTGGTCATCCACAATTCACATTGGATTCTATGTGAAGAAAGAAGAAAAATCGCAGCAGTAGGAGCACAGTGATGTAGGATCATAAAAAAAGCACCTTTGTCTTGTTATGAAAAGGGTTGCATCATCTTATCCTTAGTGTTGCACCATTATTTATCACGTGTAGCATCATTGCTGCAACACTTTCCGGGTAAATAAAAAGGCAAGATACTTACTACAGGGAAATTACAATCTAAATTAGACCCTTCACAATCAGCTGTGAAGTTCAGAGACAGAAAGAAGCACAAGACAAGCAATATTGCTCTCCAGGGACAGTACATTATTAATTATGAGTAAATCAGTACTGCATGCTTACTTTTAGCTCAATTAATTTATGATTATTAATATAACAACAATATCATGGATACTGTAGCAAGTTAGGTGACAGAGCACAAATACATATAGTCAAGGCAAAACAGCTGAAAGTAAGCACCTGCTTTTAGTTCTTGATTTTGTTTAGCAAATATCCTAGTACCGATGAAATTCTGTTTTTGCTGGTATGGTGACTCAGATGAGTTGTTATCCTGTGCCTGTGACTGTGAGTATTGTTTTCATGGCTGAGCCTTTGTGAAGGCACTGACTGTATACTGAAGTGCCCACCCATTCAAGGGTACAATGCTCAGAGACAATTTAAGGCAGGGGTCCACAGGGCCTACCCTGCTTGAGCTGGCAGATTGGACAAAACAGTCTCCAGAGGCCCCTTCCAACCTCAACCATTCTGTGATTCTGTCTAGAGCTCTAGCTTTAACACAGGGTGCCTCAGACAGTTTGGTCATGCGCTTGTGCATGAGTGGAGAGTCTTTTGGAAGACAGGGCTACTGGATTGATTAGCATAGAGAGTATGCTTCTGGTGGCTCTGTCTCCATTGGACCCAAATCTCTGCTGCAGGGAGAGCTGATGAGTTCACAGCCAATTCTCATCCATCTCACTCTTTGAGGACAGAGATCTAAGTGAGTTCATCACACAGCTGCTTTGCTCTCCTGATGTTATGCTGGGAAGTCACCTATTAGAGCTGAAGATTGTGTCTTTCTAATAATTGACATTTTTCTCTCTGATCTTTCAGCTTTTGTGGTTGCCAGACTACACTGTTTACTGTATTGGGTAATAAGAACAGCATGTTGAGCCACAGCAATAGAAAAACTATAAGTCATTTGATAACGCTAAGAGATTATGGTTGAACTCAGACATTTTTATAATGGTTTAGTGAATCTAAGGTGGAAAATAGTTATATTTCTGTACCTGTAATTTTTGGCCGCATATGAAAAATGCTAAAAGAGGCAGAGTTCAGAGCCAGAGGGAAAGTGGCCTTTACCATGAAAGATTTTTGTAAAGTGATAATTAAAAATATATTTAATCACTAAAACAGGCTGATGAATCACAACATTAACAAAATCTTCTAGTAAGGTCAACTGCGTTAGCCGTACTTACAGTAAGCAATGGGAACATTAAGATGAAATACTAAACTCTTAGTAGCTGGGGGAGGGGTAAGGAGGATATTTTAAAGCACAACGACCAAAACAGACTGCTTTATATGTCTTTTTTTTGAAGTTGCACTTCAAATTGATAGTGGCTTCTAATGCTGATAAAGCAGCAGAACTTTATAGTTTACACTGCTCTCACTGCATTTCTCAATTCATGGTGAGCTTTGGTGTGTGTGAACATACAGTATAGTGCCAGGAAGCTTTTATGGTTTTGGGATAGAGACAATAACATAGGTGTTTAAAACAAAACAGTGATACAGGACAGTTAATTTTACATTTCATTTTAAAACTAAAAGGAGATGATAGACAGACAGATAGGTAGATATTTGTAGTTTCTTCTAAGAACCCTGGATGCTCTGCAATGCCGTGGGCCCTGATAAGACGCACCCACAAGTGCTGAGGCAGCTGTCTGATGTCACTGCAACACCACTCTTGAAAATCTTTGATCAATCATGGCAATTGGGAGAGGTGCCTGAGGACTGGAAGAAAGCAAATGTCACTCCTATATTCAAGAAGGGCAAGAATGAGGACCCAGGGAAGTACAGGCTGGTCAGCCTCTCCTCTAGTTGGAGGCCAATAACAAGCCATGCACTCCAGGTGTCAATACTGGGTTCAGTACCATTCAACATCTTTATTCATGATCTGGATGATGGTCCAGAGTGTACCTTCAACAAGTTTGATGATGATACAAAACTGGGAGGAGTGGCTGATATGCCAGAGTGTAGTGCTGCCACCCAGAAGGACCTCAACAGTCTGAAGAAATGGGCTGACAGGAACTTCTTGCAGTTCAACAAGGAGAAGTGCAAAGTCCTGCACCTGGGGACAAATAGCCCCAGGCACCAGTATATGCTGGGCATTACCCTGCTGGAAAGCAGTTTGGCAGTAAAGGACCTGGGGATCCCAGCAGACACCAAGCTGACCATGAGCCAGCAAAGCGTCCTTTCTGCAAAAAGAGATAAGGGTGTCCTGGTTTGCATTACATAAAGTATTACCAGCAGGTCGAGGGAGGTGATCCTTCCCCTCTATTCAGTGCTGGTGAGGCCACACCTGGAGTGCTGGGTGCAGTTCTGGGCTCCCCAGTACAAGAGAGATATGGAGATACTGGAAAGAGTCCAGCAAAGGGCCACAAAGGTGATGAAAGGACTGGAGCATCTCACATATGAGGAAAGGCTGAAAGCGGTAGGACTGTTCAGCCTGGAGAAGAGGAGGCTCAGAGAGAACCTTATCAATGTGTATAAATACCTGAAAAGAGGGTGCAAAGAGGATGGAACCAGGCTTTTTTCAGTGGTGCCCAGTGACAGGACCAGAGGCAATGGGCCCAAACTGAAACAAAGGAGGTTCCGTCTGAACATCAGGATACACTTTTTTTATTATGAGGGTGACTGAGCATTGGCACAGGTTGCCCATAGAGGTTGCGGCCCTGCTTGGAGATATTCAAAAACTGTCTGGACATAGCCCTGGGCAACCAGCTCTAAGTGACCATACTTGAGCAGGGGGATTGGACCAGACAACCTCCAGCAATGCTATATAGTGTTGTCTTGCAGGTTGAGAGGTGGAAAATATTCCTCCGGTTCAACTCTTTTAGGAGACAGGCCTGTAAGTCAATGCAGGCTACTTCAGAAAGTATCTCCATAGAAGCTTGCTGGCTCATGAGAGGGACTGGCAGCCTGTAAGGGGCCACCATGAGGGAAGGAAGCCTGGCTGCTATATGACATGTGGATGGGGATGGCGGCTTACCTGTAGATGATGGCTGACTCTAATGTAGGTGGACTTAGGGATTGGTGGTCTGGGGTGTCCTTTCTGATCATCCTGGACAGACTAGCAAACTGTTTATAACTGATAGAGAGTCCAGGGAACTGTAGATCTCCAGTAAGTGAAAGGCCTACTGATACACAGAGGTTTCACTTTGCTATTTACTTGCTTCCCAAGTGGAAGTTTCTGCCGTTGAGTAGCCTTCTTTCAGCTTTGCTCCCAGATCCAAAGGTAATCCTGCTGATCTTCCAGTGCAGCCCTATACATGCAAGGTGTGCCTATGTTAAGAAAAGAAAAAAAAAAAAACAACCAAAAAGCAAAACATATAAAAACCCCAAAACTGCATCCATAGCAATAATTACATGGAAGAAAAGCTTTGTGTTCTCCAGTACCAGATTCTTTTGCACAGTTGAGGCACGGCTACAAGTTCCCTCTTAATCATTGTACTGTGGGAGGTGGGGACAGTGACATCAGGCTAAGGTTATCTATTAGTATCCTGACCCCTAGATTTATCTCATTCAACTTTAGATAACTTTACATTACAAGCCAAACCTAAGTTAGGTGTCCAGGCTGCCTCAGTAATCAGTGTTCAGGGAAATAACCCCTTCCTCTGGGTTATTAATCTCTGGCAGCTAACTTTGAATAGTCACTTAAGTTTTAGGTGCTAAAAGCTAAAGATGATGAAAGCCCTCAATGCTCTGTTCAAAATTTTCTGACAAAAGCCTTATTAGCTGAAACATAGGTCTGGAGAATTGTACTACTCTAATATTATACAGAGTACTCTGGAGCATTGGATTGGTGTACCAAAACTAGAATAAAAGCTGCAGACAAATAAAAGGACAAGGGATCCTTCAAACCCACCTCAATTTGAACTGAACTATTAAGTTTCATTCCTTCTGGGGCCCGATCTGAATTGTCCCAGTTCTTCCATTTACACCAGCCTCTGCTGGGATTTTATCACTCATTGACAGTGCTGTATCTGCTGAGACATATAGTTTAAGGATACCACAAATTATGTAGTAATCTTCCTTACATCCTTGCAGAACAGTGATGTTGTAGCAGCCTCAAAGAACCAATTCTAATGTAAATCTCCAGATAAATGTTCCTCAACAGTGTAAAATATGGAATGCAGCCCACATGCAAAAGTATTACGGAAAACGACAGAGCTATAGTGTGTGTCAAAAAAGCACACTTTGGACATTAGAAATTCTGCTATTTCAGCAATGTTTTTGTCATTACACAAAAAGGGGTTAATCTGGTTATTAAGAGCTTGAAAAAAAATCCATTCTTCTTAATATAATCTTTTGTTAGAGAAGTTAATTAAGGTAAAGAAATGCAAACCAGCAATTATATTCTTCCCTTCTTAAATAGTATAACAAAATAACTGCTGAACTTATATAAATCAAATTATTTTCAGCAGACACACATGCACACAAAGACTAAAGTTAAGCCCAGTCTGACAAATTCTACATCATGTTGAAGTATAATGAAAATAAGTAGGAAGGAGGTTGCAAGCACACCACTAATGCTTTTCAGAATGGATATGCAGACCATGCTATATAGCAAATCAGTCTAACATGTTAGAACGGTAGGATAATTAACTACAAATTAATGGCCAGTAAAGATTTAGGCACACAATAAGCCAACTTCTCAGCTATGCAAACTGGCACAAATGTAGGACCTGGTCTGCTCTATGCCTCATAAATCATTGCAATTATAGACAGCAACACTAGAAAGCAACATCCAAAGGTTGTTTCATTTACCCCCTGCCCAAAGGTGGGATCAGCTGTACCGATGTCATTCCTCACAAAAGCTTGTCCAGTCTGTTTTCAAAAACATCCAGGAATGTGAACTCCTGAACCTCTCAGCAGCCTGCTTCTATTCTTAACATGAGATTTTTTTTTTTCTCAATGTGTAATCTAAGTCTTCCCTGCTGTAATGAAACCCTCCTTTTCCTGCAAATATGAGTCAAGGAAGAGATTATTGGCTTCCATGTCATGGCCATCATTTACATATCCTTCTGTCTTTTCCTCTCTTGACTAAACCATCCCAGATATTCCTGTCTTTCTGAATCAGCCATCTATTCTTTTTGATCTGTCCTTCAATCTCTCTCACTAAATTCTTAATCACAGAGAAGAATTACTACAATTACAGAATACACAGAAACTTCTGCATAGCTAAGTCTGAGCTCTATGAAGGTATAGGCCTTTGATTTGCTAGATCAAGCTCTTTGACTCCACAGGTTCTCATACATTTTGATCAGAAATAAGTGGATAAATAAAATTGAGCATCTGGACTTTGGCATCTTCTGATAGCAAATATCATTGTATATGATCCTGCTGTGTTTGAAGATTGAAATTCATCCAAGAATGCCAACTCGATCTCACTGTGAGTGGGAGTTAAAACACAGGAATGTTCATAAAAGGACATCATTCTATTTTTGCCTCAAATAGGACAGAAGTGCTATTATGTTCATACTATATTCTGATCTGCTTTGATACTCTGGTTCTTGTGAAGGGGTTAGTTTCCTTATTATAGACTTTGAAATTCTTTTAGATAACACGTCATTGCCTGCTGACCCTGATGATGAATTTCACCAGGTGAATTTCATCTTGGAAAAACAGACATTTGCATTCTGACCCTTGCTATGCAATAGGAATGTATAATTTCTCATAGTCTCAGTCTGTCATAGTGTAAGAGCAAGGAAATTAACAGAACTTGTTAATTACACCTGTTCAATAGTACAGTGCTAAACCATTGCCTTTGCAGTATCATTGTAGTATCACCTCAATCGCTCCTTTCCTTCAAAAACTGAATGTATTAATTGATCAGCTGAATTCTCAGGTTACTCGACAACTAATTTTTCTCTATGTTTGTTTTTGGTTTTGATTTTGCTGCACTTCCAGCTGATGAAGTAATTCCTTCCTGCTTTAAACAAAGTGATCAAGAGGACTACTCTGTACACATCATTCATTAATCTCAGAAATATACCTTGATAGTGAATTCCTGCTTTGATAACCAGGACACTGGGGAGTTTTTTGGGGGGAAGAGATTGAATGGTGTAGCAATGGCTCCCCTGAAATCTCTTCTTCACAAATGCCATTTCTTGGCAAAGTTTGTTAGGCCTGATCCTTTTGTTATAACTTCTTGCTCACCTCAGTTATCACACAGCTGTGCGTGTCTCAAGATAGCTTTAATAACTCCCATCAATCTCCCTGTATTGACTCAAGAAACTTACAATATCATCCTAACCTCCAGCAATTAAAGCTGGGGTGAATACTTCAAAAGCAACATCTTTCTCCTGGTCGTTCATCTAGCTCTGACTGTGTTGATATTTCAAGAGAGCACAGCAGAGTGCCATGCTCACGGCAATATTAGCTCAGACCCTGAAAATAGTGAACATGTACTCAGGGTCAGTGCTGTGCTTATTCAATTCACTGTTCAGAGTGAGCCTGTGCAGTACCAGCGCTGTATGGAGAATCATTAAGAGACGTAGATATGTTCTGGTTTATTTCTCTTTAGCCAGAGGAGTATCCCCCAGCTCCAGATTCTGTTCATGTACCACTATGCATCTAAACTGTCTTTTTGCAATTCCCAGGTTCTGATAGAACAGGGTCCCAACACAATCCTTCCTATGTTCATGCCCTGATTCGCTTGGGAAAGAAAACTGGGAGGGGTTCCAACTGGGAAAGAAAGTGCCCAGGTTAGAAATCAACCACTACATGCTTATAGGTTTTCCAGGCTGAACAGCGAAGTACTAGGACTGAGGGAGAAATTCTCTAACAAGCATAATTTATTCCTGTGTTCTTTTGGATATTTGCACTTTCCATGAGATTCTTAATTAAGAATGTCCCTCTCTGCAAACACGTCAGCACTATCTGTATATGCCAGTGCATTCTTTTGCTATCTGTGCTTGAAACACTCTTTGTATATTCATTTTATCAAAAATAGCTTTTGCAGCCACACACACACACACACACACACAAAACAAAAAGGAAAGGAAAGGAAAGGAAAGGAAAGGAAAGGAAAGGAAAGGAAAGGAAAGGAAAGGAAAGGAAAGGAAAGGAAAGGAAAGGAAAGGAAAGGAAAGGAAAGGAAAGGAAAGGAAAGGAAAGGAAAGGAAAGGAAAGGAAAGGAAAGGAAAGGAAAGGAAAGGAAAGGAAAGGAAAGGAAAGGAAAGGAAAGGAAAGGAAAGGGAAAAGAAAAGAAAAGGAAAAGAAAAGAAAAGAAAAGGAAAAGAAAAGGAAAAGAAAAGAAAAGGAAAAGAAAAGAAAAGAAAAGAAAAGAAAAGAAAAGAAAAGAAAAGAAAAGAAAAGAAAAGAAAAGAAAAGAAAAGAAAAGAAAAGAAAAGAAAAGAAAAGAAAAGAAAAGAAAAGAAAAGAAAAGAAAAGAAAAGAAAAGAAAAGAGAAAAGAAAAGAAAAGAAAAAAGAAAAGAAAAGAAAGAAAAAGAAGATTCCTATTGATTAGGCTCATAGGCTTCTGCATTTCTCACCTTTTTTTTCTGCTTTTTCCCTTCTTTTCGCAGCTTTTGAGACAGAAGGAACTGCAGCAATAGGGTCATAGGCCCATAGCTTTATTTAAGCTTTAATGTTTTGTTGCAAATATATGTTCTTTACTTAAAGATTACAAATGAGAGAGAGCCATTATCTTCCTAATTCATTCAAAAGGGCTTTGAACCTTCCATTGCTGAATGTTTTAGATTATCCACTGTAGGTGAGGGCAGCAGGACTGGAATGAATTTATCTTACTGGTTAGAGTAGAATCTGACCCTATGATAAAATTTGGCTAATGGGGCAATAGAAATAAAAAGAACCAGTTCACTTTCTCTGAAGCATCTTACACCTGCAAAGACGTTGCAGGTATTTCAGAAGTCATTTTTAAGATGCAGTGATATTTAACTTGTCAGATCAAGATTCAAGTTAAAAACTGAAACCTCCTCAGAAGGATCACACAATTCCAAAAATTATAAGTAAAAAAAAGTATGTTAAGACAACTTGTTACTATTTCTACCAGCTCCGAAATATTCTCTGCAAAGCATTGCTGGCTGCAGAGAATCTACTGTCTAAACCAGTTGCTTGAATTTCCACCAGTTTGGGGATTGGAGGGGAAGGAGAAAGGGAGAGTAGAAGTTTTATTCTACAGCTCAACAAGGGGCATTTTTGTGTAATTATATTCCAAAGTTTTTTTGGTCATTTCATGGCAAATACAGAATGCTATTATGGATTCACTACAGTATAAACTTGAAAGGGAAAGTTACACCCAACTTTGTGAAAAAGTGAGAACTGACCCAGGCAAACGCAGCAGTGCTTAACCACTTGTACTGATTGTGTAAGCCAACAGCTTATCAATAAGCACAAGGGGAGTAGAGGTAAGGGTTAAAGATCTGTTTCAGTCCCAGCTGGTTTGCTTCTGCATTTGCCATTCAGGTTGCTGCAAGCATCTGAAGAAGCCCAAGGGCCAGAGAAGGAGTGGAGAAAAGTTTCTTAACTTCTCCAGGACATTCTTAGTATTACAGACTCATAGAGGAACAATCCCAGTTTTTGTCTCCTCCCTTGACAACCCTGAGTTTACCCAGCATCATTACATCTTCTTTAAATTCTCCCCATGAAGACCTCATGAAGAAGGCATTTCAAAGCTTCAAAATGTATACCTAAGAGAAGCCTATACTTTGACGACATAGGCTCAGATCCACCTTCCTTGAAACTGCGTCTCAACAAGGTGAGAGTAATGGAGGAACCAGGGAAGGGCTGGGATCTTGCAAGGCAAGATCTTCTGGCCCAATAGCTTAAGAATTCAGTCACCTTCCCCAGTGTACGTATCTCTGCCAAAGAAACGTACCGAAACATTAGACTCCGTCTGATACTCCTCAGGTTTGAGAGGCTTGTGTTTGCTGTGTGAGTGTGTGGAGATTCATTGATGGCCACTGGTGACGAAGCACTTTGACACCTCTGTCCCTGGACACATTTCAGAGAAGCCAGCATGTGTTATCTGTTTTTCACTGCAGATCTTCCGCAGGAAGAAACTAATATTTGTGAACTTGCTGGCTCCATCGTGTGTCCTCCAGACAACACTGCAAGGGGGAAAACACTCCTCGGATTTTTCATGTTTCTAAGCTTCGAAATGAAAACACGTCTGTTTTAAAACAAACATTTTGAGCTACAAAAGACTGTGCAATGCCTCTGATGACTACACCTGCACTGCCTGGCTGTGAATGAAAAGGCACACCTGTTCTTTATGATAAGAAAATCAACCAGAATAAACAGACTATCTTTTGGTTTATGTTGTCGAAGCTGAACTAGAATTTTTTTAACTCGCCAGTATGTTAGAATACTGATGATTGTAGTTAACAGATTGAAAAGTGGCTGCTAGATTCAGCGTCGAGCCTGACTCCAGTTCTTTTTCAGTAGCTTGCTATGGTTTTGTGCAAGTCACGTAATTTTCTGCCTCGATTTACATGCGGTTAGCACTTTGTTACAGGAGAATAGAGTTTGAAGGTATATTTGTGCAGGTTGTGATAGAGATTTGGAAGCTTTGGAAGAAAATCACTATGTATGTGCCTTGTCACCATGCTCCCCAATAAAACACCTGAATAATGTCGATAATAAATAGACCGTATTATTAAAATATCAGGTACTTAATTAAACATTAATTAATTAATATTTCTTGCAGATTCTTATGCAAGAGAAGTAGAATCACTGATTCTTTTTGTGAGACATCCTTCAACACCATGTACTTTGATGAAAGTACAGGAGGCAATTATGGTACTTGGGAAATATTGTTCAGAAGGTATATTAGCTGCCATTTCTGCTTGGCGTAACATGGTTAACATAGCATCCTACAGGCAGCACATTTCATAGTTAATATGCAGATGCAATTAATTAAGCGTGGGATTCATCTGAAGAAATGCAGACGTCAACAAATGTAGATGTATACATCCAGGTTAGTCCCCCCAGGCTCCTTTGTAGTCATAGGAAAGAAAGCATCTTTAGGGAGCGATCCATCCTATTCTGAGACAACCAACCAAACTATATCACACAAAGTACAGTCTAAAACTTCCTTTCCATTTCTCTCCAATAACTACAAAAGGAGTTGCAATGACTAGTCAAAGTGCAGACATTGCTACATCAAAATTTGGAGTATATTCACATAGGAACTTGATTCACAGTCCTACCAGAAAAGTATTAGGTGATCTTTAATAGTTCACTCACTCTGTTGTGCTCCCTTTTCTTCATTTGTGCTAAGAAGATTATGAGATTTATTCATTATGAAGACCTTTGCAGTACTCAAGTGAGGGGAAATATTTCATCTCAAGTAATAATGTTATTAGTATTATTGCAGATGACTTACCAAGGGGAGTACCATTTTCATTTCTTGTCTGAAAATGTCTGGTTTGGTTTCAGCCAGGGAGATACCAAAGACAAAATGCTCACTGCATTCACTTCTAATCAGATTAACTTTCCTCACTGAACATTTCCAGTCCAATTGTACCAAATAAACTTCCTCTGGAAATATTAAAAATCATTACCTGCATAATGCGGTATTAATCATCAAAATTACTTAATTTGTTTGTGCATCATTCTGTTTCTGCATCAGGTAAGTATTGTTTTTTTCATAGTATGTCTCCTTTCAGCATAACACAGGCATAACAAGTAAAAGGCTGGATCTGAAGGCAATCTATAAATGCTAATGGTGATGTTCCATCATTTTTATCCCCTTCCAACAAAAACTCTTAATTATATATTCACTGAGTAACACAATGAAGTACAGCAAGAATGGGAGAAGGGGGAGGTAGAGCCTCTTACCTGGCCCTGAGCCAGGCCTACAGGTATCCTGTGATCTGAGTGTGGAAATCAAAGCATGAACTTTAGAATATGTAGTAACTGGAGCCCTAACTTGAATGTCAGTAATTAGTTTGTCATTGCTTGACATAAGTACAAGAGAATACTTAAATAGGTATAATAGAATTTTACTTTATAGAGATTTTATATAACTGTTAGAATCCATTACAATCCCAGTAACCTATATTCCTGCTTCTGACAATACAGTTTCTATGCCTGGGTCACAGTAAAGAGCAGTACTCATTTCAGATGGTATAAGCTACACCCAAAATCTAGAAGTGGCTGTATCTGAGAGGTGGGAGACTCCAGAATGTTCTCTGTTTTGGCAACAGGACTGTCTCAGAAGACAAAGTATCCAAACATTGCACTAAAGAGCAACAGTGTCATTCTTAAGTCAACACAAAGGTTTGGTTGCTAATAAATTGCACATCACAGTCAGTTATCACTCCCAGAATTAAAGAGAAGATTGGATGGTTTTCATCAAATCAACATGTCTGTGGGAGGAGCATCGGGGGGGAAAAAAACATTGCAATGGCTTGAGGAGATGGATTAGTGTGCAAGGAATCACACTGAGCTGAGCACTGATCCAGATGGAAGCTACATTAAATGGAAACGTCCAGACTGCAGTGGATAGGAAATTTCCAATTTTGTTTTTTTAATTGGAAAATATCTACTTCGGAAAACAAAACTCCTGACAGAAATAAACCACTTTTAATTTAGTTCTTGATAGGACAGGTTTTTTTCATGATGTCACTCTGGTCAAAACCAGAGGGAGGGAAGGAGGAGGAGAACACAAATTAGCAGATAGTCACCAGTGAACTAAGGCACTCCTCTTAAATATGGAAGACTCAAGTCTCCCATTCTGCCCTTTTTGAAGAAAACTGAATCTTCTTCAACTCAGTTAGATGACCTGATCACCTGAGTTTTAGTTACTTCTTGGACTGAAGGGAGGGTTGCTGTGAAAAACAGGGAAAGTCTCAACAATCTGTAGGAAAAGCATTTCTGACTCGGGTTTCACCAAGCAACAAAAATCCTACCATGATAAGACAGCAGGATCAAGTCTTCACTGAGTCCACTGTGCACAGACACTTTCATGAATAAGACAAAACCTCTGATCTTTCACACGTCAGAACTGACACACTCACTTATTTGGGCTAAAAAATATTAATCCTGATAGATCCTGGGACATGAAGACATTGCATTGCAGTGGGGAACGTGTATGGGTGTCCCTTTCAGAATCAGATCATCCCATCAGTATTATTTTCTGTCATAGATTGTTTAGTCCTAGGGTAATTTCCAACCTTTCTCCAGAGGTAAGGAACAGTTAAAGAACTGCAGTCTTTTTGCATCATACAGGATCCCCAGCCTCACAAGTTCTCAACTTTTACATGGACGCTTTCACCTTCTCACCTTGTAATTAAAATAATTTGGATGGATATTAAATAATTAAATTGTATTGCATCTTGACAAAAAATTGTGTTTAAGCCTCTTAATGCAGTTTGATTGTTAACAGACCTCACTGTGATTTATTTCTCGCCTTTGGTAACTGAGTGGAATTCTTCCTTTTTGCACAGAATTAAAAATATATATTGAGCAATTAGTGAAACTTTTTAAGAAAACAACCTGTCTGAGAAGGTAACAGATGAAAACCATCCTTCCTTCTTTGTGTGTCATAATGGGCAAATCTTTTTTGGGGTATATCAGGCTGACTTCATTAGAGTAAACAGTGAGTCTGTCCCACGTTTCTTTGTTTCCACAGTTACCTTTTTAAATGTGTTTCGAAGAGTGGCTAAATAATAGGGACACTTATGCAAATCTGTGGTTTATTATTATTATTATTATTGCTGAATAGATTTTATCTGCGCTCACACTAGAAATAAAATTAGAACTCCCCCATCAAGGGAAAAGTACAGAAGAATGAAGCAGGAAAACAACCACATTTTATCTAGGCATGCAAACACTAAACTGCACTCGATTTTCACAATATGCTCCTCTGAGAGCCCTTCATCATGTCTGTGCTTACATACACTGGTTTCCATTAGATGTTTCTGGAGATCCCTGACACTTAACATCCATACATAAAAGGCCATTAAAGCATTAAGAGCAATAAGGGGCTAACCAGGCAGCTGCAGAACACAAATATCACAGCTTGTGTATCGCAGAAATGAAATGGGGAGCATGGTCTAAGTATATGCATTGGGAGCTCAGGATCTGTTTTTCTGCCTCTTAAGAATTTTGTGACTTTTAAATAGTAAGTCCAGCTCAAATTAGTTCACCTGGTAATGAGAGCTGTGCAGCGACTATAGAACAATCTGCAGGAGTTCAAGTTTCTTCCATAAAAAGCAGCTCTGTGCCTCATTGTCAAAGATGTATTAAGGGATCAGCCAGTCCCCAAAGAAGGCAATAACATTTTTCCTACAGCTTTTAAGGTAATTTGGACAGTTTTCAATATATAGACCATAGAAAGATTGCCGCTGACTTCAGCCTGGACAGGCTGGTCCTTTGGAAAGGGAATGGGGGAGACAAGTCTTTTCATCTCTGGCCTCTTTACCACCTTGTTTTGCATACCTTGTCCTTGGTAAGAAAACTTGAACTGGCAAAACTATGCACATACTGTGTGTTCAGCCAGAATCTGAACTCCATGCTTTGGCCTGCCGGATTGCAACCATAGTTAGGCATGCAGCCCAGCTGGGAAAGGGTGGCTCAACTGCCCAGCTGTGGTTTGGAGCTGACAGGAGAGTTCATCTCCACTCTGGGCTCTGAGGTCAACTGATTAGCAATAGCTGGCCAGATCTGAGCTCCTTTATACTGATCCAAAAGGGACCAAGAGAGGAGAAAGCCTAGGATAGGTTTGAAACAAGTAAGTGAGAAGTTATCTAACATTTAAACCCAGGGTTTAAGTCTGGAGGTGACATGCAATGCAAATGCAGCTATAATGTTGTGTGTCATAAGATTTTGGGTTGTTTAGTGCTAGTCCAGCTGTAGTGGGTTTTGATGACTTTGGAACAAATAGTGTTTAGATATAGGCAAATAAAGGTTTATTGATGGAGTAATTAGAATTACTACAGCTGTAGAAAAATAAACAAAGCACAGAAGCCCTTTCTCAAGCCATTACAAGGTCTCTAAATCCAAATTCTATCCTTTCCCAGTATATTAGCTGGTATAATAAAAAGCATTGTCTACATCCACAGATTTTATACCACTTTGCATATGCACTTTGATCTATATCTGATAACAAAACCCTAAAACAAACTGTAAGTGCATCTTTATATCTTTGTATAACTACTTGAAAAAGTTCCCACAGTACGTCAAAGCCAAACAGTTAAAGAGGTACCAAATTCACTACTTTGGGTGCATTGTTGCCAAAATACTCACAGAGGCTGGAAAAAATAATTTTAGTTTCCAACATGATACATTGATAGTATGACTACAAACAACTTATAAACAGTGAATTCTCCTTCCAAACTAGATGACTAACTAAAGATGTGATTAAGTCCAAGAGATATCTTAGCTCGTTCATAAGTATTCCTGGCTGAAAAGTAAGGAGCAAAATATAAATACATGTTCAGCAACATATTTTCTAAATGCGTGCCCATTCTAGTTAATTGCTTGATTTTGTTTTGTTTGTTTATTTTTTTAAATAGAAAACAAATTATGGTAAAAAGTCAATACATTTCACACTTTCTGTCAAAAATCATATCTTTCCTTTTTTATGTTGCACAATACTTCATTTCAACATTGATTTCAATATTTTTCTTTTACAGTCTTTAAAAGTTGACAAATAAGATATATCTTGTTTTGCAATAAGTGAAATACTACACTCAGTTTCTTTTTTGTTTTACTTAAATGAAAGTTTCAACAGGTTTTCACTGCAAGTTCATGTGGAACTTATCTGTTATTGTTGCTGCATTTTCATGTTAACTATCCAGTTTTGCTGAGCAATTTCTAAATCTTTAATTGTAGTTCTAATGGCACTACTTTTAAAAAATAGAATTAAATAGAATGCCACCTTAAGTTCCATAAACCCAGAGATCATTCATGCATCTGAAGTAATACATTTGGTGGTTCAGGGGTTGTATAAGTTAGAGAAAATTCATTTGACCACAATATCAAACAGTGTCGGGATTCCAGTAATATAAAAATGTGATTTTTAGGTGTCTAAACATTCTCTCCACTGTTCTAGTTTCTTTAGGGGAGTCGGAAAATCTCTTAGAGACTAGCTGTGTGAATCAAGTTGTTTAATGGAAAATGGCATTCTCTTTCTATAGAGATTTCAAGATTTTCCAGTTGGCCTATAATTAAAATGAAAAGCAGAAGTTCTCTCTTTGTTCAGAGCGGATTCCAATATTGTTAGCATAAAAATAAGTGAAAGGTGTTTCTATTTCTAGTGAAAGAAAGCATTTTAACATCTGAAGAGAATTTAGACTCAATATTTCACTGTATCATTAACAAATCATATTGACATTTTAAGACAAAATATTTTTATTTGGATGCACATTTTTAAAATTCTTCTGATTAGATTAATAAAAAATTGGAAAAATATAAGAACTGACATTTTCTGGTGTCTTTTTTCATAGTAACATATATTTCAAATTTTTGTTTGTGTGTGTGTGTGTGTCAAGAAATTTTGAATATCTCTGTTACCTAACTAATAGGTACAAACAACATCTTACATCATCTTTTTACACTGAACAAGGACAAATATTGCTTTGCATAGATAGTCTTTTCAGTGGCCATAGCTTTTCTACCTTAACCATTTGGAGCAGAAGGATGTTTAGAATTCCTCTTTACCCTAATATATCTGTTAAAAATTGCACAGATCACTTCTTCAGATTATACAGAAAATGTCTTCAAAGCTTAACACAGGGTAATTAAAATATTTAAAATCCTATAGGTGTTACAGGCTTGCCAGCCCAATAGCTGCAACTGAAGGAAGGAAGAAGTTAGTTGAGAGATTCTCAACTTGAGAAGCTTAATAAACTCTTCAGGTTTATCTATCTACAACCTTCTCAGCAAACTTCTGCCTACCAGAGAGGAGAAAATGTCTTTTATGCTTATTCAAGGGCACCATGAAGGACAGAATACTGCACAGCCAGCTGAGGAATTCCAACAACCTTAAAGATACACGAAATGAGCAGCAATCATTTTCCTCAGCATGTTTCTTCTCTGTATGCTAGGCACTTCGCTTTGAATGCAAAAGAGCTTAGAGGTGCGACTTCTGGATAGAAACCGTGCGATTAGAAGAGCTTTCAATTAAGCACTTCTTCTGCCTCCAATATGTGGCCTTTCCTTTATTTTTATTTTTAAGGGCCACTCTATTCTATGAAATGAAAATTAGTTACAGTGCAAGTGATTTTTCAGGAAGATACCTTTTTTCACAAAAAGGTAACTCATACATAATCTTACAAAAAAATTAGATACAAAAGGAGTTAACTTGCATGTGTTTGTCTGGTCTAAATGACTACATAAAATTACATATTTAAACCATATTCTAAATTATCGGTGAAAAAAGAAAAATAATAGGCAGTAAAATGAGAGTTTGAAATTAAAGATTGAGTTAAAAAGAAGAAATAATTAAAGGTTTATAGAAAATTTAAAAAGAAAAATTGCTTTTCCAGTGCTATGTATGTATCTATTGAACCTATTGAACAGTAAAAGCAATCATTACAGAACATGAAATTTCTTTAACACATAGAAAACATTATGAAAATTGTTATTCTTTCAGCCATTTGTTTGTAGGTTACAGAGTAAAAAAAAAAACAACTAAACACCCCCCCCAAAAAAAAACACAAAAAATCAAAACAAAACCCTGCAAACAAACCAAGAAACTCCACCTTTGGCTAAAATAACCAAAACCAGGAATTAAATTGTTTTTTTTCTTTTAATACTATATGGATGGATAATTTGCTCAGAACCGAAGTAACTGCATAGCTATCGTAGTCTGACCTCTCATCCCCAGTGGTCTGCATGTAGAGATTTGTCTCTGTGAACAGAGTTAAAAGATTTTTTTCTCCGTTTTTCTACCCAGAACTGCAGTAGAAGTTCTGTACATAGACCAGTTTCAGTATATTTTAAGCACAAAGGTACCATGCTCTGGGCAACTCTCCCAGTATTTTCTTCAATGTTAGGGGTTTTTTTCTCAGTGTAGTTAGAAAGCCATAGAAACTGAATGGTGTTTTCCAAATACTTTGCAACATGCATGTTTGCCCCAGATATCACCCCTCAGTTGTGATTCTTGGCACATGATATCCCTTTTCATTGTACCATATAACACGATTTATGTCTATACTTTCTTTTCTCCTGAATTCTCTTGAGAGCTTTATGTTTTTCCTGGGCTACAAAAAATGAAGAAAGTTATTAATATTAAACCTGCTGCAGATGAAGAAACACTACTTTATAGCCATTAATGAATGTTGTTTAAAGAATTTCACGTTTAGGTAGCAGCACATCTCCATTCATCTTACACATTGTGTTGCAATGACCCGTTTCGTTCAGAACCTTACAGTAAGTCTCAGGCACAGAAGGACATTGGGCTCAAGGAAAGACAAGATAGTCTCTGGCTGTAATTTAAACTGTGGCAGCTGGAACCCCCTTACATGCTAAATTAAAGCACTTTACAGTGATGCATCAAGCAGATCCAAGGGCAGAATATGGCCCTGAGGAAGCAACAGTTTTGAGAGATGGATGATGCCATCTGCAATTGTTTCCTTGTCTTAAAGACAGAGAGACACTGTTTTCCCTTTACTCTCCACAATTTGCCAGCACTTTGTGTTTTTATGAAAGCTATCATCATTAGATACATCAAACTCCATTCATTCCAAGCACCCCTGGATAACTTCCTTATTTCCCCAGCCTCCAGTCTGACTTGCCGGAGAAGGTCTGCCAGCCCAGCCTGTTCAATAGCCATCTCCGGGAGTCATAACGCAGCAGCTCCAGATGGAAGACAGGGCAAACATCTCCCTCCAGAGTTATCACCAATTCAGTGCCCATCAATCAACCAGCAGCTGGGAGTGAAGAATCATTTGCTGCTTTGCCTGCCTTGCTCACGTCAAAGGCTCAGCACATTAGAGCTGCGCTTTCTTTCGCATCCAGTCCTTGGGGAAGGAAAAGCCTGAAGCCTCTCACAGATTTCCCACACGGCTACTCAGCCCGCCACCTCCAAGCATCACGCCAGACTTAGTGCACGAAGGGGATTTTGTCTTAGCATTTTGACTTGGCATTTTTAATTCAGAGAACGAAGGTTTCTGGCTTGTCAAGCCAAGCATGTGGTTTACAGGTGAGGTCTAGTCAATCTCGCCTCCATCCAAAAGACAGAGGAGTGTTACATGTATTATTCTAATGGCACAGGAGCAAGTGATTGGCAAGCCAAAGGCACGTCTGGGTTAACATGCGGGAAGCAAGCACACTGAATAAATGTGATTGCTCAAGCCCGTTCTGCAGTTGGTAGAAGTAGTAGGAGTTGGCTGGTGAACTGTGATAATGGTAAGAATCTAGTTTCTGCTCTGTAGTAGCAGACGTGGCAGGAGGTGGCTGTTCCTTGAGCCAAGACAAAAATGGAGAGTGAACAGTTGGAGCACTCTGGCAGCAGAGTTTTGGCACGAAGCTGCACAGCAAATGCTACTTCGTGCCAGCGTGACCTGCTGAGTGGTGCTCTCAGCCGTCACCTGCATGTGTGGATGGCTGCAGAAGCCGATACCTTGGAGGACATGAGAGAAACAAAACTGAGTGGAAAACAAATACACAGCCTGAATAGTATCTTCTAATCTGTTACAAATACAAGCAGTAAACACCAGAGAATACTCCTCTGTTCAGAATTACGTGGGTTGGCAGATATAGCCCTTGGTTTCCTTTGAATTAATAACCCTCTGCCCCCGATCAAGGATGTTTGCTTTTACGGGAGATCATGGGCCTGCCTAAGTGGGAATGGGGACCTGGTCTGCAGGGGAATGCCTGACTGCTGTTCTCAGGAAGGACATTCAGTGCCCCAGATTTGGCCCTCCATACTGTGAGCAGGCCTGGGAGTCGGAAGTCTCCTTTTTGGGGACTTTTTTAAAGCATTAACCCAGGCATTTCTGCCATGCATTCTATAACAACAGAGAGCTGAAACAGATCTACATCACACAAGGTATTTCCATTTTAGGGCCCTCTATTTGATGAAAACTCAATCAAAGACATAGTTCTGATTCTTACCTTTGGCTAACTATGCAATGGTGTTATTTTCCTGTGCTGCCTGGGCAAAGTAGGCAGGATCACTTTGCATCATTTCAAATGTATTTATCTGTTAAAGATTTGGCTCAAATATTATTGACATTGTATATCTGGGGAAAAATGAACAGTTAGCAGATAAAAAGCAAATCATACACTGAAGGACAGAGAGGAGCGAAAAAAATCAACCCAAGAGGGAAAAGCCAGTAAAGAAAGAAATTCAGCTGGGAAATAAAATAGTACTATACACAAATTATATATAGAAAGAAAAAGAGAAGAAGGAAATCTACTTCTGTAGGCTAGCCTTTTGTGAGCATCACTTTTATCTCTAGCTTCTATATAGGTAGCAGACCTTGCTTTTGCAGAAAACTGTGCATTAGGAAAAGAAAATTTGAATCACCTATGGGGAAAAAGAGAAAGGCCATAGGGCTAAATCACAGGAGTCAAAGATTTGAAACATTGAACTAAAGGTAAAAAGCCAAAAAAATACAGTGACAAATTCATAAATTCTACATAGCTGTTTCATTCAACATAAGACATTGTTCACTGTCTCTAGTCCTGGGAGATGTTTTATTCACCTAGAAACCTATCTTCAGTCTGTCCGAAATAGTATTTTAGTTCTAAGATACAGGGATGTCGTTAAATAGAGGGCATCTGACATTGCCGTAGGGCTTCCCAATTGAAAAAATGCTCTATCAGATGAGGGAATTTGGCATCATTGTATTGTTACTATCTACTGAAGTTAAATAAAAAATTATACCTTCTTTGCACCTTTTGTACTTTGGAGTCTCCAGGGAAATCAGGCAAATCACAACGGAGTTAAGATTCCAAACTGTCAATCGGAAGCAAAAGGGGTTTTCAACATTTTAAGTAGGGCAAATGGATCACTCCCCAATTTTAACTGAAGGAGTGGAATAGCAAAGAAACCCAGCTGGACTCTGACTCTGACCCGTTTTCTGATTTCCCACAGCAGCACTGAACAAATCTTTTGTAACCTATTCACAAGACTCTTGTGACTCAAGGGATTTTGATATCCCTTCCTCCAGCCCCATCTCCCTTTTTCCCAAACTCATAATCACTGGAAGCCCGCATGCAACTCAGTGATAAAGCAGGCTTGTTTGTAGTTTAAAAAAATGTGTCTGTTTCCTTAGAACAGTGTTCTGCTCATTCTTAAGCTTTCTTCTCCCAACCCACCCGTCACAATTCAAAAATGTCATGTTAATGTTTTATAGGCAGACTCCTCCTGGCTTCTTCTTAGAAACAGCAGCATCCTTGAATAATTTATACCAGTGTGTTTCTGCTCTACTTTTTTCCTGGGCTTCAGTAAGCTTCCATGAAGGAGAGGGAGGATGAATCAAATAAGCAAATGCTAACAAATATCTGCCTCTGCATCCAGCATTTGTCCTCACCTGTCCCCCCCGTCTGGAAAGATGGGAAAGGAAATTCTTCTCTCAGAAATGTTAAAGGTTGAATTCAAGTTCAAGATTAACAGGGCTTTCCAATAACAGCTACAAGGATCACAGCAGGTAAAATCAGGTTGAGCAAACACCTGCTTGTCAATATTGTGCTTAGCATTGTAACTGAAAGACGTTTTAGTGAAATATGGAGTAAAGAGGGAGTTTGACCATTCAGGGGTCTCCACCCAGTGTTTTATGTTGCTTCCCAAGCTGTTCTGTAACTTAAACCCCTTACGCCTTTGCAGAAGAAAATTTAAAAACAAAACAAAGAAAAACAAAAACACACACATACAAAAACCACTACCACCCCCCCCACAAAAAAAAAAAAAAAAAAAAAAAAAAAAAGACCTGCAAAGGCTGCAGGACTGCTGGAGTGTCCCTTCTTTAAGCTGACACAGAGTAATAGAAACAGGCAGGGGAGGCCCAGGGGTGGGGGGTCAGGCTGGAAACCCCCTGGCAGCAGCCACTGACGGGGCAACTGCACCCTCCTCCAGCTACCAGCCCTCCCTAGAAAGCAAATGCCTCCCTCAGCCGAGAGGGAGAGATGGCTGACTTTTGAGGGCATCCCAGGCCTATCACCCAGCGGTGTATCGCCGCTGGCCTGCCGCCTGATGCAAAGCTGGCGTTAAGGGCGTCCTCCCGGCCAGGGCTGGTGCTTGCCCCTGCCTGTTCCCTTAACCCCCGGTGTGCGACCCTCGGTGTAAAGGCTTCAGTTCGCAGTAACTGTCCTGCTTCTGCCGGGCGTTTCTGCAAGGCTGCCGTCTGCCTGTGCAAAGGGCAAGCCATCTGATCTTGGCATTTTGGGTTTATGACCAGCTACTTTGAAGGAATGAGCTTCTCAGTCACATCTTCTAAATATAGGTATGAAACCTTGCCCTGTATTAATTTGTAGCTTCCTATTTGTTACAGTAGAAACCAAGTGGTTAATGTAAGCCATTAGGTGCCTAGAGATGTGGGTCTGCCCCCCAGCTCTGCCCTGTGCCAAAGAGCCTGGTGGTTCAAAACGGGGAGACAGAGGTGGCTGTTTCTAATGCCACAGAGGGCACACCACTGTGCTCGCTACAGAGACTGGTGTACCTAAGCCTTGCTGACCTCATTCACCATGTAAGCTTTGAAAAAAGCCTTTTGTAAAGTTTATACCAGTACTGCTACCTCCTATGCCACCCAGGGAAAGGTAGTCAAACAGACAAAGGAATGTGTGTCTGTCTTTGAAAATGAGCTTGGTGGGTTTCTTTGAATTATTTTTTTCTAGCTGAGATCAACAAATGACATCTAAATCCTACTGGACTCGCATGGTGTCACAAAGAGACCCAACCTTTTGGCCTCATTGTCTTGGAAACATCTGGAGGAGGAGTCCAAGTATTTAGCTGTCATACATTCTTGACTGCAGTGCTGGTTTTTAACCAGAACACATTACCCCCATAGGCACTCTCCTTCTTTGCCTGTCTTTTTATCTCACCTTCATCCACTTAAGGCAGACAAATAATTTTCAGTGTTTTACACTGCAAGTCAAAAGTAAATCTGCAGTTTGTACAGGCCATTCCTAATCTATTAGCTGAAGTCATTTACAGCGCATCCACAGGAACACAGGGTAAAAGCATTCAGCTGAACATCTGTAATGTACTGAGCTCTGAGTTACCTATGATGGGTAAGAAACAATGGCATTTTAAAAGCTAGTCCAAAGTGCTGCTCAGGAGACTATTTATTAAACTTTCATCTCTCTCTTTTGAAACTAAAGTACTGAACTTGGATGACTAGGTGATTTAGCCTTCTCCTTATCAATTTCTCAAAAGTACAGAGAATATATCTTCATTGCAGTTGTTGAAACTAATGTTAGCCTACCTGATATATTTTTACCAGCTAGTGCAGGGTTTCTAACAGTCAGGCCAAAACATCACAAAACTGCAGAGACTAACTCCATGATACATTTCTCTGGCTTTCTCTATGAGGCTGGTAATAGATTCTAGTTTCCTACAACAATTTGGTAGTGGCACCTGAGTTTTCTTGTAATGTAAAGCTTGCTCTGTTATATGGACGCAGATTGAAGTCACACCTTTGCCTGAAGCATGGAAATACCATAAAGAAAATTGCAGTTTCCTAATTTCAAAAAGCCTGATTGAAGTACCGGAAGGTTTCTTAACGGCCTTCATAGCCACAGAAATGGATTCATTTTGAGAGTGTGCAACTGTAAATTTTAACTTTAGAAGGACAGAAGTTTAATTTTACTCATAAAATACAGAAGATAATAAAGTAAGGGGTCAGATGTTTTTAGCCCTAAGAAACAGCACCATTATGATTTAGATATCAGTCATAAGTTAACTCCAAATCAATATTTGACACTTGCACTATATTTAAATTATATTGCTGTAAAGTACATTAAGAATTCACTGTTGAGAATACAGTTATTCCACAGATCAGGCTAAAGAAGGGCCAATGTAATAAAGAATTTATAACTTTAAGTATGTTTCCTGCAATAAAGTTCCAAAATCCACCCTAAATAAATCTTGTGTAATATCTCATTATAACTCATAATTTAGTTATATGAAGAATTAAATAAATAAATTATGGTTATTCTCTAGTACTCTGGAAGTTTTATTTCTGCCCTTAAGAATCATTTCACATGATAATTGATTGCTGTGGCCACATCTCTTATCTCAAGGGTGAATAAGGAAAACTTCACAAAATTGTTTTAGAGCTTTAGGACCTGTAGGAGGATGCGATATGCACTTAGACCTCCAGAAACCACAAGTGTAGTGAAATCTCTTATCACTGTATGAGGCAGAGATTAGCAAATACACTTCCTTTATTAGCGTGACAATTGATTAGAGGAAAATTATAGCTACATTTCATGCTCCTGAAGTGGAGCGGGTAAGTGTTTTCAGGAGTCAGATGTGCAGTAATACAACCATGTACCACTGTGGTGCCAGGATGGCGAGAGCTGTCACCCTGAAGCTGTTTCATCCTACCACTGACTCTACATAGCAATCATCTGTGGCGTTACAGGGCTATACAGGGCTAACGCTACAAGCATGATGGGAAATTAGTTTGGCATAGGAGTTCTTCCAACTTTTGGCTAATTCAGTCAATTTGACACTAAAAGTTACCCTTGCCAAGCTAAATTAAAATTGGCTAGAATGTTCTAAACATTAGTAATGGCTTTAGTTAGGACTAGTTTTTCCTATGAGGCCAAAAAAACCTTAATAAACCTCAAAGTGGAAAGCATAAAATGAAATGTCCATACAGACCTAAGGATGTAAATGGATAACTGATCCAAAAAACAATTAATTTTTTTCTCTGAATTCTCTGCTTCCTTCCTTATCTCTTTGATTTATACTCTCCTAAGAAATTCTGTTAACTTACCCAAGTCCTTCATCTACCTCTGCTAATACAGGGAGTCAATGGCACTGGTAATGGGCCTTCTGCTGCCGCAACCCAAAGTCTTGTAAAATCTCTCAAAGATCATGGGAAAGGAGCTAAGCAGGGTATAAATGCTTGCTGAAACAGAGGCTTTCCCTGCAGGATTTCCACAGCAGGAATATTGTCTTGGTTGTGTGTGAGTTCCCATGCGCACCAGTGGCATTTCAGAAACCAGAAGTCTCATCCACATCAAAAGTCAGAACGATCCAATGAGGAACTGCTGATTTCACATGGCCATAGGCAGACGACAGCAGCTACCCCAGGTGGACAGCCTGAAGCTGGCTGGGGTATTCGTATACATATCCACAGCATACAACCAAATACTTAAAGGTTGTCACCAGTGTTTGCTTTACAGGATTGTAAGCAAAGGCAGAGGTTTTCTTAAAGGCAACCGACAGTCATGAAATTTCATCTCAGTTTTGGTCTCTAATGTGTGTTTGCTTTTTGAGGCAGCCAGACCTTCATGTAGTCACAGCACAGGTAGGAAAAGCGTGTCCCAGCCTGCCCTCCGACCCACCCACTGTTCTAGATTTATACTTTCCTAACTCCTTAGACTATTTTAGTGCCCTGCATCACTGATTTTTCCTCCACTAAAAGTCAGGTCCATTTTCTATTTCTAGTCTCACAGGAAAATGCCAGGTCGATATTAAGACCCTGATGTCAGGTATTTAGGGAACCATCACAATCTCTTGCACCCTACCATCAATGAATTTCTCTTCCCACTACCCCTTCCTACAGAAACAGGCTTAAGTTTCTCTTTCAGGGAAGGCTGTTGTGAAGTTTGTGATGTAGCAGCTCTCATACCTCATTTCTTCCAAATTCCAGTCCCTTATTAACCTCACTATAGTAATATTATTCATTCATCGTTAAGGGGTCCCAAAGATTTGTATTGAGTCATTTCTCATTAACTCTGAAGGCAGTCTGTCAGCTGCGATAGGAGTCTATCTTATTATCCTAATTCAATGCATGTGTGTGCAGCAGGGCAACAGTTAAATGAATCAAAGAAGACCCATGGGTTTCTAAGTTGTTACTGCATGTCTCTCTTTCCATAACCAATTTGGTATCTGGCAGGGATGAGAGTATGGATGAAAGCCAGCTTGCTAAGGGGACAGGCAATGCTGACGGTGGAACAACTGGAAGAGGAGAGACAGTTATCATCAAAGTGTTGTGACAAGAGTGCGGCTCCAGGTGACATTGCTGACTTTGGAGAACTGGTGCCTATATTTAGAAGATGAGGTAAAAGGAAGAGTGAAATAAACATTTTATTATTTATACCTATCCAGATACAAAAAAAATTTTTTTTTCTTTATCATAAGAAAATTTTATCATCGTTCTTAAGTTTTTCACTAAGATGAAACCAAGTGCAAGACATGGACCTACATCTCACATCAGTTCAAAAGCCAGAACTACTGAACCAGTCAGGTTTTTGTAAGAAAAATGTATAAAGGAAATGTGCCTACACTACAGAACCTATAATCATGTAAGCCGACATGACGTTGTTCGGATAATTACAGTCCAAAGCTAGTGTAGCTAAGAGCCCATGGTACATTGCTGCAGTGTATCATGGTGGTGTTGGCTCCTTAACAGATGCTGTATTTGGTCCATAGCTAATAGCACCTGTGAAATTCTTGAAACTTTTGATTTTGGTGCAAGGTAATCCAGAGCTGAAGAGTTCTAGAAGAACATGCAAGTTCAGTTTTTATTCTTCTGGCTTCTGAGAGAGATGTGGAACTGAGATGCCGGGGGCAGCATAAAGTCGACAGGTATTTATTTGAAAGAAGCTTCCTCATAGGAAAAAAAAAAAAGCTGAATGTATTGTGTTCTACTTTTGGTCATTTTAAATATTTGGCAGAGTAATGGAGCACTTTGGAATATGAACAGGTTTTGCTGTTTGCAAATGTAAATAAACTAATAATAGTATAAAAATATCTCAGTAAATTTTAAAAAATGTTAGGAATAGGGGGAAAAAAAGTGAGAGAAAAAACAATGCTGAAAACCACACTTGACCAACAACAAAAACTTTAACCTGTTTAGATGTTATTCTAAGCAGAGAGATACAACTATACAGCTAGCTCCACAGAGAGATGGGGGAAAAAAAAATGTTTTGATATTGCTGTATATATGTATATATATTTGAATTCTATAGTATATTAAAAAACAGAAGTCCAATCAGTATACTCAGATATTTATATTAAAGTAATTAGAGAAAAGAATGCAGTGCAATATGTTTTTCTTTTCTTTAATAATGTAAATAGCACAACCAACTTATCCAAAGAGTGATTTTTACAAATTCAGCAGCAACTTTCCATTTGCTCTGAAGTGTTTTTTCATTGTATTTTCTGAAGACATGAACATTTGTAAAAGTACGATAAACACTTCCTACATTTTTTTCTTCTTTTTTTTTAAGGGTAGGTTTGGGAATAATCTTCAAGGCTTAACTATTTTTTTACGTTAGAAAAAGAACAGAAAACCTCTTATCTTAGAGTGTAACTAAAAAGTGTTTCTACTCTGTGGGAGTTCTGATCCTTCTATAATAATATTGGTAAAGACATGGGGAGAGGGAGAAGAAATATAGAAGTTGTTGTATACCTGTCTTCTCATTTATCTGCTGAATTTATTTTGTTGAAAATATGGGATGGGAACCAAGGTACAATTTCTACCATGTTTTTCAATTCTAGTGATATTTAGATCCAGGAATTGGCTAAAATTCATTTCTAGGATACTGAATTCTTCAAGTGTTCATTTTAATTTTTTCTATACTGAAATAAGGAAGGACTGAATTCTTCAGCACAATGTAGCTGTGAAGATTAAAATGCCAAAGTACTTTTCAGTGACTTCCCCCAGCTTGCTTATACATGTCATTTCTCATATTGATTTTTTTCTTTTGTATTAGTCCTGAGAAGCCTGAGACTGAAAAAATAAATTCCATGGACCTCTTCATAGTAAGTGTGGATAGAATGAAGTCTTTTTCATAGACCTCAGTTCAGTATTTTGTTCGAGCATATGCAGAGTTCTTCTGGGCAAACTTTTCCAGCAGGTGACTGAGGCAGGGGTCTGTCACACACTGGAGAACACATCTGGCCCAGATGTTGATGGAACAGAATGGAAGCCACACAGCTTTCCATAAAAATATACCACACGTCTGTATCTGAGCACAGTGGTACAACTATTATGTGCAGCATTTTTACCCACTCCAAGATCCATACACTACAAATAGCTGACCAGTGAGCCCGTGGGAGCACTGAGTGGACAGGATACTACAGCACTTTTTAAAGGAGTGAAACAGAAGCATGTAGGAAAGCATAAGGAGCAGTCTCTTGAAGGAGTTGCGTGCTCCATTTCTGTGCACTGGCAGTTTGTTGAGTCTGAACTACGATAAAATAATGGACTTTGCTGGTTCAGTTCCTTGCATGCTGTAAGTTACAAATCCACGCAAAGAAAATTACTGCTTCTAGTCAAGTCATTCAGAGAGCAAGTATGAGATAAAATGGACAAAAAAAAAGAAAGCAGGAGAAGTGATAGAAGGTTCCCTATTGTCCTATCACATATTTAGTATCCCTACGTATGTTCTTGAATGCAGATCAGGTGAGCAAAGGTTCCCCAATAGGAGTCAAAAATAAGCACTAGGGACTCCCTAATACTTACAGTTTAAAATAATCGCATTGCTCCATAACTTCCTGAAGAATGAAGAGTTGAAGAAAAATGGAGGTTCTTTCTTTGTGGTTGGACATTTTTAAGTTATCTTTTGTAAGACCACATAAAATGATTTCGTTCTCAAAGAATAACTGAATTACATAAATAAAACATTACATAAAAGACGTCTCAGTACAATTTATCTGAAGTGAATTTCACAAGGACCTGGCTATTGTAGAAAATTCAACTTATCTCTTCCTGATCCTTTTATTCTATCTAAACATAGAAATTTATGTCAGTTCAAAAAAATCTATTACTGTTTCTCATAACTGAATCCATTATTTTCCCTCCATGATCCATCAGGCAAAAACAAGTGCAATAGATAGCTCTAGCAGAACCTTGAACATAAAAGGCCTCAAGAATAGAGTGAGATAAGTTAAACTCATCTTGCTGTGCACTATAACTGGAAATGATAACCTTGATGTTTAATTTAAATCAAGTCATAGCAAAGACTTCTGACTATAATTGTTATCTGTCATATAAATAAAATTATTATAAAATGGAATTGGACTTGGAAAGGTACAGCTTTGCCTGTTGCATTGCCTGTAAGCAAATTGAACTCTGTGAAGGTTTATCACCCTTTGCTGCCTTCTTCCTCCAGTCTTTCTTGGTAATGGATCCATTTCACCGCAAAAATATGGAGAGAAAGAACTGAGAACAAATGATTAATTTTCCACATTACTCTATTTCCAGAGCTTTGCTGATTCCATTGCATTGCTGATTTTTCTCTCCTTTGTTCCCCTGCCAGCCCAGGGAAAAAGAGACCCAAATTTACTGGCAGCATTTCACAGTATAACTCCAGTTTAGGAACAGGCAAAATAAGGAAGTGCAAGTGCATGGATTTAAGCCAGAAAGAGGAACCATTGGATCTCATGGCAGCATCTGTGGCTTCCAAGCTTGGCCTCAGCTGGATTGTTGATAGTGGCAAAGGGGCTCTACCAGGCACCAGACTGCAACTCAGTGCAAGAGAAAGATTAATGTCCTGGCCCCATTGCCTACCTGCCTTCCTGACTTTCCTTGCTTTCCACTTCTGCTAAGAAAAGAGGGTGCACTGGTCGCAGGACACACACCAGTGGGGTGGAGATGGTGTTCAGGCGTGGAAGACAAAGGCTGACTGCACCTCTTCACCTACAATACATCGCCTTGGGGAGGCCAAATATGCACATGCTGCCTCAAAGATGAAGACAAATAAACTAACTTATTTGATGCAGTGCCTAAAATGAGACACACAAAAATGAATCTACCTCCTGCTTTCAGCCAGTGCTGCTGCTTGTCTCCCACCCTGGGCCAGCACATACTAGAGGCAGCTGGCAGATCCAGACTCCATTAACTAGCTGCGGCTCTGCAAGCATGCAAAGAGAAAGCACAAGAGATAAAACGGCAGGATGCAGCAGCAGCAGGGGACCATGCCTGTCGGCAGCAGCCCGGCATCCCAGGCCACATCACCGGGAGGCCATCACATGCAGGTGCCCACTCCTCACGCAGCTCAGCAGGGTGCAGCTCACTTGCAGCTGCTGCTCCTTTCAGCTCAAGGTGGTTCATGAGGCCACACTTGGTAGAGGGAGTTTGAAACAGCTAATTTCGGTTTACAACATGTGGGTTATTACACACCCCCTCAGCACAGAGTCTCGTCTCTCCCAGATACCTTTACAGCAGCAAGCAGAAAGAAGCCCATCAGGGTTGCTTCAGAGGAGAAATGCAGTTTTGGTGCACTGATTCACCCTCTCAAGGAGCCTCTCTCTCTCCTTTGACTATAGGAGAAATTAAGGAGACAAGGCATCCAAGTCAGCTGGACAAACAGACCTTCTATTCCCTTGTCATGGATGAGTGGTTAAGCCGCTCAAAAAAAAAATCACCTTCAAAGATATTTGCAAATAGTGATTTTAATAGAAATCTATAAAGGTGTGATTTTACAGAGTTCGATGGCAAGGTTCACTCTATTACTTATTAAATGAATGGAATGTGTATATATATAAAGACAAAGAAAGAGGAAATCGAGCCTGAAGAAAATATACGGAGGAAAAGGGGAGCCCTCCCGTTGAGTCACAAGGTTCAGAAAGGACCTCCTTGCTTTCCAAACTCCTTCTCAGAGAGGAGCCTAGGTGCGGCTGGATCCAATCCTAGTCCCAGACTTGGTCAACAGTTTATGTCTAAGGATTATATGTTTAGCAGCAGTTTAAGGTTTGATTGCAGCAAGGAGAGAATCACAAAAATTTAGCAATAACTGATCATTATTTAATCTAGCATCTACAAAGTGATTAAATGAGGTTTACTACAATATTTATATCACACACACACAATAGGCCTAAGTACTCATTATATACACAGTTAAAGGTACCAATAAACATTCCCCCAGGTTTAGCAAAATACTCACTTCAAATGACTGTCTCAACGGGTGAGGGTCGAACCTCAAGGAGCAAGGATCACCGAAGATCAGGCGAGGGTCGAACCTTGAGGAGCAAGGAGCGCCAGAGATCAGCTTGAGTTCACAGCTCTGAGAGGCATCCCACTCAGAGGGAGATTCTGGTGCAGCTCGTTGCAAGCCAGGAGAACTCAAAGGGTCTCAACTTGGCATCGCTGTTTATAGGGTCATGAGATGATTGACTTTAGGCATCAGTAAATTTCCCTTCTACTTTCACAGCCCGCATAGAAGATTACTAAAGTTACAGATCCTCCTGAGTTACAGCCTAGATAAGGTGGGCCCCAAGGCTGTCAGGAGGCAACGAGTACAGACAAAAAATATAATTCCAAGGTTGTCAGAACTGCCTCCCTTGTACAGACAGTGCTGTTCCCACCTCAGCCATGTAAGAGTTTTGATACAGTCAAGGGATGCTTAACCGCCAAACTCATTAGACAAAGGCCAAGTTTTGGTGGGAGTTACTGAGATTGTAAAGCAGCTTTGCTTCCCATGCTCTGCCAGGTCCACCAGAAGAAAAGGCGGCATGAGGAATGCACCACCACATCCCTATACGCTGGTTTAGGATGATATTTATTGTACAGGTGTGCTTTCTTCAGAATTACTGGTGCCACTTCAATGGAGTCCTACAAGATCCTGCTGACTTCCACTCGAGGGCAGAGGCCAGCACAGAGCAGCTTGGAACAGTTGGTACAGTTTGGAATTCTGAAAACTTTGCTATTTCCCTGCTGTCAATGTTTTTTTCCCGTCAACTCATCTTTGGAAAAAAAAAAAAAAAGACATAGACGCCCATGAGCTGCACACGTCTGTGCTTTTTAAGATTGTATTATTTCTTTTATCAACACTTTTTTTGAGTTGGGCAAACTCAGCTTTTATTTGCAACATTCTTAATGTTTTCAGTCTGAAAAATTCCCTTAGAAATAGTGCTTGAACATGAAGGTTGCAAGTTTGACACAGAGATCTTTCCAAATAACAGCATTCTTATTGTATAGACCTACTCTGTGGGATTTGCTAACTGCATACTTTTAACAGCGTAAAACACAGCTCCTAGCCAGATGAGAGACACGTGGATTGATGGAGGTTTTATGATAACCATAAATAACATCTTGTTGGGGCCATGAGCCAGTAGCTAGCATGAGTCTCAAAACAAACAGGGATGGTATTACAGCACGAGACTTTGCTTGGGAGTCTCCCAGTTCCTTCCACGCCAATTCTTATCAGGATGAGTTTGGCAAAGCCATTTAACCTCTTCTTCTTTCAGAGTGGATGATTACTTTCCAAAATTGCATGGATGCTCTGACAGCTAATTAATTATCACTGTATTGTGCTTTACAAATGTAATTAGTATAAAGAGGGTTAGTAGTGAGAAACACTGAACAGAAAATGAAGGTGAACAGAGACAGAATCCCAGAAAGACTCTAAGTGTAGTAAGACAGAAAGAGAAAAACACTAAATAAGGAAAGGAGTTTTGAAGAGCGAGTACATAAGAGACGTGTATGAAAGAAAAATAAAGTGTGCTGCCTTCCAAAACTAGAGGAGGGGAAAAGGAAATTAAAAATTAGAAGCAAGGCACTGAGATGAATGGGTTTGAAGTATAAAGAGAAGAAAATGAGAAAGATGTAATAAAAGCCACCCCGTCTTTAAAGTAATGAATCTTTTCATTTATTTATACCCTTTTTTGATATTAGAGGAAAATGGTAGCACACTTATACTGAGCTCACGCTATGTTAACACGGTACAGCTCTTAATTCCTGGATTATGTTGTTAAATAATTAACTGATGAATCATAAGTAAATAATTGAAACTTGGTTCTCTAAGCCTCACAACTGAGAACATAAAACTGTCATAGTGATATCAGATTTTAGCAGAACCGATATTGTAGTTAATTAGAAAAACTGGAAAAAAATTCTAAAATCTGTAGCTGTAAAGACTGCTAGCAGAAGCACCTGGGCTCCATTTCCCCATGGAACAAACCAAAATGAATCATCTATTATTTAAATCTCCTATATTAAAGATACATCTGGAGAAGGTAGAAGCATGGATTGCTAGTTCCTCTGCAAAATACCTAAACCTGCCCCAGGCCTTGTCCTGTTGGAGAGGGTCTGTGATTTGGGCAGCAGGATAGAAGAAGAGTCACCCTAAAAGGCTAATGCAGTCGATTTCATGTTAAAATATGTTTTCCTCCAATATTCCTAAAATGAAGAACTATAAAACAAATCCTTACACTTCAATGGACAATAACTCATTGGTTCTGTGGCACTATTTAACAAAATTAAGAACAAACAGCTTCAAAAATCTAATAATAATTGTGTTTATTCTTGTAGAAGAGGAACAGTAGACAAACTAAAAAAGATCTCTCCTTGCATCCGCAAAACAAAATAATTCTTTTTCTCCCATGAACATCTGTTTTATTTTCCAATATAGCAAAAGCACATGTACTTCAAGTCTAAGCAAGACAATTAATCTGGATTCTGCCATCATCACAGTCATGAGATTTTTTTTTTTTTTTTTTTTTTTTTTTTACAGTGAGAAGACTCTGGAAGCACAGATCCTGCTGTGCAGAGCCATCGCATTCCTTCATGAGAACAACCTGGTAGGAATCAAAAATCTAAGGAGCAGCAAATCATTATTCCAATAAAGAAATTACAAAATGCTACAATGGTTATTGAACAACACTCATTTCATTTGTTCATTCTTGCAATCTGCTATTTAAAAAATAAATAGAAGACTTTTTATTTTTTAGAAGCCCCCACTCTTCCAGCGTCCTGATGCTTAGTCTTGCAAAACACTTGCCAGCAGCAAAACTTTTAGGTGTCTTTGAGTATCAGCGCGGGCATGAAAACGTACCGCAAGGCCTCAGCATCCCCTAACAGCCTCGACGTCTGAGGTTAGGCTGATTTCACAGCCCCTGTTGGCTGGCGTCTGTCCCTCAGCCCCCGCCTGGGGGGTCATTTCACCACCGCCTAGCTGTAGGAAGAGGAGTCGGTCTTGAAGTAGCACTCTAGCTCCTCGCAGAGGGCCTCGAAGGTGGGCCGCCCGCCCGCCTCCGCGTTCCAGCACCGCAGCATCAGCTGGTAGAGCGGCGCCGGGCAGTTCTGCGGCTGAGGAAGTCTGTACCCCTTGTCCAGCATCTGGATCACCTGGTGGCCCGGCATACCTGCAAGCCGAGAGGAGCTCGTCAGACTACTTGGGGTCTGCTCAGTGACACCGCAGGTCCCCGTCTCTTACTGAGACGAGGCAAGGGGATGCTCCCCTGTGAGGTACACTGTGAGGGCAGAGCTGGCCTCAGCAGGCCCCCGTCGATGGCAACAGGCCACAGGAGTCACTGCAGGACCCCAAACCAGCAGTTAAAAACCACCTCCAGCTTCTCCCAGCCCCCTCACCCTGACTGCGCCACCTGCGAGGCATAGCGAATGGGTTCGTCTGGGTGTGAGGCTTTACCACGGCCACCCAGGTTTGCCAAAATTTTTCTGACATCTATTTCACTTAAATTGTTCCTAAATCCCTCCAGTCTCAGTGACTCCAAAATCTCCCAAGAAAATCTGTCCTGCTGCTCAATTTTCCTCACATTTAGGAAGCTTTTCCTAATGTCAACCCTAAGTTTCCTCTGGCGCAGCTATGCGATGGCAGCCGGCCTGCTCTGTCACTGTGAGTCATGAAGAAGAAACCACTCCCCCACCTTTGCTATACATTTACATATTAAGACTATTGTCCCATTCCATTTCAATTTTCTACTCTTTAAATTAAATCTTTAATTGCGTAATCTTTACTTCTTTTCCCTAGATCTCTGAATGGTGTTTCCTCTGTACATTGCCCACTGCCACCATGGATCGATACCTCTTCTCCTAACTGATTACTGAGGACAAACTCTTGAAAGTAATACCAAGTAAGCAAATGGCCATGGCAAAAGGACATTTTCTACTGTAAAGTTACAGGTAAACTATGCCTTTGCAAAGGGATAATGCTGAACATATTTCCAGACAATACCAAGAATCACAGTGTTACACATCATTTATACTTCAACAGTTTGTTTATGTGTGTGTGTGCATATGCAGACACCTGTAGTTTATATGAGAAAGAGTTGAGGATTTCTGGCTTTGGTTTTCTTTTTTTTTTTTTTTTTTCTTAGAATGGTTTCACAGGAGGTGAGGGTGGGAATCAAAAAGCAAAATTGATTTTTCCTTTTCACAGGAAATACCAGTTTGGGACCCTGTGAAATGTAGTTTATGGCGAATGCGCCACCCCTCAGGCCTGTACAGATGCAGCATAACTTTTTTTTTGCTTTAGTCCTTCCCTTGTGTTCTCCTCACCAGCACAAAATGAGTCACAGTCAATCATCTCACTGATATCTTGTGTTATTGGAGCCACAGTTCCTTGAGCATTTCTCACAGTGCTAGGAGTAATAGCTGCTCTCATACCATTAAATCTACTTTTGAGGTTGGTGACGTTCTATTCCTAATTCTTGTGATCCTTCTCTTTATGAAGACTTTCCACTGTAATAGTCAAATATGAGGGAAGGGAGTAAAAACACCGATTCATTTTTCAGACACCTTCTTCCTGAAGTGCCTGTGCAGCACTTCACACATAATAATCTGTTCTTCCATGAGATATCCTCAAAAAAAATAAATTTAATAAAAAAAAAACAAAAACCAAGGGCGGGATGGGGGACAGAAAAACCTTCCCTTTTTCCACATTCCAAGAACTGGCATCTTTGATCTGATGCTGGAGGGAAATAGCCAGTTGGCTTAGGTGCCTGTGCAATGCAGGTTGACTTCAGTGAGAGGAAGCTTGAATGGCTGCTAAACACAGCCTTTGGAAACCTTTCAGGGAGCCTGGGGAAGCCAGAAAGTCTGACCCAATAAATGGACCTCATCTGAACAGCCTTCTTTCTGTATTTACAGTTTTAACCTTTTAACATGCCCGTAGTACAGGCATTCAACTTTTTTTGTGCGTCATTCTTAAAGCAAGGAAACGTTAGACATCATTCTTTAGGTAAAAGCACTTACCAGCATAAGGCATCTTCCCGTAGGTCATTATTTCAAACAGAAGTATTCCAAATGACCAGACATCTGACTTAACGCTGAATTTGTTGTAGCGGATTGCCTCCGGGGCTGTCCATTTCACTGGGAGTTTTGTTTCAGGCCTAGCTTCATATACGTTTTCATTTTCTACCTGTCATGGGTAAAACGAAGCAAGCCTGATTTCAGATCTGCTTCAGCAAAGCACTTAAGCACTTGGCTAAGCTAAGCATGTGCTCAATCTTGTCTTCTTTTAGCCAAGCACTTGCCTTTCATGGTGTTAAAGCATGCACTTTCTGAAGTCTATTGTTGAATTGGGCCTCACATTTGAGAAATGCTACCGTTCATCGGAGGCTTTTCTAAAGCATTTATCATTTCAAGCAAGCACGCAGCGTTGGAGTGGCTCATGATTAATTATGACCTGCTACTGTGAATTCTGGACCTGGCACGCAAGATTTCAAAAGTCTGTCAGGAGTGGCAGTGTAAGCATCCTGCTGACACTAGAGACTAAATTGCTCCACGTCTGGTCTTCAATAAACAGAGAAGGGAAGAGCAAGAGCTAATGAATTTCGGAATCTTTCTTCTATGATTTATTGTGGTGTTGAAGGGCCATTGACTTTGATAACAATCACTTAAGCAGGTTTCGGGGACCAAAGAACAAACTCCAAGTGATTCAAATTAACATATGAGCTTACAGTGGGTCCAATTAATTCATGTAAAGTGAAGATGAAAAATAGAAAAATTATTTACTTGCAAATTTGTAGAATCATGTCCTTGAAGGTCTGTAGCACGGACACCTAAACTTTGTGAACATTTATTGTCTCTTTAATTCCTAAACTTAATTTAGTGTACATCAGTCACATCCAAGCCTTAGTCAGGTTTTTCACATGCAAATCCAGGCAAATGTGTACAAAATTTTGTTTGCTTGATTGTTTTTAATACAGAACGTACATTTCTCAGCTGTAATGCCCTATGGTTTTGAAAAGACTGGTTGTTAGTGTTTTGTATCTACATACTGATACAGTTGGCATCTTGCCCATAATACTCATCTCTAGAAACAAGAAATTATTTCATTATGCTAATTAACATATACAGGAATATAGATTTCATTTCTCACACCTACTCCTTTGGGATCTTTGCATGTGACCATGTTAGTGCTTTGGCTTAGGAGACAGAATATTCCTAAGAAAGTCTGCCAAGATGACTCTATGACAGAGTATTTTAGTAAAGTTCAGCTTCAACAAGAAATGTCAACAGCTATAAATTATTACCCTCTCTAGTGAGGACAGAGGAGAAATATCCATTGTAAGCATTGTTCATTTAAAAATATATATTTTTCATGTTAAAAAATGTGCAGTCTGAACTTATGCATAAGTAGAAGCACCAAAATTAAGCAGAAAAGCACTTTCAAAGTCCCTTGATGCCACTGTCAAGCCATTATTCTATACTTCAGTCTGTAATAAATCCAACTCTGTTATGAACTTCAATTTCTGCTGCTTGAATGGAAAAAAAAACAAACGAGAAGCAGAGGGCTTTTTTCTCTGTTTTTCCTTCTCAGTGCAAGAACATAAATCAATAAAAACAATAATAAGACCTCAGAAATTATGGATTACATATTGAAATCCATAAAATATGGCAAATCAAATCTTTCTAACTCTGACCAAATCATTTTCAGAGGTAGGAAATCTCATTTCTAAACCACAGCTCTTTCCTAGGGTGGTCTTGGTCAGCATTACTTGGCATTCCATGTCCTTAAGGGCTAGAGAAAAAAAACAGTGCAATGGCAAAGAACTTGAAACTGCATCAGATTTAAAGCTCTGACAGCTCTCTTTACGAACTCCGCTGTTAGTTGTGGAGAGGAATAAGGTCCTTTTATGATTACTACCTGCACTCGCAAGCATCATGGAGGCAGTGGGGAAGTGAACAAGGAGAGAACAGCTGTCAACGCATTTTTATATGCGTTCCCTTACAGGCTCAGGAGTATAATTTTGCCATCATTCCTGTGATCTCTCTCCATGTGACAGACACTAGTGTTGTGGATAAAGGTTGTGCAGCAAAGGGTATTGCTTGCCAGGCTCCTTCCTTGGTGGCTGAGTGGGAAGCAGACACCAGGATGCCATCTTCAGACTGACACAAAGGCACAGGACAGCTTCTAACCTTGCATGGGATAATGTAGGTAGAGGATACACCATAGGGGTCCTTTTCTCCCTTGTGCCTGAACCCAGCAATTCAGAGGCTACAGTTCGTCCTTTAGTTGACCTCTTCTGCCTTGTTCCCCAGAGTTAAAGTAGAGCCAACTCACCCTCTCACAACCCACCTTAAAAACTCTTGCAAGTCCAAAGTCTGCCACTTTGTAAACACTGTGTTCACCAACAAGAACATTCCTGGCTGCCAGATCCCGATGGATATAGTTCTGAGATTCAAGGTAAGCCATCCCGGAAGCCACCTGAGCAGCCATGTCTACTTGCTGTGTCAGGAAGATCTGGGAGCCTGCATCTTCTGTTTAAAAAGAAGATGACAAGGATAACATAATATATACAGTATTCAGATATAAATAACATAACAGCTGACTGGTTCAAACAGCCAACACAAATCAACAAAACCATGCAATATAATAAAGTAACAGCCTGACCAAATGACAGAGGTTAGTGAATGACACTACTTAAAGTCATGCAGCTAGTTTCACAATAACTGAGTAACAATGCCTGTCCCATCTTCTCTGAAAGAGTAGATACTAAATGCAGCAGTTGATCTAGGCCTGGAAGGAGCTTCTGACACAGTTCAAAGAAAAAGGCATTTATCTACGGATAGTAATGCAGATGTTTGCCTTTATGACAAGTGCATAACCCGTTCCAAACTGTGAGCAAGAGTTAATGTCAGTACTCACTGGGTGTAGCCAAAGCTGGCTAAAGATGGAAAAGCACAAAATTATGCTGGTTCCCTGTTCTCCAATGATTCTTGCTAGGAAATATACCATCTGCTGTCAAGCGTAACTCTCATTTTCACTTTCCAGTCCACTTGACTGCTTCATGCTGTTATCTCTGTTGCTGCTACTCAACAGTAGGACTCCTTGAGCTGCTTTCAAGCTGCCTGCTTTTCTTGTAGAACTTTCTGAAGCAATGTGCATGCCATTCCCACCACTGTAAGATTAGCAAGTCCCAGAAACAGAGATTTGGCAATCAAAGATCTGCTGTTCAAACAAAGTGGTAGAACTTTGAGCAGAACAACTTCCCTCCACAAATGAAGGAAAGAAGGAAAGAGTCTTAGGCCATGAAAAAATGCAGCCAAAAATAGTAAGACAGGTACTCAAAAAAAAAGTCATCGGGGTATAACACATTGGAATTCAAATTCAGGACCTTTGTGGCATTTTGGGGACAGCTGACCTTCCTCATAGCAAAGAATTTATACCCCAAGTTAATCTAGGTAAGCCAAATCAGTGTTATAGTCAAGCATCACTGTCACCCAAACCCAAGCGCTGCAGCACTGAAGCGTGACTGCCTACCTCTGTAGCCTCTAATACTCAAAACAGGTTCAACTTTCTGTGTCAGAATATTAACAATATCAAAAAGCTGAGTGTTTGCTGCTATGTTTATTAGTAGTTCTCCTTTCTCATGGAGGATCGTGACTTTTCCTTACTGTGTTAAAGAAAAAAAACATTTGTAGCTGGCAGTTTTCTGTTGCTTATTTTGAATTGATTCGTAGTGAAAGTGTGTCTTAGAATTGTTTTGCATAGCCTGCTCAGTTCTGGCATTTTATCTGACCTAACCTGGCAATCACTCCTTATGAAGAGTGTGAAATTCCATTGTTTACTAATCTATTCTGCAATCTCCAGACCTTGAATTTCCTGCTCATCTGGATGTTCTGAGATGAATAGGTAAAAGAAATGAATTTTAAATTATTAAATTTGCCCTGTGTGTGTATTGTCCTACTTCCTTTTTGAGGCTAAACTCATTGTCATTATAATCCAGCACTAAGATTATTTACTTCTATTTTTGACTCAGAAGGTCTTTTCCTCTTTTACACATATGTTTAATAGCTGCCTTGACCTTTAAAAGAGAGGGGGAGAAAAATCAGGCTATGTGAAAATCTATGGCTTAACCATTAAGAAAATCCATCATCAGGCCATAGGATAATATAACACACTGAAGTTTTGCAGTTCTGATAACTGGAAGACATCAACATTTATTATTCAGCTTGCTGGACAAAGACATAAGTCTGCAAATGTTGTATTTAATCAGAAAAAAACTTGTACAAGCACCTTGCATGACTACCTGGGTTTTGGAAACTTGCTTATGTGACTCAGTTTGAAATCCCTCTCTCCATGTTCCTTTTCACACTACTCCTTCATCTGCACAGGCTGTGAACTACCTCCTGGTGAAAGCAGTCAAGGATGCAGACAGACTCGAGCACAGGTTTGTCATTGCTCTGCCGATGCTCCAGGCTGGCCTGACACAAGCTTGCTCCAAGAGGCAGAACACAGCAATGTCACAGCAAAAAAGGATGACTCATAAGCCTCGTGTTTAATGAGCTGCTTCAGTGCAAAACAGGAGTTAGAGCTGCTAAACCCTCCCTGTCTCATTCCCTGCAGGACACACAGGTGCACTGTGTTAAAGGAGAAGGAAGAGATCCACCTCTGATGGTGGAGTTGCAGCTGGAAGACTATTTCTTCCATTGGGGCCTGTTTGGGATCCCAGACCAGGCTGACCTACTGCCTTTAGCATGTGGGCTGAGGGAGGGGAAGAGGCCACCATTGCCCTAGCTGCTGCAAGATTTCTTGGAGGGTTTCTCTGTGTGAGCTAGTTCTACACTGCTGCTGTTCTGGAGCTAAAGACAAGAAAGCTGTAAGGAGGAGCCTCAGCTGATCAGGAGCTGCAAACTGTGCACAAAGATGAAGCACAAGTCTCTTTGGGATCTGAAGTGCAAATCGTGTATGGTTGTCTCATAAAGGTTTCTGACTGTACCTCCAAAATCCCAGGTTGGGCCAGTCAAAGCATGCAAGTTCAAGCACAGCACTGTATTAGTACAACTACAGAGGTTTCCAGACCAGAGCCAGCTCCTATCTGGCTGGTTGACAGCAGGTCAGAAGAGTTTCCAGCTGTATTCATATGGGTATACATGTGCTCTAGTTTGTTTTAAAGTGTTTTAAAGAAGGAAAAACCACAACAAAAAAACAAAGTGAATATAACTTCCACACTCAAACCCAGGCACTACTGGTGAATTTATAAAACCTTCCCATGGCTCATTCTTTATCCTATAAGGAAAATGCAGCACCTCCATGTCCTTTTTTACTAGTATTTTCTGACAAAACTAGTGCCCTTATATGAAAAATTTATTAGAGAAAATATTAAAGAAGGCTTAGGGTCTGCACCCTGTTCTAAGCAATCTATCACAATATCTCATATAGGAAAAACAGCAAAATATTCTCATTGACAGACGCATGACAATAAATAAATAAATAAGCAAGCAGCACTTTCCCCAGTTGAGAGCATTGCCTCCGTAATAATTCACCGAACCTCAAGACTGCGTACCTGCCAGAACAAGCCCCAGGTCTATCAGAATTGATAAAAACACTCATACATTTATGACAATTTCATTCACATCCAATGACAAAGAAAAGTTTTCAGTTGCATTTTTCTCATACTGGTGGCAGCTCAATAACTCTGCACAGCAGTGTTCATCAAGAAGTATCCCAAAGTACATTCACAGGGTGCACAGGGAATTCACGTGTCCATCATTATTAAGTAGCCGTCATTATGGTGGAATGTGATAGTCACTATGCATAAAATATTAGGGATTTTTCAAGCTGGAAAAACATACCATGCATTTCTAGGAGGGGAAATTTAACCAAAGAATGATCTCTGGACTTTCCCTCTGTTCCAGTTTGCCACATTTACCCACAGTGCACACAGACAGAAGCAGCCTTTTGGAAATGTTTTCCTGGTTCCTGCAGTGCCTGAGTCTCAGGAATGCTTATCAGGAGCTGTGCACTGACCGCCAGCCGATACAGATCACTTCCAGTCACAAAGCTCTACACAAGCTTCAAATCTCTTTCCTTATTACACTGACGGCAATGACTTTGCTATGACCAATACCTATCAAAGCACCTGGATCTCTGCTTCCACCTCTTAGTTCTGTTTATCCCCCGGTGTATAGGCCATCAGACAAGGAGAGATACCACTAGGCAGGGTTTTGACTGGCCATTTTCACGGTTATCTTGACAGCTGCCTGGAAACCAACTGACTTTCCACAGTCTCTCTGATGCAGGGCTACAGGAATGAGCGCTTAGGCAAAGATCAGGCTTCATACATGCGCTGCCTACAGCAAGGGCAGCTGCTGTGCATATGCTAGCAACTGATCCATACATGGGCTGCAGCACTGATGTGCCCTGGACATGTTGTTCTCCATGCACAAACAGGCCAATTTTCACCTCTGCAATAGCTGTGACTCATCCTGGCTTTCTCAGAGCTATTTCTCCAGTGAAATAAATGTTTTCATGCACAGCAATCATTTCCTGATGTGCCAGGCTCTTTCAATCAGATAAGCAACAATCTGCACACAAGGGCACCAAAGATGATAATTTAAAGGAAATTTGTGCCTTGCTGCCTCTGGCCACTAAATGCCTACAAAACTTTAGATGATCTGGCCCAAGCTTCTTGCAGTCCCTCTCTGCGCAATTCCTGGTGGGGCTGTCCCTCTACCAGTGATTTCTTTAGCTGTAATTGTCCCTGGACTGAGCCTCACTTGAAAAATGGCTCCACAGAGAAGATGGGGGAAGGCACGTGTCGTGGTAAATACTGTCTGTGGTATTTCACAGGGCTTTCCCTTAAGGGCTGGAGACAGAGAAGAAATTCAGCAAATCACAGTGAACATTTTGTCTTCAAGAGATCATTACAGCTTTAGAGACATCTGCTAAACTGAAAATGGGTAACAACACTAGAATCAAGCATTTCTCAATAGCAGGGTTGAACTTAAAGTGCAATCATTATGCTAGTCTGTTCCAGGCTGTACAACTTTATTTTTAATTATTATTTGCCTTCAAAAGAGCACTTTGAAGTGCTGCTGAGATAAAAGCCCTGATGCGATAGGCAAGGGACAAATTCACAGTGAAAGGCGATCCCTGCCTAGTAATAGATTTCAAAGCTGTTAAGTACATTTTGCGGAAGTGCCTCTATTTCATGTCAAATATGATGACCTATCCTTCCGTATGCTTATATTTTTATTCTGTCGGTGTATGTTCCCATCTACTCATAGAACTGGGTGGAAAAATGTGGGTCATTATAAGGCAAGAATCAAAGTGTGAATGTGATTCTCTCCTACTTCTCAAATACTTTGACATGTCAAAAATTCATAAACCTCTTTCTTTCCTCTTTTCTCATCCTCACGCACGACAAATAATGTAGCTTTTATATTAAACCAGTGTTGTACTTCTATCTTTTATGTTAGTGTATGTATGTACTAAACTGACAGCTGTGGCACCCCTTGAAATGAGTTTATAGTCATTTGCTTACTTTGCAGGTATTCTAGAAGACTTCCATATCTCATCAGCTCAGTAATAATATAAACTGGGTCCTCCATAGTACAGACAGCATAAAGCTGTATAAGCTTTGGATGTCTCAAGTTCTTCATTATTTGTGCTTCCCTCAGAAAGTCCTTTGGATCCATTGAACCTGAAACAACAGCATATAACAAAACATAAGCTGAGGTTATTAAAGGCCTTCCTGCCAGCCTGGCAGTCTTAAGGGAATAACTGAAATTGTTTTCTGTCTTTCAAAATACATTAGCATCCCAAATCTTCACAGTTCCCACAGAAAACAGACAGTGCAGCTGAAATAAACAGTTAATGAGTGAAACATGCCAGTTGCGCAGGGACAGAGAACATATGTGTTCCAGCCACCAGAAATATACAGGCTAAAATTAACCTCCCCCAGGCCTCCCCCAGGCAGAAAAAAGTGAGGCTAGAATGTTAACTGATACAATTTAAGCAAACAATTATGTTACAACTTGTTAACGAAATGGCCAGAAACTGAGGTAAGAGTGCCTAGGTAATGAACATCATAAAATTTCTGACAGAAAAGTAGTGCTGCAGTAAGAATTCGTTGCACTATTTTTTCTGCTTCAGCAATCAAAGCCTGAAAGCCCTGAAATCACTTTAGCATACAAGGAGCAGATGTGTGCATTTTATATACATAAATACAAATAACTATTTATAATATTCACTTAATATACAAATATATATATATATACACAAATATTCTCATAGTGATCTGGAACAACCTTATTAGAAATACTAGTGTATGCACAGATGTAACTAATTTTACACTCCCTTAGATGCAGAAGGATCTTAACAGCTAACGATTCCAACTTGTTAAGTGTTACATAAGGTCATAATGTCTCTAGTTCTATTCATATACACAGTGAGTCAACGCATAAACTATGCCAAAGAAACAATACAGAAATTGCACAGGCCACTAAAGTGAGTGGCAAATTTAGGATTAGAGCTCATACACCCTAAATAGGGGACTGATTAGAAAAAAAAATGCACAAATAAGGAAGGAAAGCTTTCTCTATGGATGATCCAGTAGTGATCAAATATTCTCAGATGTTTGACGAAGATGGTAAATAACATCTATTTCATAATACTTGTACAAACACATGTGAAATTATCCAATTCCTCAAATGTTTCCTTCCTCACAAATCAAAATAGTTTCATTAAGAAAAGATTACAGTGAAGGCTTGGGGAAAAAAAAATCTACCCAGGTCTAGTCTGCTCCAAGCCATGTTTAAAAACAGACTCTTTTCTTAGTGTAAGCAGACTGAGTCATTTGAGAAGCCAAGGCTGCAAGAGTCAGAGTCTTTATTTTATGTTTTTTAACACTAGGTAACCAACAAGGTTCATTTGAGAGTTTGGCTTTGTTCCAAACATGGATATTTAAATGAAGTGAAATGCTGGGAGGATGCTAAATGGATCAGACATAAAACTCCACTAGAAAGTCTGTTCTACAGAACGAACCAGCAAATCAGCCTTCACCCAACACCTGCCTTGAATGCTGCCTCCTGAAAAATGCTCCAACCTGTCTCCCAAAACACAGCAATTATGTACGTCAGTGCAAGGGAATGACTCAGAAATTCTTCTGACATAGACTTTATAAAAAAAACAGCCACTTGATGTTGCAACTTGTGAGAGCAAAGATTATTGCAAGGGACAGGTGCTCCTTTCCCCAGTGTCCTCATACTTTCCTTGGCAATCCCACAGAATCCAATTTGACAATTTTTTATAGGATGCCTTTAGGAGTGATGGTGAAAGGCAATGGATGTCCATGCCATCAATAAATGGATAGCAGCCAATAATACATCTCCTCAACAGGTACAGGCTATACCCATTTCCTTTTGTCACTGTCAGAGGAAAGTGGGGCCCTGCATGAAAAGTAAATGACTCATACTTGGTCTGGATAAAGCAGAAATTATGACAGTCAGGTGGAAAAAACCAAATATCTGTAATGCTAACGCTATATTCTTTTCCTGTTTAGAGCAGGACAATCTTTACAGCTTTATTTGAACTTTCCACCAATCCTAGATTTAAAAAAAAAAAAAAAAGCCTAGGGTTGTCTTCAAAGGGTTTGGATTCACTTTGGTACTGATTTAATACTGTGGTCCATTTGCTTATTCTTTTCAAGATATATGCATTTGTCATGGAAATCATCCTGAAGTCTACAGAAAAGCTGCATGGTATGAGGTATTCTGCCTCCAAAGGTAAACGCATAAGCATGACTAGTGATTTAGCATCGGTGCCAAAGTTTGACATGTTGATCCTAAAAAGGATAAAGTATTTGCTGAGTTGGGGTCTACCAAATCACCTGCCCTCTATGGATCATTATACAGGATTTCTTCACACCATGGAAAATGACAGTCTGATTTGTTCCCATCATCAAAGTTTGCCTACAAGGAATCTCTCAGTTTAATCATGCTATAAACTTCTTCCAACAAACTGAAACCAAGCAACATGTTTTTCACATATGACGACTTCCAATAAATTGATCCAGAGGGAAGTATTCTACTAGCTGAATAGCAGCAAATCCTTCTTTAGGCTCTAAAAGTACTTAATAATAATAACTGTAACAGACCAGTAACACAGATCAATAAGTATTTCCTGCATATTTTAAAGAGCATATGTAACCTTCAGTTTTACTTAGTTTCTATCTTTAAATAGCACAAGTAGCAGATAATGACCAAAACCCCCCAGAGCCCTGTAGCTCTTATACTGTTGTTAATAAGTGGATTGGATGCTAACTAAAGAGATTAAAAAGTGCCTTCATGTTTTGTTTAAGATTAGGTTTTAGCAACTAGATAAGCAAAGTAAAAACTGCCTCTAAAAACAAGCTAAGATGCTTTTTACAAATTAGTTAGATAAAGCCTGTCACAATAGCGGCAAAGAAGTTACAATACATTTCTTTGAGGAAGTTTATATAAATGAAATACATAAAATATATGCCACATGGAGTTTCAAATAACTGGGCTTTTTAGTTTGTAGTTGAATTACATGAGTTTTAATGAAATATACATTTTCAGCTGTAAGTGGTAAACATAGTGAGAAGAGCAGATTACTGTAAGTAGAAACCACTTGATCAAAAACCAACTAGTTAACAGAAGCCTTTACTGAAACACCAAGTATCCCTTGTGTAAGACACCATTTGTGAGTAGCTTGATCAGCACCTGAAGAAAATACAGTTTTGATCATTTGTTTTTTGAATGAAAAATGTTTTTGTAAATGTCAAAGGCCTTCTTAAGAACAAAATGTTGGATATGTTTCTTTGATGTGTTCTGTGATGTGCTGCTTTGTCAGAAATCACATCTAATTTAAGCCTACTTAAAGCAGGTGTATCAGTTCTGATTACTTTTTTTCTGAAAATATTTTGTTCTAGAATTAAGGAAGCTTCACATCATAAGATAAACACTGATAATTTGGAAATGAGTTAGAAAGAAAGGTCAGTTATTTTTACATAGTTTCTACTGGCCTCAATGTAAGTGGCCCTTAAATATTTGATAAGCCCCTCCAGAGACTCTTTGTTTGCAACTTTCAATAAACCTTCCCAAATGACTTCAAAGTAACCTTGTACTTTAGAGCAATCTTATCTTCTGAATAAGTTTATACAAAATGAACTAATGTAAAGAGTACATTGAGCATATACCGTGATCTTCTGAAAAAGTTCATGCGTAATAAAGAAATAACATTAAAAAGTACAAGTCCTTGGTAACACAAGAGACTGAGTGTAAACTATTCACATTCACAGGAGAATGAGATAGGTAACTGATTATCCTTAAGCAGCTTTCTCATCATACAGAAGTGAACTTAAAAGTTAGTGTAAGGCTATGTACTGAACTAAATGGAATAAAAGAATAACTTTGTTCAGGAAAATTGGGAGACTTTCCTGACTGCAAAGCTTTTTACACTGCATATGCACTAAAGAGATGACATATTGGAGAACTGAAAATATTATTAAAACCTTCACTGACAGCACCAACCCAGAGAGTATTTTGAGAAAGCCTCCTAAAAAAAAAAAAAATCATGCTTGGGCAGCTTCCATGCAAAGAGAGAAGCTCGGGAGATGCTTTACAATATGATAATGACAAATGCATCTGTCAACTTGAACAGGCATAAGGAACTTTCTCAGATACGATTAATTGGTGATGATAGATGTCTGCTTTGCGTGCTGACAGTTGGAGAAGCAAGCTAGCCCAGACAATAGGTTCTAGAGAATCCATCACACTCAGCATAGGACAAAGTGCAAATCCCTGCTGCAATGATTTCCACTTAAATAGAAAAAATAACGTCTCAGAGAGGAAATAAAAACAGAAATGTGAAATTACATGTTCAGGGACCTACAGCAAGACAGTGCTGTGCAGAGCCAAGAACAGAAATAGCAACTGCTGGCTTCTAGACCATTTTCCTATCTGCTGATCCCTACACCTCTTTGATGACTGTGGGCCAACAACTCAAAAGTCAGAGATGTTCCTCAAGGCAAAGATGTTCCTGTGTTTTGTTTTCTCATTCACACATCCATCACTATGTTTTGGCTGGTAAAATGTCACAGATGTCTCCAAAGTAGAGTGAAACACCAGGGCACAAATAAGAGAATTATCTGAATGAAGGCATCACATTACCACTGCTTTTTGTTTATAGTCACAGTGATCAACAGATTGTTTCAACAAAATCTATAGTTTTGCAACTTCTAGCCTAGGAGCCATACATTTTAATCACTGTGGCCTAGAAATACTAATGTGCATCCAACTTTTAAACCCAGCTGGAGTGTCTTCAATGCACTGCTGAAACATTAAGCAACTCGCTGCCAGAAGCTTGAAGAAGCCTGCCATTGGTTCACATAACACAGTTCTTTGGCACAGGATGGATGGTTCATGTTTATGCACCTGCATATTCCCTGTGGCAAATTTGGTCTTCATAATGCAGTGGACACAGTAACAAACCCACACTGCTCAATTTTTTCACCTGATGCCTAAAGTAATTGTGTACTCAGCCATGCCCCTATAAAGTTAGGAACTTATTTTTCCTTTGATATTAGGGTTACTGCATAAGATAAAGGGTTTTATACATATCTGAAAATGCATGCATGGGATTCTCCTCTGAAGAAGTATTATTTTTAATGTAAACACTAACTTGGGACAGCATATAGGAGAGTATTAAAACAAGACTGCATAATCAGAGGGCAAATAGAGAAGGAAATCCATCATGGACATCCTGGGGAGCACCAAACAGACAAAGTAGGGAAGTGGGAACTCTTCAGCTTCTCTGCAGCACAAAAGAAAAAAGAACCTCCTGCTCCACTGACATTTTTCATCTGGACCAGGTCCTGCTTTGGAGGTGGAAGGGAACACAGTATGAACAATTGGATAGAAGATCAAGGAAGAGGGAAACTCAAATATTTGGACATTTATGATTACTACAGAGGGGATGTAGCAGCAACCGTGGCTGATAGGCTGCCTTACCAGGGCTGGGGTCTCCTCTTCCTGTGCCATTCTCCCCTGGATGTTTGCAGGAGAAACAATAAGAGGGGGAACTAAAATTGCCAGAAATAATGAGGGGAGAAGGGGAAGAGGGGAAGGGGAGACAAGGGAAAAGGGAAACAAAGAAGAGTAGGAGATGGAAGAACATGACCACCATCTGTATCCACCACAACTGAGAGTAATGTCCCAGGGAGACAAAATGCTACAGTGCAACCTCTGAATATAACACCAGGAAGTGGTGAGATGACACAGAAAGCTGGTACTAATTAAAAGATCAAGATTTATGATTTTTAGCGTAATGACATCCTGTCTCACTCACAAATGAGGTTTAAGATAACAAAAAGTTCTAAATATTGTTGTATTAATGAAAGATATTAAAGATAATACTTGGTATTACTTTAACCAAAAGACTCTAGTTTAATTATGAGTCTTGTGACTCTTCCTGCAAGGTTTATAGAAATTTTATATAAATATAAAGATCACAGACTAATCATTCTGACATTTTGAAGGTCTCCATAATCTACCACCGACTCTGAAAAAAAGTCTCTGAAGAGTCAGGGGAAAAAAGGGTTCTGGATCAACAGATTTCATCTTCTGATGTTTTCGATAGTGAAGTGTTGAATATTGTGTTTAGAGATGGACAACAAACTGCTAGCAGAAACAAGAATTCATTGAAAAAGTGGTTCATTGAATCTGAAAACATCTCTGGTTGAGTTCTTTTTCCTGCAAAATCTCACAGTCTATAAGGGCTGTGTGTGTGGAGCCCTGTTGTCCATAGCCAGTGAACTGCAAACCCCAAACTCTGAAGCTGGTTAAACTAGATACTCCATAATCATAAAGGCAGGGGGTGAAATGACACCCCATCAGGTTCATCAGCAGATGAACATTTCCCGTAGTCTCCTTAGGAACCCCAATCCCTCTGCAGTTCTTGGTCGGCGGCCTCCCAGGCTGACCAGTTTAAGGTCTCAGAGGCTCCACCAACTCAACGTTTTCCTCAGTTTTGTTACTGTTGTAAATTCTGTGGAATTACAGAACACTGCTGGTAGCTGGATTCATCTCCTCCAACTGTAGGCAATTATTCAGGCACCTAGATCTGAGTTAGTTGTCCAGGCTTTACCATCAAGGGAAAGAAACATGCTTTAATAGTATGTTATTCTCTCATCGTAATGTACCTTTCTAATCTATAGTATGATTTATCTGACATGTAAGTGCTTATTTCTTCCCACTAATTATTGAAAAAGACTGATACATCTAAGATGTTAGATGCCTAAAAATAGGAAAAATGTAGCTAGTATGCTACGCATCAATGTTTCTGAAAGAAACATTTGTGAAATTTCAACTTTCATGTGCAATATCTGGAAAAATTGGCTCTTGCTCCAACTTGGAATGGAAACAGATTTCTGAATACCCTAATTACTCACAAGTCAGGAATCACACATTTGCATTAAGTGAGAACTGGCACTGGGAAAAGTCCATCACTGCCATCTCACTAGAATTCTGAGAGTTTAATTTTTCCTACAGGTTGGAAGGTCATCTAACCTAAACACAATCATTTTAAGACTTCTAGCAGCAATAGCTAGAAGTTGGTGTAAGTCCAGAAAAACTATTTAAGAAATGAGGAGAGTACCATATAACAAGAAACTATATTTAGCCTTTCTAAAGACAATTGAAAATTGGTTTAACTCGCTCTGTATGTACCTCCAGAAAGGAAAGAAAAAATAATGCATACAAGCAGGATTTTATTTTATTAAAAGAAGACATAACAAGAGTTAAAGAGAAGACATCAGGTAAATCCAGATGAGAAATTAGGCCCACATTCTTACAGGCATAGTGATATACCATTGATACAAACTGTCAAAGATGATAGCTTCTCTTTGTGCCTCCAGCTCAGGACTAGAAGACTTCTAGTTATTATCTGGTCAAGAACAACCTGTGTTTTGATTAAATATAAATACTCTATCTCAGCAGAGAGGTGAAATGTAATGGCATATAACAGCAAAGTATTCAGACTATGCATGATCTAGGACAGATGTACACTGCAAAATAATGCTTAACAGAAAAACTCAAACTACCAGAAATCCCTTCTGGACTTCAGGCATATAAATCTACGTACTGATTGCATTATGCTCCTCTGCATCGTTTACTGGGTGATTACCTTGCTTGATTAACCGGCTCCTGCTTGGGGCATGGTTCCATGTCACAATTTCTCTGTTTAACAGAATTTTAAGTTTTAACAGAACCCTCTCTATCTCTATTCCCTACATTGGCCAGATCACTTACACTTTAGCAGACCCCTCTGCTCTTCTGATGACTTTCTTTTCCAGTGGGTCTACACTGTAAAGTAGCTTAGCAAAAAGGCTTTTCTTTAAAATAAGCCCCAGCCTCCTGCAGTGTAAACACAACTGATTTAGTTTTTTGAGCCCAGCAACAGGAGAGGATCATTTTGCAGCGTGTCACATTTGAAGCCTGAAATATTGCCTATGTGAATACTGGAAGCTTCAATCATCAACATATAACATGATGTATTTCTTGATTATTCATGAACTACTATGTTTTCCATTCACTTATCATCTTTATATTATGATGAATGAAATTACTAGACCTAGCCTTTGCTATAATTTTATTAGTACCAAGCTAAGCATTTATTACTCAGATTAGCGTGAGGGTATTGGGGTTTTTCTTTAATTATTGAAATGTTATTCCTCATGAGTAATGATGAGAACAAGATATGGAAAACCAGTGTGCTAACTGATTACAGTAAGGCATTCCAAGTGGTGAAAAACATTGTGCAGAAGAGGATAATTCCCTAGAGAAGTATTCTACAAGGTTAAATGCTTCCATTTGAGACTGTTTGAACTGTTTTTGTAGAACGAGATAGTTCACAAAGTACAGTGGTAAGAAAGAGATTCAGTATTACCTATATAATTTATCAAGATGTCTTTGAGAATCAAAGTCTTCATTCTGAGCATCACTAAGTGCAATGCACGACTTCTCTATCACAGTATTAGATCACAAACTCTCCACTATCCAAGCATCGCATCCAGGTGGGGCTTGTGTCTGCCTTAACTCAATATAACCCACTGTGAAATCAATGAGACTACTACTGTTGACCTTAACAGGAGACAGACTACAGTGAAAAAAACAGAGAAGGAAAAAGTATTGATTAATCAAGCCCTTTTTCCCAGCCAAACTATGATACTACAAAAAGTATCACAGTTGAAGGGGCTTCTTCCTCTGTACTGTGCTAGTCTGTACGTAATAAAAAGTTTGCAGTGAATATTATGTTAATTCCACTGTAAAATTTAATTTTTAGCTAACAAACCTATTGAAGTAGTTCATGTGATCATTTTTTATTGTTTTACAGTCTTCTATAAGTGCACTCTTAGGACAGCCTATTATTATAGAAACCAAAAAAAAACCAACTTATTTTCCTGCTCATGTTGCTCTAGAAGTACTGTGTTCTCTGTGTGCTTTATCAGCAAGACATTAAAAGGATAATGAATTGAACAACAGTCAAAGAAGGACCTCCACAGATCAGTTTGTCCTTAAACATGTTAAAATCTGTTTCAGATGTAAAATTAGCTAACTCCTCTTCCTTTTCTTCAGGTGGAGCAATAGTAGCAGTCATTCAGCTGATCAGCATCAAAAAGGAAAAAAAAGAAAAGAAAAATAAGAAGGTAAATTGCACCTGGAACTTGCCACTAGTGTTTCATGTATTTCTGGGTAGTCTTGTCAGTTCTAACTGAATCCATTACTAAAAGAGAAGTTTGTTTCACGGAGAACTGGTAATGTGTACTGTCCCCATTACACAGAAGGAAAAGCTGAATTAGAGTTTTGAAGTGAGTTATTAAGAGAAGGAGATGAAATATGATTAAGATAGCTTCCCATTTTTGCATATGCAATACGAGATAAATGTCAGCTGCACTTTTCCACTAAAGAAAATAAGTAGAAATGCACGCACTGCAATTTGTTCAAAATCTAATTATTTTGTTTGATGAGAAACAAATCTTTTCCTAGAGTGCTAATTACCACATATTTTCTTAAAGAGGAAAGAAAAGACAATTTCTAAAAGAAAATTTAATGCCACAAAAATTTAAGATAGCTTAGTCTTGTTCTTCATTTCATCTTCATTAGTTTCCTTCTTTAAATATTGTTTAAGTAATTTCACACTTTAGGAAGAACCCTTCAGTCTTCTGCAATAAAACTTGTCCAGATACTGCATTAAATCACTAAAGGAAAATAAACAGAGGTGGAAATATTAGGTTCTTGTTGTATGGAGAAGAAAGGCAACCATCATACTGGACTGATTAAACAGAGGCCTAGCACTTCAGAAGCATGAAGCAAATCCCCCTCATTACACATCTAGACTTGTTCTTCCTTTTGGCATCATACTTGGATAAAATATGGTTACCAACTCAAAACAGCCCAGTAAAGATCTTCTGAAAACAATGGGACATCTAAAACATCTGAGCTACATGAAGAATCTGGTTGAGCTGTTTAACCTAAAGAAGAGAAGACCAAAGAGGAACTTGATAATAGTTTTCTAGTATGTACAACACGGCTGTAAAGTGAAAGAAAATAATAGGTACTCTTTAGTCATGGTGTATAAGACAAGAGGTAATGGGCTTGTACTGCAGAATGAAAGATTCAGGCCAGACACAAGGAGAAAAAGACTGGTTTCAGACTTGTGGTTTCAGAAGTCAATAAAAATAGGCATAGGGATCCCTGTCACAAAAGGTATAGGCTTAGTGGATACTGTCTTAGGAAAGAGAAATGGACAAAGAGATTTCAAGATGGTTTCTGTGTTTACTGGGTCACTAGGGAGATGCATCAGTTCACTGAAAAAAGTATGCTGTCTTTCACATGAATTATAGAAGGCCTTTAGTCTGAGCAGTTTTTCTAATTTCAGTTAAGCAGAGAAAAAAAGGTGCTTATTTGCTTTCAATTTGCAAGTCCCAAAACACAAAAAATATCCTGATGCAAGATAGCCCTAAAGCACATGCTTAAATTCCTCCCTGTTCAGGAGACCATTCAAGCAGGGCTCAAGCATATTTAGTTGTTCTTCTGAATCAAAGATCTGAATCTGTTCTGCTTCCTGAAACATGATCACTAATGCCTAACACAAGCTTTTTCAATTAACAGCAACTCATTATATTGTTATCTCTCTTTAAAAAAAACATGTATGTCATCCAGGCTACCTTCCTTATCTATGTGGTTCTTGCCATCTGCTGGCAGATATTTTATGTTGTCAATTTAAAATGCACAAATTACTTGAAGTTGATGAAAAATAATTAAGAAAAATGTTAAAAGCTGTATTAGTAACAAGCCTATATTATATGCAAATATTGGGTATTAATGTTGTGTATCAAAAACTTTGAGAAATTTTATTCAATCAATATTAAGATTAAAGCACTTCTTAAATACGAACTTAACATAGTACGTATTCTATATTACCAAAAGAATCATTATAATATAGCATCTAATCACTAGGAGAAATTCTACAGATGACAAACCAGTAGTAAATCGATTACTTCACCTACAGATGAAATGTAGTCATTCAGTTCCATACAAGCAATATTGCACAAAAGAGATGGCCTTGCTGGGGTTGCCTTTTTATGTAATACAGATTTGAATAAGAATGAGTTCAGCTCACAGGGAAACAGAAAACTGTATAAAATCATAAGTCAAAATACCAAAGAATATCTGGACCTTGAGCTTTACTAACCTTCATGTTTAAGTGCATGGATTTTAAGAATGGTTGCATAGATGGATAGGCTCTATTTTCAGTAGCATTTAAAAAATAAAGGAGCACCCTTGCTAACACTCCACATTATTAGCATTTAAGAGTAAATCACATACCTGGTTTTAATGTTTTGATTGCCACGGGGGTGGTATTATTCCACAGTCCTTCCCATACCTCACCAAACTGACCAGATCCTAATTTTTTCAACAATTTCAGAGATTGTCGGTCTATCTCCCACTGATCGACAGTTTTATATGACAAATCAAAAGTAGTAGGAGTTTGTACCTGGTAAAAGAAAATAAATAATACAGTAATTGTGACTCCTAATATTTTTTCAACAGCATATACAAGTCATTGTTAACTATGTCATGTAAAGTCACAACTGATATAAATAATGCTTGCTTAGAGTACACACACGTGATAAAGTAAGCTGAGAACATAAAATACAGCCCACATCCTGGGTACTTTTTGTTAGAAATAAGAAATACTCTAAAGAAAATATCCTGCCATTAAAAGTAAAAATTAGAAATCATGCCTCTAGCACGCTTTTTGAACAGTGACATATTGCTTGCCCGAACCTTGTGGCTTTGTCTCAGTAATTACTTATGGACAGCTAGAGTTATGAAGTTGGAGATTTCATCTCCATATACATTTATAAAAAGGTATTCATAAATCATGATTTGGCATATTTTCTCCTCCAGCCACATGATGATTTGTTCAAAACAGCATGGTATTTTATTATTAACATGTCAGCTTCAAGACTGAAGCTGCAGTGCTACCCAGAACTTCCCGAAAATAAGCAGATCATCAACATTTTGAAACGGTAGAAGCAGACATGGGGTTAACACCTTCTGACTGATACCTGATCAGTTAGCTTACAAAAAATATGTTGCACAATGTAGCATCCACTCTTACCTTTAGGCATGGCTTTCCGAGCACCACGCAGAGGCCATCACTTTTCTTACTGTAATAGTCAACAAATTCATTCAGAGTTTTGAAAGTTTTCCTTCTGCTTAGGAAAAAGCCTCCTTCATCCAGCTTTCTGATCCTGTAGTGCTTCACAGATACGCCATCAAAAACTAAGAAGATTTAAAAATATTAAGTTTCCAGGAATTACAGCAATGGTACAATATAGCTTACGGCCAAACCATTATAATTTTCCTAAATGTATTTATGAGGACCTTAAAATAAATTATTTTAGTTTCAAAGATGACAACTATACAAAACCTCTTTCAAACCAAAGCCCACTGTTTAGCTAGATAGCTTAACATATCTAGTCTACTGGTCTTTAACCATTCAGGTTCGGAGATTCTTGCTTGCACCATAAGAACTGACACAAAAATACATAAAGACATCTTCTGTGAGGCAGCTCATATTTTCCATCTTTTAAGACACCAAAACCAGCCAGAAGCACCTAACTGACAGTAATCATTTAATCAGTTTTTAATACTTCATTTACCAGTGCTAACTTTCCACATAGCAGCTGCTGGGGGTGGCAAGCATTTTAGAGCAAACATACGCCCTCCATACGGCCACGATTCTCTGGAAAGCACTCACATCTTCCATGGGTTTTATTGAGTTTTGTACATGTAAAACTCAGGCCAATAATGTTCTGGTTTAAGTAGCTGACGACTCCCTTTCTATTGAAATGTGTTTTATTCTCATCTATTCTTTCCTAATCAACAAGACCTTTCTCTCCTCGCCTCCTGCAGGTTATTTACCTACATGTCATGACACGCAAAGTGTCCTTCCTTGTGACTGTCAGAAAGAAGGCTGGGCCACTGCATGCCGGGGCTAGACCCAGACCAGCAGCAGGCCTAAGGTGGTCAAAGAAATGCACTGTCACTCACCTAGTGTGTTATCTAAGGAATATTACGCTTGTAACTGCCATTTCTGATGGCTCTGTCATATCTGGTTTAGAGAAGTGGTCTCCAAAGCAGAGTGCGTACAACCCAGGGAGTGCTCTAGACAATCCACTGGGGTGTGGGAAAAAAGTATTTTTTGTACCATTAATAAATAGAATAAAATAAATATTTTAAAAATACTGTTTATTTTACCTTTATCTCATCCTTTTTTAATTTCTTTTTTTTGTGTATGTTCTCTAATGTACATAATTTATCAGTACAGTAGTACATGTATATAATTTAGAAATAAATAAATAAATACATGAACATATATCAGCCTGAATGCTCAGAAGTCATTTTACTGGTAGGGCTGCACAATCAAAAAAGTTTGGAGACAACTGGCTTATAGATCTCCCTTACAAAGGAATATCAGCAGTAGCAACGGCAGGCTGAATGTCAGCAGAGAGGGCAGTTCTGAAGAGCTGGAAAGGGATGTAGTCTCTCATGTGGGGTGTCATTTAGCCTGAAACTCCATGACTGAGACATCGCTGTCCATTTCCAATGGGCAATGGAAAGCCTATGTTACATACTGAAGGGTAACTGATTTAGCTCCTATCAGAGGGGTACCCCACCCTGCATTTAATGAAACAACACTCCATGATGAGTGAGGAGAGAGCTCTCAAGGGGAGGGGGATGCTCCAGTTGCCATCCTGGTCCTCATCACCCAACGTTACACCTTTCCAGCAGGCCAGGTGTCTCCTTCCACACCCATCAATTTGGGTGATTACCATTACTGTCCCCTTCTCAGGGCCCTCACACAAGATGAAAGTCTGAAAAGCAAAAGGGAGGCATAGGGGAAAGGCCTTCTGCTGGTTACCTCCAGTAACCTTTTAGTAACCAAAATTCCAGCAAACATTTTGAATTTAGTCATGTTGACTAGCGGCTACTCTTAGTTAAATAATTTAATGGAAATATTTTTCAGTCCTAGAAACAGCCTCGGTCTGTTATATTGGAAAATCTAGTTATCTAAAAAATTGTCATTGCTCTCCCCTGGAGATATTATAGCTGATATTATAGCTGATATTATAGCTGATAAATTGTAATTGATAAATTGAAATCGTAACACTGCATGAATTTTGGCAACCACTTTGGTTATACTAACAGAATACACAGGTACATATTGTATGTAGAAAAAATTTCAGAAAATTATGGGTTGCACGCAATTAACAAATCTGATATAAAGTATAATTTCTCTCACTATTAAGTGGTTAAGTTAAAACGAAAAATCTCTCCTTCCTTAACTACTGTCATGTATGAGCAAATGTTTTTCAACTGTACTGTGCGATTGTCACCCCAGGCCACCAGAGGGCATAGAGGAGCTGTTGAAAATACTAGGAGATTTTATATCTGCCACAGGTAATATTTTGAGAGAGTTGATTTACCAACTTACAATTCTGCATGAGGACCAGAAATAAGAATATTTGTAAATATAACTCCATAGGGTAAAGATAATTACATCGCACTTTTCAAGTGCCATTTCTTTTTAATTTAACACCTCACAATTAATATTTTTTACTTGTAAAATGCATGTATATTTTTGTGATGCATCATTTGAAAATGGGGCTGAAGCAAAATGAAGGAAGGAGTAATTCAGTAACAACAGACTGGAAATGTGATGACTTTTCTAAAGCTCACAGTAAAGTGCATCAAGCCAAATGAATTGATATTTTTGATGAATAAAAGGCCAACAGGATGACTGTGTTAATCCAGTCTCAGTTGTATATCACAACTGATAGTAGTTTGACTACCTCCTTTATTTATTAGCAACATTATAATTATTACTTGTGAAGCAGCTAATGTTAATGCAAGAGTTGGTTTGAAGGATGTGCTATAATTTCTTAAATGAGCCTTGTATGAAGCCTTATGATTGGCAGCATGCAGGTCAGGCAGTGATGCGTGTGGAGACTCTGGAGAAAATTTCTGCACTGACACCATCTTTGCCTGCGATAAGCAGCTGAGATTAGTGCAGTATTTGACAGGGGGCTGTTTACTTGTATCCCAGGGCTGAGTCTGGCTGCACAAGTCCTGCACTGCACACTCGCGGAGCTGCAGCATGGTGCAGCTCCTCTGCCCGACACAACACGGAGCACGTGTCATTCAGGGAAGAGCTAGCCATAACCCCCTCAGTGCTTCCAGTCATCCTTACATCTACACCAGACTGTTGAACAGGACAGGATCGCAACTTCAGCTTCACACAGTTTGACAGCAGCTAGGTTTGAAGACTGCAGTGGTTTTCTCCTCAACTTGCCCTTCCCAAAAGAATCACCACTCACCATTAGATTTCTTCATGGGTTTGGTGTAACAGAAGCATTCTCCTCTCCCTGCTTCCCACCTTCATAAGGTTGGGCCATGCAGAAGTAGATTTTGCCACCCCAAGGATGAGAATAAAATAATTTACTACTCCTTTCCCAGGGCAGCAAAATTTGTGGTGGCATCAGCAGAATCAACATCTTCACCAAATGAATCATGGAGACACTAAGGCACCATTACTGCCAGTGTCCCAACATCTCTCCTATCAGCAGTCCTCCCCCAGCACTGACAGTGCAGCGCTGCTGGCAGGAGCTGTGCTCGGTCTCCACGCCCGGGGCGGATGTGGGAGGAGGGTGGCTCATGAGATCACCCTCACCAGCACAGAACGGGTGCAGGGGCTGCTCCAAAATTGTTCTGCTACGGCCACCATTTTGCCACTCCGACCAGTCTGCTGCCTTAAACTATTACCTGTTTTTTCCTATGCTGAAAGCCAATCTGGCCTAGAGGAAACCACACAATCTTTTTTAGGAGCAGGGAAAAAAATGGAAGAAAACACAAACCATTTACATTGTCATTTAATGCAATCAGTCTTTCAGACACCATTATTCAGTGAGGGGGGAAGTAGAGAGCCTCCTGCTATCACTGGCAATGACACTCAATTAAGCTGAGCACATCTAAATTATGGCTTTTAATTAAAAAGAGGCAATGTCTAAGATGGCACCAACATGTTTAAAATTTAATACATTTCACACCAGATGCTGGAGTCATCAACATAAAAATCTGTCGACAACATGTGCATTTTTAAAATGGGAAAACCTATTTTTAAAATGTCAAACACTTTAAAATGATAGCAACACATCTCAGTGGCCTATCTGGTTTGATGTGTTTTCCATTTAACCATTCAGAGTTGAGAAAAACCTTTCCGAATATGACTTTTAGCTTTTAATTTAAATAGTCATTTATCATCTAAATCTTACAAATTGTGAGTTTTCTCATCAAGGCAAGTTAGAAGTGAAAAGTGTCATTTTAATGAAAGGTAGGGTTTATTTCTTTTTCTTTTTGTTCCAGAGGAGATCCTTTTCTCTCCCTCATTAACATTAAGTCTCTTATATATTGCCCATATGAGCATGAAATCAAGCATGAAAGTCATAAAATCAGTTTATGGGTGCTTGGGTAAAAATATCTTCTCCTTTTCTCCTTCTTTTCCTTTTTAGCTTTGTTATAATTAAATGTTAGGCTGGACAGAGAGTTACAATATTTTCTTAAAGACCTTAATTCTGAAAGCCAGGTTGTCACTCTTCTAGTCATTATCATCTATCCTGGAGTGAACCTAGATTCGCCGGGGGAAGGGATAAAACCAGGCTTGCTAGGGATGAGCCTAGGGGTGGCATGCCTGTGTTGCAGATGAGATCTATAGCCCAACTGAAGTGCATTTACACCAATGCACGCAGCATGGGCAATAAACAGGAGGAGCTGGAAGCCATTGTGCAGCAGGAAAACTATGACATAGTTGCCATCACGGAAACATAGTGGGATAACTGTCATGACTGGAGTGCTACAATGGATGGATATAAGCTCTTCAGAAGGGATAGGCAAGGAAGGAGAGATGGTGGGCTAGCTCTATATGTTAGAGAGTGTTTTGATTGTATAGAGCTTAATGATGGTAATGATAAGGTCGAGTGCTTATGGGTAAAGATCAGGGGAATGCCAACAAGGCAGATATCCTGGTCGGAGTCTGTTATAGACCACTCAACCAAGATGAAGAAACAGATGAAGTATTCTACAGGTGGCTGGCTGAAGTCTCACGATCTCTAGTCCTTGTTCTTGTAAGGGGCTTCAACTTACCAGATATCTGCTGGAAATACAACACAGCAGAGAGGAAACAGTCTAGAAGGTTCCTGGAGTGCATAGAAGATAACTTCCTGATGCAGCTGGTAAGCAAGCCAACCGGGGAGGTGCCCCGCTGGACCTGCTGTTTAGGAACAGAGAGGGCCTGGTGGTCGGAGGCTGTCTTGGGCACAGTGACCATGAAATTATGATAGAGTTTTCGATTCTTGAAGAAGTAAGGAGGGGGGCCAGTAAAACCACTACCTTGGACTCTAGAAGGGCAGACTTTGGCCTGTTTAGGAGCCTGGTTGACAGAGTCCCTTAGGAGGCAGTCCTGAAGGGCAAAGGAGTCCAGGAAGGCTAGACATTTTTCAAGAAGGAAGTCTTAAAGGTGCAGGAGCAGACTGTCCCCATATGTCAAAAGACAAGCAGGCAGGGAAGAAGACCGGCCTGGCTGAACAAGGAGCTTTTGCTGGGACTCAGGAAAAAAAGAGAGTTTACTGTCTTAGGAAGAAGGGGCAGGCAACTCAGGAAGACTACAAGGTTATCATTAGGTTATGCAGAGAGAAAATTAGAAAGGCAAAAGCCCAGCTAGAACTTAAACTGGCCACTGCAGTTAACAAAAAATGGTTTTACAAATATATCAGCAACAAAAGGAGGGCCAAGGAGAATCTCCATCCTTTATTGGATGCAGAGGGAAACATCGCCACTAAGGATGAGGAGAAGGCTGAGGTACTTAACGCCTTCTTTGCCTCACTCTTAAATAGTCAGACTAGTTATCCTCCAGGTATTCAGCCCCCTGAGCTGGGAGGCGGAGATGGAAGCAGAATAAAGCCCCAATAACCCAAGAGGTAACAGTCAGCAACCTGCTACTCCACCTGGATGCCCACAAGTCTATAGGGCCAGATGGGATCCACCCGAGGATACTGAGGGAGCTGGTGGAGGAGCTGGCCAAGCCACTTTCCATCATTTACCAGCAGTCCTGCTTAACTGAGGAGGTCCCAGCTGACTGGAAGTTAGCTAATGTAACACCCATCTACAAGAAGGGTCAGAAGGAGGATCCAGGGAACTACAGGCCTGTCAGCCTGACCTCGATGCCAGGGAAGGTCATGGAGCAGATCATCCTGAGTGCCATCATGCGGCACGTGCGGGACAATCAGGGGATCAGGCCCAGCCAGCATGGGTTCATGAAGGGCAGGTCCTGCTTGACTAACCTGATCTCCTTCAATGACACGGTGACCCGCTTAGTGGATGAGGGGAAGGCTGTGGATGGTGTCTACCTGGACTTTAGTAAGGCCTTTGACACTGTCTCCCACAGCATTCTCCTGGAGAAGCTGGCTGCTCACGGCTTGGATAAGTGCACGCTGCGCTGGCTTAAAAACTGGCTGGACGGCCGAGCCCAGAGAGTGGTGGTGAATGGAGTCAAATCCAGTTGGCGACCGGTCACGAGTGGTGTTCCCCAGGGCTCAGTACTGGGGCCGGTCCTGTTCAATATCTTCATTGATGATCTGGATGAGGGGATTGAGTGCACCCTCAGTAAGTTTGCAGATGACACCAAGTTGGGTGGAAGTGTCGATCTGCCTGAAGGTAGGAAGGCTCTGCAGAGGAGTCTGGACAGGCTGGATCGATGGGCTGAGGCCAACTGTATGAGATGCAACAAGGCTCAGTGCCGGGTCCTGCACTTAGGTCACAACAACCCCAGGCACCGCTACAGGCTTGGGGAGGAGTGGCTGGAGAGTTCCTTGGCAGAAAAGGACCTGGGGGTGCTGCTTGACAGCCGGCTGAACGTGAGCCAGCAGTGTGCCCAGGTGGCCAAGAAGGCCAATGGCATCCTGGCTTGTATCAGGACTAGCGTGGCCAGCAGGACCAGGGAGGTGATCGTGCCCCTGTATTCGGCACTGGTGAGGCCACACCTTGAGTACTGTGTTCAGTGTTCACCTCACTACAAGAAGGACATTGAGGTGCTGGAGTGTGTCCAAAGAAGGGCAACGAAGCTGGTGAAGGGTCTGGAGAACAAGTCTTATGAGGAGCGGCTGAGGGAGCTGGGGTTGTTTAGTTTGGAGAAGAGGAGGCTGAGGGGAGACCTTCTTGCTCTCTACAGCTACCTGAAAGGAGGCTGTAGTGAGGTGGGGCTCAGTCTCTTCTCCCAAGTAACAAGTGACAGGACAAGACGAAATGGCCTCAAGTTGCTCCAGGGGAGGTTTAGATTAGATATTAGGAAAAATGTCTTCACGGAGAGAGTGGTTGGGCATTGGAACAGACTGCCCAGGGAAGTGGTGCAATCACAGTCCCTGGAAGTGTTCAAAACACGTGTGGATGTGGTGCTTAGGGACATGGTTTAGAGGTGGACCTGGCAGTTAGGTTAACAGTTGGACTCGATGATCTCAGAGGTCTTTTTCCAACCTTAACGATTCTATGATTCTACGTTCTATGAAACCAAAACAGCAATAGCAGGTAGAGCAAACCCAACCAGTTCTACAGAGGATGGGAGTTTGGGGGTCTATCTTTCTGTGCTGAAAAAATTGGAAACAGACATTAGGGATATATTTCAAAATATCAGGTTGTGACTTTTCCCCTGTCAGTGTATCACCTACCATGGAGACAGAAGCCACCCAAGACCTCTTAAAAGAAATACTTCTGAATCACTATTCCTCAAGAAAGCACTGCTTTTCTGCCTCAGCTTTGAGTGTCTTATAACTCCTTCTGATGGAACAAAGAGGAGAGAGTCAGAAAAACTGCCTTCTCCATAGCAGCTGGTGGACTAAACAACCTTCCTTCCAATTAATTCTCCCCACAGTGCAGTCCACTTCATCATTTGCTTTAGAATGCACTAGCTCTCCCAAAAGTAGACATAAGTAATGAGATTATGGACATACAATGTCTGGACCATTATGTATACTAACAGGTTGGAAGCAAAAAAACTTGCACAACACAAACAGACACCATTCAGTCAAGCCTATTCAGTAAGCAGCAAATAATATTTAGCTCTTCAGGATGAAGTAGCATATTGAGGTTAAATTACGTTTAAGTCTGGGAAGCTGCTAAAAGATTTAGCAGCAGTGGTAAATCATGTCATTAATACTCACTGTCTACAGACTGCTTGAGTTTATTCTCTTTCTTTGCCTAAAAGAGCACAAATGCTTAGTAAATCTGAGATGACACACATACACATGCATATATTCTTAGAGGACAACCCATGTTTGTGCGTGAAGGAGGGCTGCCTCCTGTAGCTGGAGCCTTGCCTTCACGTATATTACGTTCTTCAGTGCCACTTTTCCCTTCCTTCATCAAACAAACCAGCATGGAAGAAATCCACACTGGTGGTTTCATATCTTGCTGTTATCACCTATCATCAAATCTCCTGTTCCTAAAGAAGCTTGTACAGAAACCCGAAAAATCTCTACCGCAAGCTTTTATAATTGAATCAAATATACTAAATCAGATAGAATATAGCTTCTATCCATGATTTGTAAGGAAAAAATTAAACAGCAGCATGAAAGGATGTTCTCATCCTACTACAAATGCTGGCCTAATATTTATTTTCATTCTCTTGGATTTTTCTCTGCGGTACTTCATAGTTTAAATAAAGTACTGCTGCCTTCCTGTTAGAGAAGTAGTCAGGATGCAGGGTGAAGAATTAAGATTTTGAATCTGTCCTACAAGGCTACAGTTGGAGAATAACAAAAAGAAATTGCATTTCCAGCCCTAGGTGCACAAGCACAAGATTTTTCATTGATTTTTAGTAAGGTGTCCTGTATTCAAGTGCCAGCATTACGCAGATAATACAGGCCTATCTATCCTTCCCTGCATAACACCACGCTGTTATCGGTCTAGCCCAGTCCTTGGATGAAATCAGTTCACTGATGAAGAACACTTGAAGGTAGCTGAAACCATGTAAGCCAGGGATAAGTTGGCATATAGAGGGAAAGCATTTTGAAAGGTTTGCAGCTGTAATACAGTATTTGGATAAAAGGGTGCACACAGAGGTGTCAGTTCAGTCACAGTTTGGGAGCAGTCTGATTCATTGCTGGTGTTAGTTTTCTTATCAGAGCTTCTTGGCAAGAACAAACTTCCTTGAGGGAAAACTGAAGATTATGGAACGAACTCTCCCAGAACTGTAAGTATCGTATTTATTTCATAAACTTCCCCGTATTTCACTCCACAGGCAACATATACTTCTTTGTCTTGGCAATTAAAAGCAACCCTCCCATTACCACAAGACATTGCAGGTATATACCCTTCCCTTATGATTCAAAAAGAGAAACCAAGATTGTGTCGAAAGTTCATTAACCTGCTTAATGTGTTTCTCTGTAATGCTCAGAAGATGACTGATGCATAAACATCCAGGCAGAAGAGACGTCAATATGAAAGAATTTGGTTATGCACAAGATGCCTCTCATTTTTCTGATGTAATTCTGCACGTGACAACTTACGGTTTATTCACAAACATCAAGAGTCTTCACTGGCATGTGGAACTATATAGGCAGAGCACATTAGGAAGTTTGGGTGTATAGCCCTGTCATGTCAGGGACAACATTATACTCTTGACTCACACTTGTATGACAAGTTTGATAGAAAACGTTCACGGAAAACAATCAATGAACAATTATGTTTACTATCTAATATGGCAAATACCTATGACATGAAAAAGATGACATGTACATATAAGTGAGTAAGTAAAATTATTATCAAATAAGGACACTTTCAGATTCAAATAAAGGACTTTAAATACATTTCAAAACCCATCATCATCATAAATCTAACGTTTTATTGATGTTTACAACTAACTTTTCAATGAAATATGACTGATTCTGAAGTAGAGCTTCAAAGATCTTCCTATCACTTTGCCCCTGCCTGAAAACAAATAAGTATAAACCTAAGGGTGTGCTCTAGCAGAAATCTCATTTTCTTAAACTGCAGATAACTGCCAACATGGTTTAATTTTTATTTTGTGTACTAATCAGAACAGTAGTGTACAACTGTAATGTATTTTTTGGCATTTTAATCATGAAAATAGTTTCTATTTTAAGGCAGCTGGCGCACTAGAAGTACTAAGCATAAGAAAGTTAATTTCTGTTCTGAGCATATTAATAAGCAAAGCCTACAAAATAAATGTTAGTAAAAACCCAAATGACTCTTGCCAAGTTTTCTTTATATATCTCCTGGGAAAGAAATATTATCATGAACTTAATTTCATTTTCATGCCCACAGTTTATCGTTTTCAAAAATAAAAAAGTCCATATCACCTGAGAAATTTTTAAAACATTGTTTAAGATGAAAAACTAGAATATACCTGAAAGTGAGTATTCGCCTTTTAGACTTTCACTTTCTCGAATTAGGAAGGCTCCTGCCTGGTTTCCAGGGTATGACAGTTGTCTCTCGGCATCTGCTCGTTTGATTGGGCCAAAAAACCATCTGAACAAATAAAAAACATTCATTTTACCAGTCAGTGAAACATACCAGGAAGACAATTTAGCTTTTATAAACATGCTGCATATTTACTAAAAGATAATCTGTGCTATGCTAATTAAATTCCAATAGCATGGGGGAAAAAAGCCAACAAGAACTACACAACAAATTTATTGCTAGAAAATATTGCTTACACATTTGAGTAAAATCTGGATTTTGCTGCTGATGGAAAGTCCCACTGATTTCAAGAGAATGAGAATTCAGAAGTGACAGACTGGCCTTGTCCCAGGGAAAATTCGCGAAGAAATTTGCAAGGCTGCTGTGGCAGAAATTGATGCCAAGTCCATTGATGCCTCTTGAACTACACAGAGGTGCAGGTATGTGCTAACATCCCGACATCTTAAAAGTCAAAGATCCCCGAAACTGCAGAAGGGTTCTCAGGTTCCAAGAGGTAAGCCACCCTGCAGCCTTCCCCGTTCCACTGCCACGTCAGTATCTCAAATGAGTTACTGGAAATTTTTCAGCTCTTCTGCTGTTAGACGAAACCAGTATGTCCCTCAAGTCACAACAAATATTTCAACATCCCTGTTCTGTAACAATCGACTCCTATCTACATCTTTTAAAACATATTTTTCCTCTCTTGCTAAACCCTGTAGTTTACAAGGACTTGTTCAAGAAATAGTTTTAGTTTGCTCCTCTGAGGGTATTATTTAGCTCTTTTTCTGCTTTGTGCTGAGTGTAAATTAAATGGAAATAAGACTGAGATGAGTCAGCATTTTCAACTGGGGCAGCATTCAGCTTCCATCCAACAAACACAAAAAGCTCTTTCCAAGATTAGCTCCACCCCTTATTTGAAGCAAATGGTAACAAATAGTTATCAGAAATATGCCGCATACTTATAGGGGAACGCCTTTTAAATTAATCATACCTAAACCTATTATGCAAGCTTTTAAGATAAATCAATGTATCGTACCACAAATAAGTTGCCTATTCAGCTAACTACTTGATTTGTCAATTATTAGTGAAAAGTACAGAAGGAGTCATCAACAAACTACTTCAGTATCTGTAAGGCTTGTAATCACCAGGAGGAATGGAGGAAATAAATGAGAATATTGGGTGACACCTTGGCTGAGCAAGCATAAGGAATGAAAAATAGTTTTGTATGAATAAAGATGAAACAAAAAGAGGAAAATACAGATGGTGCTAACCTATGCTGAATATGCTCTGTTAACAAAAGAAATGAAATCCAGATATTCCAGACTGCATTCCTGTCCTCGGACTTGAAGATTATTTGGATAAAATAGGCCTTGATACATATTTGGCAAGGAAAGGGATCTCATTAGAAAGCTGGAATGTGTTAGTAATAATTTTAATTAGCTAAAGATGTCAATTCAACTAATTAATTAATTCATTAATTAGACTGTAGAAAATTAAGCAATCAATAAATGTTCAAATCCTTGATTGAGGTTCTCATCAAAGGAATAAGAGGACAGAGTATAAGTTCAAGTCTATTCAAGTCCCAAAGAAAATTTGTCTACCCTAAAAACTGAATTAGAGCCTTTCTGAAATTTCTAAATACAACTGCTCTGAGAATAACATCTGATAAGTAATAAACTATATGATCTGAAAAGAAATTGAACTGATATTTTTCTCTTGAATTATAAGATATCACTTAGTAATGCCCAAAGTGACCGACTCTCATAAGAGTATATAAGAAAAAGTGTTTAATTGGGTAGCATCCTCTCAAAAGGATTTCATTTTGTACCAAAGCCCAAAGAGCTTCCAATTAGCAAGGCTGAATTTTATGTTCTGGATAGTCAAAAGCATAGTCTTTACATGATCCAGTATTTGTACATACACTGCTAGCAGCTCATATTGCTAAAGCTGAAAACATGAGCAGTAATACAATGTATGCAATGAGAGGAAATTGTTGGTTTATTTGGGAAATACAATCTAAAGCAGCATTACACTTGTGTATGTAAGATCATGTCTACAATACAAAATACAATTTTGGAAAAAAAACCAACATAAGTGCATATTGTACTTAGGCATATGTATCTGTTCCTTTGACTTCAAAATATTTCAAATGATATATTGATTTTTCTTAGGTTGGAAAAACTTCATTTAAATCAGTAGGAATCTACCATTAAAGATTATATGGGAGATACGTAATATGTAAGTTCTGACTCCAGATAAAGTCAGCAGTTAAAAAGACCCTGACTTGCAAAATAAGATAATTAGAGCAGCAGTATTTGAGAAGGTAAGTGTAACAGAAGGAATTATTATGGAGAGTGAAAAGTGGACACATATTGTATATTACCTCATTTGTCTGACTTTATATGATCTGATCAAAATGTTTCAGAAAAATATAATGAAAATTACTTTTAATAGCATTTGAATATGGGACTTTTAGTTCAAAGACACTGGGTTTGCAATAATAATCATACAGTACCAAAAGCAATACCGGTTTCGAAAAAATAACCCCTTAACCTCAAAGCAAATAATGTAATTTGTTATTCACTTTTTTTAACAAAAGCACATCTGAATTTAAAGTACTATTTCCATTATAAACGGAAGTTTAAATTCTTTTTATAAAGCGTGAAGGGCTTATTCCAATCTCTAGTGATTGAACTTACGCTTCAAAAGGCTTAATATTTTACTTCATCCAAAAGTTTGTATTTTAGATGAAAAAGTACTCTAAAGAGTAATAATGAATCAAAGTAATTGCTCACCATAAGATATTGTTTTGTGGGATAGGAAGGTCAGACCAAAACAATACCCAATCCTTAGTAAATATTTGGGTTTTATAGCTCAAAGTTAGATGGAGATTTTGAAACAGAGCACTTGGAAAAACAGGACTAAAACATCAAGCATCATTCATTGCACAAGTTACTTAACTAGCACTTTCTCTGACTTCAGTGTGCTATATTGGCACTAGGCAGTTCAGGAGAAGGTTGAATCAGCAATTCATGCACAGTTTCACTCTGAACTTCAGCTCTCAGCCAGACCACTTTGGGTCACGGTTATCAATGCAGGATCAGCAGATTACCAGGTATGACACAAATGAGTGCATTCAGACTTGGGCATAACTTTCCATTTCTAGCAGGACCTGTCTGGTAGGCACAGCAGTAGTGCTCTTCTGTCAGTGAGAACAAGGAATATGCTTTCTTGGCCAGCACTGCATCCAACACCCCACTCTTTCTCCCTTTTCAGTGTAGGATGCCTGATCTGCTTTTTGAGGATTGTTTCTAGCAGCTTCCTCAAAATCCCTTGTTTCCACCATCGTTCACAGCTCTCAGTAACCCCTTCATGAAAAATTCTAGGCTACTTCCAGGTCACCTCTGGCCACCATATATAGGAGGACTTTGGGGACAGAAAAGATGACCTTCATGTGGGTCCATAACAAACATAGTCCTTACTTGGCACAGATGTTGCCCAATAGTAGAGTACAGTGAGGTTTGTTGTGGTCATTCAGAGCATAGTGATCCCCTCTCTATTGGTCATCAATTCTGTTGGCAGGTTTTTGACCACAGGATCAACAGCTGAGGGACACATGTATCATAGCAGACTTTGTCATGGGATGTTCCCTGACTGTGACAGTATCATTGCTGAGACCCGTACTCCTATCCTATGATCCTTTTCTTCCAGCAAAGGAAAGGATGTATCTTCATCAAGGTGAATGCTGGTGGTTATTCTTGAATGGCAAATTTTTCTAAGAAACAGAGATCATGTCACCTATGCTCACCCCTGTCTCCCCATTCAGTCCTGCTTGAATCAAAATGGAGTCATGAGTTCAACAGAAGTTGATGGCCTTACTTGGCTCCATCACTGCCTTTGCTCAGAAGCCCTCTGTCCTCCAGGTTGCAGTGCACTGCTGATGTCTGTCTAAATGTCAAAGCCCCATTTAGCTGGCTCTGGTTTGTGTCTCCCTGTGCTTTGCTACATAAAAATCCACTAAAATAAAAATAGTTACTTCTACTTCTGCACTTTTTTCTTTATAGCAGGAACTTTTAATCTGGTGGAAGACAGGAAGAGTAACATGGGCCAAAGGTATTGCATGCCACATAGCCGTTGACAATATCACTAAAGCAAAGAAAGATAGGGAGGCAAAGTTCTGCAATGCTATACCACTGGCAAAGCTTCCAGTGCCTGGCAACATGCCCAGAAGAAGATAAAACCTCAGTGGAAAAACAAAAAAAACACAAATATCCCCATCCGACAAAGAGTATGCAAAATGAGGTTTCTTCCCTTCCATTCTGTTTCCTCCCATTAATGTAATCTCCCCTTCTGATCATATCACTGTCATCAGTGCAATGCACTCATTCAAGGCAGAGACTGAAGATTTAACAGAGGATCTCAGCTAATCTGGGAACTACAGGATCTTTTTCTCTCCTGAAATTAACTTTATCCAACACCCAGAGTTAAACCCAAACAAAAGGGTTCCCAGCCATGGTCGAGATGAAAAAGCTCATAGGGGAAACATTTTTTTGTCAGCCTACCATTCCTTGGGCAGCCCTGTTTACAGCCCTCCGCTCCCCTCTTACACTGGAGCTTTATGCTTGGTCTCTAAGTCCCAAACACACTAACTCCTAGCTCTAGTGCAAGGTGTATGGTGAGCCTTAGTCAAAGCTGCCTATTCATGGGCCAGACAAAATACTTCTCAGGAGACATGTCTTTCTGTAGACTTAGCTTTTCTTGGGCAGACTTTATTCAAACTGGAGCTCTAGGGTTTGTCACCTTCTTAATCCTAAAACTAATCCAAGCCCTAATATTAACTGTAAACCTAGTTTGAGCCTTAGCCAAAGACCCCCCAGCCATAGGCCACGTGAAAAACTTCTCAAAGGACAAGTCTTTCTGCAGCTTTGATCTTCCTTGGGCAGTCCCTCAGCAGCCATAGTAACACTGGAGCTCTAGGCTTCATCTTTCTCATAATCCTAACCCTAGGCATGGGCTGACCTCTGCCAAAAATCCTCAGTCATGCCAAATGAACAAGCAACAAGGCATGGGCTAAGTCCCATGGAGGGGGATCCCTTGGCTTGGGCCAGACACAAAAGTCCTAACAGGACAAATCTCTCTGCAGCCTCAATGTTTCTTACGTGGCCACTGTGCCATCCCCCTCCAGCAGCAGCTCTAGTATTTGCCTTTCTCCTGACCCAACATCTTGCTTTTGCATTGGAGGAACCACAGCCAAAGACCCCCAAACATGGTCCAGGTGAAAAATCTGTTACTGGAGAAATTTTTTGGCAGCATATCTTTTCCATGGGCAGCCCCTTTGAAGCCCTGCTCCAACAGAAACTCTAAACTCACAATTAAGGACACTGTGCATCCCCCTTTGAGGTGTGGAACAGATCTTCATCACCAAGCCAAACACCAGCTCTGAATTAACAGCTACAATCTTTGGCCTTCTTGGAAATTTCAGCAGATCCCTCACTGCTCTTTTGTTATCCACACTGAAGACCAGCACAGAAAATGATGTGGAAGTTTTGACTACATCATCCATTTCCATTAGGGCTCACCAGAGCCCAGCTTCCCATTTTTATCCTGTCTTTACTTAGATTTAATACATACAGAAGAAAAGTCAGAATTAGCTCCACAACGTCATATCTGAAGTGACTGAATTTGCTTTAATAACTAGCTGTAGATGGGATGAGGGGAAATTATTTCAGTTTCTCATTCAAGTTGCAGGACACTGGAGGTAAGATAAGGCTAAAGGCAGAGGTCCGTGACATATTCTAAATTTTGTGAATGCCCAACTAAAAGGGAAAATCCTGAGGGCTGTAAGGTATAGCCACATATAAAAACCATGATTATTAAAATAGGAATGAGGGAGGAGGAAAGGGGAGAAAAATTGCTGAGGAGGACTACAGGGCAAGATCATTCAAAGAGTGTGGAGGCATAACAGAAGAAATAGCAGGAAATCAGTCACATGAAATTTATTTTCAAAAACACTGAAAATGTTAAAATGGACATCATGATCCTATCTTGGATCAGTACTTTGTGGCATGAGGGCATCTCACCTCTCATTTTTCGTAAGTGCTTGCAACTGGGATTTACCCTCTGATGTTAAGGTAAATCTCATGAGACTGCTAAATCTCAGCAGCTGAGAGAGTTTGCTGCAATTCCTGTGGTTCCCAACCAGAACTCTCCATTACGGAAGAAATGATGATGATGATGGACAGGTTAGCTGGCCCTCCAGTAGATTAACTGTATTGTGTTAACTGTGTCTGTCGTGCTAAGCTATGAGGAGAATAAAAGATTTGCTAGACTAAGGAGAGCAAAGAATTACTGCAATTAGAGCAAAAGGCTTGGGTGAGGAAAAAGAAAAATAGATATTGTATATATTGAAACCAAATATATCTCAGTTTCTTCTGGAATGCAGAAAGCTTGTGCAATAGCTAAAACAAATAAAGAAAAGCTTCAACAGTATATAAATTTTACATTTTAAATGCCTTAAAATCTACAGCCATAGAAAGCTGTAGCTGCAAAGTCAAGAACCCCAAAACCAGAAGATGGCAATATTAATATCACTTTCACGGCGTGCACTCAGCCATTTTCAGGAAAATCCAGTATGATACCATCTTTAATTACATGGCCACATCTACTGCTTCCTACAGTGTTAATACAAATGCTGCATGCTGAATAGTTACCCTCTGTTTTGTTTTGTCATTGTGTAGATAGAGTTTATTTACCGTACATTGTTTAGTCTCTACTCTCAACACAAGTTATAAAATTACATGAATGGCTAATTTCCTAGCAGCCCCTATTTTAGTGTTCATGACTATAATATCCAAATGCTTTACAAATATTCATTAATTTCTTTTTGTGGCACTTCTGCTTGTAAAATATTTTTTACAGTGGAAGAACATCATAGAACAGGACTAAGGCAATAAGACATTATTATAAGCATTTTCTACTAATTTTGGATGTCCAATTTAGCCTTGTACAGTACGTAGTAGTTTATTCAGAGAGCAATAGCTGCTAACTTCTATGTCACAGAAGACAAGGAAAGATGCTAAAGAGAGAGAACGAGAGAGGGAGATATCCTCCAGGGTCTTATTCAACTACTTTCATCATATGACCATCCTGTGATCACTGCCCTTACTCAGCACATGGAAACCTGAACAGGCTTGCATGCGCCACTCTTCGCTGCCGTCATCCATGCAGGACAAAGAGGGCTGCTGAGCCAGCTTTTAATCCATGCCAGGTTTGCAGTCTGCTGCGGGTAAACATTAGTGTAGAAGCAGGGACAGAAGTTTACCAAGGGTGCCACTAGCACGTCCTCTCTGTGCTGAGAGGAAGGCTCCAAGCACTTGCTGGGTTTTCCCAAAATATCAAAAATACAGAATGCAGCTGACAAATTCTAATGAATATGTTTGGTTACCACGTATAAAGTGCAATTTTATTTTCAAAGTCTTGGTTAGTTTGAAGCAGTTTTCTTAGACAGCAAAAAAGCACACACTTTTAATATAGCAATCTCCCCTACCAAATATCAAGCCTTTCCTCCAAAGTACATGCACAAAGGATTTCTTGTATTTTTCTGAGCCACGTTTTTTGCTTTCAGGGAGAGAAAAAGGCAGCCTGGTATCAACCCTGGAAAAGTCATATCCGATCACGTAAAGCCTGGAAAAATTACAAGCAACTAAACAAGCTCTTCTGATAGAAAATATTAGGCTGCCTTAATTATAAGACTAATGAAGTAATATCATTTCTCCAAGAGCTGACATATCAAGAAATTAGGAAATATCACTGCAAAGATGAAAGCCTTCCAGATATAACATAGTTAAGAAACAGATGTGCTTTACAAATGATGAATTGAGTATGTGAAGGAGAGCGTGGGAGATGAGCACTGACTTCTTCAATTTTCCCTTTATAGTCTACAGTGTGCGCGATGGCGGCATGGAAAAAAAAACAAAAAAAAAAAAACAAAAAACAAAACAAAACCAAACCAACAGAAAAATCTGTAGTCAGGCTAAACCATGAAGATGAAAACTTGCAAAAGATTCCTTTCATGAGAGTTTTCAAAAACACAAGCCTTCCCAGATATGGCACAAGAATCTACATAGTGAAAGGTCCAGGATTACTCGAGGGATTGCAGACTTTCACTGTGTAGAGGCTGGAAAACCTAAGACTGGGTTTCAGGTCCTTTGGAAACAGAGCCCTTCCTCCTTACTTCCTTCTACAGGCTAGTCTGGGGTTGTTTTTAATGCTGTCTATCTCTCATTGTCATCTATTATCACATACTGCAGCATGCATAGGACAAGGATAAAATTTGAGAGGAAGGAATTTAAAGCTACTGATAAAGGAATGCATAGGACACTGCAGGAGGGAGGGAGAAAACAGGACAGTAAAAATTCAAAACAGAGAGGACCATAGAATAGTATCAAGCAAATAGAGGAGAGAAGGGAGAAAGTCAGAGCTAACAGTCAATGAAGAAGAGAAAATAAAGACAAGACAAAACTGAGGACTGTGTTTATTGCCCAGGGGCTATAACCTGCTGCTGCCTGAGCTGCTGCACTTGCTCAGCAAATGCTGGTTTCCAGCTTATCCTGCTCCTGCAGGGCATGTCTTTGGCAGAAACATGTCTTTGGGGAAACAATTTCACAGAATATCTCTTGAACCAGTTTCACAGACTAACTCTCACTGTAAGGATTGCTCTCTACAGATCTTTACCCTTTCCTTTTCTTAGTTCATCACATCACTCATTTTGTACTTGCCAAGAGAATACTTTAACATTTATTTTCATCATATATTTATTGACTAGAGGTCACCGCTAAATGTTCTGGTTTAAACCTTACTCACCAAAGTACCATCAGCAACAAGCAAGTCAGACCAAGTCTTTAAAAAAATGTTTAGGTAACAATAGCCTTCTGTATCTACATAAGTAAATCAGTTAAAATCTTAACATACTGCAGAATGTACCTGATTTGGACAATACTTGGGAAAAAAAAAAAAAAAAAAAACCAACATTTAAAATGTACATGTATAGTGACACAGCTCAGTTCTGATTACTTATTTACCATAATCAGAAACTAGTTTCCTCCAAGTGAAACTAGAAATTCAGGTTTTCAGGGATGGTTATGTAGGGCAGCACACTTAACCTTTCACAACCACAATGAATTTGCTTCATAAGTAAAGATCTGAGTCATGTATATTGCTCAGATCCTTGTTGTTGAATGATTTATCACAAACTAAAATGAAGACTATCCGCATGCATTGTGTGTGGGACCTGGAGCTTCTGAGTCTTTTCACAATGACAGTGGGTGGAATAAGTCTGTTTTTCTTTCCACAGGGGAAAACATAGAACATGTGAATAGTTGGGAAAAACTAAAGGCTCATTTCTAAACTATGTAAACAGCAGAGATCTATCAAAATGACAGAGCAGCATTAGTTTTTGGTATGTATGTATGTAGAAGTCTGCCTGTATGTTTGAAAGTGGCAGTCTGTCTGTAGCAACACACTGTAAGTTTCACTGTATTTTCCATATTTTGAGATTAACAGTGATTTTTCTTTAAATAACCATTACAATGCGAAATATACAGTTTTGGAAAATAACAGATCCCTCTTGGCTTTTGGATAACATTTTGCTAACGTTCTTGTCAACAGATTATAGCTGACTGGTTGGCGGTTTTCCATAAATACTAAATTTATGTTAGACTTGAGAGAGTTTTGTTGGTGAGATGGCAGAATATAAGAGGTGATAACGGAAGAGACACAGAAGCAAAAAAAAGAGAAAGAAAATTATGTTATACTTCTCCATATATTTTCGAAATAAAATATTATAGCTTAACTTGTGAAGGTACTCAATTTGAAAAATTTTCAAATTTAAAGGTTTTTTTATTTCTGTTTTCAAATGGAGTTTCCATCAAAATATAGCATTTTTTCTTTTAATTTTGTTCAGAAAGGATTAAGTTATCTGAAAACAAGATACAACCAAGCAATACCCTTCATTTTGTTTCAAGCCATATTAAATATTTTGATTTGATAAAAACTAAAACGAAAGACTCTCGAGAAACATCACTGCTTCTTTCTTCCAGGAGAAGGGAGCCATTTTTCCTTTCTCTCTTCCCATAAGAACGTGAGCACTAGGACACAAGTTATGCATTCATCCACAAAACAGGAGCTCTTTAGTTAAAACAAGGAAATTTAGATCTATGTCTCTAAAATATCATAGCCACTATGTTGCTGGAATATATAATGTACATAGATGCTTACATACAGTAACTGGAGAATGTACCACTGTTACAACTGAGGTAATCCTTTTGGGACTGGACGTATATGAGCTACCACCAAAATTAGGCAGAATCTTTGCTACCATTTCTTTTTAGCAAGATAAGAAATTGCAGGTTATTGCCAGAAAAAAAGCTTTATACTTCTAGACTCAAGGACCAGATTCGCCACACTTATATTGCGTAGTGCCCTTAAAAAAAAATGGTTTCAATTTTACTACTTGCCGAAAACTTGACTCTAACACTGAACAGTAGCTTACTCCACACAACTTCAATGACTGCATTGTAACCGTAGCAAACATATGAAACACCCATCTACCTTGGCAGACTGACCTTGTGTATACCTGAGACCCAAAAGGAGCCCCAGGTTGCACTAACAAATCACTGGGGGAGCCCGGCTGAAAAAACTGCAGGAGATTATTAGCTTGTGAGAAGAGGGCACAGATGTGTCAAAAAGGACTCTGAACCTCTAAAGTCTGTTTTGGTCTAAGAAATATCTTTGGTTTGTGTTACTCCATTGTTTTTGTTAGAAATAATAAGCTGTGCGCTAAAGAAAGGGCCTGCCAGGGCTTTAAGGACTTTTACAGTAAGTAACTGCGTGGGATTGTTTGGATAAGGTAACGTTCAACAGTGAGTAAGTGTGGTAAAACCCACCACAGAGGTAGGCATTTCCTCTTACAGTCTAGAACAAATTTACTGTCTTGTAAACGTAAACACAAAGATTACTTGGGCATTAGTCTAAAAAATCCATGACACTTTGTGTATAAACTCTAGTAAGTACTTCAGTAGGCCATAACTGTACAGTCATGTGATTCTGTTGTAAGGGATTACGCATAATAATACATTAATTTTTCAGCACTTGATAATAGCAGTTGACTGTGCTGCAAACACAGAAATTAATTTGCTCTGAGTCTGCTTCAGGATGACAAACCATTGCACCTTTGGCTCCTCTTGCACTCTGTAATGACTGCGAAGTGACTATTTCTCCTGTAGGGATACTATTACAAGACCAACTGCACGAGCTCTGTAAATTAGCATAGCTCACCCACTACTAGTTTCACTGCACAATAGGAACAAAAGATAGTAAACCAGCAACCAAATCACAATCTGATAGAGTTAATTTGCGGAAATCTTCATAAATAAATCTCATCCTGTGAGCCGCCACTTCACTATTGCGTAATTAATTTCAACATTTGCTTTCATTCTCCACAATATTAGTCATCTGCATGCTGTATTATTTATTCTGCTCTGAAGTTCTTCTATATGAGAAAATAAACAGTAGATGAAAGTGATACCGTATTACTTTTTCTGTGGTGTTTTAGTTACGTAAGTCCCTCGTAGTTCTCCAATTTAAGAGACTCAAGTCAATCATGAAAGTTTGTTCCCAGTAGTGGTTTTACACCTGGACAAGGACTTCATTGCATTTAAAACTTGTTCTAAACCAACTTGTCTTTGGACTCAATGAAAGGCTACCATTGGCTTTAATGGGCATTGCTTTGAGACACTGGGTGTGAAATATAGGCATACAATCACCTCTTTTTAAAAAAAATTAAAATGTGTTCCGCAGACCCTATTTCTGCTGTATAGAGTCTTCCAAATAGCATTGCATCAATGCTAGTACTACCTGTATGCATTTGTTAACACATACAGGAACAAAAGTACTGATATACTGCCATAATATACTCTAAAAGTAGCAATAACTCCGCTATTCATAACAACTGAGGAACAAAGTTGAAACCTTGAGGTAGCCTTAATGTTAACATGGTACAGAGAACACTAATAACATCAATTGATTTAACATTAAGGGAAACTCAAAAGGACATGAAAATGTTCAATCATACATTCACTTAAACCATTACAGCTTCCAAAAGCACTCAATTGATTTTCTTGAGAAAATCATTCCTGAGAAATTATTTTCTTTTCTCACAGAGAAACTCACCTCAGTACAGAAGTAATATATAAAACCCTTGGAAACAAAAAGCCCCCCTTGCCTGCACAGGACACAAGTGGCAGAACAGATCTCTCCATCCATTTTGTGCAGAGCTCTCTCCTGGACGTTCACTTGGGCACATACCTCCTCAGCCTATTGCCAGCAGTCTGAGCAGACTCGTGCCCTCTCTCAGGTCAATTTTCAGTGGAGAACAACCAAGTCACTCTGTCCCCAGGCAGACTCGGAAAGGAACTGTGCAGTCTGGCACCCCCAGGGGACTCTTAGCCAAGGAACAGAACAGTTCTTTGACACAGGGACAAATTTCTTAACCAAACAGTCTCCCAGTTTTCAGGGTAACCTCTTCAGGGTGACAGATGGGAAGGGCGACACACTAAAGACACCTTTGACTTCCAGAAGTGAAGCTGGAGCGCATCGAACTTCATATCGGGTGTGTATATTATCAGCCCAAGACCCAAACACATGGTTTCTTTTGTAAGAGATCACAACACCGTGTCAGAAAGGTATGTCAGCATCAAGGGGAGTTTCTAGGTGATTTTTCAAAACTCTGTAATAAGAACAAGATTTCATTGTCTCTTTTCTTTCCTTGCAGGTATTCAGAAAACTAATAATTATCTTTCTAAGCTAATCAAGCTGTCATTCTGGAACAGCAAAAAACATCAGGTGACTTTCTATGGACACTGATTCATCCATGTCAGTGGATCAGAATATGTACACACTTCTAAACATTCATAAATCTGTAGGAGTTTGGGAAAAGCATACAATAAAAGGAACAGAAAGCGAAGACTCTGTTTTTTAAAGTAGAGGTAAAGGAGACCACTAAGGGGATTTAGGAGTGGTCGCCTCCTCCAGCCGCTGCGGCCCAGGGACCTCCTGCTCGGCTGCTGGAGCCCAGCCTGGTGACACGGGGTCTCTGCCTACGGTGAGCGATGTGGTTGCCGCTTTCCTCTTTGCAGGTTCAACCAGCAACGAAGCTGAGCACGTGTCTCAGAGACACACAGAGAGGACACTGACATGGGTGGTCACACAGACTGCCACAGACAACAGCACCCGTGTACAGGACTCACACAAAACACAAGCACAGTCCCCTCCTCCTCCTCCTCTTCAGCTGGCAGAGACAGAAGGTCACTAGTGACGGCACACGCACGCACACACACTATCTAGATTCACAAGCACACGCATAGTTGCAGATCCCCCCCTCAAATACCAGCACAGCCCATCTCTCCATCCAACAGCCCTGTCCTGATCCCAGCCCCTCTTACCCACACTCACTTCACGAATGCCAGTCACCCCAGCAGCTGGTTTTGAGACATACCCCAGTGGCTGGTGGCTGAGACCCCCACCCACTCCAGCATCTGGCACTCAGACCCCACTCGCTGCAGCAGCTGACACCACAGGCCAGGGGCACCTACACCCCGGCTCTGACTCCAGTTGCTGGCCCAGCACCCAGTCACACCAGTCCCCCCAGTAGCTGGCGCTTAGTCCGTGCAGCACTCACACACAGGACAGAGGGTAAGGTTACACAGAGAGATAGTCAAGAAAGGCTTTAATGCGAAGACAGGACAGAGTGTGGTGACGAGGTGCAGGGCTCAGCCAGACAACTGTACTGACTGGCCCTGTTTTACATGTGAACAGCACCTTTTATACCCCTTTCTGTCTACCCCCTCTTTGTTCCTTCCTGATCCCTTTTCCCTAAACCTTGTTTCGTCACTTGACATAGCCCCGTCCAACATCCTGAACCCCCAGGTTTGCATCCTTATCAGTTGCAAAGTCGAGTTCGCCTGCCATTTCTTGATAGCTCATCAATTACTGCAACTGACCAGGTTTACTTCTGATTACTGTCTTTGTTAACATTAATCAGTCAGGTTTGGTGTCTCTGTGTGTTTGCCTTCCTTATTGGCAAGTTCCTCAGATAATCCTCCTGAAAAAGAAACATTCCCACACTCCACGTACCCTTATCGGTGAGTGCAACTGAGCAGGCTTGTCCTCATCACCACCTCCCTTCTCATGTGTCGCTCAGGTTTGTCTCCGCAAGTTCTTGTGTATGGCTCCTTTCACCACATACCCTAAGAGGAGGAGAGATTCCTTCCATATACTCTTACAGAGACTTCCACTAACTGAAAAGATCAGTAGTTTCAAAAGGAGCATTGAGGTTTGTGAGTTCTCATAATTTCTGAAATTCATAGTATATATTCATTCCCACATGTGAGTCTCAGATTTATTTTTTTCTCCTCTTTTGCAGTGAGGTTTGAAAAGGTGTGCTGCAAAATCGTTTGTGCTATAAATACAGGAAAATGTTATTAATTAAACTAACAATGTACCTGCTTTAGTGTGAGAAAGCTAAGGGAAAATGTTTACCAACATTTCTGCAGATAAATTTATAGTGTAAAATATTATAGGTTATAGAGTAGTCTGCATAGAAGTAATGAAAATGTCAATTAGTGCAATCCTTTATGGAACCATCACTTATTATTTAATTCACTGCTCTGTTTTTCCAGTTTTAATTAATTAAGATTAGTGTACCAGCATGGAAAAACGGTATACATTTCTATTCAGTTTAAGTGATAAAGGAATGCATTCGTGATCAATATTTTGTTTGATCTTCTGAAAAGCTATTTCCAGATGAATCCTAGGCATGTCTGGTGAATTGAAAACTGCAAAGATATAGAATTCCATTCTAATTTCTTGTAACTCTTATGGGTTTTTTTATGGAGTTGAGGTGCAAACCTGAATGTCAACATTTAAGGAAACTCCAATGAAGAATAAGCTTCTTAAGTAAAGAAGTTTAATCTCTTATTTTTAAAGTTCTAACACAAGAAGGGTCGTCAAATATGTCCTATATAGTACTATTTGAAAATCACTGAAAATTGTTTTTTCCTCTTACATGTAGTAGTAAATATGTAATAATATTTTGTCTTTTTTTAAATATCACCTAATAAATTATATTCTTTATTTGCTATGTATACTTTGCCTGCATAACTTGAAAAAGATCAAAACATTTTATTACAGAAAAATATCTGAATCCTGATTAATCATATTTTCTCTACTAATCTGCTTTAAAATTAACATGCAGGTAAATTTTTTGTTGTCTAACCTAGGCTACTGGAAGGCTGCATCGCTATTATAATGTTTGCATGAGCCATCTCTGCTATAGCCTCATGTTAGAAGATCATGTCTGTAACATAATAACAGGACACAGCCTGGCTTTAGTTCTCCATCTTTGGAGGAAGCAAAATGAATTGATGGGTAAATCTGTGAGGGTAAAGTCACTGAGGTCTGCCGCCCGGGCTGACTCGGGTGCATTAGGGTAGATGGGGCAGACAGGTGTGGCCTATAAAGAAAGGATCGGTCCCTGAATCTCACAGGAACTTGTGCAGCGCTACCATTTCCTTTTGTGCCTATTTATTTTGAGCATGGGTTTTTTGAGTCACTCATGACTTAGCAATCACCAATCCGGAAAAAAAAGCCAAACACTTTTAGGAATACAAAACTTTTTCTGCAGAGATGAGAGGGTTTTTTATGAGTTTTGGGTTTTGTTTTTTTTCCTAATAGCTTGGTCTTTGCCCACAGACAGGAATAAAGAATTGTGCAGTGTCAACACCTACGCTTTTGCTAAACAGACTTGACAATAGGTCCGTAATTAGACATGGCAGTGATGTACCCTCTGACATTGCTTATACAACAGTTCCAGCCTCTGGTGAAGTACAAAGGGAACAGATCAAAGAAAGTGGATGGGCCTGTGCACTTTTCATAAAGTCCTTTCTGAAACAGAATAACAGGGCTAGAGGGGCCATTGGTTTGACCTCGTAGGGTCTCTCTTATGTTTTTATGGCTTAATCTCTTCAGTACAGATATGATCCTACACAAAGAAAGCCCCGAAGTCTTCTATTACCAACAGTGCTTTTTACATGTTACAAAATAATTCTTCACAGAGATACCTGACCTAGTTTGTTTAAAATCAGCCCAGCTTTAGGACGACTTAGCCTGGCTGAACTGTTCGTTACTATTTTTCAGTTCTATACCTGCTCAGAGATCACTCAGCTCTGCACAGCTCTGTACTGTGCTGTGCGGAGAGCCATCAAAGAGAACTATTGAGGAAACAGTAACCACTGTACAATACCTGGTGAATGTTTTTGCCAACAACATTGCTCAAAGCCAACTAATCTAGGCTAGCATGCACAACGCTTATTCCTACTGAGTCTGAAGAAAAAACATCAAACAGGACTATCGAGTTATTCTGACCAGTATATGGTCTTTGTTTTTCTGAAAGGCACTGTAAAGGCCATCTGGGTTTCACAGTGCCGTAAGAAAAGCTAACTAACTAGCTATGTTTGCAGTTTTAAGAATATTGTTTCTGGTCTTCACATCATTCATTTTCAATTCATTTACAACAAGGTAATGGAAACTAGTATATAACGATTATAATGTATAACATACACACTAATTTCAAATAAAGACAAAGTAGGAAGAAATTTCTTCATTTCTCAGAATTTGAATAGGCGGCTGTATATTTAGAAAACGACACTGCCAGAAAATAGGTGACTTAAATTAGACAAGTTTGCATGAACTGCTCATCTACAATGTCATAATTCCTTCTACCTTTCTGAGCAGAGAAATACATTTTCTGGACATGGGTGTGTAAATACTGCTGGCACTTGACAAAATCCGACATTTCACAGTTCTGTAAACCATCTCCTTTTGTGTTCAGTGTATCTTTGCATATTTAAGAAATGAGCAGAAATGAAGACAAAGTTTGAGATGTGCTTGAAGACAGCACTGGAATGCTGAGCCACAACTAAAGAAGTGATTAAATTCCTGGTCTTTTTGTAGTATTCAATCATTTAAATTCATGGCAGTTCCAAACTTTGGGTACTTCAGATGCTATGAACACAAGGTCAAAAAACATCAAAAGCATGATCTTCTGGCTTTGCAATACACACCTTGTCTCACGAGGCTGGTTTGCATGGTCTTAAAAGTATCAGTCATAAATTTTCTCTATGCTGTGTGTATGTACATGTGCATGCACGCACAAAAGCACACACATAAAGTATACCAATTGAAAGAAAAGATGGAATTTCAAATGAGTTTACATACAGCCATTTCAACAATTTATAATAAATACATATTTTGGTGATAAAGAAACCTTTGCTACCAAAAACTGTATAATAGCTTTTGTACTTAACATAACAGGTTCCAAGAACGTGAGGACAACCTACTACTACTTTCTGTAGTCGTGTTAGCAATGAACGGTTTTTACAAGTTCATTTTGGTACAAGGGTTACTGCTGATTATGGTGGTGTCCTTGGGAGTTTGGACTGTAATAGAGAGAGGAATTAGGAGAGCAAAAGAGAGGGAGCGCACAGAAACCACAGTGGATTTACATTCAGTTTTCTGAGGTGTTCAGCAGAATCTAAGCTTTCACTTTAAAAAGAGCCCCTAGACGTTTTGGCTCTAAATACCACTTTGAAAATGACCCACAGGAACCAAAGAAACCCCATAAGCCTGACTTTGCAGAAAGTCTGAAACAGGTCAGCCCAGGGAATGCTTTATTGTTCACGTATAGCAACTCAGATTCAGTCAATGTATGAAACAGTTAAAGCTGAGTCAGATCACAGAAGGTGAAGGAATTATGGAGATTGACAAAAATAACCTACAAGTCACTTCTGCTTTCAAAGGGTTGTTTAAAAAGCTCATTGTGGAATTGACTGGTGAGGTTTCATTGATTAGGTCTGGGGCTCGGTTTCCACCAGCTGGGAAATACCTACATAAGAAATCTCTCAGAAATAAGGAATGTTTCTGAAACTGGTAAAAGTTAAAAGTAATTGCTGTGATCTTCTTTGACCTAATCTACTAGGAATTTGTGTGGATTTACTTCCCTCAGCACAGCAGTCTTGTGTCAATAATGTTGGCATGAACATATGGAATGAAGCTGACTTTCAATAAACAGCCAACAGGTCCATCAGGATGGCAGGCGAGAGCCCCCTCTAAGTACGCTCTACCTTTCCTCTAGGAAAAAAGAACTCATGTCACTCCAACACTGAGGGTTGTTTTTTATTTTTGCTTCATTAAAATTAACTGTACAGCTGGGCTATATTTGTTGTCCATAACAATTTCCACTATGTCGTTTTCTTGTTTAGTTAAAACAACTGGCAGTAATAAAATAAGGGCAGGTGAATGCATTACTATGGTTCCTGTTTATAGTGCAGAATAACAGGCACAGAAAGAGCACAGAGACAGGAAGGTCACACTCCTTGCCAAGGAAATTTGTATCTTTTAATTCAGATTTTGGTGTTAGTTGCATTGCTCTTTCTGATCATCCTTTGCTGGACATGCAAGTTGAATTATGTGACTGTATCTCCAATCACATTTTTTGCATTCCTTCTTCTAAATGTTACGTGTCTAAACCCAGAAAGAAGAGCATTCCGAAGTCACGGGATGCAGCAGATACAACCTCACTCAAACTTCCTTGGAAATGAAAAATCTGTCTGGCTTGTGGTTTTGACTGCTACCTCTGATGCAGAGAGAAGAAAAGCACTAAGTGTTCTTACAGTTGCTAATTTATCATCACCGTAGTCTGCATCTGCTTTTGGTCAGATATGAGGTAAAATAATGTTTTTGTAGTAACAACAGATTTATTTCCTCATGAAGTGAAAGTTCACTGTGTGACTACGGTTTGCTAGATGAATGCTTCCACTCCCCAGCTGCCTTGTGCCACCGAACCCAGGTAGGGCCAGGAGAACACACCTGTCTCCAGAGACATTAGGCACAATCCCTTCATAAACCCTCCACCTGACAGGTTGTTGTTAGTATAAGGAGTACTGCAGGTGCTAGCAAAGATCAGCAATAGAAGATGCTTTACTGGTAAATATAAAAATGAAGGGTCTTGTTTCCTCAGTCTGTCCAAAACAGCCTTCATGGTAGCAGGTGTGCATTTCTTGGACCTATTTAATCTTATGCAGCACGCATTTGGACTGCAATGCTGTAGCAGGCAGAACTCAAGCCATGGATTTACCTTTTTTTCCCCTTCCCCTGTTCACACAGATTGTTACTGATTTCGTCCAAGTCATTCACACTGGCAGGGATCACTCAAGCCAAAGGAAGGAAGAAAGAGAAACCTTTTTTAACAAGATATCATGCACAAATAGGAAGTGTTTGATTTTTGGCGTAAATTAGTTACATTATACAATATAAATATATTAGCAAAATATAATATAAACAAAGTCTCCCTTCAATTTTAGCATACAATTTCTACCAATAAACTTTGGTCTGAGGAAAGCAACACAGTAAAGAAATATCATTTTTTCTCAGTTCTTCTTGAACATTCTGATAGCCAAGGATATACGAAAATTCCCTTTGTTATAAATAGCATTTAATTTTTGTTTTCTCCAGGCTGGAGATATTGCACATCATTTCTGCCCTTTCATCCAGTTATTGATCCACCTTATCAGCACTACCTCAGTCATATCGGACAGAGTCAAAGAGACTCACAGGAAGAAAAACTGTTACCTAAATGAGGACAAAGAAGAAAAGTTTCTCACTTTCCTTTTTACTTTACTTCATTCTCTTTCTTACCAAGGAAAAGTTCAAAAAAGACTTTGTCCCTGAAAAAATTCACAGACACTTCAGCAAGGAGACAAAATAGTCTGCTGCAGCACTTGCTGGGAACAAGCAATTACCTAACATTTTCTTCTGCCAGAATGGACAACACAGATCCAGATGGACCTTCTCATCTCTAACTGTCTCTATAATAAAGACCGTGCCAAAATTTTGATAAAAAAGGCCCAGATATATTTTGTTGTTAATAATCCTGAAGGCTACAGGAAAAACTGAAATGATTAACAAAAGAAATTTGACTGCTCTGCATGCAGCTTTCAAGTAAATATTGGTTAAACTTACATAGTGGCCCTGTCATCTCTAAGTCATTCCATAGCATATAGAATATTTCATGCCTCTCTATCCCTTTATTTAAGTGAATTCATTGAGTATCCATGCACGCATATGAATGCCAATTTTTTTAAGAAGTTTATACACAATCACGCTGAAATCAGCTGCTAAAGAATATGGCCGGTTTGGTTTTCTTCGCAAGCCCCCTAAGAGTCACACCACGAATCAAGTCTGTTTCCCAGAACAGTTTACACAGTTTGTCTTGATCTAATAAGATGGAGATCAGTCCAGAAATAAGCTAAAATTCCCATTGTCTTTGTGGACATACAGAAGCTAGCTGGTGCTAGGGAATGTGCCTTCAACTAGCTCAAAGACTGTTGATCAGCTGTGCCTGGCAAAGCATAAACAACACACTGCAAATATCTGGTATATGTGCATTTTGGCAGGTGAACATGAGATTGTAAGTCTTCCATTCTTTGTCAGTTCTGTGCTGGGACCTTAAAGGACTGGTATAAAGGATGCAAGGATGCAGTAAAAACTTCTCCTATTTCCACAAATGTCTGCATCATGGCCATGAGCAATTGGCCAACACCAAAAGGGAGAGCTAATTAAAACCAAAATGGAAAGATGAAAGAAGTTAAATTTAAAGTTTGGGCAGAGAATATGATTAATGCATTGAATTTTAAATAAAGAGACACTAGAATAATTTTTTTCACCCTCATTCTTTTACTTTAGGGAAAACAAGGGTTAGTTCTTTAAACATCATTACTGTTGCTCTTATTGTTTCACTAGGATAACAGGGGTATGAAATGCAGAGGGTGGGTGAAAGGGAATTCTTGGATGAAGTTGTAGCAAGGAATATTCGAATTGGATACAAGACAAAAAAATCCTCACTATGAGGGTGAAAAGCTCAACTGGAAATGCCCAATTAAGCAAATGGGTCTAACTTTATCTTGGCCACGTTTGAGTTGGGACAACTGCTTCAAATGTCCTTCAGAGGTCCTTTCCAACCTCAGTTAGTCTATCGGTATATGTGTGGGGCCTGACAGCAGAAAGTCTTGTATATGTATGGAGATCATTAAAGCCAACTGACATCGACTGAAATCTAAGAAAAGACAACATGTTTAGCCAGATTAGTTTTGGTACAAGACTAAAAACTCATTTTGGAGGAATGACTTCATCTGAGAGGTGTAAAAGCTCTCCATTTCCTCCTCTCCAGTGTCCTAACAATCTATAAAGAAAAATCATTTGCCAAAACTTAGTCTTTATTAATAAAGGAGGCAAGGTATATAAAAAGAGTAAAATAAATTAAAATCGATTCTCTAACAAAAAAACCCCAGAGGTTATGCAACAATGCACTTTGGCAGACTTAACTTCGTATTTGATGCTGTAGGTATAGAAAGATAAGAGGGACCTTAAGAGCTGAGACTTTGTTACATAACTGAGAAAAATTACTTTCAAAGTATTAACAGCAAGCAGAAATCTTAGATGACTTGTAATAAAACTAGTTCTTGAAAGAGAGCAAAGGCCAAGCTGAGTTGAATTAGAGCCTACCACCATTTCTCTAGTGGTTCAGAAAATGCCTTCCCTGCAGATTAATTTCTGCAATTGGAAGAATTCTTTTGAACATGGCCATTGAAAGGGTTGTCTGCCTGAATACAGAAATAGAAACAGCTGGTCAGACTCCGGAAATTAAGGTCTTCAGGTTAGAGAGGAATCTTACAGTTGCCCTAAGATGCCTCCTGCACAAATCCTACAGCTGATAAAAGACTGGCCTAATCATATCTGAGCCAATTTTCCTAGCCCTTGGCAGCATGGTGGGCAGATCAGATCGGAGACAATGTTTCAGGTCCAAATGAGATTTAACTGAAAAGCTGCAACATCATCCCTCTAAAGTCAACATTAATTCTGAGACTAATAATGAATGCCATTTCTGCTGTCTCTTTCCACACTGATAATTTTTGCCAAAACATACCACCTCTGGAACTGCAGTCAGACCTATTTCAGCAAACGCCGCCTCTGACTGCAACACACATAAGTAACTCTGCATCCCAGGCTGACTCAGACCTTACTCATCCTCACTAGGGAGCCAAGTAGGGAGCCAAGATTTTGTGTGATTTCTGCTCTAGTTCAGAATATCAAATAGGATTGGACACGTTTTGAAGGTGCAGAAAAACATGGGCTGCATAATTAAACTGTGAAAGTTTAACACATTCAATTTGTACTCTGTTGCTATATCCGCTCTTTTGCCCTTTGCAGTACTTACTCCAGTTAAGTTTGTCCTAAGAGTAGAGATTTGTCTCCAAAGAAGAAATAAATAATGTAGAGAAAACGATAAAAAACTTATCTGTTAGAGACTCACCCATCATTTGTAAGGTGTAAAGGTGTAAAGGTAGCTTCCTGAAACTCTGATTAATTGATAACTTTGCAGCCTATTAAGCTGAACGCTGTTTGGGGCAGGGGTCATATCTTTTCACTCTCTGGGAAGCATCTGACACACACTGTTATACAAATAAAAATAACGAACCATCACAGTGGTAACTAACCTGATATTCCCAGATGCTTCTTAAACAGGTAATTAGGGTATATCAGACAGGGACATGATTTAAAACAGAACAAAACCCTCAACACTCTGCCTTTTGTAATTGATTTTCTTGTGACTACGGTGTCTTTTCCTTGCACAGGCCAACTAGTGTTATCGCCGGTAGGACCACTGGAGGTTGAGCATCACAGGGTACTACTCAGCAGGAGAAAAGGCAGTAACCTCCTGTCCCAAACCCATTTAACCTAACAGAAAAGAGACTGCGGTGTGCGTTACATGGGTTACTCACGGCTCAGCTTCGATGCTCTGGTCAGCAGCTATGTAGTTGGCAGGGATGTAGCCCTGGAGCTTGCGGCCAGGACAGACTGACCCTGTTGGCAGGAGGAGCCTAGCATACCACCAGCCCTCGTGGGACGCATTCAGCACTTCAAGCTTATCCCCGGCTCGGAAGCTCAAGTCCTCCTCAGTGCGAGCCTCGTAGTCGAAGAGTGCCACAAATCTGCAAATATTCACCAGATGCTGGCCAGGCAGTGGAGGTAAAGGTTTCTCTTTTATCTTACTGTCTCCGTCTTTCTGTCCTGCTTGGAAGTCATGCCTTACCACAGCAAGGTTGGTGAAGACTTGGCCAACTTTCTCATCCTGCTCACTGTCTCTCTCCGAGAACAAGCACGGGATGTAGGGCTCCAAACAGGCACAGTGCTTCTGACAAAAGTTTCCCATGCTGTTTCCTTGTGCCTTCCTCTGCTTCTGCTTTTCTTTCACTTTTCCCAGTTGCAATACCCTTAGACCAATTTTTGCACCATCAACATTTTAGCTCTTTGCAGGATTTCTTCTCCTCCTCCTTTGGCACAAAATGAAACAACTCTTGGCACAGCTGGAAGCTCCTCTCCAAGCCCCACCGAGAGCTCATTACAGGTGGCTCCTGGATCGGGAGTGAAACCTGAGCATCCAAGCGCCGGAGCACATGCGAAGGGAATTTCTCACTTCCTCTGCCGAACAGGAAAGCAACACAACAGCTGGGCTGGGCTGGGCTGAGCTCCGGGAACAAGGGAGCGTGGAGCCTCTTCTCCCGCAGCAAAACAACGAAGTCAGAACATCTAAGCAGGGGAGGCGTCTCAACTCTTACTGCTTGGGATGGGTGTTTTCTTATCTCAAACGGGCTCCTGTCATATGATCAGCGGTGCACGTCTGTAAGGGCTGTCTTGATAATGATTAACCAAGCTGACCTGCCTGTTTCCTTAGCAGTCTCCAACGTGGACAGCTTGAATATTTCTTTTTGTTTCCTGGTTTGTGCTGGTTTCGGTTCTCAGTAGGAAGCCTTTGCTCACCCGCGGCTGGCAGACACCCTCACCTAGAGTGCACCTGCGGCTTCTGCTCTCCCTCACACCTGGGTGCTTTCCACTGCTGAGCACCCGCCCCTCAAACCAGTCCTCTGGCTTTTTTTTTTTTTTTTGAGCTGGGTTTGGTACTTCTTACAAGGTAAAATAAATATATGGGGCTTACAGTAATACGGTAACAGATTTTAATTCATTCCTTATTCTGCATTTTAAGGAAACAAAGGCACTAGCCAAAAAATTGCTATAGGTAGTCAGCTAATTATACCAATCACATATAAAAATAATGTCTGTCTTCCAGTCACCAAGTAAGCCAATGAAACTAAGTTGACCAGTATGTTCCCGTTTCTAAAGTACCTATAACCTGGCATACAGACTGAGCACAGGTGTCTGGATACTGCTGTGGCAAAGCAGCCTGGAGAGGCGTCTGCCACATCCCAGCAGTGCAGCCCAAGCTTTGTAACAGCTGGAAATCACCACAGCTTGGGGGACGTGTAATGCTTGGAGCGGGAGCAGGAAGCACAGGAGATAGATAGCCTGTCTGCATCATGCGGTGGCATTTCAGTAAGAGGCAAACTCTTGCGGATAATCAAAGCCTTACAGTCAATCAAAAACCACACATGGACTTACAGCTTCCTGGTGATAAAAAAAACTGCCTCCCTTTTTTTTTTTTTTCTTTTTTTTTTTTTTGTGTGTGTGTCAGGAATAACTGCTTTTTTCCTTAACCATTCACACATGTGTCTCAGCTCCATTTGGAGTTGCTGACTTCTGCTTCTTTACTTTACTAGAAAAAAACCCAACTAAATAACTTAGAATCCAAAGCCACTTGTTTTTACCAGGTCTCTCAGTCAGTTCTTTGAATGAGAAGACCAGTGGCACAGGCAGAAGCCTACGGATGGACTAGGGACTGCAGGATGACTGCAAGAAGTCTCCACTGAAAGTTTATCGCTGTCAGATGCATCTCCACTGAAGAGGGATGGAGAACTGCTTTCTCACTCCTCTTCTGCAATGCTGCAAAAGAAACTGAATAAAGAAGAAAGTACAATACACATTAAGTGATCACTAAACCTCATAATCTGTAGTGAACCCTTTGGGTCTGATCAAAAAATGACATGTTGATTTTGCAGATTATGAAAATCCTACTTAGTTTATGAAGCACCACTGGAGATGATTGTTCCCCACAGCAATTATTAATTACTACCCATACCAATAAGAACACAGGTATCCAAGAGATATTTACTTTTCTTAGATCTGATGGACAATATCCAAAGTCAGGAAAGGCCTGTGTTGAAAAAGAAACTATCTTCATTAGTCTTGCTTCAAGAATTAACTATATTTACTGAAACCAGACAATATCAGAAAAGATGTATTAAATAACCTGTTTTTTTCACTTCGCATATTTGATAGTTTTCCTGTAATGTTTTGCAGTTCTGGTAACCTGGGCATTAATCTGGCAAAGATTTGCATACATGCTTACTGCAGAGAATAGTTTCATCATGACAATGGAGCCACTTACGTTGTACAGAATCAATCTCATGCACAGCTCTTTTCAGGATCAAGACCCATCTTTACACTCAAGTACCAAGATACATACACATTAGAAAGCACACTGCATTCACTGATAAATATTTATGACTGTAGCTAGAACAGGGCTTAAGTCTACAAACATTTGTGTGTATGAATATCTTATATCAAATAAACCCAGGTATTAAATTCATCTTCTCTCCCAATTTATGCCCCTGCTTGGCTTTACAAGACCAGAAAGACTTTTGCTGCAAGTGATCAATAACTATAAATCAGATTACTTTTCTCCCAAACAACTCTTCAGGATCAGTTCTATTTATGAAACAAGTAGACTTTAACAAATAGCCATGAAATTCGTTAGCCAGATTTAAAACTCTCCCCAAAAAGAGAGAGGAGCGGGGTTGCTGAGAACTACTGAGCAGATTCCCAAGCCCATGTGGGGCAAGACTGTGGCTGAGCTGTGGTGGCCACACTGTAGCAGTGCCACTGCAAGGGTCTTTTTTCCCATCCTGGTGACTTTATTGAGGATTCTCTGCATTTCTGAAAATAAAGCAGTACTCTTTTATGTTTTAGAGACTGTATAATTTTATCACAGGCAAGAAAAAATGAAAATGTAATAAAAATGTTCTTGCTGGTTTTACTGAAAAAAATAATATCTGATAAATCCCATAATCCTAATTTTCATGCTCACAGTTTGGAACAAATGAGGATAATCATGTATATTCAGGGGCTTTTCAATATAAACTATTGTCCAAGTCCTCTGCACTGGTATTACATATAATTTAACAGGATAATCTTTGCAGCACCTATTTCGGGGCTTAATTTAGTTCTTTTGCCTTGCATCCCACTATATTTTCTGTTCGTAAAAGGAGGCCAAACAGATCTGTATTGCTTACTGGCCTTCTGTATCTTTACTTAATTTGTTTTGGAGACTGAGTGTCAAACCAGAAATTGTCCACATAAATAAGTTACTGGATGTAAAGTGACTGTGAAAGACTTAATCAGATATATTGATGAATTTTATTAGCAAAAATGCTTTGAGAAGGACACAAGAGTCTCACCTCATTCTTACAGCCAGCAATAGCTAGGGAGAAAGATGAATTTATTATGAACAGAATGGCATATTTACAATATGGATGCTGAAATTTAGTATTCTGGTCCCTATATTATTAAAAAAATCATTAATATTGCAAGTGGTTTCCTGAAATATGCAACACCTTAAAACAAAGATGAATCATTTACAATCTGTGTCTGACAGGATCATATAAACTTACATTTTAGAAAAGGAAACAAATCTATTAAATGAAGTAGTAATGTCCCCCTTCAAACTAGGTAATTCCCCATTGGTTTTGAAGTATATTTCCTTGTTCCACAAAGAAAAAAGTCCACATTGATACTATAGGTATGAGGATGACGGATATCTGAAGTTACTTTTTATATTCTATATGTTGCTTACAAAGTCCTGTATAAGGAAGGCTTTTGCAAGGAGCCTTACACCTGCTTAAAGGATTAATTTGAAGTCCTCTAAATCCATTAAATCAAATTCTAATTAACTTAAAGTCAATATTCTTTAGGCTTTGTTTATGCTACAAAACAATCATGTTTAAACATGGTGGTGAAACATATTTCTCTTAGTCCCCTGAATGGGCAGAAAAATAATGTGTTAATATGATATGTTTTAGTAAGCCTAATACAAACCTAATCTGCAACACTGATATTAATTGAAGTGCTCTTGGAATGAGGTACTGCTCTGCATGAATTAAGGTATCCGACTGAGTCGTATTAAATAAGTACAAACAAGATTTGAATCCATAATATTTCAAAAGTCTTGTTTTGATAGAATTTTTGTTTGTGTTCCATGCTTTCAAAAACCATTTTGTATGAGTTTTCATTACAGATATTTCCTATATTTATTGATTTGTATGTGCTCTGTATGGAACTATTGGTATAATTACATAAAACCTTACAGTTTTAGAAAAAACGTACCCTCCTCTACCTCATAAATATGCTGCTCCATATTTCAGAGACAGGGAGTGAACATCACTGAGCATCAGGCTTTGGTACTGATGATACATGATGTTTGAAACAATTCCCTTATGCCATGCAGCAAAGAATTACAGTCAGAACGGTACTCTGCTGGGGAAAAAAGAATATTCCAAGGCAATATCCACCAACAGTTTTGTTAAGAAATATGAGTCAGTTCAAACTGGAAATGGAAAAAGAGAATGTTTTTTCTTAATGATAAGATGAGATCACAACACAAACATTTTTCTCTGCAATTTTTTCAAATTTTGTAAGCAGGAAAAAACTCCATGTGGGAAAACCAGAAATTAAGACACAAAATACAAGAATCGTAATTAAATAATGTATGAAACTGCTGCCTGTAGCATCACTTTCTATATTGTATAATCTTTTTGAAGTCAGTAGTTATACTGCTGCATTAATATATGCTAATTTAAATATTTGACATAATATACCTCGCTTAGAAAAACTTCTTAATGCATTATGATAAAGCAAGTCAAATGTTCCAGCAAAGTAAAATATTCAAATAATATGGTCTTTAAACAAATTAGAAGAAAAGCAAATGCATACTGCTCTGAATCTGTGCCTTGGAAATAATTTAAATGATTAAACATTTTAAAGTTGTGTTATTTTTTTAAGGTAACAAATTGAAATGAAGCACAGTGATTTTTTTATTACAGCTGTCTTTTCAGCTATATTTCCTTCCACTTGCACATTAAAATGGAACACATTACTACCACTTTGTAGCTTTTTTATAATCCTTTTAATCAGCACTTCCATTTTGTTTCTGTAATTTGCAAATTGCCATTCTTTTCAATGAAAATAAATTATGTGCGTAATTTTACTCTTGACAAAATTGTTTACTCTTATTGATTAATCATGTTCCTGGTTTTGTATATTATCTTAAACCATAAATCCAAGAGGACATAGAGTTATATTTGATTCGGCATTTTCCAACCTTAAATCTTTTGCATTTGTAATGAGAAAACTCTGGCTATTTATTTTCATAAGGCTGATCCAGTAATCCATCTCTACTCTAGAAAGCATTAAAAGTACATTTTCAAGTGCTTCAGTGATGAGGGTTGCTTATTTATTAGCTAAATTTGGGCCTAAAACAGGCTACATCTGACAACAAATGAACACAGAGGAATAAGGTTCTGTCAAGGATTGACAGAATAGAGACTTTCTCTATTTGTTCAAACAATCAGATCTCACTCTGCTTCAATTTAATGTGAGTTTAGCCATTATCTGCAATGGGACCAGACCTCAGCCATTATTTTTCATTTTATCGTACATTATTCTAAATGATATACAGCACACACTGTTAAAAATTGTAAGTTAATTTGCTTTCTATGAAGCAGCCTTTCTGAATAAAACCATGCTGCAGCTCTCTAAGGCATGAAAAATACTTCTAATCAAATCTATCTCTGGGTGGGAAAAAATATGGTAAGTGGAAGACAAAGAATTATCAGTGAACATGACTTTGCCATTCTTTTAAGAAAATGCATTTCAAAACTGCCTCTGTTATAGATTGCTTTTAAATTTAGAAAGCGTATCTATTTATGAAGATTTTATGATGGGTCAAGATCATTTCTCACATAACTCTATCAAAGTCTGCATGCTATGCCATGGATGACTTATGAACATGATTTACCATCTTTATCTTCAGAGGTTGGAATTGCGTCAAGAGAAGCAGAGAAGTCCAAAGAGGGATGGGTGGAAAAGAACAGGATATCAAAGTACTGTTCTCATTGTTTCACCTGTGAATGAAAGTGTTTTGGTTTTTTTTTCCAGAAATACAATCAGCACCCTCTCCTGACCTGTTCATGTGGGAAAGGCAGCATCTTACAAGGAGCTAAAACTTACAATTAGAATATATTGATATACCATATAAAGAAACACATCTTTTAAATTACTTCAAACTACTGAAATATTACATGTAAAAACAGTAGGAAAACACTAGCTATTAATCTTAAAATAGAATAGAATAGAATAGAATAGAATAGAATAGAATAGAATAGAATAGAATAGAATAGAATAGAACAGAACAGAACAGAACTATTTCAGTTGGAAGGGACCTACAATGATCACCTAGTCCAACTGCCTGACCGATTCAGGGCTGACCAAGTTAAAGCATGTTATTAAGGGCATTGTCCAAACGCCTCTTGAACACTGACAGGCTTCAGGGCATCGACCACCTCTCTAGGAAGCCTGTTGCAGTGTTTGACCACCCTCTCAGTAAAGAAATGCTTCCTAATGTCCAGTCTAAACTTCCCCTGGCACAGCTTTGAACCATTCCCATGTGTCCTGTCACTGGACACCAGGGAGAAGAGATCAGCACCTCCATCTCCACTCCATTTTACTTTTATTCTTCCTGCTAGATAAACCATATTTATAAAAATATCTCCACATTACTGTAAATTGTGCACACGCTAGGATTTTATACAGCTAAAATCTCTCTGTAGGAAAAGGGCTGGGCCTATAATCAGTTCCTGTGATTATATGAACCCTGTGCACTGTCCATCCACCTTCCAGACTAGGTCTCCATGTCTCCTTGTATATTCTCTAGATAGTTTCCTAGCTCCTGTTTTCTTTCTGCTGTATCTTCTTTCACAGGTGTGCAGTGAGATGCTGTACAAAGAACATGACCCAACATGGAAGATACTGTCTTTGTAAAGCAGAGGAAAGGGGATAGGAAGTGCCCCACAGAAACTCCAGGATGTGCACTTATATCTTTTCCATATGAAAAGGAAAGGATAGGCAGAAAAGGAAGCTATAATCCTGGGGTTTACTTCAAAATGATGCTGGGAAGCAGCAGCCGCAGCATGTGTTAAACTCTGGAAACAATCTTAAAAACCATAGCATAGCCATGGTCAAGGGCACAACTGATTTTGAAACCATTATCTTACCTATTCATCTTCAGAAGCACAGGTATAATCTGAGGGTCAACAAATACCAATACCTAGGTGACTAACTTCTATATTTGATCCAGTATAAAAGGTCTTAAAATCATGTTTTTCTTACTCTGAAGTCAGTGGCAATATCCTCATTGGTTTAACTGAGAGCAGGATTTCATTGTTACCCTTAGTTCAGGTATCATTATTTTTGTATCAGTTTTTAACTTATGTTTAGAATAGTCTTTATGTAAAGGTAAAGATGCAGTATGTGAAGTTATTTCTTTGCTATGCTTCAGCATCAGCCTGACCTGTTTCCTGTGTGTTCAAAATACACAGATGAAACTGATGCATCTTGTCCTGCAAATACGTATACACTTACTCTTCTTCATCTCCTTTTGTTTCTGTATTCTTCTCTCTGTCTCTCCTAGTACCTTTTCTATATAGTTTCCTACCTCCTCTTTTCTTTCTTCTGTATCTGTCTTTCACAGGTACGCAGTGAGATGCTCTACAAAGAACATTACTCAACATGCAAGACGTAGTTTTTATAAACGTAAGGAAAGGGGATAGGAAGTAAGCACCTTTAGTGATACTCACTTTCAGTGAGCACTTGTGATTCAGATTTCTGTTGTTGTAGACAAAATAATTCTCCCTCCTTTTCTGACAAAATTTTCCCCAATTCATATTCCTCTGTCTTTGTTTCCACAGCTTTAAACCTTATTGGAATTCCCCCTCTCCCTGAGAACAGCATGAGGCTCAACACAACAACATAGGTAAATGCGAACATACTGTTTTCCTAAAAATAGAAGAGGTGGTTCTGACCTTCTTCACAGACTTACATAGAAACAGAGTACAGATCTTTAAAAAGTTACATGAGCATGATGGAATCTTCTTGAGGCTTAGTATATACTTAGAGTTTTAGAATATATTCTTCTAGATCATTTCCTTCTTATCAAAATTCAGCATATTTTTTTACCCTTTCATGAGATCATTGCTAGACACCCTCTAGAGGCAGAAGCAGAACAGTAAATATCAAATGCAATTTATATTCAAAATAAGCTCTTATATTTGAGATTTATAAGCATTGCTATTGGCATTTTATTATTGCAGCTCCAAGGAACATCACTCTCAGTGTCCAGTATACTCAGCAATGAACACACACAGAAGAAAATATTTCTTAAATAGAAGATCAAGCACTCCTTAAGAAAGATGACTTACTGTTAAAAGAAGAAAAAAATTGATCTCTCTACTCATCATAGTGACAGGGTAGAATTTGATCTTGAAAATCCTAACATGGTGATGATTGTAATGAATTAGGTAACTTGTATGTTACTCAGAAAGCACAGATTGCTGTGCTACATTACTGTTGGTTCATTATTTCTGTACTTAGCCTAGTAAGGCCAAAACCGGAGCAATGTATCCAGTTTTTGATCCTGTATTTAAGGGAAAAAAAAAAAGATATGGACCAATTTGACAATGAATGAGTGATGAATGAACATCATCCAGATTGAGAATGAAAGATAAGCAGGCTCAAGACTGCTCATCCTTTAAGGAAGGACCTTAAATAACTAAACAAAAAGAGTCTGTGGGAAAATACATAGCAGCAGCCTTCAAATAGATAGAAGGCTGGTGCGCAATGATGTGGTTCTCACGTCTGCAAGGAATAGGACACGACATAAGAAAAAAAAGAAGCATTAGAGCAACAGAGACTTTGTTTTGACATGGAGGGCAGGGAGAAAACTCAGAGTGTTCTGTATGTAAGGACTGTTAAACACTGGAAGAAATTGCCTCAGTGGCTCTTTGGTCCTTTTTAAAAAGAAGTTAGGCAGCTGACTATTAGGGATGTTTGTAGTCGGATTGATCCTGCCCCAGGGCAAGAAGATTACTGTCTTTAGGTCTTTCCTAGTTCTGTTATCTTCAAGTCCATAGTTTTACAGTTGTGGCATTTCCCACTGGTTGTTCGATAGCTCTGTTCTTTTGTGCAGACTATGTATTGAAATACATCAGATTTGTCTTTTATGCAATCATTAGCAAGTGTCAAGCTTGAAATGCAAGCCTATAACCTACTTGAACAACTCAGGAATCCTCAGAATGTCTGAATTAGACATATTCCAATTTTACTCATGAAGAAATTGAAGCCACAAGTGATTAAGTTATCTGCACATGAATACACCATGAATGAATGGGAAATGAGGATTGAGAATTTAGGAGTCCTACTCTGGATTTTATGCCTAAAATTATAAAAATAAAATAATGGTATGTTAAAAAAAAACACAGAAGAAATAAGGCAGTGTCCCATAGATCATAGAAACTGCACAGTTCTCTCGCCATAAAATACATACAGGTCTACTTTGGAAGTATAGCTTCCCAAAAAGTCCGTATTTCCAGTACAATTTCTTTTGACTAAATGCAGCATCCATCCAGCTCAAAAAGAAAACTCTTTCAAAGTACCTTTAGACAACTATTGAGAGTTTTAAAATATATACTCACTAAGGATCCAACAATCAGTCTTGGCTATTAATCACTCTGACAAAATCATTGATTTTCATTTCCTTCTTTCATGTTGCGTGGGAACAGCCTGAGTTAGATTACAAGATCTGAGAGAGGTGATAAGGACAATAAGCAGGCTTTTGAGACATTCTGAGCACCTGGTGGATTACTGTCTGTTTAACCTGTTAATGAACTCTTGGGTTTAGTTTTGGGAATCTTGCCTCTTCAGCAGCATGAGTCTCATTTCTCTACTGGTGAGACAGAGAATGTAACCCACATAGTACTGAGGTGCCAGATGTAAACAGATGTCCCACTCCCAGCAGGATGCTATAAATTGTATGTGTGTGATTCTACTGAAAAAGTTAATGTGTCCATATTTTGTGCCATATAAAAAGGCTACTAAACAACCCAATGAACAGTAAAACTTCTGAAATTGCTAGAATTTAATCAAATCTTAAATCCTGATCATTAGTCAAATATGTTCACTGGGCTTCTCTACCAAGTAACAAGGCACCCTGTGTGTCACAGGGGGATGCCTTGAAGATTACAAAGTATTTTGCTAAACTTTTAAAGGTCTATTAAAGAAACAGTAAGTGCTAGTGACTGTTTTTCAAAGCAATTATATTCTTGACAGCTTTTCATTCTCTCACAGAGAACCAGGTTATCCTTGAAATGAATTAGTATTGTTAGATCTATGTCTACTAAAGGACCACTCTGTAATATGTCAGAGGCCTGCTTCTGTATATTCTTAGCTTATTTCTGTTATGGTTCCTAGACAAAAGTGTTTCCTTCTAAGTGTCCTAAACTTAAAAACATAGAACCAAATCCTGCAATCCCGTTTAACTTTAAAAAAGTGAAGAATCCCATTGAAAGCACCACTTCATGCAAAATTCCAGAAATGCGTGTTGTACCTGTGTGACTACCACCCACTATTAGTGAGTTTTTCTTTCAAGCTTTCTTTCAAGGGGTCAGGAATGAAGCTAGCTTTATGCTCCCTTTGAGTTCAATAGGTACAGCATCCTTATGCCAAAACAACCGTATTGTATTTGAATCTGATTATTGATCCATGCGTAAGAGAGGAAGCAGAAGGGTAGTGGTGCTGGTCAGGATACAGGTCAGGAACTGCCTCTAGCATGAGAGCTGTGTGGTGGCTTTTCAGGAGTTGTTAAGAGTGGTTGTGTGCTGTGGCAGCACCAAAAGGGCTAATACATGGGTCTACCTGAGACGGGAGTGAAGTTAGAGCAACAGCAGTGTTTGTCTGGGGGCTGCCCCAGACTGCGAGCGGATAAGGGGAGCTCTCAGGAGACGTGTACGCAGACCTCCCTGAGACGGGTCAGTTGGGTGAGCCTGAGATGTGGGCTCTGTCCTCCTGTCAGTCCGGGATGGAAGTAAGAGTTCTCAGATGGGAAGTTTGTGCTGTGAAGAGCAGGGAGTTATCCCAGCGGGGAGAGCAGGCATCATGCTTCAGTGGGGACGGAGGTACTCTTGTCAGCGCAGGATGGGGATGCTGGGCTGTGAGGCACTCTTCTACCTCTGCATTGAACAACTTCGTGGGTTAAAAGCTAAATCAAGTGCAAACCTGAGGTTCTTACCAGTGTGCTAAAATAAAATATATATTAAAAAAAAACCCAACACTTTTTGGTTTGACTTATTCTACTGCAAAAGAATTTTCATTTGTTTTTAAAAACAAACAGGGAAAAGTCTAGAATGTTCTGAGCTTACTTTTGTGTAAGAAGTTATTACTTGTCTAAAATCAAAATGCTTCATGTTTGTTCAAATTATTGTTTTATTTTCACGTATCACTATTGCATACGCTTCCATAGCAATATGAGGGGCCCTTTCCTTTTTTTAACGAAACTCTTATAACCTTTGCCTAAATAGGCAAATGGCTGCAACTGCATAGTTGGGATAAAACACAACAGACAAAATCAACTTACACAGCCTTAGGAAAATAAAATCAAAGTTTAAGGAAAGTAAAATAGATTAAGGTGCCAATGATTCAAAGTTAACTTGCAGGGGTGCTCCATTGTATCGTAATGCTGCCCTCTTAAGGACAAAGAAAGTGAGGAGCTGGAGTACCTGCCTTGCTCAGAGGCCTACGACTTCTGTGTGACAGCTAAGATTTATTTGAGGTATTTTGACATGGTTCTCGTGCCTTTATGTATGTCACTGCACTCTGTTACGTTCTTTTCGCCCTCCAGGGCACATTACACTCCTGAGCTCTAAAACTATGCAGTGGTAGGAGCCTCTTCTGCATGGAAAGCCGGCATGAGGCACGATGAAAACCAAAACGCCCCTTTGCATGTCTATAAAAGGCTTTGATGCATCAGATCTCGCACTTCACACGTGTTCCCTGCAGCTTGCTAAACGCCGAGCGTGGGCAGCACCCACTGCCCTGTCCTGCCCGCTCCATGGGGGTCCACGTGCCCGCAGGCAGCCCCACCGCCCAGCCGCCCTGGCCAGGGGGCTGCGGGCTGCGGCAGGGAGCTCCCTCCGCCCCGGCCCCCGCCTGCGGGATGCTGCACCTGCAGGAGGTGAGCCACACCACAAGCAATTATATCTCCTTCAGCGTGACCAGTTAGAAATTTCCCCTGCTAGGAGAGGATTTATGATTTTTTTCTAATGGATTATTAGCACCTATTTATAATATAAAAGTAATTACTGTGATGCATAAATTAACCATGGGGAAACCTAAAATATTATCAGTTAGGACCTGATAGCCCAAAAGCTCGACCTTGGTTATGTGGACATCTCTGAGCGGCTCATGGTGCCATCAAACTTGAAAGAGCCAAAAAAAAAATCTGTAAGGATGCTGTTAACACATTAAGGTAGTTCAGCTGTTACAGAGGATTTCAATTAAAGGCAGCTCCTTTCTGAGAAAGGCTCGGGAGTGGGATGTCAGTGTGCTTAAAGGATTCATCTGAAAGGAAGAAACCGAGAGACAAAGCAAGGCTTTTAAGACAAAAGAAAATGAAATAAAATTTGGGGATTGTGTGCTGAATGTAAATGGCTGAGACTTTCCTGTTATCAGGTTTGTGCTGTGAATACTGAAGATGAAGGTGATATTCTCTCATTTATCTATCTTCTCTTTTCCAGAACTGAAAACCAATTCCCTTCATCAACATTTTCTGTATTTCTTGTTGTCATACTTTTACTTTAATCTTCAGCTTCATGTACCTGAAATTTAACTTGCTGAATCTCTCCATTGGTGACTATTGTTCCTCACACAAAGCGGTGCAAGATTAAATACGATTAGTACTTTTGTGTTGCAAATTCTAAAATAGCTTGTCATTACTATCAATATAATTGTGCAGCACCCACAAAATCTGGATGTTCAAGATTACATTCAGTTGACAGTTAATACAGTGACCAGGGGGTTGAACTAGATGATCTTTAAAGATCCCTTCCAATCCAAACCATCCTATGATTCTATCAACAAGTATATGATTTTTGATATCTGTCCATATGTTTCAATACTACAGTGTGTTAAGTTGTTTTTGTGATGAGTTTTTGTATAAAATGTTGTACAGGCATAGCAAGGAAAGTTATAAATTTAAAATGCCATAATCTAAACACAATTTTGGAAGCTGCATGGAAAAAAAAAAGTCATTCTGGAATAAGAGAGCTGTACTGACATAATCTGCAAGTCAGGCATACTTTAAGTTAATGTGAGGATAGTGTAAAACAGCAGCTGTGGGTGAACCCTTGGACCTACTGAAGTCAATCGAAATTGTGGCCATTGACTTCAGTGGAGCAGGAATTTGCTCCGTGTTTCCTAAAGTGAGCAGCTTTAGGAAGATAAAATGTCTTGTACCCAGAGTTTCCAGACTGCTGCCTCATCTTTATAGTTGTGATCCCTGTTCTATGCGAGACCCTGGATGAATGTCTTTCTGTTTGCTCAGGTTTCACACTTGTTAATATGGAAAATATATACATGCATGCATATGTATGTATTCAAGTATATATGCATATATATATGTATTTAACAAATATCTAAAACATATGTATGTATCATTATGTATATCTAATTTGTGGTGTGTATATATAATGTATGGTATATACAATATATATGGTGTGCATATATATACATACACAACAGCATTAGAAAGTATATTAATGTCTGTGGGAGATACTGAGAGCCTTTGAAACAAGCTGCTATACAATGGTCTGAGGTAAAATTATGCAATCCATTTCTTTCTTGCTCTGACACCTTAAGTGCTCATCTTGTCCTACTATTAGCATTAGTGAATTTTATTCCTAATTTCCATGTATTTTCCTGTCTAGTCCATCTTCTGATCTGATACTGAACTTCTCTGTAGAATTTTTAAACATATGTGATAGGTCACCTTATTTAAATTTCTCTCATCTGTCCCTACTTGAGGATAGCAAATAGAATTTTAATATATAAGTACATTGTATCTCATTCAACTATTTGAGTGTATTTCCAAAAGCGTTTCACACTGGAATACCAAATCATTATTGAGCCATCCTGCAGAAATCTAATCATAATTTGATATAATCAAAACATAATTATTTTCATGTAATCAAAACCGCTGCTGTGCACTGCTGCTATGGTTATGCACCCCAACTTTCCCACCTGCAAAGCACAACACTTACAGCTGCGCGCAGGAAGGCAATGCTGGAAAAGATGACTTGCATTGGGCGTTTCATAACAATTGCTCTTTCTCAGTTCAAATACTTTTTATATTATTCTATTTATAGCCATACAAGAATTTTAAAAATGAGATTTATTTGCAGAGTAATTGAACCAGACTTTTTCATCTTTTGTGAATCAAAACAAAGTTTTGATGGTGGCATCGGTCCTACAGAGAGGAAAGAATTACAGAGAGGAATGAGGAGGCCCTGCAAACAAGGCTGTCAAGCCCAGCTATTCCAGCATCCTGAATCTGGCCTTAACTAGACACTATATCCAAGTTCAGCCACAGGGAACAGAATTAAGTCAACGCAGCTCTCAGCCCTCTCATGGAGGGTTACTTTCCTCCAAACACGGTGCTTTGTTTCTAATTGCACTATGGCGATACTTGTTGGGCAGGCATCTATGAAAATACCCATTTTATTACATTACCTGGAGGCAGACTGTCCTGCTCTTAATGTTATTCTTTTTTTGATTACCAAAGCTGTCAAGAAATTAAAAGGTAGGTAGTTACCTCTGGGGTTTTGGCTTTTTAACAGCTACGCGCGTACAGCGTTGCTTACTTTATAGCGTTGCTTATACCCTTCAGGGACTTTGAAAACGCAGCAGGAGTAGCGTTTGCCCGCTCAGGCAGGGGTCCGGGGCAGGGCCCTGGCCGTGACCGGCTGCCCCGGCCCGGCGGAGGCTGCTCCCCCCCCCCCGCGCCCTGCCCAGCAGCCGCCCGCAACGCACCCCCGGGGGCCCGCCTTTGCCAGCACCGCACCCGCGCTTCGGATGCACCGCAGCCGGGGCCGGACCCAGCAGCAGCCCCTCCCTTTCCACGCCCGTTCCCCAGCTCACACAGCCTCGGCGGGAAACGCTTTTTTTTGGTGTTTTGTTTTGTTTTTTTAAATCCGAGCGCTTAAACACGCCTGCGGCCGGCTGCCTTGCGCTCGCCTTTCCAAACCCCGATTTGACTGCCGGGGGCTTTGCCCAAGGTTCCCCTGCAAGCCACGGCCCGCGTGGCGGCGGGCGGCGGCCCCGGGGGCTGCGGGCGCAGCGCAGGTGAGGGCGGCCCCGCCGGGGCGGGGCGGGGGCGGGGCGGGGCGGGGCGGGGGGCCGGGTCCGCCCCGCCCCGCGCCGCAGGAAGCGCCGCCCGCGCCCCTTCCTCCTTCTCCTCCTCCTCCTCCTTCGCCTCCTCCGCCCGCCTCCCGCGGCGGCGGCTCGGCCATGCAGCGGCACTTCTCCCTGGCCGACTGCGACGTGGTGGGCTTCGACCTGGACCACACGCTCTGCCGGTACCACCTCCCGCAGAGCGCACGGGTGAGTGCGGCGCGGCGCGGCGCGGCCTGGGAGCCGCGGGCCCGGGGGACCCCGCTCCGCTCCGCCCCGCTCCGCTCCGCTCCGCTCGCCGCCGCCTGCCCAAGCGAAAAGGAAAGTGGCGGGGAGCGGGGCGGCGTGGGGCGGGGGCCGGGCCCCCGAGCCTGCTGGCTCAGGTGCCCCTGAGGAGACCTGAGAAGAGAAGCGAAGCGCAAGTGCCTGTCTCGCCGGCCGCTTCCTCAGCAGGCCTCTGCCCGAGCGAAGGGCACAGCCGTGGCTTCTTCCTTGAAAAGGGGGCTTCTTGGGAGCTTTCCTAACTGGAGCGGCGCTGAGATAGAGTCCCCCCTCCCGCCAAATCTAGAGATGCTGCAGACGGAGCTGTCAGCCCGCAGGGCTGCCGAGGGGCGACCTTTGCAAAGTTTCTGGTGCTTAAAATAAAACGCCGAGCTTGAGGGCGCTCAGCATCTCTGACTTAGCCCCGTGGTCCCGTAGGGAGAGGAACTGCTGCCATGTGCTGTGCCTCTCTGCCTTCCCGCCCCTGACGCGCCTTTTTTTTTTTTTTTTTTTTTTCCCCGCCTGGCACATTTTAACCTCCCTGATAATCTTTCGTTGAATCGTCCTTCTTTGTTGACGTCAGGACTTTGCCACGGAGCTATCTTGTGTCATGGATACTCATGGTGTCCCCCTCTCCCCCTTCATTTGCCTCCATTCACCTGCAGTACGTTTTGCGCTGCGCGGGACTCCTACGCTAATTGCAAGATGCTCCATAATTCGGTATAGAAACAAAGATTTATGAGGTGTCCCACTTATAAATATGTATGGTTCAGTGCGTCCTGTGCTGAAAAATTGCATTGCTTCCTTTAGCTGCGAGTGGCTTTCTGTAGAGAGGCATCTTTCTTACAAAAGAGGGTTCAATAGTAGCAAGTTATAAAATGTATGTGCTCTTAAGTTCCTGCTGGAAACTCCACAACTCTAGGCTTACCTTCCATGTTCTTTCTGTTACGCCACACGCATTACATCTTGCACAGGCACGTTCTTCCTGATAAGAATTTTGTCTGATGGTGGCAGACATTAGGCAATTGATAACTGGAAGAGTTTAAAAAAGAAGAAAACGACCAATGAACAAAATAGAGGAAAAAAACTAAAAACATTTAGTAAACTTAGTTCACTCTCTGTCTTCTGGCGGAACACAGAGAGAGACTGAGCCATGCCCTTTGCACGCATCCTTATCTATTGGAAATAAAAGATACTTAAAAATGCTGACATGCACAGCTGAAGTTGCACTTAGTTCTTACCCTTTCAGTGTTGGCCTTCATATTAGTCTCTCTCAGACATAATTCATATTCATTCCAAGAGCAGCTTTTGTAATTAAGGAAAAAAAAGGCCAGGGAACAGCTTTAATGAAAGAATCATGAGATAAAGGGAGCAATTACTATTTTTGTATGGTCTTTAAGGACCTGGCAGCATCTACGTAGATCTTCTTGTACAACTTTACTGGCACATTACATTAATAAATCACTGACTGGTTTATCAGGCTTTAACAGTTATTTGAACTTATAAATAGCAATAATTTACTCAGTAGTTGCCTGTTTCCTTCAAATATGTTCCTTTGGATACTTTTAAAGTGTCCCCTAAGGGTAGTTGTCTACTGGTTCAGAAGCTGCTTGTTGAGTCTTGGTAACTGTGACACTTAAAATGAAAAAAAGACCGTGGAGGAGAGAGTAGTGACTAGTCGTAGGTACTTACCATCTTGGTTTCCCAACAGTCTTGAAGCACCTGGGCAGTAAGGTCAAATGCTGTAAACTTGGTTACGCTGGGCACGTTGCACCAGAACTGTTGCAGCAGCCTCTTGAGCTGTTTTCCAGCCATGGCAAAAACACCCTCAGGCACTATTTCCCAGTGGTGGAGGCGGTGGGGCAAGGCCCCTAGGTCCCTGGTTTGATTTTGCTTAGGGGGCACTAACACTCGCATCTTGCCACTTTCTAGGGAAGCGGTATCTTTTGTCTCACTTAATCAATACAATTAATGCATTTTATTTGTTCATTTGTAGTTAATATATGATAGTTTTGCCCACTATCTGGTAACGGAGAAGGGCTATGACAAAGACTTGCTGACTCTAGCTCCAGACAGCTTAGACTTCTGGTGAGTACGTTGAAAATAACAGAAACTTTCTTCATAACTTCCTTTATGTTGTAACTTTTACAAAGCTTGGAAGGCAGCTTCTCTTATTAGGTGGTTGTTATCATTGTCAAGCACAATCGATAAATCCAAAATTACAGTTTTAAATACTTGTTCGAGATACTTCTAACATGGTATTTTAAAGAGAGAACAGAGCATGCAAGCTTGCTTTGTCTGTGCTTCTAGCTGTCTAGACACAAGCCTTAGTCTGACTTACTCTCTTAGTTTATATATCTCCTTTGTCTTCTACCTTCAATTCAAATGGTAAATCCAGGAATCATCACAATTTAGTAATTTTTGTCTTGACAGATGTGTTTTTGTTTGTGTAAGGCAGAATAATCCCAACAGCCTTCTGAGGAACCAAGGAAAGTTCACGTGCCAGGAGGTAGCCCTTCGGTGGCACGTCAGCCACAAAGCTGTGATGCAAAAAGCAGAAATGCAAGTTGCTGCTCTGAGCTCAGTGGTCTCTGAGCAGGAGCTTGAATGCGAATCTCTGATCTTCCAACTTTAATAGGTTATTATCTAGACCAGGGGGGTGGGGGCTTGAAGGCCAGGTCATCACTAAATTTTTTAGGAGAAACACAGAGGTGGTTGGTTTTTTGGGGTGGGTTTTTTTTTATTTGTTTCCTTTTTTTTTTTTTTTTTAAGTAATGCATGCATTATTGTAGGAATGGTTTTGATCGGTTGTTTTTACAATTCAGCATTTGAATGGACAGTTTCCAACCAGATTGATTTCAACTTTCATGTGACAAGCAATATATCTATATTTCTCATATTTTAAGGCCTCTGATGGATGAAATCCATTATTAAGATCTAGATACCTTGGCCTTGGTCCCTTATGGGAGCTGGGGGTTCATTAACATGGTCCTGCAAGCCCTCAGTGCTGGTAGCCAGTGTGTCAGTGCTACTCACCCAGGTGTCATTCGTGAAAGACTGGGGTCTGCTTGCTGCTTTCGTGGCATATCTTCTTTCTTTTGGGTATCTTACAACAGAGGATGAAGGTGGCATTACTTTTTCAGTCTCGTTTATTCATTATTATCCTAGCCACTGAACTCTGAATTAATTCTTCAAACAACCTAAACAAACATAGCTTCAATTACCTGTAAGGTACAGATTTACTAGGAGAGTTGGGAACTCTGTTGGATGTCTGTCCTACACTGTCAACTCTTCACCTTGTTAGCACTGCCTAGCAAGGCAATGCTCCTGCTTTACGTGTCCCTTGGATATTCAGTTGCAGTATTTAGAATGATGTTCTATTCCTCTCTCCCTTAGTAACTGGTGTTATTGGTCTAGTAATAATAAGTAGGGGAGTTGCCACCAAGAAAAAATGTATTTCTTTAATAGAAGTGGCTTAAATATCACTTTTCTTAGTTGTATATGTTTGGGCCTTAATCCTCCAACCTTATCTATATGAATAGTCACTGAACTCACTGAACAATGGAACTGGATTTATTTAGTAGGAATTTGCTATGTAAGTGAAATCCAGTCCTCATTGTAGTAATATGTATTTGCATATATAGAGCATTGTTCAAAGATGGAAGTATTTGAAGGGTTGTGACTTTGCTGCTTTTGTGTAGCGTCATTGTATACCTTCTGTAACCGCATTTCACTATTCTGATCTATAACAAGGCATTCCTCTGAAGGCATTAATTGTTTGTTTCTCCCTTGAAATAAAATTATTCTTAGTTGTAAAGGCTTGGTGTTGGACATTGAAGAAGGAGACTTCCTGAAGCTTGCAGAAGATGGAAGAGTTTTAAGGTAATACTAACAATAAGTTTATACTGTTAAACAAACACAAAATTTGTATCCTCTTTCTGAAAGCTATCTCTCACTTTTACTAAATATTTAAAATACTAATTTCAGCATACATTCATTTATTAGATGTAAAAGTTTAAATACTCCTTGGTAATGTGGTGCTCAGTTTCTCTTAATGTTATATATGTAGTTTTTTCCATGATAGCTGCTAGTAAAGAATATCTAATTTATAATAAACATCTAAGACTCTGAGGGCATACTGATCTTGAAAGTAAATTCACTTTTTCAGTGGCTACCAATGTACTCTTTGTCCAGTTCTTGCTAAGATCCAGGGTAAGGTTTTTCTTTGAATTGTGCTTAACCTGACTTAGAGTCAGTGCTAATGACTAATGATAATGACAGGAGCACTATTATCTTTGTACCATACACATTCAAAATTCTGCAGGCTTACAGCATATAATTTAAATAGCGTGGGGTAAATTAATCACAGAAACTGACACACTTCGCTTTCAAAATTCTGTTGGTTTTTTTTTCCTCTTAAAAGCTATATTTTGCCTTCAGTCATCGCTTGAGTACGTCCTTAGTTCCTCTTTCCCTCTTTTTTTTTTCTTTAAACATAGAAGACTTCTATTTTGAATCACAAATCTGAAAAGTAAATATATCTAAAGTATGTCAATCCCAGTCCCATTTTCCCCTTATTTTTTTTCCGAAATGGAAATCTGTGTAATTTAGTACTGAAGATAGACTTTTTTTTTTTTTTTTTTTTCTGATAGCATGTGGGAGTAGGAGATTGAAGATGCTAGGGAAAATCAGATCTCATTGAAAGAAAGGAAGAAATACCTGTGAGTCTCTGCTGTGTTTCCTGAAATTCATTTAGTACCATGTATTTCAGAGTACTAAATGCAGAATTCAAGATTGGAGGATATACCACGGTAAAGGGAAGAGTGGTACAGGATTCCTTCTCCTAGCATTGCCTGCATTTGCTTCAAAACTGGAGTCCGTGCATTCTTTTGGGGCCCAATTTGATGGTCAAGCTAGTGATTTTTAATTCCTAAAAAGGGTTGTGCGTGCTTCAGCTGCTTGCAGGGCTCAAACTAGCACTTTTCCATAGTTCTGCCCTGCACTCTGTGAGCGTTACCAGGCTTCAGAATGATGTATAGGCTTTCTGCACTGTGCTTTATTGTGCAGTGTATATTGATAGTTCAAGTATAGCGAGTGTCCTCACACAATTGAGAACATTCGAGCAATACAGAGTGATTGTGTTAGCAGGTGAGGCACAGTAGCTGTGCTCCCAGCCAACCAAACCTCTGTGTAGTAGGGCTTTTATCGAGGACTGTAATGTATATCATAAAAGCTTAGGCCCTGGGAAACTTCTACATTATAAAGAGAGTTACTTCTGATCAACTTGCGTGCACATCAGCGTTCATTTGCAATGCGTTTCTGTGTGCTAGGAGTAGTTTGACTGTTTTCAACCTTTTTAATATAAATAACTTAATGCATCAAATAGGGCAAGCCATGGTACAAAGAGCATGACATCCGAAGAGATCCTGGAGACATATGGAAGGAGGGAGTGGAAGCATTTTAATACAGTCAGCGGAATGGTTTCCCGCTCAGGTACCTATACCTTAGCATGTCCTCTTCTTTGAAATTATTCTGGCCCCTTCAGTGCCTCATAGCATTATTTCTTACTGCAAATATTTGAAAACACTTGAGCTGAGAATTACTGGAATAGGTAAATGTTTTGAGAGAGAGCTGTTGTTTTGTATTTTTGACTTCTAATACTGGAGTTCAACTTAAATATAGGTCACTAGTGAGGGGACAAATGAGCTGACATTATAGGCATGTTTTGGTTATAGAGATAGGCGCATCGTTCCTTGGTGAAGTAGACTGACATTACCAGCCTATCTCATTTAGGACATATTTGGCAAATCTTAATTTGTTCTTAATTGTTGACTCATTACCATTAGTGCTGTTACTGGAGGCCTAGGTGCAGGTGCAAAGAACAGAGAGGATCTGGAAACAAAACTTCTCCTCCTGCAGTTGAAGTTTCCTGGTTTTAAGATAGAAGTCACTCTGAAGGCACAGTGGCTAGATTTGTGTTCTTGCTCTGTGCTTACTTTCCGTTTTACTTTGATCTTCGCAATTGTGAGTAGTACACATAAAGTGCTCAGTTAAGTTACGTTGTCCTATAATGAAGAGATTTTCCTCAAGGTTCTCCTGACATAAACTTGTTTGTGATGCCTACTCTAAATTGCAGGTAATCATTTGCAACAGGGTAGAAGAGAAAAGCACATTTGCTGTATGACCAAAGGAAACCTTTCTTATTTGTTGAAAAGTGCACTTGGTCTCTCTTGTGAATGTTAATCCCTGTTTTGATGACTTGTCCCTTAGGTATATTAAAGAACAGCACAGACAAGATCATGAATACAAAAAAAACCCTACTGGTTAAGTCATTTCACTCCTAGGAAATTATTGTTGAACATGACCTCTGGCTGGGGGGACATTTGGACCCTCCTGATTTGGTTCTGTTTTGGGGCCTCACATAAAAATATAGGCATGCTTCCCCTTGGGCTAAGGTGCTGTCTGCAGCATGAGTGTGCAAAGGACAAAACTATGTGTAAGGCCTGTCCAAATGTTTCTGAAACAACTTCTCAAACCCTTTCTTTTTGTTGCCACTGCTAGGGAAATCGATGTTTTGGAAGAGTTGAGTGATACTGTTCTGACTCTTAAAACTCATGGTTCTCTTCAGTCTCTTCCACCTTAACTTTTAGAACCTTAAAATGTATTTTTAAAATCTCACTGCCTTGATGTAGGTGAACAACTTTCAGTTGCCAATTATGAGAATCAGAAGTGGGAATAAAGGCTAACAAAAATTGGGAAGCAGATAATGCTTATTAGCAGTAAAATCCAAATAGGAGCTTATACTATTATTTAAATGTATTTTTTTATTAGTGATTAAAGCATACAATAAGGATTAAAAAAATGGAGAAATTCTTTTATTATTTTTTTCCAGCTAAATACTATTTGTATGATAATTATTTCGACCTGCCAGGAGCTCTCTTGTGTGCAAGGGTTGTGGACAGCTTAGATCAGGTAAGAACTGGATTGTTTGAAATTAAGTATTGCATTATCTTTCTTTCCTCCCCACACACTTCTTGCATGCGTTATTAAATGCATACAGATAGTGTATTGAACAACATCAACATCTTCAGCTTTTTTCTTGTTTGGAATTTTTCATGTCGGACTTAGTGTATTAAAGTTGTCTCTGAAGCTAGTTGTGAGCTACACGGCATGTTCAAAATAAATGTACTTCCACAAGAGGGCACAAATAATTAGGATACGAATAGAAATGCACTGTTTTGTCAAGTTTACTCTGTGATACGCAGAATATAGTTCTTAAAATCTCCTTTAATTATACTCGATGATACTTGAATTAAATCTAATGTAAGTCTTCCAAATAACACAGTTTGCTAATTTGCAAGGTGTTAATGAGTGAAAGCTTAATTCCATCCTTTTTTAAACTTGTTTTTGTCTTAAATATATTGATCTGTGTACACAGGTGTAAATACACCTCTAGAATAGTATCCAATTTTTTTTTTTCTGCTAAACAATAAGTTAAATTCTCAAGGTGGAAAATACAATTACTTGAACATTTTTCGATGCTTTTTAGATCGATAGAATGTCCTGAATCCTACCTTTGAAGTTAGATGCTAATTGATTTGGTTGTGTTAAAGAAGGCTTGAATCTTTAACTTGTGTGCAGCTGGGGGTAGGAGAGGGTTCTTCTCATACAGTAGGTATATTGTTGTCAAAAGAGTACTGATGTAATCTTCTGGCTAAAGGTACCAAAGCGCAGCAGCACTGAAAATTGCAAATACTAAACTTTGTCTGCAGAGTGAAATTCAGAGCTGTGAGATGGCTATCTGGGATCCCTTTGGGTGCAAGCTGGCTTGATGCTTTACCCTCTCCTCCAAGATAGCGTGCTGAGTAGATTGCTGCCTAAGTCCAAGTGCTGCATAAAGAGTTAACTAAAGCTAGCTTATCAGGAAGGACTGAGGACAGGTGTGCCATAAGACTCTTAATTTTGTGCCTGATTAATCTCCTTCCTCTACTGTTCACAGCTTAGAAACCTCTCTCAGATGTGACACCTGTATTGCATTACTTCATTTTATATTTAATTTAGACTTGGCACAAATCACCTATTTATTGAGAGAGAAAGCATGTTATAGCATGTGTGTAATAAGCTTGCACATTCAGTTACTAGTTTGCAAACTGGAACACTGACCCTGGATCAGTGCTGTCTTCAGCCAGAGAGAATTAAACCCGTGCAGTTCCTCCAGAGAGCTACCAGAAGTGGCTCATGCATCCTCTTTATCAGCTAGCAGCTCTTGAATATTTTACTGGACGTTGTCCCAGTTTCAACAGGAGGGCCACAGTAATTCCCTGGGATGTTACCATCAACCAGCTGAGAAAGATGCAAGGCATGAGGTGATAGGCCTCTCCCGCACTCATGCCTGCAACATGCTGCATCCTAAGGGTTAGAAACCATCACATTTTCTTCCTCTGCATTTCTGAAAGGAAGTAGAGGCTTCTGTTTCCTGTTCTGGGAGCCTGTTTAGTAAGGGCTCTTTTCTTATCATTTTCAGAAAACATTCTAGGATCAGGAGCGCTTCCTATTGGAAACAGGATGGGAGAACTGCTAGGTTTGGATTCAAAATGCGTTTAGACATGAGTTGGATGCTGGGCTGCATCCATCTACACTGTTAAGAATGAATCTGGTTTTGCTGTGTCCAAAGCCAGAACTCTTAGTATTTTCAGACAAAGCAGAGGATCCTTCTTAGTGTTTTGGATCTTCAAATTGAAGCTCTACGCAAAATACTTCTTTGTCTGATACTTCAGCTAATAAAGTTACATTTGATAATCACTGCCAAAATCTTGATGGACTGCATGGGCATGCACACAGGTTTCTCTCTGCTTTCTGGGAATCAGTTTGTTTTCTTATACATCTCATATGCAACGGCTGTAGATTTGCAAGGAATTAGTTTGACAGTTATTTTAGTATTCTCTGAGGTCAAATGTTTTGAAGGAAGTGTACCCACTTTTAAACTAGTATCCATCTGTCCTCAAAGCAGCACTCTGAGGAACTGTTGCTTATTGCACTGATTTTTTTTTAAAAGAAACAAACAAAAAAAACCAAAACCCCAAACTAAGGAGCACATCAGCCACGTGGAGTATGAGGGGAGCGGGCAGTTGAATCCGTCTGTCCCAAGGTTAGTGCCATTACTGCTACATGGATAGCTGCTCCCTAGCATCTCCTGAACATGGCTTTGAATAATGACCTTGGTTAGCAGCTAACTGGAGCTTGACGCATATGAAAGCTTTTCTCTCTGTTAAGTCCTTTTATGCATTTCTGTGGCAGTTTGCTATAGGAGTGGATTAAAAAAAAAGGTAAAAGCCACAGCATTGTATCTTCCCTGCTTTTAACCTGTAAAGCCAGTGGATGATAAGCAGACTGCCATAGTGCTTGTCAGTTGTGCAAAAAAGGCCTTGTTTGTGTGACTTGCTCGTTGTGAAATTAAGGGCAGACCCTTCTTCTGGAAGCCTCCATGGCAGATTAGGCCTGAAGTAGCAGTTTACTTCAGTATATGGAAACTACATGTTTTTGGTTGGTGATGTTAAGGGTTTTTTTTTCCAGTTTCTGAATGTTTCCCTCTCTAGAAAATGCTTTATGCTTACAAAATGTGTCATTATTCAGGTATCCGTGCAGTGGTCAGGACACATAGGGCATTGCCATGAAATCTGTTAACAGTTGCATTGAAATTTATTCTAGTGTAGGTGTGGAAAGCCTGTGACAACACTGCATGATACTTCCCATGGTGTACAAACTGAAAGAGACTATACCACCTGTTTTGCTGCTGCCCAGTACCTTCTGACTCTGGGCACCTCTTACAGGCTCCATAGCTAATCCTCTGCTCTGTAATATTGGCTGGCTGCGTAATTGCATCTGTGTTTAATTCAGCACTCCTAAAATTCGTGGAGTTTGAGAGTGCTGTGGGGCTCAGCTGGTTGAGAAGTTTTCCTCTCCCTTGGTGAGATGCTGAAAGGGCGGCTGTGGTCGGCTGGAGTTCTGGGAGACTTTCTAGGAACGGCGAGAGACTGTTCACGAGCGCAGATCACCTTCCCCTGTCCTTCTGCCAGAGCTGGGGTTTGGCAGTCTTCAGAGTACAATGTAATGCCGTGCTGCTCAGCCTAGCTTCTGGATGAGTATTTCATGCAGCGTTTGGGGTGGAGCTGTTGGCAGAAGGGCATTACCTCTAAATTATAGCAAAGGGGTTTGCCTGTTATGAGGGTGGAAGGTGATATGAGTACCAGGCTGTAGATAATGTCAACCTGCTAATTAAGTACATTAGTTGCAGGTCTAAGCACTTCTTTTTCCCAAATGTCAGTGGGATGGCTCATTCAGTAAGTTGCTCTTCTGCCTAATGCCCATTTTTGCGCTAACTTTTCAGAGTTCCTCACAAATATGAATCCTCCTTTCCCCTTCTTCCCGCCCCCCCACCATATCCTTCTGAAGTAGGGACATAACTTGTCTGCGGTTACCCAAAGTTCACAGTCAAGCTGGGTACTAAGCCCTGATCTCCTGAATCCTACTGTCTGAGACTGTTTTACTCCATTTTCAAAAGACTTTTGTTTATTAATGGGATTCCTGTCACTGTTTCAATATGAAAGCTCGAAATAGCTGGTACTTGATGTAATGACTAGGTTCCTTTTGACACTTACAGCATGATGGTCAGAAAAAATATGACTTCTGGAAGGACATGGTGGCTGCTATCCAGCACAATTATAAAATATCGGCTTTTAAAGGTAAGTGGGTTCACTGAAAACTTACTATACTAGATGGAAATATTACATGTGCTTGCCAGAACAAATACATTTGCAAGTACACTGTAAGTTACTCAACACAAGTTTTACTTTTCAAGCTTACAAATAGTTGTATGGTAGACACATATTTATCCTGAAATAGAACATCTTTATCATTACTATTTCTATTTAGTTTAGCTGGAACTGTTTTGCTATTTTTAACTTGTGATGTGCTACTTCACTGAATTTAGAGGAAAAATGGTTTCTTCTCATGATTGGTATGGTAATGTGGACATCCTTGAACTGTATTTTGATGCTATTCCTTGTGGTGGTGTACTCCTAAATAAAATCAGAAATGCATTGGAAAAAAAAAATTAAGTAGTAACTAATATTTAGTAATTTTCTTTAGTGCTCTAGTTTTGAATTCCTCATGTAGTATTGACACAATGGTGCGGAGATTGCTTTCCTATTTTGTAAACCTTTTTAACTTCTGTTATTTTGTTATAAATTTACTAGAAATTGCAGAGGAATTTTTTTTTTTTAATAGCCTTCCTCCACCCAAAGCCAACCTTATAATACTGTAATGTAAACTAGAGTTGGAAAGCATCTTGGATAGCTTTCTGCTAGAAATGTTTTTCCTCCTTCACAGACTTAACTTCTGAATTTCTATTGGGCATATAAAACAAAAAATTGAGAATAAAGGTTAATCATCTTGCATGTATGCACAATTAATTTAAATTCTTTTTAACTGTTGTTTTTTCTTTTTTTTGTAAAAAGGTTATATGCAGATCAGTTCAGAATTCTGTATGATTTTGCTGATAGTATTTTCTGATAGAATTACCTCTGTTAATGCAGCATTCATTAGGCACAGGTGTAGTTTGGACCGTCTTAAAACTTACCTTTTGTTCACCAGAGCTGTACTACTTTCTGTATTCCTTTCAAACAAAATTGTCTCAGAGAGGTTCCAAACAAGAATAGAAGTCGATGTCAGGATGCATATTGTAAAAGACGGGGAGATATTCCTGAGATGTTTTTGTTTGTTGTTGCTACTGTGTTTCCATTGGAGCTTAGACTGTGACTGGTAGTTAAGAATTCGTCTAGGAACTCATTCATACATGAAATAAACATATCTTTTGTTTTCTGCCAATATGAAACCAATCCTAATCAACTGTAACTATTTTTTTAGTGTTTTTGTTAATTCTTTTTTTCAAATCATGAAAGCTCTTTGTTTTAAAAGGTGTGAATCATGCAGCGTTTGGCAAAAAGAATAATTTTAAAAAGTGTTGTTTAGAAATTAATTAGATCAAACAGAAGTTAGTCTGATCTTTGAAATCAGAAATAATAGCTTCGTTTTATTTCTACAAGTGTCTGCTTGTGTGTACATGTGTACATTTATGCATATACCAACCTATCCGGTACTTACTTGTGTATGTAAGCACGGAATCTGCATACAAACAGATGTGTGATATGACTTTCTAACTGCTGTGATATCTAACTGTGTGATATCCTTTCTAACTGCTATCAGAATTGGTACTTAATTTAATACACCTGAATCTCTGTTATAAAAGTCATGAGGCACATGCACAACAGTGTTAAAAATATAAGAAAACATAGTAACTGACAGGCATGAGTTATTTTGGATAAAGCTCTGTAAAATCAGAAGTAAACCAGTGCAGATTGTACACACTACTTAGATATTTCAGTATGTGAAAGTACTATGCTCTGTCATGCATCACTTTGAAAAGCCTCATAGTGGTCTTATTTTCCTCTTAATAATGTGGTTTAGTGGCTAAAGCACTGAACAGGGAGTCAGAATAATCAGAGAATTTCTTCCTGTATCACTTACCTGTGATATTCCCATGGAGTATCTCTTTTTGCTTCAGGCCCCTCTGTGAAATGAGAATAGAGGTACTAATCTTCTGCCCCAAGTTTGTGCCAAAGAGATTTTTTTTTTTTTTTTTTTTTTCCTTGGCTGCAAGCTTAACATAACTTCCCGAGGGAACTCCTAAACCTGGCTCCTGCCCAACGTCTACATACCAGGAAGCCCCACTGTCTGAAAACCACAGCATCTTGACTTAACTCCATGCCCTTGATGTCTTGTAGGGGGTTTAACCCTTCTGAGAAAAGCAGTGCTCATTAACAGTTAGTCAAGGTAAAATTTCTAAAGCAAACTTATTAAGTGGTCAGTTGAGGAGACGCAAAGTTCCCAAGTCAAAATGCTGTCTTAGTAGCGCCATTGTCAGTGATGGAGCAGAACGACTGACCATTTTATTTTTTGAAATCCATAAGTGTTTGCCAGTCACTTTGGTTTGTTGTCAGTATGCCCTTGTTTCTTGATGTCCCTTCTCTTTTTTCACATGATTTCTTTGATCATAATCAGGTGTCTGGTAGATTTTGCTTTTCATTGTCTCAGCTATGGTAATTGCCTTAGATAATTGCCCTATGATATTTTTTTTGGATGACTCTTTCACGTAGTCATGATTGTCCTGACTCAGCTTAATGAAGGGTATTAACCCACTCTTCTACTTGTAAAGAAGTAAAGAACTGAGGCTTGCAGAGGGAGAGGGAGAGGGTTCCAAAATAGTCTTGTGTTATTCATATCTTCCGATCTGAAGAATAACTCCAAAAATTTATTAATACTATCAGAAAAGCATGTTAGATAGCAATGAACACAGATATTTGTATTTTCAAAAGGGTCATTTCTTACCTAATAATACCTGCAAGAATGCCCTCTGCAATTGATATCCAAGTTGAGCATTAAATTATTTGAGTAATCCTTTTTGTAAGTCTTTAAGTTATTACTGGAATATTTTGCAGCTTTAAGGTGGTTAACATTAGTTTGTATGTGTTTCACTTGGTTTATATTCTATATAAATTAGTAAAGAGCAATTTTAAAAGAAATCGCATGTGGCAATGTATTTTACGCTGTATTAATATGTGGATAAAAGTCCACAACACATTATGGAAACAAAGTTTGATCTTTAGAGGAGTAATGAGAGCTTGAAGTACTGTATAATTATTTCCACATGAAAAATTTCAGATTTGATGATTTTTTGGACAGAAAAATTAATAGTTTTTGTAGGAGGAAGTTGCCTGATATAAATTCTTCAAGCAGGATTTTGTAAAATGTCTTCTCTCAAGGGCTGCTTTCTCTCTGTCTTCCGTGATTGTCTTTCCCTATCATTTCCCTGACACTTCTGAAAACCGTAGCATCTGTGGTTATATAGTGAAAATGGTATATTTGTAATATTTTCAGTCAGTTCATATGATTATATTTCATTTTGGAAATAAAAAGATCATGGCTAATATGGCAGCAGAGACTTCATAAATTGCCCATAAAAAGGCTTGATGGGATCTACTCAGGTTTCAAAGATGCATCTGAGAAATTTGTCACTGACTGTCTTTTACAAAAAGGAAAATTATCAGAGAAAGAAAATGCTAGGCTTAAAATCTGTTTTTTAGTAACTTGCTTTTTTGTCTTTTATGTGATTGATGAGTATTCTGAAGTAGCATGCTGATGTATAGGAAGTGTTACTTTGGGGAGGAAAACTTTGGATCTTTCTGAACTACTCCATTACTCTACTACTCTACTACGCACACACACATACACACACACTTTTTGATTGCAAGTTTATGTTATTACCCTGTTGTCTTGGCAGAAGATAGTGGATCTAGATGTCTGTGATATGTGCATTATATCCTTTATATGCAACTTCAAATACAGCAAACAAACTGCAAAGATGCTTTTCTGGCCAAAAGGAAAGAATCCTCCAAACATTCTGCAAAACATTACAAATTCCTAATGTTGGTGTAGTCCAGAGATGAGAGATCATTGTTTGTCTTAATTGTGAAAACGGCAACAAAGGCAGAAGCAAAGAAATTTGTTACACTTCTCTGCTGGGCTTTACAGCTAAATACAGAAGGGATTATTCGGGCGCTTCATGTGTTTGAACACTTAAGAGGTACTGAAATTTGTCTCACATCTTTTTGAAGCCTTTGGAAGTGAGTTTTGTACTACTACAGGCCCTTATGTTTTCATTTTAATCTCATATTGGATTTTCTTTCCTCTAATGCCCATGATCCAGAAAAGATGTGGTTTCTGGAAGAGGTTTATCTTTAGGTAGATCGCTGATCTTCATGTGGAGAAAATACTAAAAAAAAAAAAAAAAAATTTCAAAATCTTACAGACCTTCTCAAGGTTCCCTCTAAATTGAGAATCCAAAGCTAAAATCAAGGTAGAAGTTGTGCTTATGCCACAATTTCATGTGTAATCTCTAGCTTTTCAGTGTTAAGAGATGCTTTCTTAATGGCTTAATGTCTAAACAATTATGAATAGCCTTCAAAAAGATGGGCCTGAGGTACTAAGCTGTAGACTGATTTGAAGTCCTATGTGCTCATTCGAGGAACAAAGATGTTAAAGGACAAAACCTGATTTAAAGTGGATGGATGATAAGAATTGGTGAACCATGCTTTTAAGAATACTGTCTAGGCCCAGTTTCTTGTGCAGAAACTAGTTAATTGGAATCACAGGACAGTAACGTACTGCTGAGCACCAGGCATCTCCAACAATTTTAAACATGTGCTTTGGCATATGTTTCAGATGTAAAGCAATTAACCAGAAACTTTACAACTACTGAGCAGTATTTTGCAGTTCCAGTACCCAGTCCCTCTATTTGTTCCTGAAACAAAACTGCCAGATTGGTTGAATGTATTGGCAGCAGCACATGCTATGTTTGCATACTGGAAAGTGCTATTGAATGTGAGTGACTGCATAGGAAAACATTTTTAGTGCAAAGAGGAGAGAATTCTTAGGAGACCTGTAATTAATATTTGGCCTAAAACAGGAAGGTAGAAAAGCGGGGACAGACAATTCAGACTCAAGTGTCTTCAGTTCTATTTTGGCTTGAAAGAAAAGTATCACAGGATTGCTACTTATTAATTGTGTTACTGTTTGCTGTATTATTTCCATACAAACATTTGTGTGCAATGTTTATAATAGTAGTACCAATTTGCTTGCCTAGGTCTACTTGGCTGCTAAAATAAGCAGATCTCAAGTTACACTCTCTACTTAAGCACTTACTATTTTACCAAAGTATAGTCTAAGCCACAGGCTTCCTTATCCAGCAGCACTTAATAAGGGGAGAAAAAACAATTCTGCAAAGTTACTTTCTTGGTAGTTCTTTACAGTTTCCAGAACATTATATAGTTTTGCTAACGATGGATCAACCTAAAAGTGTCCTCACTTTTTTGTTAATCCCAATATATTATCAAGTACTGGGAAACTGTTGATTTCAAATGTATGCAATATAGCAGGCCTCAGGTTCTGCTTTCATGAAGAAATGGTGATATCACAAAACTTTTAAATATGAGCCTATGTACTTTTAGCTCAAGTGATTAAAAACTTCTATTTAAAAAAATTAAGCTAAAATAACAGTCTAAGAGTTCATAAGGTTTTGATGTACATGATACTTTTAAAACATGTGAATCTTAACTGTCATTGGAAGAAATGTGTGATCAAGCTATTATGGTTTGATAATTTACAAGCACTAATTTTACTAAGCTACTGTACTTTATACCATTAACTTTTCATAGTGCCATAACATGAATGTAATGTCTGATGTGATTGAGACATGAGTGTGTGTAGGTATGGTAAATATGACTATGTCTACTGACTGATTACTGTCATCATCTGATACATTTACCATTTAAGTAAAATATAGTCCCAAGAGTATTGTGTTTTAAAGGCATGAACTGTTCAGGGAAAAACAGTGCAAAGATTGTCTCCAATTTTGGGGTGGTAAAGCTGTTGTGATTTTGTGAGTGACTGCATGCTTGTGAAGATATGCTCTTCTGGATTTGGTGGTAGTTGTTTTACTGTACTCTGAACATTGTAGTTTTACAGAATGTTAGGAGCTTAAAAAATATTGAACTAGTTTGTTGCTGCAGATTCCAAAATGTGCATCAAAGAAAGCTGAGTAGATTTCTAGGCTTCAAATCTGGTTGTTTTTTCATACTGTGAAAGCTTTAGATCTTCAGTAACAGGTAGTAATTTGTAAATCTACCTTTCTGCAAGGTGGTTATTCATTAATAAGAAAAGTGGAACTAAATTAAAACTGTGACACGGTATGCACTGTATTAGAGTTGTGTTTTCTTGACTCCTGTTTGATAGCATAAAGATGAAGCTGACAGATAGCAGACTAATGTTATTGAAGTATATTATCTGTCCACTGTGATGACCATGCTGTATCTGAGACTGTTTACTTTGAATAATACCTTCACTTCATTCAAGTATAGTGAAGTATGATCAAGAGTCCTGGAATCACTACTTCATGCGTTTATGAGAAGTTAGAAATTCTGATTTTTTCCTTTTTTTGAAAAAAAGAAAAAAAAGACAGAGACTGGTGCATTAAATTAATTCATAACATTTTAATGTTGCATTCACTTGGACAATTGATCATCATTTGAAACAAATTTCTTATGACAGTTCTCTAAAAACATACAATATTACTCTACTAGGTTTGAACCAATCTTTTCCACCTTCTCACTCCCTCCTCCCTTTCTGTTGCAAAATGGAAGTTGCATGACCTGCTAGTGATGAATCAGATCAGTGCCCTGTTAAAATGGTCTGAAGAAGAGAGTGTCAGGATAGTGTAAGTGGGATGTTGTTACATATGAGCAAATAGGAAACCTGAGAAAGAAGAGTGAACGTAGTCAGAGGAATAGAGGCCATTAGATTCTGAATTGGGCAGTTGGAGCCATACTTGATCGTTCTCCATGAGATCGATGACAGCGCTTCCAGAAGCCTGGTCAAGGTATCCTTTCTTGTACTCATCATAAGTGTACATGATTGGGGAACCATTTTTGTAGAGTGCAACCCAAACATTTGTTCCTTTTGCATGTACATGGTAGGAGAAATAGTACAGTCCAGGGATCCTGCAGGTGAAGATTCCTGTTCTGGGGTCATAGTGTTGCTGCCTATTGTACAAGATTTTATCAAATTTGATGGGGACTGTTGCCCCAGGGTAGGCTTTTGAGAGGATGACACTGAAAGCAGACACTGGCATCCCTGTAAGAGCTTGGTTTACTCCTTTCATGAAAGACATTCCTGATACCTCCCGAGACTCTCCTGCTTTAACGTAGCTTTCAGGCATCTGTGGGATTACAGCTTGGCCGGGGGGACCAGGAGGACCTGGGGGGCCTGGCAAGCCAGGCTCTCCATTGTTGCCTTTAGGCCCGGGGGGTCCAGGTGGTCCCATGGGTCCACTTAAGCCTTTTGTAGAAATACCTGCTGGGCCTGGCAGTCCCGGTGCTCCTGGCTCACCTTTTGCACCAGGGGCTCCTGGCAGGCCAGGGGGGCCGATGGGGCCTCTGATCCCAGGTATTCCTGAAGGCCCTCTGGGGCCCGGCTCACCATTGATCCCTGGCACTCCCTTAACTCCTTGTGGACCCATTGGACCAGGCAAGCCAGGTAGCCCAGCATGGCCAGTGTCGCCTTTTGGACCTGGGAAACCTGGGTGTCCCTTAGGACCAGCAAGACCTTGCTCGCCTGGGTATCCTGGTTTTCCCTCTAATCCTGGTAGACCTCGTTCACCCTTGGCTCCTGGGAATCCTGGGGGGCCTGCAGGGCCCATGTCACCTTTGGGTCCAGGTAGGCCATTCTCGCCGGGCAAGCCTTTGAGTCCTTGAGGGCCCATGTTTCCTGGTGGCCCGGCAGGCCCTGGTTCTCCTGGCACACCAGCTGGGCCTTGGTCTCCTTTAGGTCCTGGAAGGCCAGGAGGACCTTCAGGCCCTCTGTGTCCCTTCATCCCTGGCAATCCTGGCTTTCCAAATCCTGGAAGACCTGGGGATCCAGGCAAGCCTGCAGGTCCAGGGTGTCCCTTGGCTCCAGGGATGCCTGCTGCTCCCGGTGGTCCCATTGGCCCAGGCTTGCCAACACCGGCTTCTCCGGGTTCTCCTGGGGGACCCTGGGGACCTGGGATACCAGCTGCTCCGGGTGCGCCTGGTAAACCTCTGTCACCTTTCATACCTGGCTGACCTGGAAGACCATTTTCACCAGGCTTCCCTACCCCAGCAGGACCAGGTAGGCCCCGGGGCCCCTGTGGGCCTGGAAGACCCCTGTTACCCGGGCGGCCTGGAACGCCGAATCCATTTTCTCCCTTTTGTCCGTTTATACCAGGGATACCTGGCTCTCCCTTCTCGCCAGGGAGGCCCCTCGGCCCTTGGGCTCCTGGAGGGCCTTGTGGTCCTGGCTTGCCAGGAACAGACAGTCCTGCGGGGCCAGGAGTGCCAGGGGGTCCTTGTGGCCCTCTTGCGCCTGGGAGCCCAATAGGTCCAGCTTCTCCTTTCTCACCATTTAGTCCTCTGTCTCCTGGCTTTCCTGGTAGACCTGGCATGCCTGGCTTTCCAACTGCAGAAAATCCAGGTGGTCCTGGGGGACCAGGGGGGCCTTGGGGACCAGGACTTCCAAACCCTGGCTTTCCTGCAGGACCGGGTTGTCCTCTTGGTCCAATAGGGCCTGGAGGACCAGGGGGTCCTTGTTCACCCCTTATCGGCACACCTGAGAGAGAGAGAAACCAGGTCAACCAGGGCAGCTACAACAGATTTGCAGACCTGTAGCATGGTGGTGAAATGTGTGAAGGGTTGACTTAATTTGAACCTCAGAAGTCAAGTTTCTAATACTGTGTTTGGTCGCTGAGAACCTGACGTTCAGGGCGAAAGTGTCTCAGAGCTCATAAAAGAATAATTAACAAGTGCAAATGTGTTGGAGTTGTGCTGTGAGCAGCAAGGCCTCTAGAAATTTTTTTGGCTTCAATACATTTAGGGTCATCAGAGAGCTTAAAGGATGCTGTGCAAGTAGATGCAAACTATTAAGGAAGAAAAAAAACGACAGGTGACTGATTTAGCAAGTTATCAGACTTGCATCTTAATGATGAATGAAAGCAGAGAAAGCTTCCTGTGCATGTGTAGCCGCTTTTTTGAAAGTACTTGGTGCTATATTTAAGTAGTGAGATTTGTGTTCTTTCCCCCCTCACACTTCCAAATGTGGGCCATGGCTCTGGGTTTGTTTTTTTTTTTGTAAACATATGAATCTTACATTTTCAAATACTTTCTTAAAGATTTTTTGTTTGCCATGAAAATTCCACTCCGTGGTACTGTCACAACTGATAATTCATCTTACTGCAGTCAGAATTCCAGCACTGTGTTGTTTTTTAATAATACTTCATTTTCCTAGTTATCAAAACAGCAGGTGGAGCCACTTAACCAAATGTCACAAATAGAGGAATAAACAAACAAGCTCACTGCTTGGTCTTCTGTGTACTTTGGGGGAGTTTGCAGCTTCTTGTTGGAATTAGAAAGCTGATTTGTAGGACCTTACAGACAAGACTAGCATGGATATTATGAGACTACTTCAGTAGTTTGCAGCAACTGGCAGCATTATAGAACGAAATACCATACCTATGATGAATGTTACTTTAAGAGCTCGTTTTAAAAAGAAAAACTGAGTGATATAGGAATAGCCTGGATTCTGTTTTTATAATGGCAACATATTCTATTTGATGCTTATTTAGAAAAGATTGATAAGATCAACAATTGGATCAGCTAAAGTTTGCATTTCAGTCTCTTACAAAGAGAGCAGTGTGTGTTTGTGTGTGTGTGTGTATATATATATACACACATATATATACATATATATATACATATATATATATATAAAATGTGTGAAAGTTTATGCAATGACTGTTTTGCCGTCTTTTAGATAGTAAATTGCTTTTTCCAGTCTGTGGTTAGTCTTGATGAACCAAAAATGAGATGGAGGAAGAAGACTATTCTTGTACATATTGTATTTTAAAAAGAGAGATGTGTATATGAAATACTTTTGGTTTGATATTGGATCTGCAAGGTTGCCTTCTTCCTATATTGCCAGGGAAATTGTTCTTATCTACCGAGTGTAGAGAGCGCATTTTCTTTTTTGCTGGTGCATAAAATCAGCACAAATGTATATCACTTTATTTTGCACACCTTCCTATCTCATCCTCCTTAAGGCAATGAAAAAAAACATAGTTGTTAAAATCCTGCGCATAGGAAGAAAGGAATGTCTGTAGCTTATTGACAAACTGAAAATGCAAACACACATCCTTTTCAGATGCAAAGGAGATTGTGGAATCTGTGAGTACCAGTGACAAGTCTGGTGCAGTCATTGGTATCTTACTGATATTGTTGGATTTCTTACTACTGAACTCCCAGATTCAGTAGGGTGCAATTGCAAGTTGGTTTTCTTGTTATATAGGTAACATAAGATATGGCAAATTTTAAGAACTACATCGTATGAAAAATAATTTGGAAAAGGCTTAAGCCTGTCAGAATTAACATTTACCCTGCAGCAGAAGTGGCACGTAAATGTTCTTTACACATTACACATTTTCTCTTCACCGCACATAAGAGAGCTGCCATCAGAGAAAACAGCTTACTCAACTGGAGAACTTATTCCATAGGTTCTGTCTATGGATGGAACTTCAAAAACTGTCTGTTCGCATCAGAGAACTCAGGCAGGTCAGATCAGAGCCTGAACAGGTTCCTGAGCTAATGCTGTTTCAGTTGTAAAGCATTGGGGGCAAAATACAAATAGGTTTTTACATCAACTGCATCGAATCCAAAACTAAGCATTTATGTGGGTACTTTGGCAGAAGACAACAGTGACCCCAGCCAGGTCTGCTCTTCCATGACAGTAACTCAGACTATGTCCAGGCCTACCAAGTGTATTTTGTTCTTTAGCAGCCAGAGTGAGCTTAATTTCTGCAGGGGGGCAACCTTCATTGTATTCAGCTGTGTTTAAGTCACATGCGGTTATTACACTTGATCTCATTTTTTTTTGGTGGCAAATTGCATCAGACTTTAGCTTCAGAGTGCTTCTCTTTCTTGTTTTTTACCATGTTTTGGTTGCAACTTTATATCAGTCCTAAGTTCACAAATTGGTGGGTGCTGCCTTTTTAGATAAGATGCTAAAGGCTTTGTCAGTGTTCCTGTTATTATAGAGATTTTTTTGTGAGGAGCTATATTGTTTCAAAGTTGTGCTGCTTTTAGATTAAAATGTCTGGTAATTGTGCTGTCTAGAGACAATGGTAAGTCCTCTGAGGAAAGGACAGCTGAACACATTAATGAAGTAGGATTTTTGCTAGGAAAATTGAAGTAGTGGTTGGCTATTCTTTTATATGTCTTGGCACATATCTTGATGCAAAATTGGTTTACATTCTCTAAGTGCAGTCAAACCCTATTTGTGTATCGAATTAAGTATGAAGACTTTAACATAACCTGCAATAATGGCTTATTTAAGCATTGCTGAACAGTTAAACTTAAATCAATGATTATTCTCAACTAGGACTTTTCAAAGATTTGAAGCCGAAGAGCTACTGGTTTAAAAATTATGTTCTGCTATATTTAAAGATTGGTAACACTAAATACATACAGAAAAGGAGAGTATATTCTGATGGGAGAGCTGTCAAGAATAAGATTTTAAAAACTGTTAAAACAATTTCACCAAATTAAATGAAGCTTTAATAGGTTTTAATTGCCAACAGAAATTGTATGATCTATTATATGTTGTCCCGGGTCACCAGTTTGGGCCTAGACTGAAATTTCAGTTCCAGGCTGCTTTTTGACAAAGCTGTACAAAACAAAAGGAGAATTTACTGGTAACTAAATATCTAGAAGCCAATGTTTGGTGACCAAACAGGAAAAGTAAGCCATGATTAAAAGCTTGCCATATGCTACTTGAGCTACTTGCACATGGAATAACTCACTGGACAATATAGTTAGATGGCTTTGGTTCTGTAGTCTCCTGTTTTATTCTTCCATGTTTGTCTCAGACTGGAAATGATGATCTCTAACAGTCTGCCCTCTTTAAACTCTTCTAAAAACTCTCTATAGGATGCTTGTTTTCCAGACTGAAGAATAGCTGTGATTTTCCAGTCATCCATTTTGATGCTTATTCCCCAAATGAAGATTTGTCAAGCACTTTCGAGTGACTGGACTCTTACGTCTGTAAAACTGTAGGCTGTTCCTGCTTTTGAGGTCTAGTATATAGTCTTTCTTACCTTTCCTAAACGGACAGCATTTTACACTTCTCACATGTTGATATAATCATTCTCATTCTAAATATGAAGTTTCATGCACATTAGATTCTGTGTTAGTATATAAAGTGAAAACTTAGTTCAGGAAAATTCATTTCCCCTTTTCACCCCATTTTCTGTCTACCCTGCTCTTTCCTTTTTCTTAATTTGCTGCTGGTTTCCTCCTTTCCAAATGTTTTCTACAGAGGGGAAGAAAACAGTACAAGGAGAAGAGAAGTAAGTGAAGTATGGTAGAGGATAACCAAGTAAATATTGTACTTCACTTAAAAATTATATAAATATGTAAATGATTCTGAATAAAGTAATGGAAAAACAATATAAAAAGTTAATGAGGGGAGAGGGAGGAAATGCAACTCTAACCCAATGGGAATTCCAGTTAGTAAGTCCTCAGAGTAGCTGTTTATGTACAGGTACCTAAATTCAATCTGAGAGTGCTGGTAGGATTCCAGAAGGTCTTTGTGGTGAAGGCAAGGGATGAAACTATGACAGTATTTTGGTACAGCCAAGAAGAACATTTTGGGGGGGTAAATTTCCCAGCCATGCTGCTTTTACTTGGCTCTTACTGCAGAGTGTTCTTGAAGCATGTGGGCTGGAGCTGGTTGAGGTGAGACCATGGCTGCATCTTTGAACTTGATGTGTGCTGCTCATGAGCATCCAGTCCATAGGATCAGACTAGAGCTATTCTGAAGTGAAACCTCCTAAATGAAGCCAATGTGGATGCTATGTCCTGAGCAGCAACTGTTCTGGTCTCCAGATCTGCTTCTGTTGTGCTGCCCTATTTTCTAATGCAGATAACAGCCTAAAACGTCCTTTTTCTAGTGAAGAGAAGCTTATTTGCAAATTCTGTTTTCCGAGTCCCTCAATCAGCTTCCTCATTTCTACTCAAGTATGATTATTACAACTAAAAGTAGATGGGATACAGCAAAAGTGAAAGCTATTCTGAATAGCCAGTTGATGTCTGAAATAAAATAATATTGTTCTTGGGGTGGAAAGGATGTTTACAGTTCGGTTCTCTTAATTTTAGTGATGATAACTTTGAATAGAGACTACTGCTCGTTCTTTGGGGGACAATTCATCAAATAAAACCAGAACCTAGGAAGTCAGAAGTTTTGACTTCAAGTTTTAAAAAAAGCTTTGGCCTAAGCATGGAAAAATAAAACAGAACTCAGTTTCAAACACTAAGTGTAGCCACCCATTTGACTTATAAGGACAGAGAGGATACCCAGAAATAAGATGTCACAATGTATAGCATTGCAATTATATATTCCCTGTACAATAAGACTGATTTATGAAATGAAGAGAACTTTTTATAGTAAAGCTAGAATTGTTATATTACTATGAGATTAGTCTCATAATTAAAGTATAAGCCTAAATCATTCATGAAAAAACTATGTAGAGGTTTATGTTATATTTTTATGACTATATATCAATTTATTTTGCCTTTCTAGACTTTAAACAGGTCTTCATTTGGCCATATGAATCAGATATGTATTTAAATTCACACCTAAGGTCTCTTTTGAGTAGAGATAACATGACAGAATATGTAAAAGTTGTTTCTGAATATTGTAGATGACAAGTCTATTGTTAGAAACCCTAGTGCTGAACCAAAAAATCTGAGGATAAATACCATGTTGTACATAATTATGCACACAATCACGTTGTATTATTCCCACTACTGAAGATCAGATCTATAGCTGTGATTTTGTTTCTGGTCTACATGCCTTTAGTGATTATTGTGTAAAAAAAGAAAAATTGTCTGTGACAAGTGTGCATCTTTGTGAATAGGAAGCAACTGCCAGAGCCACTGCCAGTTCTTTCTGCAGTGATGACATTATTTTAATAAACCTAAACTGTTAGTGAAAGTTGAATACCAATAGTATAAACAAAGAGCTTTTGTTCATGCATTGACCCACTAGGAATAATTGTGTTACTTTGTTATCAAAAAATAGTAAACTTACCTTGACTCTTTACATTGAATGGTAGAAAATGTGGCCCCTTGATGCTGGATTGTTTCTGGTATCGCTCAGAAAAATATCCATCGCTACCATGGACAATGTTCAGACAAAACAGCAGCAGTAAGGATATTTGTAAATGCATGTTTCCAAATCCGTTCTGTGTTAAAAAATGGAGAAAAAGTTTGTTATAAAGAAAAGCCGATCAGTTCTGTTTCTGGTGCATGACTAAATGAGTTTTCTTAAAGTATTGGTATTAAAAGTAACATTATTTTGTGCTGACTTCCTCCTGCTTTCACTAGTTGTGAAAAATCCTCTAAGAAAAAGGGAATCATTATTGCTGTCACTTTGAATGATAGAGCTCTTGTATAGATAGTTTAGAGGCAATAGTCTCACTCGTAGGAAAAGAATCATTTTAAATGGATGCCAGCCTGTTAAACCACTCTCTTGAGAAACAGTGATTATTTTCCTAGTTACTTTTGGAGCCCTAGTGTAAGTTCAGGCATTGCATATATCAAAACCCCTGAAATGAAGAAAAGTTTTCAGTGGAAATACGTAGACACTCTACCATGACCTTATTGCCTCTGTCTAATGCTATAGCAAATGAAGCATGAAGTCCTGGCTCCTTCAGCATCAGTGGCAAAAATCTCACATTGCCTTGCTTGAAACCAGGCTTTTGTCTGTAGCCTTTCAGATAGCCCCAGTGGCAGTAAGGATGCTGTCAGTGGCCCTTAAATATCACCCCCCTTCCCTCCCCAACCAGAAAACGTGTATCCTGTAGAAGTTACCTTCAAAACCAAATAGAATGAAATGAAATCATAACATACCAAAGTGTAGTGGAGCTCCAATGCAGAGTGGTAGAGTAGTGAATCCTCCTCTATCGAGGAGTTCTTCTGCCACTGGTGAGTGAGCAGAAGCTGATGATTTCCAGTGTCACCCTTGAGTATTTATACAATTTTCCCCCTAGTTGGGTGACTGCTGGGCATAAGCTCCTCCCCCAAAATCAGTAAGCAGTAATTATCTGTGTGTATATGTGTGTTTTTTAGGGGTGGGGGAAGCTATTTTGGGCAGTAATCCTAGATCCTGTTAAGTTTTTTTGTTTGTTTGTTTGTTTTCCTTCCCTTGGATTTCTTATTGTTGATGAAATTGTATTGCTCATAGCTTGTACTTTCTAAAATTTTACAGCACCTCTGTCTTTAGAACTGAGAAAGGTAACATTGGAAAAAATCATGAACTTGTAAGTAAGGTTAGTAATTCTAAGTGCTTCATTTGGATTTCTCTGTAAATGGTTTATGGAAAGAACTATACATTTTGAACTTTGAGCTATTACTTTCAGGAGTAACCCCACTAAATTCTGTAGAGACTACTTATGTGAGTAATTGTTCATTGGGATATGAGTGGAGAACTTACAATCAATTAAGATGTTAATAAGGGAGTTGTGTGAGAGCCTGAAGATTAGTTTTAAGCAGTTATTGTTTTAGGAGTTTGCTATCTTCACGTTATGTTTCTAGGTTTCTGTTTTGATGATGGAGGTACAGTACTACTACAGTACTATAGGATGTATTCTGCAAGTAATGTTCCTGTATTATGAATTCTTGAAATGCAAGCTTACCTTACACAATGAGAACTTCATTGTATCTAGTTGCAATAAATGTATTGAAATCCATATTGCTTAAATACACAAGTGTGATACAGGCTGATGTTTGGGGCTGGTGGGGCTTTTTTGAGCTTTCCTGCATTTAGCAATTAACTTTTTTTAAGGTTTGTTCAATGACATGCAGTTATTGCTGTACCTTTACTAGATGCACGTTGTTCCTATTAAATGGTTTCAGTTTAGTAAATGTAAACTACTGCTGCTTTGCTGTTCATGGATCAAACTTGATTACAGCTTCTCTCTTTTTTTCTTCAGATTATAGATTGGTTTTAGCCGTTAAGAAAGTTTGTTAAATTAATCTTGCTTAGTAGACTGTATCCACACATTGTGACTTCTTTTTTGAATAAATAATGGAATCTTATAATGTTTCAGCATCACTTTGACTAGTGTTCAGTGGTAAAAGGGCAGTAATTTTCGGTCCTCAAATTGTTTGTGACTCTGAAACATTATTTAAGATCAAAGGGCAAAATAAGAGAGAATAAACAAACCTTTCTCAGTTAGGATGAAAGTGTAGAACTAAATATATCGTGCACTTTGCTTTTATCAAGCATCCTCAGCAAAAATACCTATATATAAATTATCTGTGTATTAAAACTCCTTTGCCAATTGCAGACTTCTTTGACATTGTTATGTGGTATTCAGTCTTGTAGGAGTTAGATTTTTGGATGTGTTTGAAATTCTTTGTTTCCCTTGGACCAAAGATTAGTGGAAAAACAAAGATAAATTGTATCTGTGTTGTTACTAAAGGAAGCTGAGCATGTGCTACAAGTTACTGTCCTGATGAAGTGAGCACGTATTTACTTTTCAAGTTAATTTATGGCATTTGTGGAAGATGTCTGGTGAGCCTTTTGCTGATGTACAAACAGTATAAATGCAGAAGAACATGTATGCATCCTTATCCTAATACCAAGTGTAGAAATATTGTAATCAGGCAAGGGTACTAGCATGTTATATTATAGGAATACTAATAAATAATCTGCATTACTGTGAGTTCTTATGCATGGTAGGTACAGAAGGGACACCTATTACCTTTTCAACCAAAAGACTGAGCTGGTGGCCCTGAACTGTGTGGCTATCCTGTGGAATGACAGGTTAACGTGGGCTGAATTTTACCTGCTTTGTGTCTTTGTTTAATTGCACACTCTTCAAGTAACAACTTTTTTGGCTTTTATGTATTATGGCAAATATCCTAGAACACAAGTTACTGTACTGAAAGAGACCAATGGACCATCAAGTCTATTCTGCTTACAATTGTGCTAATACCTTTGCTTACTAGAGGGCTGTATTAATGTTGTGGTTTAAAGACTGCTGCAGTCATTTATTTAATGTATTGTCGAAAAGTTCTTTTCTTCTATTCTTCTTTCCAGGCATCCTCTAAACAACACTATGTTCCATTTTTGTAAATAAACTCTTTCCGCTGCAGAGGTCTTCAGGCTGAAGCCTGCTTTCCCCATTAAGCTTGCGTGTCCAATCTGGTCAGTGGTTTTCAGAGAATGTTTGCATGTCTGAGATGGCATTTCTACTCCCCCTACGTGCATTCAGTTCTTTTTAATGTTTTGAAGAAGGAAGTTTTGTCCTCAAGTTGTTTGTGTAACTTCTCAAGGTGCTTAATTTAAAAATTATTCTCTGTAAATTCAAATGAGAATTTGACAGAGGCCGCAAATGTATGGGGATAGAGTTTCTTTCCTCCTTGAAGAAATACAACTCCAGCTCCTTTTTTTGGTTCACATAAATCCAAAAATAGCTTTTGATTTTAAAACATTTAAATATACAGCCCTTAGTGGGAAGTGTGGTTGTTGCTAATTTGACAATATTTGGTTAAGAACAGCAGGCGACAGTTTTATGCACACACAGTTTCATGCTAATTTCTAGCCTAATTCATAAATACCCCCAAAGTAGGCACACTTATGTTACAAAAGCACCAATAATGTACATTGATATTTGCCCAGCAGCCTCACGTCCTGCCTTGGCTCGCTCTGGCCAGGAAAGTGAATAATCTCTGTGTGTCTCTGCATAAATAGGGATGATTATGGTGTCAAAAGGTATACAGAGGCAAACTCCTTGTCCTTGTGTCTAACCGGAGCTCCGCCCTATTGTGCTATCTTATGCTACTTCTTGGGTTTGAGGTTTTGTTTTTTGTGGGTATGGGAAATTGAGGTAGAATTGGAGTTTACTTCTTTTGTATGTTTTCCCTGTTGCTGTGGATATTTTTTATTGGCAGAGCACTAACACGCATTTAGCTCTAAGCATACATATGAAAGGTAGGCTTCGGTATATATTTGCACGTGCAAAAATACGTGCAGCAGACATACTTGTGTATACCTATTTACAGTAACAGCACATTTTAAACAAGAAAGGTTATTTCCGTAGTTTTCAAAGTATAAATGTTCAGGTGCTGTTGTTTTATAGCAATGCACTTAGAAAGTTGTCTTTACTTTCAAATGAAGGTGTCTTTGCTGCCCTCTACTCCCCTTGTCCCACTACCCTAATAGTGAGGAATAATGATGTGATACATGGATCCATTCCACCACTCCAGAACTTGCTTTCTAGTTAGGTATTGGCTATTCCCATGTAAAGGTAGCCATGGTAGTACACCTTAAAAATTTTTTAGTTTAAATCCTAAGCTTAACTGCAATAAAAAGACTCAAAAGAGAGTTTCTCAGGAACTTATGAAGTAGGTACTGGAATTACAGTCTTTAATGCCATTCGCAGAAGTCTGCTGTGTTTCATCATATTTGCTGACTGAATGTTCGACTTGCTGTTTAATGTTATTAGAAAGCGTGCACTGGCACGTGCTTTCCAAAACCCCCTGTTTCTTCAGTGTCTTACTCCCACAGAGTGGAAGCACCTGCAGAGGTGACATGGAAGTGGCACCACGCTTTAGGAAATGGGAACTGACCTTCACCACAATCCTGCAAGTTACTCGCAAAGGGACTTGAATGAGTCCCACAATAAGCAACTGCTTACAAGGAAAAAATGTGGACCAGCTTAATTAAGAATATACTGTAATAAAACAAGCAACCACTCCTTTTCACACAGCCGCCCCCCCCCCCCCCCCAAAAAAAAAAAAAAAAAAGAGAGGCAAAGCAAAACTCAGAGAAAGGTTGGGCTAGGTCCTTGCAGTAGTTGCGAACTGGCTAAATATGTTCCTGATACTGGTTTAGATTTATTGTTTTGACTTAGAGTATGTGATCTTGATTTTGAAACATCTAAGCACAAACCACGTGCTTAGATAGTTTCAAAGAACTGTGAGTTCTTTGAAAGTAAAAATTCACAGCTTTAACTTGGAATTTGTCTTATTTTTAATAATTGGCTTTTAGTCTTACGTTAGAAAAATTTCAGGATTATAATTGCTTTTTATGTTAAAATATGGTACCCAAGGAACGCGGGGGGTTTACTCCTTTTGTCTGGCTAGGTAATCTCAGTTTTGAAGAAAGAGGCAAGAATGTGTTGGTGGGAGGTTTTTCCTGTAGTTTAAGAAGTAGTCTGAAAAATTTGGAGTAACTTTTTATTGATGACATGAAATCCCAACGCTGTTAAGAGGACACTATTATTTTGCCTCTTATAGCTCAGTATCTATGACAAGTGCTTTCTGATGTTGTCAGTTCCAATTTTGTTACCTGCCTGAAGTAAACTTTGAAGACCCTACCCTAGTCTGTGATAAGTTTTCCTCTATTAAAGTGCTTATACCCAAAACTCGTGGTAGCTACCATTTTGCAATGGACTCTAATAGCCTGTAGCACCATCTCTGGTGAAGAAATTCTCCAGTCTCCAATTTTAAGTTCTCAAAGAAAGGCGCTTAGGAATTTCTAAGAGAAGTTTGAAAGCCTGCCATGAAATTAAGGGAGTAATTTGGTTTCCTAGTTTGTGGTGCACTTTATGACACTCTGGAAACTCCTAAATCATCTCAGCTCCATGGTTTAAAACCATCCTCTCTCCCTTTCCATCACGTAGTGCTGAAGAGTGTTTGCACGCTCCTGTGATAGCGGCCAGGTAAGCCCTCAATGGGAGTGCAGAGGAACAAAGTATTCCACTGTACCTTTCTTAATGGGAAAAAAATAATAGACATTTTTCAGCTTCTTAGTGCTCACAATCAAATACACCCAAAGAAATAGGAAGCAGGAAAATCTGTGACTTCAATAGCTGTGGGAAGTCTGGGGTTTTTTGTTCTGTGTTTTGATGTTGTTGTTTCTTTGTGTTTACATGGAGGGTGTTTTCTGTTCCAACACTAGCCACTTGGACTGCATGGGAATAGAAGAATCTTGGTGAAGAAAATGTTTACCTTGCTGATTGCAAAATAAATAAGATTTCTTTTGCGTTTCAGAATGCATGTCGTCTTTTGTAATTAATAGATGCTTGTTGAGGTAATCTGCAGGGCTGTGCAGTCCTATCCATATTCATACTTCGAGATACAATAAACAATTCTCTCTTCAAACAAACAAAACAAAAGAAACTGTGTTACCCCTACCATCCTATATTAGTCTTTTTACAGATTTAAAGCCCTTGTACTTCTAACACTTGTAATTGTGGTTGAATAAATGTCCTTCTTTCAACTAGTAAGGGAAAGATGGTCTGTATTTATTCTGGCACTGCAAAAATGACTGCTGACCAGTTTGTTCTGTTCAGCTCAGGTAACTGTTGATCACATGAACTCTATTTAATATAGCAGTATATTTAAATAGATGACACCTAGTTTAATATTTATAGTTGTATTCTGACTGAGTTAACTTGCAGAGGCACTGGATAACCATGCTGAAACCTCAGGAAAAAGATATGTTCCACATAGGTTATAGAGAAAGTTTTGAGACTGACATTGATTTCTGATTATACATTTCTCAGAGTCAGATAGTATGATTGATTAAATGCTTTTTAACAACACTACATTGTTTGTGGCCCCATTTCATTATGCTTGTATAAAGATAAGGTAATCTTCACCTATATTAGAGAATTTATGATAGTAGAGTAAAACATACCAAACAGAAGTACTGGTGTTAGGAAAGATGTTTTCCAGTACCTTGGGTATGCTGCTGGCCTGACCTTATTCCTTCCTCATTTTTATTCCTTCTTCCCCTGCCTCTGAAAGTAAAAACAACAAATATTGATCAAATGAATGCATTAATTTGAAACTCATATATCAGTTGTGTGGCTTTAAATGAAAACTTATCAGTTTTCAAGATACTGAAAGCAGAAAGCTGTTTTTATGTATTGATATTCATACTTTCTTCCACAAATGCATTTCTGATTGAGTAGTATAAATGTTTATGTATTTAAAGTTTGGATTTTCACAAGATTTATTTAAAAATGTAAACATGCAGGTGATGGCAGGACTTGTGTCTTTCTGATGGAGAGGAAGAACAGAAATATCCAGTTAACTCTGTTCACAGTTTAGGGAAAAAAAAGATCAAAGGGCCTGACCACTGAATAGCCTAAGCAAATACGAAAATTTGACTTTGGATTTTGAGGAGGGGGTTCCACAAAACTGTTTCTGGAACTGCTTAAACATAGCCAGGTAAAGAGGTTTCCAGTTCCTTTTACCTAGAGATGCTCATTTTCAGCCTTCTCCCTGATGTTGACTGCAGTCCCAGTTGTGTCAATACAATGGTTTATGAAGCTTTTCTGTAAGCTGAATTAGTAAGAACTTGATTTGGACTAAAATGCAATCAGACTTTCCTGGGAGTGATGGAAGGAGAAAAGCCTGTTTTCTGTAGGTCCAGATCATTTCACAGGATGTGTTAAATGATTTTAAGCATCTGAAATATATAATTGGTCTTTAAAGATTACTGCGAGTGTTCGTTCTTTTTTAGTAAGTTCCTGAAGTTCCTGATGTTCTGATTTAGAAACCTGATATGTAACAGCAGAAAGAGCATTCACATAAAAACATAAAAATGCTAAATAGTCATATTTTCTGGGGGCAGGGGAGGGCTGTATTTTTATGTTTAATTTATGCTCTATTTTTCTCTTTTACTAGAGTATTTAATATCTTATTCTACTTCTGTGCCTGCTAGACTCAAGGTTTCTTTCAGACTCCCTTAGACCGCAGTGAACAAAGTAGAAGCCATGGTAAAAGAAGGGTGAGAACTACCCCTGCTTTCCCAAAGGTGAAAAAGTTCAAGCAGCTCCCTCAGGTATTCCATAATTAGGGAAATCTTACACCTATTTTTCACCAACTATTTGGAACTGAGCTGCTGCTTCAAGTGTACTCACTGGAGCAGGTAGTCAGCCTGCTGAATAGTCTCATTCATTGACCTCAATACCTGCTGTGGTTTGGACAATTGGCACAGAGTTGTTTTTAAACATAAAAGTTTAAAAACAAGTGCCAAAGGTGTGGTGGTGGTGGTGGGGGAATCCATGCTTTTACAGCCAGAACAAATAAAAGTTGTCTGAGTTCACTTTAAAAATAAGGGATTTGTTTGGTTTTTTTAAGTCTGGCATTTTAAATTTTGCTGTTTCCTTTTCATTTATTTAAATTGAAACTTAGGAAAGTTCTGTTGGTGGTTGCATATAAACTTTCTATACACTCTCTCTTATGCAAAATAAGCTTGAGTCCACGGAGCCTGGTTGTTCCTGATGATTATTAATAGGACTGTTTTTAGTTTCACTTAGCTGAGACTGGATTTTTACAAGCATTATGTTGTCATAAAGGAGAGTCATAATTACCAGCTTGTAAGAAAGTGCTAATGAAGTGGCTGCTTTTATTATTACAGAAAATGCATCAGGGCTGCAGAGTTTTATAGGTGACACTGTATTACCTGACTCAAATCCACAAGCGTCAATGTCTCCTGCATTTCATAGGAGAAAAATCACATGAATGTGAAGGATGATTTTTTTTTTTTTAAGTACTTCAACCGGTAGGCTCTCACATTCAAAGATTTGAGGATTGTAGGATAGTTATATAAAAGTGGTTCATATGCAGAGCAGGTAAATACTCCCCAAACTACTTATACAAAAAATTATCCAGATACCAGGGAAGGATAGGGACTCCCAAACTCATGACAGACAGCCTGACCAAACTGCCATCTTGTTTCCAATGGTGATCCTTTCTGACCTTGGTGTTACTGTGCTAAATGGTGGAAAAATAAAACTGAAAATTGATCTCCTGCTGGAGGTGATGTTAGATGACTTCTGCACCCATTGATGGTGAGATGTAGGCAAGGATCTCCGCAGAGCTAATGGATAAGAGCCTGATGTATTTCTGCTGCATACAGAAGTGAAAGTGGGTAACTTCGCAGGCAGAAATTAAGTGCTTTGAGATGTTGAGTGTGTTACTCTGGGATTTAGGTGTTCAGGTTCCACTGAAGCCATTAAACCTTTCCAGGCATTCACAGTAAATTGACTATACCTTTGACTTTGTAATCGTCACAGCTTAAGAATATAGCTATGGAAAGGTAATGGCTGCTTGGATTATGTGGTTAAAGTGCTGTAATATGAATGTGTTTAAGCCTTAATGGATTTACTAAAGATCAGAGAAGTTGAGAGGCAGGGAACCGAATCCACAAATGCCAGGTCCCCTGTCTGATTCATTAACAAATGAGCTATTTTCTTCTGTGTGATCTGTAACTAATAGCCAGGTTTTGTTCTTGAAACAGTTTCTCTGGCAGTAGCTTAGCTAGGGGTGTAGATAAAGTTTCTGGGACTCCTTTTGTTAAACAGCTCATGGACCATAAGCAAGGAGGAGGCTGCTCTGCTGTCAGCAGCTGCTGCCAATGACACATGCTACAGCAGAAGACTGATACTAGATTTCAAGGAACTTTTTCTGACATGATGGTATTGCCACAGGTCTGGAGTGGAAGAAGTCTTCCATCAATCTGCAATAACGCAGATAAAGAGTTAGGACTTTAAAATGTGGATGAAAGAGAGTCATATAGGATAGGAAATGGGATATGGAGGGAAGGAGTTATTTATCTGTGTCACATAGTCCAGATTGTGATGTGGAGTCTGAATTTTATGGTTATCTCATGCCACATCTTTCTTGAGGAATTCTTGTAGAACCTGTGGGTTTCTTTGGTAACAAAAGATAAAAGAGAAGGAGGGAGGACACTGCAGCTCCTGGTGGTCAGCTCATCTGTTTTCTGATCAAACTTTCATGAACTGGGGAAGACCTATGAGCAGTTCACCATACTAGGTGAGTGTAAGCTTACGTAATACACAAATTCAAGAGAAATAAATGGTGTTTGGGTACAGCTGAGTTGGAAATTAAACCGCCTTAAACGTAGGTGCCTTAACCTGGGCCTGAACCCAGCCTTTCTGGCTGTATACAGGCTGTGGGACATTAGTGCTGAAAAGCTGAAGCAATTTTACTCTACTTAGCAGTCTGGCTGCAACCTGTGTTGATCTGCTACAAAACCAGAGGGAAAGGCAGGGTAAATGCCTTGTGGTTAGCTTGCACTGTGCTCCAAGCTGTTGTGGGAATGAGGAATCTCCATCTACGACTAGTTTGAGATTGCGTACTGTGTGTTTGCATCTTAGGCATACTCTTGGGTGTACTTATTTTGCTGTATATTACACTGTTATGTCTGAGGTTTGAAACTCACTATAGTTTGAGTATGAAACCGCTATAGTTTCATTTCATTTTATTCTTACTACTGAATGGATTTAGTAGGTCTTTACAGCACTTGAAAGTGAACTTTAGAAAACCTTTGGCAAAGGAAGTCTGTTGTCCAAATTGGATCAGTTCTATGTTTCTGATTAGATTTAAAATGATATTTTTTTAAAATGTATTTTGCCTGACTGGGGAATGTATCTAATTGTTGCAACTATAGCATTGAAGCATAAGGGAGTGAGAGTTGATCAAGATCTGTAGTGAACATCTACTCCAAGTATCTTGGAGTTCTTTACTGATTCACCTCAGACAGCAATGAAGAGGAGTGTAACTTAAATGAGTGGCTGTCTTCCCTAGCACATATTCCAGACTATTCAAATGGTGCAAAGATTTGGCCACCCACAAGTTGCAGATTCCAGTTTGAGAGCTAGTATAACTACTTGTCTGCAGCAGAAAAAAAAATCATACGATGATTAGGAGGGCTTTTTAGCATGTAGAAAATAAGGGAGTATGTATGTAAACCCTGAAGGTTCCAAGACAGCTTGCCATGTTACTCTAAATTATTTTTCAGCCAGATGATGTGTAGAATCTGGGAAGCTAGGGCTAAAATGAATCCTGTTACTTGATATGGTATCTACATTTTGCTTGATACATTTTATTCGTGCTAGTTTCATCACATCATTTATCATTAAATCTGGTAATGTCAGTTCAACCTTGCCTTATTGCCATTGCATGGCTTATCCAATTAGTATCTGGTTATCTGATTCTACACTAGAAACAAGGCAAAATTCTGTCTTTATATTTGCAATCTCATTCTGCATGCTAGCTGTTTTTTTTAAAGGTACTTCACATTTTTTGGATAAGTGATAAATAGACTTCAGTATTAGATTTCGATGCAGTAGAATCAAAAAGGATCCTTATATACAGAAGATCTATTTGCAAATTCAGTAGAAGTTACAGGAATGAGATTTGAAATATTTTTTTTTATTGAAACCCTTTCATTTACCAGCTTGAAATAATTTTATATAAAGCTGAGCATCTTTAAACATTCTCCTGTTTTCAGGACTTAAACATAACACTGTTTGTCTGTTGAAATATTAGGTCACCAAGAATACACATTAGGTCATTCAGAGAGAGCTTATTGTTTCAGAAAATAGACCTCCTGTGTCTATAGACCTATGGTGGGATGTATTTACTTACCTACGTTTTACTAAGTAAAAGTAAAATTAGCATTACTGGCATATTTTCCTCCTGGTTCCTTTTTATACCTGTCTAAATCCAGATCTTTTCTGGTATGTCCTGTGTACATAAATTGTATTGGGTTTCAGAGTTGGATTCCACCTTGGGCTGTGCTGATGACCGCAGGATGTTTATGTGAACTATGCTAAGTTTCTGGCAGACTTCCCCCTCTGAGGCCTTCATGCAGTACTCTATCCTTGAGACACTCATGTCATTTAGAACAGGTTTTTTTGTTTGTTTGTGCACCCATAGTTTTCAGGTACTTTAAGGGAAAATATATTTAGGCTAGTCATGTAGGGAGTGTCAGCACTGATGGAAAACTGAGAGCTAGCAAGAGCACGAGCAGAATTTCTTTGATATGTGAAATAATCTCTGGACAACTTTAAAAAACTATTTAATAATAGTATAGGATAGTTTCAATACCTTTTCCAGTTTCTAGGGATTAAAAATGCCAAATAAGGATAAGACAAACTTTTGCATTGACAAAAGAAGATCTAGTTTGCAAACTGGGGGTAATGGACATGGGTTTGTCGTGTTCTTTCTAAAACTGCTTTGGAATACTTAAACTTGTACTGGATCATCTTTTAGAAGCAGAGAAAGACCTCACTGCAAAGATTCATATTCTCTAAGAAAACAATCTGTAGTTTCTAGAAAATTTGAGTAGAAGCTGTCACAGTGATATTACCTATGAATCTCCCAGTTAGGGCTAAACTGTTTCATGGGAAATCAGGATCTTGGTCTTTTGAGAATGAAGAGTCAAAAGCAATCAGAGGTAAAGGATCAGAATAAGTATTTTGGTTGAGAGTTGATTTCCGCAACTTCAAGAATAGAGAGCAAGTTAACATTTCAGTATTTTTAAACTGTCCTCCTCCTGAAAGATAATGCAGGCTGCACTACCATCTGGCTGTCCTAATGGAAAACTGCCTTGGTGTTCAAAGCCCTGGGAGAAGCCTCTCTCCTGAGTTGTTAACACGCTGTCCTTGGAGTCCTTCATTCCTAGCTTACCTGAAGGACCAGTATGACACCTCAGATGCATGGATGCACGTGCTTTTCTTATGTCTAATAGCTGGGGGCAGTTATTTTGAATACTTACATGCATACAACTGCAAAAAAAGTGATAGTTAACAAGACTACATTTTGTGTTCGTGTTATTTTATGGCCTACATCTAAAATATCTACTGAAATGAAACATTTTTTTGTCCTCAGTTATATTCAGGAAAGGACTGTAGGGCTGTCCAAGTCTCAACAACTTATCACCAAGGACTGATGCCATCTAGTTACATTTGAGATGACTGCACAGTGGCCTGTGAAGTAAAATATTCCTTTTTTTTGGCAGCGGGGTCTACAGTGGTTTATGCAAATGTGGACCAGGCCTCTGATGTTTTTTAAAGGATATGTATGGTCCAAATCTGTATTTAACAGAAAAAGAATTTATAAACAGTCTAAGAACCTAGTTCTGAGTTTTTGGAGTCAAGCTTATGGCCCATCAAAACTTTACCAGCTTCCTGTACCCCTAAGGCGCAGCACTTGCCTCTACTTCTGCGTTTATGCCACGTGCCTGGAAGGCACATAAGAAGCATCTCAAGTTTCTGTCTTGTGCTTGGAGGACAAAGCAGACGTGGTTATATTCTGCTGCTGCCTCTTCCAAAAGAAACACAGTCTGTTTCTTTCAGAGAGTAGTCCACTAAGCAGCTAAGTAGGTGTGAGGTCTCAGGGGCTGAACACATAGATAGGCTCTTTGGAGCACTTAGCTGCCAAACTCTAATAAGTCTTTATTGTGCAAATGCAATCTGAAATTTGTAATAATTGTATAAAATTTCATAGCAGTGGCAGAATGGATGTTTTGCGCATTACACCAATATGTGACAAATTCTAAGCCTATAGAAAGAATGAACGACTTGAAGCTGCTTTGCAGGATGGATGTACAGAACTAGTGTAGAGACTTTTTTCCTAATATTTTTATTAAAGAATGGAGAAGCAGTTTTAAACAAACTTTCTGAAAAAGCAAAAGCCTGAGGTATAAGAAACTGGAGTTGGAGTAGTGAAAATTTGGCAATGTTTTAATTGTCTGAAAACCTAATCTTGAGGAAACCTCACACTTCCCACTAGCAATGAAGCAAACTGTGTTGTAACATCAGGTAATTATTTTAATGATTAAGCTCTTTTCTCTTACGCTTTTACAATTCAGGGCACCAGTTTTTTGTTTTGAGGAAAACTACTTTCACAGTCTTTACTTTTTATTATTATTATTACTATTAAAGACATAATATTTAATAGTATTATTAAAAGCTGTTTAATCTACAAAAACTGGTGTTGAAAGTGCTGTGTATTAAGACTAAATTACTATGAATTAAAATGAAATCTTCACAAGAAAAAAAGCCAAGAATACAAATGTTTCATATGTGTCCTTTATAATTCTGTAATTTAAAGCATGATCACTTGTTATCTCTGCATTCTGTCTCCTTACTGATATTTGTCTTCCTCTGAGAACCTCTTGCCAAACAATTCCTAAGAGTAAGAAACTGGTGCTTTGGAAAAGTTTAAATTCACAAGTACACCAGCTTCAGGCTTGCCATCTCTTCTCAATGGGATTTCTTCTTCTCTTTATCTGAATCATTTATGAAGTTTGCATCTGGAGAACTTTTTAAAGATGAGTATTGCAATGTTCCTGGCTCTTTTTGAAGAACAGTGTTTTTTACTTCTGAAGTATAAAAAAACAAGGACAAAGTTGGTAAGAACTGAGGTTTTTTTAATCCTGTTTTCCCAAGGTCTGGCGTTTGTTTTCTTTAGTCTAGTACAGAATGTTTGCTCTGAATTTTAGTTATTGTCCTTCAATATGAGGACTTAGAAATGCTTTCTATATTCTCTGTGTTTTGGAGCTGATTGGACTATTAATCTTGTATCCTCATACATATATATGAACATATATATATTATATATATATATATAACCACTGTTGTTTCAATAGCAGTAGATAAAATGGTAGATAAAAGTACAGATGATTGTATATCAGTGTGCTCAGTTCATGCTGTCGTCTTTTAGTTTACTTAGACACAACCCACAGGTCCAATGCTGTCCAAAGAGGTTTGATCTTGCCGCCTGTTGTACTGTGCACTGCGAACTCATGGTGTTTATGTGCAGCAAACAATACTTCCAGGAGGTTTTGTCTCATAGGTAAGCTAAAGTGTAGATCCTCTCCCAGAGGCCTCGGGATTACTGTGTGCTACGGTCGTCTGGGAAGCCTGAGTTGTCAGACAGGATCTGTAATTCAGAAAACTGGGGATATGTTTTACCTCCCCTTCCAGTCAGCAAGGAGCCAGTGTCAGGGGACTAGGGAACAGCGGAATGGGAGTCATTCTGCTGACAGAATTTGTAGCCCCATACTCAGGAAAATAAACTCACTGTGTAGGCCTTAATCAATTTCTCTAAGCATTGAAGTTCTTAATTCTGAAAACAAAGCATTGGTTAGTCTCTACTGGAAAATATAACACTGAAAGGGATTTGAATAGGTGTGGCTATTGCGAAGAGTGCTGTTTCAGAGCAGTAAACTGATCCCTTTAAAAACTGCTGCCTTGTTAGGCACCACACATTTTGACTTAAGTTTTGTAGGTGCTTGAAGTACTCAGAAAATTACCTCCGTTTAGGCAGTGAGACATCGAAGCCCATGCCCCAGATAGCCTCGGTCCTAATTGGCAGAGGCAGTTTCATGCTCTGAATACCACTTTCATAGAGGTAACTAATGGCTGTCCTCAGATGAGGCTGGAGATGTCAGCTGCATGCCTTTCTCCAGGTGGCTGACTGAGGCATTCTAGCACTCTATATATGGACAGTTATAAATCCATCCTTAAGTGTCTCGCTCTTCTTTGTCCATTGTTTAATGGACCTTGGTACTGAATGCTCTGCAATGCCTGCATCTCTCTTTGCATCTGGCCCTTAGTGTCCACTGATGATGAATGGCATCCGCTCCTTGTAGGCAGAGCAGCCCAAAAGGACTAAATCACGGCAGTTACTGTCCATGTTTTGGTCAAACCTTCCTAAAGTGCAGTTTTAAGTATGTTCATTGATGGAGGAGGATGAGATCATACAACTGACCACACTTGTATTATAGTTCATATTTAGAACAGTTAGGCATTGGAAGATGGGAGGTTTAATTTTCTTTCTTTGGACGTGAGTGTTATGTTCTTTCCCTGTCTGACCCTTCCCTCAGCATCTGCTTATGACAGCTATTTGAGACTGGATAGTGGAATAAGCAGATGTTTTGAGTTGACCGATTTTGGTCACTTCTAAAATCTTAAAGCATGTCTCATTCCCCAGGATGTTTGCCTAATTCCCATGCTATGGATCAGACTAGATTAGAGGCAACTATTCTATACTGTTTCTGCTGAAGCTGGATCACTGCTGAAAACCATGAAAGATTCAGGGAGCCATAAAATGTTTGCATAACATCTTGTTTGTGCTGCAAACTTTAGTCTTGCCACAAAGTGTAAGACCTTATTTCAGAAGTGTTCTGTCATGCAAGGTAGTTTAAATGGCGTTTAACAAGTATATAAACTTACGTGCTGTTGTATCTATGATCCATGCTGATTCTTCACCTCTTGGTTTTGGGAGCATAGAGGGATGCATTGCAGCAGCAGAAGATTCTGATATGGAATCATAGAATTCAATGGAATCATACAACCATAGAACAGCCCAGCTTGGGAGGGACCTCGAAAGATCATCTGGTCCCACCTTTCGTGGGAAAGGAAGCCTAGATGAGATTACCTAGCACTCTGTCCAATCTCATCTTGAAAACCTCCAGTGATGGTGACATTACCATGTCCGTGGGGAGGTTGTTCCAGTGAATGATTGTTCTCACTGTAAAAAATTTCTTTCTTATGTTGATATGAATATACTTTACAGCAGCAAAGGATTTTGATGTGTTTTGCTTTGTAGTCATTGGGGTTTTTAGCAAAATATAATTAATATTAAAATAATACATTTTAAGAATACCCCCCTCTTCCCTTTCCTCTTCTCTACTGCTAATTTTTTTTGTCAGCCTGACAGTTCTTGAAAGTTGCTTTCCAAAGTTTGCGAAAGGCAAAATGGCAAACTGTAAGGAAACAACAAAGGAAACCTGTTTTGCTTTCAGGCTATCCTCTTTCCAACAGCACATCAGAATGTGTTTTCACTCCCTTTAGAGCTGCAGGGTTTCTTCTGAAGACTCTCTGGGCTGGTGGAAGTGGGTGTAAATGGAGAAGACAGCTTTTAACTAGAAATGTGAACGCTGCACATTTCATACATAAAACATGCAAGAAATAAATTTTAGAAATGAAGGCTTATCTCTGTCCTTCAGTGATTCTTTCTATGCATTTCTTTCTATCTTCCATACCTCTAGCTTTGCTGTCTGCTTCTCTTGTATTTGATGCTTCCTTGTACTATTTACTGTGTACTATCTATGCCATTCAGCATGGCATGGGTGGAAGAATTTGTTGCTGCTCCTTATATCAGCTCTTGATAATCACGCATTATCAAGCAGGAGTTCCTTGGAGTCAAGCAGCATGAGTAGGGTGAGAGTCCTTTTTTGAAAAATGAGGCCCAGACAGAGAAGGAAACACGTTTTTGAAGTTGGCTAGAATAGAGGCTTTAGATAGCAAGGAACTGCTGCATTGTACACTATATTTTTCCTGCAAATTGTCTGACCACATTGACATAGAATCACTGCTTTTAAATAGAATAATTTAACTAGCCCATAGTTTAGGTCATATTTTACATCTCTTCAAAAACACTATATCCAAAACTCAATATTTAGCATTAAACCGCTAAAGATGCTGGTCTGTCCTTTGACTCACTTTAAAATGTATTCCTATAAAAACACAACCTGAGACAAAAGCCAGCAATCCCAAAACTTAAGAAGGAATCACCTTCTATTCTAGGTGAAAAGTTTGGATTTTCTAATTTTATTACAATTTCTGTCGTGCTGTCTGCAAGCAGAATTTTCAATCTGTCTCATCTTAAATAGCATCTTTCCCATTCAGCAGAACTGAAGATCATCCGAGTTTGAGTGCTAGCCTGGATCTACTCATTAAGAATTAAGTTTTAAATTTCTCACTCATTTTGCTTGTACGCACACAAGAAAGAAAAACCTGCTTCTTGGCTCTTAGCTCTGAGAAGCTGCAGAGTGACTCAGGCTTGTGATGAAATACTTCTGCTGTGATGACAGCCCAAGAACGCCATCTGCTCGATCAGGTCAGCTTTGGAATTCAGGCCACTTTTGTTTATGTCCATGAACTTGACAGGAGCTTCTTCCAGCAGGAAACAAATACGGATATTTTTATGATATGCTGTTCGTTTCAGGTTTCTTCTTGCAGTTGCTCAGTCGCTTGTTTTCTTCAATTTTATTTAAACTTGTTGAGACTGAAGAGCTATCTGAGAAATCACTACCAGGTTTCCCAGTAATTCTCTGGAGTCTTGACATGTGTCTCCAGCTTATTCTCCCTTGAGCAAAACATAATTTTAAATATTTTCAGTGGCTAAAGCCGGACTGGGTCATGACCATAATTCATTTTGGCTATCATAACACAAGCCAAAGAAGCTTGCCCAGTAGCTTCTGTTTCTGCCCAAAGCATATCTTTAAGGACATAACATCGTAGCCTTTATTTAGCTGTGGGTTACTCTGGTTGCTTCACACACTGCTCCTGATTCTCAGGAGGAGAATTCCTACTTCACACAGCATAGGGGAGCTCCCTTTAGATGATTTGTTATCACATCTTTCAAATGTTTGGCAGGAGTTTTCTTTTTTACTTTTAAGTATGAATTCTGCATTAGAGTATTGTACAATACCATTTTAGTATGCGAGGAGAACTGATCTTTGTAAAACTATATGGCCTTGTTTTGATTTGGGAGAATCTCAGCATCGGGAGCTATCATAGATGGCTACTTCAGACACACAATCTGTCCTGTATCTCCAAACGACCTTGATTTTTCTTAGTTTAGTATTTTGAGAACACTTTCCTCTCTCTCTCAAATACTGCTTTAAAAACGTCTTTTTCTTTCTTTTGATCAGATTTTTATCCTGTCTTGTTCCTGCTTGTTTGGATATGGTATATATTCTGTCTTTTGGATACAGCACATGTGTTGCTATTAATATGTACATGTATATATCTGCATGTACTGTATATAAGTATTGGATAATAGACTTGCACAAGTAAACTTTACAAATATGCTTTTTTATAAAAGACATCTTTTGTGTATATGGAGGTGAAAAGTTATCTAGCATCACCTAATTTTCAGTATTTGTTTCCAACACCATTTTCAGCCCATATAGAAAAATTATAAATTACGTTTTTATTACAAAATATTTGTTAGTTTTGGAAAAGTGATGTAAAAAATTAATCTAGACAAAATTATGAAATTACATAGGAAGTATATAACCACTTATTTCTAATCTGTGAATTCTACTAGTTCCCGGCTTAAAATTTCAACTTTTATACGAATTGACATCCAAGAGAGATCTATCAGTGCTAGGTAAGATATAGCAAAACTTTGTAAAAATTCTATTTAATATGTTTATCTGCAAATTCAAAAGAGAGAGGAGCATTTTTTCCTTATCAAAGGAGAAACATTCCTTGAACTATTCTTGAGACTTTACCCTTAGGTGCATCAAAATCTTTGCTTTGTCAAGTATCTTCTTTTTTCTTTCCTCTTTTCCAAAACAGTTTTAAACAATGTAACCCTCTTTTGAGAATTATTAATTAATGTTTTTATATGGAGAGCTCAATTAACTCATTCATTATGCTTCAGAACAGGGTTGTTCCCAAAAGTGAAATTACGAGTAGTTTCAAAATTATTTCAGGCTCTATATGCTAAAACTCATCTTCTTTGCAAATGATGGGGAGCAGAATGACAGCCTGTACTGTTCACCAGAGCAAATGCCTAGACAGGCCCGCTGCGTCTGTAAGTAGGCTCTGTTGGATCCTGACTTTGTCCATATTGACAAAAGTCCTGCCCTTGTCAAAGGTTTTCTATTAGGGCAGTCTGCTAAATCAGTCTGAAGTGTATCTTTCAAGCAGGAAAATGAGTTTAAACAGGAAAGGCTAAGGTAGAAATAAGGCTGTGGCAGTAAATACGAGTCAACAAAGGAATGCTGTCAAGCCTGGCAGGCCCAAAGCCTACATGACCTACATGAAGCATTTCACAGTGTTTCTATTGACAGATGCATGACTGAACTTGCATCTGGCAAGTTCTGCTGAGAGACACCAAAACAGCTCCTTTTTTTTTGAGTAGAAGAGTGGATATAAAACCCTTTCTGTGACTTGCCAAATGCACACAAATAAATTTGGGACACCGATTTCTATTTGAGACTGTGGTAGCAGGTTGTACTTTTCCTCTGACTGTCATTATTAACTCTTCACAAGTGCTACATCACGTCTTCCATTGCTAATGTCTAGTTGACCCCGTTAGATTTGTGGTACTTCCATTTGAGTTATTGGAAGGTTGCCTCTTCACTAGCAGCTGCAGCTTTACAGGAGGATCCTCCTCAGCATATTTCATGCCTCTGGCCAGCTACACAAAGCAAATTCTGACTTTTGGTATTTGGGCCTCTGAGTACCTTGGACATGTCTATACAGCTGGCACCAGACTCTTTCATTTCTGCGGAAGCTGGCTAGATGTGAAGCAGGCCTCAACTGGAAGCTACATGATCATCCTAGGGTGGTGCAGCACTTGAGCACCTATACATGTATTAGTGAGGGGACATCCATGCTAATGCAGCTGCTTTCCAGGCCACCACTGTTTTGTATGCCGCCAGCCCAGGGTGTAAGCAGAATCTGGTTGCACTTGCCTGTGTAGGTATCTCGGCTGTGTCCAACAGATTATGTAGAACTGCCAGTTCTGGCCACCTAAAAAAAATTATCAAATTGCAGCAAAAAGAAATAGTTGTACCGTTACAGAATACAAGAAGAGTGGAAAAAGAATGCTGCTGGAAAGGGAAAAGAACTTTTTCTTTCACACCAAACTTTCCATCAAAATGCCAGAGCATACAAAACTGGGAATTGGCAGGAGCCTCCTCCACACAGCAGTTCTCTGTTGGACACTTAGGGGAAAGTGGCTTTGGAGCTGGATGAGTGTGGAGGCTGGAAATCCTTTTGTGTGTGCTTATGATTTTGAACAGAACAACTTTGTTCTGAACTGCAAAATATGGTGGTTGGTATGTGGCAAATGGTAAGGTTTGTAACAAATATGCATAACCGATTATGGAGTATGCTATGAAGCAGTGGATCCAGAGAGGACAGCTTTGGTGTCTGTTACACTGCATTCCTAGAACTTCACTTGGTGATTGAGCGATTTTAAAGAAAGTGAAAGATAAATACTTCCACACCCATTGGAAAAGCAGATATTTTCCTTTTAGCAGAGAACATCTGTTGTAGTTAAACTTACATATGAAATACTTTTTTCTGAGAAATCAGAGCTACTGCAGTTTTTACAAACAGTAAAGACTGAAAAGACAAGAGTCCTTATGAATTAAAGGTCCCCTTCTATATAGAAAATAAAGGCTTTCTTTGTGTCAACAGAGATTTTACCATAACCTCAATGACTCGTGTAGATTAAAAAAAAAAAACAAAACCAAACAAAACAAAAACAAAACCCAAAAAAACCCCTACAGCCTCATCCCCAAGAAGAACTCTAGAGCTGTTGTCTTTCCTCATTTTAAATAGATGTAGTTTGTGTTAGTATTCTGGAAATTTAGCTATATCAAAAGCCCTGCTTTACACACTAGACAATGTGAAGAGCTCAATATTTGTGTAAGTGACATTAGGTAGCATTAGTCTTTGTCTCCTAAAAAGGCTAGTCCAGATAATAGTATAAGAGCCACCTTCTTTAGCTCAAAAGTTGACTCATGCTTTTAGTTACTGATTCAGCTGAACAAGTTCTGCTTACAGCACACGAACAGCCCCATATAATCGCACAAACTGCTCACATGATTCAGAGAACAATTATCTTTTTGGTTAGTATGATGGTGCTTTTTTTCCCTCCATAAAGAAGGTCAAGAGTCACAGAAGACAGTTTAATTTATCTTTTAAAAATAGGTTTGATGCTCTACTGATAGAAGCAATATTTTGGCGCTGGTTTGTGGCAGGAAGAGCCTCCAAACATGGATTAGAAGAAGTAGTATCTACTATAACATCAGCCAGCGCTCTTATAAGAGGCAAATTTTGGGAGTCAAAAGTGAATTTGATGAGAATTTAAAAAAAAAAAAAAAATCCAAGCTAATCAGTCCTGAAGGCTTTTTTACTTTTTTCTAGCTCTTGTAGTTAGATAAATAGGTATAGTTATACATCAAAAAATGTGGAGGAACAGAAAACACTATAAATATGCCTTGTTTGAGGACCACCATAGCTTTGATAATTGCAACGTTGGCTACAGCTGGGTGTTTTATAGTAGCCTGACTTAATTCAGTGGAGTATGGATTTGCCCAAAGTAGGTATTGATTTAAAAAAAAAAAAAAAAAAAAAAAAGCAAATGTCCAAATTGTTTAGTGCTGCTACAACTTAATACCTAATTCAATCTACGAATTTCCAGTTCATCTATGCATAGTTTTCACCCTGTCATGGATTAGTTAAAGCTTCCAAAAGAGCCTAAGAGACATGTAGAATGTTGATTTACAGTGCTACTAATGCAATGTTAGAAATGAGCTGTTATGCCTTGAAAGAGCAGTGGAAGCAGTTATATGCAAGATGTGATTGATTTATGTGAATGGAGATACAAGTGATGTGGTTGAAGTGAGCTGTTGGAAAATGTCATTACATTCCTCAGGAACTAAATTCCCTCCGTCCCCCCCAAATGGAAGGAAATCTCAATAATGCTTTAAAATCTGAGTTTCTTTTTAAAAAGCACTTTTCACTCAAAAAATCTTTTGTTGGGAAAACTTTGTGATATGTTTCTTCCCGAAACGCTTTTTCTTCTAAATATTATTGTGAAAGGCTGGAAAGTTTGTGGCTCAGTTTCATTATTTCATATGGTCTTCATTTTCTCTTACTAAAAGAAAATTACATTTTATACGTGTGTGTGCGTGTGTATGTGTATTTATAGTGAGAGAGAGAGAAAGGAGGGCAACCTTCAACCTGGAAAAGGTGACAGAAGACTAAGACATATTTTCCCATCACTAATTTAGCCATTCCAACTTAGTTATATATGGTCAACTAGTAAATTTCTCTTTCCAAACTGGCCTTTGCTCATGAAACACAACATGTTTACTTTGGCTGCAGGAGCTTGAAGCAGACGTGGTATGAGAGGCAGACAGTGCCAAGGTAGTTGAAAAGTCTATTAAAACATTTTAAAGTGGGCAAGGAGGAACAGTGCTACTTATTTATTTGAATTCGAAGTATTAAAATATGGAACTGCTTCCTGTGTTAGTAGAGAAAGCATGTTTTTTCCTAGTTGAGAATGTACGATAGCATTGACAGATGGCTGTTGATTATTTGTAGACTTACAAGAAATCATTATATTCTATTTTAAGTAGAACTATTTGAACTTACCCTCTTCTATAGACCTATTTTGTTTACTTAGCAGTTTGTGAAAGAAGAGTAGAATTCATATTAACACCGAGGATGGAGAAAATATTTAAATTACTAACAATGGTTTGAGTTTAGCCTGGGAGGATACTGGTTTTTCTGAAGCTGGAATGCAGTTGTTTTTCTTTTGTTTGCCTGAGGACTGAAGTCCACAAATTATGGCAGGTCAACTGGTCTGCGAATAGCTTTCAATTTGTAATGCTTAATGCATAAATTGGGTTTTTTTTCCATTGCATTTTGAGTTTCAGCTTAGATTTTAAAAAATGATGTGATGAAATACAGAAATACGTGATTTCCACAAAACACCTTATAAAAAGGAACAAGGCATATGTCTGTGTCTAAAACTGAGTGACACAGTTTGCCCCTTCTATTTCTCTTTCCTTTGCACATCTTTGTCACTGTTACACACCTTCCACCTTTTGTTAGTCTTTTTTTCTTTTTGTTTTCCTAATTTTGTTCAAATTGTAATTTTTTATTGTCAGCAACATATTTTATTATGGCCTTTTTTAAAAAGCTACATTTATTTTTCTCATTTCCTATATATAATAATATTTCTATATGGTATTACATAATTACATATGTAATTATTGCATTGTCTGTTCATGTATACTTAAGGATAAAATGGAAACAAGCCATATCTCTTGTAATCCATTTGGCTACATAGACCTAAATGAAAATAGCACCTTCTTGGAATTCTTTGTTGAGCACTTTTATGTCATCGTTATGAATATGAGAAGCTTGCTACTATCTTCCATTGATTTTAATTGTCAAAGATTTATCTGTAATGGACAAGAGACATTATATTTTGATGAAAGCAGAAGGATTAACCCGTTTCCAGAACTGGAAGAGCAATGTGGTTGTGAGAGATAATAACAAATATGAAATTTTGCTTTAAGCTCGTTCATCATAACAATAAAACTTCTCTGCATGACTTTTTGAACAACCTTATGTCCAATTCCTTATTTCAGTAGGACAGAGGAACTACACAAAAGTATGTAGCCGAAAAGAATTTTTTGCTTATCGCAGCACACCCCAGCCATCCTATCAAAGCAGCTTCAGCACCCTCCAGTAGCATTCGTATATTCATATTCAACATCCAAATTATTCCTTATATTCCTTTGCATGATTCTTTATTGTTATAGTAAGAGAAATGAACAGAGAAGACCTGTTCACGCACAGGTCACCACAGGTGACAAACACGTCAGGGTTTATCTTCCTGCCTCCAGACTAGAAATTTCTCTTAAAGGAAAAAGTGTTTGTAAAGAACAAAAAGAATACATACTAGAGTGTTAAAAGTATTCTTACGTTTCTATTTAAAACTAAAAGTGTCTCTGGGTAATTCCCACAGATTTAGCATTATGGTTACCTTTAATAACTCAGCCTACAATTTCATATGTGTTTTACTACAAGAGTTTAAGTGTTCAGTGTAGCACAGAAAATGTCATCTGCATGGGACAGGAGAGGCTGTATTTAGAAAATTTACCCCTTGACTATTGGAGTACCAGATTCTTGCCCTTTTATTTCCCAGTAGTGCCTATTTTTCTGAGTAGTACTAGTTGGATTTAGATGTAAGGATGGCAAAAGGGGGCTCGCAGCTTACATTGTAGTAGTGTAATTTGTTTCACAAAAAAAAAAAAAATCTTTAGTAAGAAAAAAACAAGCCAAAGGAAGTAATATCTTCAGCATTTGTGGCATTTGCAAGTTACTTTCCATATTTTAAAAGTATTCCAGCTCTTTTTCTTTGTGATGTAATGCTGCTTCCTAATTTAATAACTTTCAAGATAATCTTTGGCCTAACAAATGATTGGAATAAACCTAAGAAAACTGTAACACGAAGAGACATTTTTGCAAAAGTTAACCTTAACATCTAAAATGCCAAGAGGAGAAGAACTTTATTCTAAATTTGACATCTATCTCTTATTTTTAAGCAATGACTTTAAATATTTTCATGTGTTACACAACATCTTTATCAAGTGCATGTTTTTATACCTCTGAAATTTTATCCTCTACATTTCTGCAAGATATGTGCTTCTTTCTTACTCAGTAACTTCCCCCCACCCCCCCCAAAGTGTCATAACCATTGGAATGGTTTATGTGTGTTTCCACGGGTAGGTACTTGGAGGTTTACATTTTTATGAGTAATATGTCCTACTGTGGTCTGTTAATTCAAAGTAATTTAGAGGCAGAAGGATAAGCCACCAGCATGTGGATAGAGTCCAAAGCACAATGCTAACTGTCATCCCTCTATTTCTGTGCTATAACTCTGGGACACGCCGTGTAACGAATTCCCTTGCATCAAAACAGCAATGTGTGAATATGTGCTTAGTAGCCTGTGGTAAATGTGAAATTATGAGAGTAATTAATTATAGTCTTTATCTTTATGGGCTAAGCCAAACTTTCACAGCTGAGCCCATCTAGTGGGCTGCTGCCACCAAAAGGTCAGCTTGGCCTCAAGTTGTGCAGGGGGAGATTTAGATTAGATGTTAGGAAAAATTTCTTCGCGGAGAGAGTGGTTGGGCATTGGAACAGACTGCCCAGGGAAGTGGTGCAATCACAGTCCCTGGAAGTGTTCAAACAACGTGTGGATGTGGTTCTTAGGGACATGGTTTAGAGGTGGACCAGGCAGTTAGGCTAACAGGTTGGACTCAATGATCTCTGAGGTCCTTTCCAGCCTTTACGATTCTATGATTCTCTGCCCTAGCGCTATCCTCTTCTCCCCCTCCTGTGCTCTCCTCATTCCTTTACACCATGTGCGGCATTTGTCAGGTTCTTCTGGGACCAGCTTTAGCTGAGAGAGCTAAAACTAATCAACCTTATTTGCTGGCTTAGTTTTCTCCTGTTTTAGAAAATTAAAGAGCATTACATAGATGTTTCATCAACATTGGATTGAAGGAGTGAGCAGAGAATGAACACGTCCATACATCACTTCGCATGTTTCATAGCCCATATTTTTAATTCGGGTCTTTCTGCTCTGGCCATGAGCACAATAGTTAGTTACTACAGTTTAGCTGAGTGGTGTGATTTTTTTATTTTTTTTTTTTAAACCTGCATCTTGTGGTGAAACAGAGCCATTTGTTCCCTTATACTGTTAAAAGTAAACGAAAGTCCTGAAAATGAGCTATGTTGCAATTTATCTTTTATAACTTTAAAAGGTTGATTATATCAATCCACTCTAGATATTTGAAATCCTTTTGGATTACTTAGCAGTTTGGGGCATCTTGAGTTAAAACGTGATGTTCTGCAGGAAATCAAACCAGTCCAGGTTCAGATCTATGATGGCCAGTAATTTCAAACTGAGTCATACTGGAAAACAAGACTGGAGGGAAGTGTATATTGGAGGAAGGGGTCCAGTGCTTGGCCATTCCCGCTTCTCTTTTCCCCTGTACATCCCTGACTACATACAGCCACCACAGCAGCATCTGACCAAATCGGGCAGCCGGTCCTCCAGTGCAGATGTGCAGGAGTCTGGGATGCAGCCATCCTCCTGCCCATGCCCACAGGTTGGTCAGAGCTAGGTTCAGGCAGCTGTAGGTGGACCGCGCTGGTGAGCTCCTCTGGATGTGGCAGTGCAGCAGCCGAGCGCCGAGGCTGGACTCCTCTTGTGTGTGGCTCGTGCCACGGCAGCGGGGTAGGACCAGCTGTGACCTTATCCTGCACTAGAGACTGCAGAAGTTGCAAACTTTGTAAATACTAAGGAGAGCTGTTTCCTAGTTAAATCACTTTTCTAAACCTATAGCGAGAACCTATTAAGTAGAGTGTAAATGAAACCAGAAAACTTCTGTTAGTACAAAAGCAACTGTACAGACTTTTATATAAAAACTTGGATGCAAAAGAAGACGTGTACTATTTCACATCATTCTGTGAACTCTGGGTTATGTGTTGAAAGAGTTCTGAAAGGCATAGGCAAAAGATTAGAATATAATAGGCATTTGGTTTGGTAAATAACAAATATAGTTGTACCTCTTGCTACTATTTGATATATTCTGCATGTTTTTTTAAGATCTATGTCTTATATAATTCAAATATAAAAGCAGACTCCCTGAAGTTAAATTAATTATTCTGAATCCCTCAACTTTTCAGTATTTTAATTATTTTTTAGTTCCTGTCTTTAAACTCATGACATTTGCTTTACTGCAAAATGGTTACCATTTTCCATGCCTCTCCTTAACAAAGATGGACTGTGCTGTTCCAAAGGAAATGGACTGAGATCACCTTACGGAAATGTTAGTCATATAATAAACATCATAAGAGAAGAGAGTAAAAATGGAGCATAAAAGTGACAGAACGAAAATTGTCAGCTATTGGCAACAGCTGAGAGAAGTAGAAGGAAGCATGTGGCAGCAGGAAAGTCTGCAAGAGGAAAAAGAGAGAGCAGTGCAAAAGGAGGTGGAGTGGAAAGCTGGAAATGAGTTCCCATTGTTCAAAAAGCATAGCACGGCAGCTTTGCATATCCCAGCAACTGGGAAGATCAACATCCGTGTATTCACTGAAACACAGACAGCATGTTTAAGTCTGTATTTAAAAATGAATGTTGGCTGTAGATGATCCTACAAAGAAACTGTCAGAATGCAATGACGTACTTTGTCAAGCGAATGTCCCTGCAGCCCAGTGTGCTGACTTAAAATAGTCCTAAGCAGATGCTTGGGGAAGAGGAGGAACAGGGTAAGCATCCTAAAAGATGAAAAGGTCAAACGTCTGTTCAATTTGGTTTTTATTTCATGTTTCTTGGGATTTCAGTCACAGTTTTTGAATACTTGCAGATGACAATACTTCTGTGCCTAGTACACCTATCATGCTGTCTCCTTTTTATTTCCTGATAAAAATTTAGTTTCTTGGTATGTCTTGATTTTGTTAGGAAAAAAAAAAAAAAAAAGATAATTTTTAGATAATAAATATTCTCTTCTCTGAACATTTTTCAGTTCTTAGATTTTGAAAATGGGGACACTTTTACTTTTTCTACCAGAAAAAAAGAAGCTAACCAGCTTAACTTCAGCAAAGTATTGTGTCTTTTCCTTCGCAGCTTTTTGAGAGGAACCTGATACTTGGGTAACAGTAGTGCTAATGTGTTAATAAGGATTTAATAGTCTTATTTCAGTTACATAGATTATACTTAGGCAATCTTGACCCAATGGGTTGTTGTTTTCCTCTGTTTCATAAAATAGGGTATGATTTTTGTGTACTCCTCATTTTGAGAACAGAGTAAGCTATCGATCACTGTATTCGTCCAGACCCCAATGTAAGAGCACCTGCCAGTTGCTGTGTATTATATTTGCACATACACTGCCATCTGCAGAGTGGCCTAACGGAGGATTATGATGTTCCTTAACGCCACCCATCTAGGTGGCTGTCCTAAAAATAACCAGATAATGCTACTCAAGGTAATGCCTCCAGCACATTGACTGCAACCACTGCCTACTGTGCTTCCTTATAAACACCAAGCTATCATCTAAAACACAGATGAGTCACGTTATGCTCATTTTGGTTCTGTCTGCTTTAGAGTTGATCACGGCATGCAGATAAATACTGAGCTAAAAGACAGCCTTAGTATGATTTAGCCAGATTCTTGTTCCTCTGTTTCATGTTCAGAAGTTGTTTTCAATAGATTTCTTTTTTATCCAAATTTTGTGCTATTTGTCTTTTCCTGTGTTTCAGAAAAAATATTTGGTGAGCATATCTTGTAATCATTTTTAGGGTTGAGTTGTCTCCCAGACACCACTACCACAGTCTGCATGACTGATTTTTCCATGAAGGACCTTAAGTGTGATTTCATAGTTATTCTTGACTGAACTCCGTTCACTGATTTCTTTCTTCAGTGTAAAGAGAAAGTTGATAGCATCACCGTTGCTGGGCCATTGTGTGTGTGTGGTACCCATGGTCACCCTGTCCAGAGACAGGAGTCACCTGTGACAGTGCTTCCTCTCTCTGGTGGGAGAGTGGAGGACCATATCGTGGCTGATGTGGGCCAGCAATGCCACCCAGACTGCAGGGGAGCAGATAAAACTGGAAGGTGTAAATATAAGGTACCCCTGCAGTATTTGCAAGTTGAATTATTTTTGCTTTCTGTAAAAATTTTCCAGGCTATGATCATTTTTTCAGTAATGTCACTTCTCATACTCCTCTAGTCAAGTCACACAAAAACTACTCTGGTGAAAGGAATGACTAGAAGGATGTTTTGTCATTCAAGAGGAATAGTATTTATAAAAGGTTGGTAAATGACCTTTCCCTGAACTGTGTAGTGAAGGAACATGACAGTGGACTTTTTCAAATGAAAGTGAAATGTTTGAGAAGAGTAATTAAACTGTTGCAAGCTATGGGGAGGGTAAGGGAGTGAGTGCTTTCAGAGTATTAAAAGTTGAAGAAAAATCACTGATAAGTCAGGGAGGAAAGCAATCATAGAATCATTGAGGTTATCTGAATTGGTTTAGTAAGCAACTTTTCTCCTCCCCCAAATAATTAACAACCAATTCCATCCTTAATATAATTTAAATTTGGCAAAGTAAGACAAAGTTATCAAAACTTTAATAAACTTGGGGCAGAATTATGAAATATGTGTATGCTTTGAACTTGACCCAGAAAATGACTTAATGCAAAAATAAATAGCTCTAATGCTGTTTCTTGGAAAGTATTAAAAATGAAAATTCAGCACTTGGAACTTCTGATGTGATTGGTAATAAATAATACACCGTTCTGTCAGGAATTGCACATGGGGCATTGATAAGTGATTTATAACTGAAAGATCAGGCTGAATGCACTGGAAAATGGTCATAATGAGGAAAAGACTGGGGAACTGCAGTCTCCCATGTGCTTGCAGAAAGTCACTGAGCTTGAAGAGAAGCTGAAAAGCAATTCGGACACTGGAGGAGCCATGAATAAGATTTTTTGCTGTCAGAGTTACTCAGACGACTTATATTCTGTTTAAGCTCAGGTTGTCCCTGGTGCAAGATTTGCTTACCAGGTTCAACAAGCCAGAGCAGAGTATTTACCTGAGCTGTAACAGTAGTTTCATTGCTTTCCATGAAGCAGCTATGTTAGTTTGATCTTGCTAATTCCTTTATGCTATAAGAGATCTGCAAATATATTGGCAGCCTTTTGAAATGTCATTGATTCGGTAATCTTAGGCTATGCCTGTATTAGTAAACTGAGCTGTGCCAGAGCCTGGGCCCAGGCCCCAGCAGGCAAATTGTTAAATTTTCCTTGTCCTCCCTGTGGCCCAAAACAGCTGCCATGCTCCCAGACAATCCTCAGGCACGCTTCAGGAGTTAGGGACTTGGCCAGCCTAGCAAATGATCCCACCAGGCATTTGGATTTTTTTTTTTTTTTTATCTTTCACTTGTGTATGACCAGACTGTGCCAGTTGTGCTCAGGGCCAGAGAGCAGCAGGCAATGGGCCTCTTCGGCTTCCTGGCCTGAGAGGTAGAGAGGGAACTACCAAAACACACCAAAATGTTTTGCAACATGTAAAAAATATGTTGACACCAAATAGGTGAATGAATACTTTAATGAAAAATGTTTTCATGTAAAAAAAGATGTCCAAAGCCAAACAATATTTGATAGAATGACATTAATTTGGTGATTCCTAAATGCAGCGCCATATAAAGTAGATTTTATCATGTCAATCCATTCCATAAATATATTAGAACACATTATTCATTTTGTCTTCAGATAATAGCTTGAAGTAAGTTGAGGTAATAGTTCGAAGTTGTAGTGCACAGCAAATAAGTCAAGTCCTGGCAGAATAGAAAGATAAATTAAAATCTTAAGTTTTAACTGATGTGTGCACTCACACACTTTGGAGATCCTTTAGGCTACCAATGGAAGATATGCTGAATCTTTAAAAATTGCATTCAGTAACTGACTATTATGGGAAAATAAAGCTCAATCAGCAACAGCTGTGTTTAGGAGAAACAGTATTGTCTGGTACATTTCTCTCTCACTCCATCTTATATTATTAAGGATATTCTCCTTTGATGTATACCACACAGTAATTTAGGCCACGATTACTAAAATGCATACTTTTCTTTCTCCAAGCTGCTTTTTTACCAACCACGAAGTCTTAAGTCTTTAATTTTAGGAAGGCTGCATGCTTTATCATAGAGGAATTTCTGGCACATCCATTTTAAAATGAAGGAAGAGCGCTCTGCTCTTTGTAACAGGCTGCTTAGGTCTTCTGCACAAACAAAAATTATGATGTTACATTTAAAAATATGTTTGGCTGCTTTACATGCAAAAATGTGTTAAAAAGTAAGTGCTTTTAAATTCTTAATGCTATTGAAAGACAATACCAACTTAGGCATAAAGGAAGGACATTTTCTTTGGGGTGCTCTCCAGCTTTCTCTGATTTTAATACTGCTCCCGTTGGTAAGGTGTGTGAGGATGAGCATGGGGGTAGGTCTCACGGTCAGTGCACAGATCTTTGCAGGTGATGACTACCTGCAGCAGACCTCCGGATCCTCCACCTCACACTTGAGGAATCCCTAAGAACATGCTGGGATGCAGGATGACCTGATTGAACAGACCTCCTTAAAGAGGTGGTGGGCCATTACAGAGCTTGTGTTATCAATATAACTGCAAATGCCTGGAATGAAAGACTATTAATTAGCTTTTCTAAAGCACAAAATTTAATATTCAGTCTTGAGCCCTGAATCAACCCAACTAAGATTAGGGACATGCCTAACTTTAGAAGTGCTGATCACTTTCTAAAAGTGTCTTCGGTGGTTTTAGTTTGTTATACAGAAGTGGAAACACAAAAAGTATTGAGCACATTGAGTGTATTGAGCAATATTGAGTAATTCCCATGTCAGGAGCTACAGGGCTAGCCTGGGGAAAGGTGGGTTTTGATACGAGCAGATTTCAGGTGCAGTGTGGAGTTGGAAGGAGTGGATCAGGAAAAGAATAATTTTGGGAGGGTATTTGGATGACACAAGCTTCAGTGGGAGAGAATTTGACAGTAAAACCTCAGGGGAGGTGCAGACTTGACATTAGGAAACACTTCTTTACCAAGAAGGTAGTCAAACACTGGAGTGGGCTTCCTAGAGAGGTGGTTGATGCCCCATGTCTGTCAGTGGTTAAGAGGCATTTGGACAATGCCCTTAATAACGTGCTTTAACTTTTGGTCAGCTCTGAAGTGATCAAGCAGTTGGACTAGATGATTGTTGTACTTCCAAATGGATTAGAAAGGAATTGGAAGTAGCGGGGGAAAACCAGGAGGTTTTGGGGGAGCATTGTGGGAAAAGGAGATGGAGTTTGGTTGGAAGTGGCAGTGGGTGGCATGGCCAGAGTTTAGGAGAGTGGAACTTCGGGAGGCGAAGCATTGGCATTCTGGGATAGGGAAGATTAGATTTGGGAGGAACTGGGACAAAAGAAGTAAAGCCAGGGGCTTTAGGGGAGAGATGGGAGGTTCTATAGCAAAATGGACCCTGAGTCAAGATCAGCTGCAGCTGCCAGAGGCCATTACCCTCTCCCAGATATATGCATGGTTTTCAAGTATCTTTGCCCTGACTTTTTGCCTTTGTAAAGCCCTATGTTTCAAATTTCAGGGACCTATTTTCTTAAAACAAATGCCAAACAGCTTGAAGATTCTGATTTTCCTTAAATTCCAAAGTTAACAAACAAACCCAGCATTTGTATTCTGTCGTTGATTCTCTGCTTCCCTACTCCTCCTATATAGAAAGGCTGTGGAGCATAATTGAGAGCTGTAGCTGTGACAGCTTTTATGCTTTCCTTTTACAGACTTGTTTTGGGGCACGTTGATTTATGTGTGACTTGGTGTGTAAGTTCTGACACCAGGCTAAGATACATCTGAGAACGTCTTACAACAAAAACTCCAGTAGAACTGGGTCAAATCCGTTTAGGTAAATACACTAGAAATATAACACTGTAAAAAAGATAATAATTTAAAATAAGGTAATACTAAAAATCTAAGTCTGCAAGATGATTAGGTGTGAAGTACTCTTGTTAATACTGAGCAAACTAAGGAGTTATTTTGAGTTACCACCATGCATTATTTAATTTCAGGTATGAAAGAATTGTGTGGGTAAAGATAAGCCCATACTTGCACTTTACAATATGAGCTGTAAGATAAGGCACAGAAGAAGTTGTGTTGGTGGCTTCCTACACCAAATTGGGCCCTCCTGTATTAATGTATAACACAGTTACTCTCTGATAAGATGATTTTTCACTTTATTGAGATGAGTACTTTGAAAGTGCTGCAGCTTAGTCTAACTGTGTCCATAGAGTGGAGCTGCAACAGTTGGCACGATGAGGGTCATCTGGAATCTGCATTGAAAGTTAGTTTTTGTCCCTTCAAAAGCCAGTGTTCAAAACTTAAACTTTAAGTAAAATAAGGCCAACACCACACTGGTTGCTGAGGAGCCTAAAGTTCAAAGTAGGATTATGGGGTAAAATTTATTCATTAAACGTTACTGGGTAGACTAAAAAATACCTGAAGCATTTCCCCCACCTTTGGCCTAAAAATAGCCAAATCAGTTTAGAGGACATCTTGGGAGGCAGTAAAAAAAAACCCCAAAAAACCTAAGAAACTTGTATGCTAGGTATCCATTCAAATCTTGTTTAAAGTAAAAAAAATTAGAGACAGTTTTCAATGCAGCCTCAGTTTTATAGCTGTGATAAGCTGTTTCTGAAAAAAAGATGGTCATTTTTGTAACCCTGTTTTTACACTTTTCCAATGTATTTAAATGATAAGAGCAGACATCAAAAGAGATGAAAGAAAATGAAGTATTTGTTTTCAATCTAATTTTTCAGCACTTCTGTGCAACTCACACTTCTTTGTTAAGCTCAAGCAGTTTTGCCTACCGCTATTGTAAGTGTTACAAGGCTGCTCTGGAATATTTTAAACAGAAGGCTTTTGAACACACAGGAGATATACATTGTTAGTCATTTGTTAAATGATCAGGCTAGTAAAAATCTAACATATGATTAATCTGGGAGACAAGTAGTATTTCTTTCAGTTAACAAGTAGGACAAAACCCCCATTCAAAATGCATCCCCTTGGAAATGTGAGTGGATTACAGCAGAAACAGTTTTTTGATTGTGTACATTGCATGAAGGAATATTAAAAAGCATTTGAAGGCACAGCTAAATCACTCTGCGATTCAAGCACTGAATTTAACATGAGTGGAATACTTAGTGCTATTTTAACATTTTGTATCGTTTCCCGAGACTTGAGTGGAATGTCTTTTTCCGACTTGCAATAGTGTTTATTACTCAATTGTTCAATGCTTGCTAGTATAATCATAAAATATAAGCAAAAATCAGCATATTTTATGAAGCATCTTGTTTTATATAATAAACATATTTTTCTTTTTAGAAAACACTATATTGGATTTTTTCTTTAAAAACACTATGGTTGGGGGAGAGTTGTAGTTGCTATGTATTTTAATCATCCATCTAGTTCCTTTTCAATGTCCAGCTACAGGAATTCGTGTTTGTCCTACCTTTTAGTTGAATGAAAGCTGTCCCTCAATAGAGGGAGTGTCTGCTTGCCAGCTGTCACCGAAAGTCCCTGCTTTCTTAACTCAGAGGTGCTCCTCTTGCAGCAGGCATGATTCACAGGAGTGCTCAGCAGGCATTTCAGAAGAGTTAGAAGGAGGCAGCCCTCTCATTCAAAAACCCTTTTTTGGTGGCTTTTGGACTTTTTAACTTATTGAAAAGCTGAGCTGAATCATATGCTGGCTACTGACTGACGGGTCTGCCTTCTGATTCAGTTCCAGGAGAGAATAATTTTTTGTTTCCCAGCAGAAAATGGCTCAGTATGAGAGGTGGAAGGGGACTGGGGATTCTCACTCGTTTAACCCCTATGTTCTTATTTATCTCTCTTAAAGAGGAGTATGAAATTTATTTGACATGTCTCTCTAATGGGATGGGCTTTTTTGGAGAGTAGAAGACAAATTCCTTTATGTTCTGTAACCAATAAAAATTAGTTCTTAGGAGAAAAAGTTACAGCATTTTCTGATGTTTGTTGCTGTATTCATATTCTTGTAGCAAAACTCAGATTTCAGAAAGGAGAGACAAGCTTCCTAGAAGATCTTACCAATGCCTTTATGTCTGTTATGTTTTTCTACTTCTGTGATTCTATGTGTCAGATAGATACAATATCTGTGAATTTTTTCCATATTAAGGAATCATAGGTAGGTCCAAAGTATTTGTGTTTCCTGGAATCCAAGAGAATAATCTCAAATCAAGATCTTTTCTTCCTTTCCATTACCACTTCTGAATCTATTAATTCAGGCTTTGGATTTGGATGATTTGAAAATTCCATCTCTTAAACACTGGTTTCATGCCTATGATAGTCCCATACCAGACTTTCAAAGATGACTATGCTGTGCTTTATTGAATCCATATTTTATCTCTTGTTTTCTTGTTTTTATCTTGTTGATATAAGTTATGTCTTATGCTGATACGTATATTCAGCATTAACAGTTCTTTGTTATCGAAGGAAGAAAACTTTGCTTTTGGAGTATATTCAATCACTGCCATAGCCCTTGGGAGAAAGAAAAAAAGATTAGAAAATTAAGTATAAATCTTGAAGATGACAGTACAGGGTGTGAATTCATCATATCCCTTGGTTGAGGCAGATTTGTCTTTTTTACAGTCACTGTTTCATTTTGACATTTCTCTGATGTGAGACTTGTAACTACATCTTAAGAGTGCTTCTTAAACACCATTAGAGTTACATTATTGTGCCATTTCCAAATGCAATATCAGAAAAGTTATATTCTTCTATTAATTTATATAGACAACTAATTGTCTTGTTCCCTGCACCTTTGTTTCAGAGATATTTCAAACCATTTTTCACGATTTAGTGCAAAATACTTTAGAATTTAGATATCAAAATCATAATTGGCTCCATGGCCTTGAATTTTATCTGCAACAATATGGGAAATACTTTTTACATCTGATCCTTTTCTGCATGTAGCCAAAATCTTGTGAGACTACTTTGTCTGCAGCTTTTGATCCTGCTACATGAAATGTATTCTTTGAGACCTCCTTATCTGCCGGGTTTATTTCTGTTTAATATGAGTCTGTCCACTCTAAGGATGAGCAAGTTTCTGAGATAATATTAACTTCCTTCAAATTGCAAGTCAGTTACGGCTCTAAACCTGAAATGAAAATCATTTGGCTGAAAATTTTAGTTTAGTGCCATAGAGAAGACTAAGTGGGAATGCCAATGTTAAGGCATTGCTGCTCTGGAGGCAGCAATCCCATTCATTACTATGGCATTTTTGACAATGACTTCAGGAGAGACAAGCTTTTCACTGAACTGCAGAACTTCTCTACGTTTAGAGGCACAAGGCTGTCACAAGGCACATCTCTTTCCAGGTGATCATTCATTTTTTGCTGTACCTTTTGTCATCCTTCACGGACTGAGGGCTTGACATGCAGAAGGGCAGAACAGAAGGGCGTAGTACAAGTGAATGGGATTTCTATTTATAAATAAGTTTAGAAGAAAGAAAAAATATGTCAAGGAAAGGGGCACACACAGTTAGTGCCTATACGTGCCACAGAATCTCTGGGGATTCTTGTAGGATGCAGATAACAAAATACCAGTATCTCATAGGAATCCGATGAATGTTCATAAATGTTTGTAAAACTCTCAGATGCCTTCGTGGGTGGTAATGCTGACAGTCATAAGAAAGCCAATATTAATAGATCTGTGTGCAAAGTATATGGAAGCCTGTAAAAAGCATATAGAAATAGGGTAGTGAGCCTGACATAGTAAGAGGAAAAAATGAAACTGTGTGGTTGTAAAGTACAAGGAATATAACATTATTTTTCTGGAACTTCAGTCTCAGCTGTTTGCTTCAGATAATGGATACATGACTTGATTTTTATGATATGGGTACACTCTGATCTTACAATGAAAGTGACATTTCCTGTTCTGTATTTATTGGGCTGGCCCTTTAACATGTATCTGAACTTCCCTAATGCATCCTTGTAAATTCACAGTTCAGGACTGCAGTATCTATAGTCCGGAGTGGTAGGTGCTGCAGGAGTGTTGAGAAGGACAGGAATTGGCAGCAGGTCAGCTATTGATCTCCATAAAATAGTTTCTCTATATGTGGGCCTGCACTCAGTCTTTGTCAGTTCTGATTTTTTTTGAGTTGAATGCACTTTTACTTGGCCTTTCACCCATCACTGCTGCGTAGTTAACATGGCTGGGGTGAGGACAGGATAAACCATCATTCCTTTGCAGGATCATTGCTTCTTCCCCTTTCCCTTCATATTTTCCTAGTCCCACTTTCCGATGTCTGTTTCTTAAAAATTTCCACCCTAGTTCTCTTCAAGATTTGTCATTTCTTGGGAGACTCTCTTGTTGCTCTCCAGAATACCAAGGTAGCTGAGAACTGAGAAGCTCATTGCTCTCAGCTGTGGCTGCTTCTCCAGTGGGGGAAGGAATTGCAGGCGAGGTCCTCTTTGTGCTACGGAGACTTGGAACAGGGTGCGTTGAGTTTCTAGGCAGGAATAACGAATTATGTAATCCTGCTGGCATGGCAGCACTACGTGAGAATAGAAAATGCATAGGAAAGATGGAATCTTTGGAGAATTTTACTGCCTAAATCCATAATGCAAATTTCAGAAGTGTGTGTTTTAGATCGTTGCTGAAATGTAAAAACAGAGCACTTTAACACCAGGAGACAGCCTGTGCCATTACATAAATTTCAAGGACCTATATTATAAAAAGTAAGAGTTTCTTATTAATATGATTTTTTTTGGAACAGGCTGCCCAGGGAAGTGGTTGAGTCTCCATCCCTGGAGGTATTTAAAAGACGGGTAGACGTGGTGCTTGAGGACATGGTTTAGTGGTGGACTTGGCAGTGCTAGGTTAATGGCTGGACTCGATGATCTTAAGGGTCTTTTCCAACCTTAACGATTCTATGATTCTATGATAAGTTTGCTTCATTAATTAGACAGGCATCATGCCTGTTTACACCATCATATGATAGATTAGCCAGACTACCACTAGAAGTTCTTTCAGAAATGAATGTTCTTGAGGTATATAGATTTGTCTTTCACCCATGCTATCAGCTGTATTTATTTTAACTTGGAGTGGTACTCTTAGGTAGTATTCACTGATGGCCTATTTCTTCATCGTTGTTTACTTTCTTTATACCATTCAGAAAGGCAACAGAAGGCATGTTGAACCCATATGGGGCACAGATGCCACATAATATGAATTATGTCACGTGGGTTTCATGAGTATCTGTCGTATTCCACTGAGCACAAGTAGGGACACTGGTGTTGATCCTGCAGAATATCAGTCTTGATTAGTAACCTCAAATACTATTAACATATAAACTGTATATTCTTTTCTGTGTACATCTGTGTGACTTTGTGTTACCTCTACTAATACTTACCCATGGATGATTCATATCCTATCAGTTACAAATGCCCTGTTCCAAGTCCGAACGTGCCAAGACAAGCCTTGCACTACAGGAGAAGCCAAGTAGATTGAGCTATATCTTCAGCCTAGCTCATATCCTTTTTGTACAGGCCGGATCCTCTAAGCAACTTCCAAACACCTCAGATTATTTACTGCAGAGTCCCACTTCCTTGCTTTTCTTTCCTCAGCTTTCTCTTCACCTAAACAGAACATAAATTTGGTGCCATTGTACCAAATCTTACTAGATTTTCACACTTAATCCATATGGTAGTTCTTCTGTTGAACGAAGTAACTCACTATTATCATTTTATTCATTCAATTTCAATTACTTTATTGGTATAAATAAAACATGAGCCAAAAATCTGCTTTTAATCCCAAAAGACTGATCATTTTTCTGTTACCAAACTTGTTATTGGAATAAGATCTGATGTTCACAATCTTAACTCAGCTTTAGGTAATTGTTTCAAGTAGATGGTACTTCCTTCAAATACTTAAATATCTTTCAGTAGACTAACTTCAATAGAGATTTGATCTTTCTTAGAAATTACATTATGTATAACTTCAAGAATATGTGTCTTCTGGATCTCCTTCTAGAAATCAAAGAAAAAAATCTCTCTATATATAAAATCGTTAAAATAATTATATCTTTGTCCTATGTTTTATTTAGTAAGTTATTTCAGACTAACTTTTATGGTTAGTCTGAAAAAATAATATTTACTACTGCTTACTTTTTTTTTCTTAAGAACAAAAATTAGTTCTTGAGCTGTTCTGCAGTAACCTTATCCCAAAGTTATCATTTATTTCTAACATCTTGGAAAGCCATGAAACAAATGCTATATTGATTTGCTAAACTTTTGAATCATGATACATATATTCTTGTGTTTGTATACTCTTTGTTTCACTGGAGAAAGAGCCTTTATTTTTACACAAAAGTTAAAACGACATCTTAATAAAGAAGAGATTCTTTAATGTTCTGTTCTGTAGGAAAGAGAAGCGGGTGTTTCTTCAACAGTGGAAAAACTTGTGGTCTCTCAAGAGCTCTGGCTGCAATTTTGTCCTCAACTTCACTTTGCTATACTTAACTGACACTTCTTTCATCTGTATGCTTGAAGACTACAATCCCGTTCATCCATCAGATATGGTTCTCCCTTCTCTGTGTTCTTATTTCCTTCACATACAGCCATCTCTCTTCAAACAAGCACCAAGCTATAAATGCATAATAAATTCTACCTTGCAAAAATATTATTGATCCTTAGACACTCCTAGATCTTCTTAAAATGATTTAGCCTGATCCCAGGCTTTAGCCTGGCCTAAGCAGCTTTTTAAGGCTTTGTGCCATATAAAAATGCAAACTAATTCTGAAAAGATAAACAGAGCTGGGGGAGGACAGTGTTGTGTTTAGGAATGAAAGAATATACAACACATATCTGCAACACATATCTGCAATGAGCAAAATCAAAGAAATGCGCTCTTAGCTTGGTGTGAGCATTACTTTTCAGCATTTTCAGTTGCAAAATGATAGAAATTACATGTAAGTTTGTTAAGAAGGATGATACTGCAAAATGTTTCCGACTGTCTGCTTTGCTTAAAAAAAGCTTCCTTCTTCAAAAGTATAGTACTAACATGAGAAACTTTTCACCCATTAAAAAATACCTGCCCGGACCTTGCCCTGCTGTTAATGAGCCAAAGTTTGTTTCATTATCACAGCTGCTGCTGCTGCTCTTGAAAAGAAAACAAAAAGAAAAGAAAAAAGTAAAAACAATATATTTAAAGCTCATTAGGAAAACCTTTGTAATGAATATTACTCTGAATGCCAGGTGACATACTACCGGTGATGAAATGGGGATGTCGTTAGAGCTCTGGAGCGGGAAGGCATGTCTGCCATCTGGCCTTCCTTCACATTATGCAAATCAGTTATCTCTGGACCTTAGTCCCATGGGCATAAAATGGCTCCTACTGTACTGTACATAGCACTTGGTTAATGAAAATATTGAGCTGGAACTTGTAAGTATGATAAGCCTTTAATAGAAGAACAGGCAAACGTACAAAAGCTGGAAGAGCAAGTTTGTCATCTCAGGAGAAGGATCTGCGCATCTCTTGATCAGGCTGCTGAGCATCTTCTAACCATGGCAACAAGTATTTCCAGCCTGAGGGTCCCAGTGCCTGTCACCAGCCAGATTTCCATAGAGTCCTTGGCATGTTTGGAAAATAAATGCATTAACATTCATAAGAAACCTAGAAATTTCAGTGAGACTTTTCATAGAAAGAAGAACAGACAGATAAGCAGGAGGAAACAAAAGCACTTGGAGCTTGAAACTGAATTTGTCAGTAGTAAAGAGATTTAAAGCTAAGGCTTCTTTCTTGTTCCCTTAATGAAGTTACCACATGATACTGAAGTATTGTAAAACTAATTAGAAAATATAGATAGACGGACAGAAAGAAGATGGTAATGGGATATATAGTTCAGTCAGTTCCTTATTTTTCTATATAGTTCTATTAAAATATGGAAACTATATTTCATTCTGAATGTGTAAGAAATATGAGGACATCAACACTTGCAATGATTTTCTGCTCTCCTAGAAAGTTTATAGCTTTGCTTCAAAAATTAACCATAAAACCTTGTTCACTTAGCGTGTTACAACTAGGCTTCAACATACACCATTAGTTCTGGCACAGTTTCACATGGGCTCTATTTTAAAATAATTTATCTATGCAAGATATACTTATTCAATAGCTAATATATCTAGTTACAAATAGAGACCCAACAGTGAAGACTGACTGTCTATACAGGTTTGTATGCCTGTTTTGGATAAGGTTGCCCCTACCATAATACCCTTATGTCTTCAACATGAAAGAATGATGATGAAGCTTCATGTAAATGAACAGAGCAAGTTCACACTAAAATCAATCATTACCTCTTCGATTATTACCGTGTTCACATGTTATATTTTTTTATTTCTATATAGCTGGCAAGATGATGTGTAATGTGGAAAGACAGTCAAGTTACTAAACATTAAACTAATGTTTATTGATCTCTGAAAGTGCATTCTTCATGCATACTAATTTTTTTTTTTAAACTTCTGCCTGCTATTCTGCCCTGCTTTGCAGTGTTTACTCTTCTTTGTCATCATATGCAGATGTCGCATTTCTATACAATTTTACCTTTAGGTCGCAATTTCACTATTATACTAGTCCTTATCCTGGCACCTTTTGAGCAATCCCGGATAACACTATTTGAGGTCTGTTTTCCTATCTTTAAATGTTTAGCTTGACTTTCTAAGAAAACACATACGGAGTCTATGTGAACACAAAAGGGTAGCTTGTGTGGGTGTCACAGGGTAAATTGGAGACCTTTGGGAAATTTCAAAGGAGTTTTACAAGTTCAAATGTAATTAAATTCCTGAAAAGCTTCATTAGAATTGGTAAGCAGATGAAAAAAAGAGATCTGGTTTACTACCTTTTATGTAAGCTCATTTGCTAACAAGCTGTAAGAAGTCCACGTGGGGGAGATACCATATGAGCTTCAGCTAAAATTCAGACTCAGCCTATGCAACAGAAACCCATAGGGTCATCAGATGCCCTCTTTCGGATTATGCAAGCAAAATTCTACCATATGTATGGAGCAGGGTGGGGATAACCATGTAAAGGATATGCAGCCACAATGGTCTGAGTATGGAGAAAGCTTTCTTGCACGAGAGCAATACTTCAGACTGTAGTTAGAGCTAATAGGCCATGTACCTACAGCTGCCGTATAACTCTGACTACATAGTATTAGTGCATCTCAGCACCGTGCAAGCAAGCTCCCTGATAAAGACAGAAATTAACAATTTATTTTTTTTATGACCAGATGGAAATAGTTTGTAGAACAGTACAGCTAAAATAATTAAAGATGTACATATGCCTGTGAATAATGTAATTGATATTCCTGACTTTGTTGGACTTTTTTTTGTTTGTTAAGACACAGCAGACAAAAATCAAGACATCTCTTGATTTTACCTGTATTTTTGATTTTGCAGAAGGCTTACTGTGTGATTTTGGATAAGCCACTTCGCATTTTTCCATTTCCCTTATAAAATCAATATAGCGTATGTTTGTTTCAAAGGATTTTTCAAAGGTGCATGAAGGAAAAGTGTAACATATTCTTTATATCTTTTTAATTAACTACCTCCTTTTTCTTGGGTGAGGTAATGTAATGTAAGGTTGGGAATTGAAGACTAGCAATTTTCTTTTTTATCATATGTTTATTTTACAGTTCCACTATTTTTGTCATTAAGTGCATGTGCTACCTAAGATCTATACTACAAGAAGATGCATTTATAAGAGAAATGTAAATTCAGTCCATAGCTATTTGGTACTGCTACAATTGTGACTGGCATATGGCAAAATAACAAAGTGATACTTGCAGTCCTAGGGGAAGAAATAAAATCTGATTATTCACAGTTGTCGACTCCTTACTTACACTGAGCTGATTTAAACTGGACATGCTACAAAATCATCTGGTGGCTATGTCGTAGACTTTGTAAATTTAATTTTTTGATTAAACTCTTCAAGCTCTCTTTCTTAGATAAGGACATAAGAAATTATGTAGATTTATCTCATAATCAATTTTAAAACTTCTATTTCATATGAAATTGCAAAAAGATAGTTACTGAAACAAATTCAAGTTATAACATTTATTTTAATTATGCTATGTATTCTTTCACTAATGATTTCATTTGTTTAATAATGTGTACACATAAAAAAAAAAACCATGCCAAAAAGCTCTTTAATAAAAAGTTTATGTGCTTAATCTGTCCAAATGAAAAAACAATTGTAAAGAAATAGTGCATTTGAACATATTTCAAGGGAAGGCTCATCTGTATTGTTCAAATCACTCTTTCTTTGTTTCTTTCTAAAAAAAAAGGCAAAAACAAAAAACAAACAAACAAATGTTTTATATGATTAGGTTAACATGCCCCCATAAAGAAAAACATTAGCTTTGGATTCAGACATTTGGTTCTGTTACTGTCATCAGAATTGACAAATCTGTTATTTCCCTCTGAAAACCTGTATAAATATACTAAGGTACACTGGAAAAAATATTTTAAGAGCTTGGGAGATGGCTTTTTGGTTTTTTAAAGTTTAAAATAAAGATTTTCCAGGGCATTTCAGCCCATTTCCAAATTACAGTTAGGAATTTAGCTTGTTGAATTCTCTTTCAAGTGAATACAAAACTAGTAAGATCCTCGTGGCACACCAAGTACAGCCTCTTTTCAGGCCCTGCATCATATAATCTATTTCATAAAACTGTCCAGCTCACTTTTAAAACTTTTCAGGTTTCTAGCCTTCAGTGGCTCTTCTGGAAGGCAGTCCCACAGCCTCACTATTCTGATGGTTAAGAAACTTTCCAGCCTACATCTGTTCATGGCAAGTTTATAGCCTGTTGCTCTTGTGCTTTTTTAAGATTAAATTGTCCTTTCTCCCTTGTGGGGGGGAGTCTAATGATATGATGTATTTAACTATTCACACAATTCTTGCTCTTGCAGTGTTTTTTTGCAAGACTCTCTGTGTTTTGAAAGACTCTTGCAGAATATGGACAGACATATTTATTCAGAGATCTCATTAGTGTTTTTTACACTTGTATTAATTCTTTGCCATTTCAATTGAATTTACTTTGTATAGTATGTCTGAAGAAGTTATTTGTGCTTTACAGAGTCCTTCCTGGGTCATACAAAAAAATGCATGTTTTCCTCCTGTCTGATTTGTGGCTGATGAGCTACTATAATGAAAATTTGTAATAGTCCTTGGGGAGATTTTTCTCATCAAATTTAGCAGTTTAAAAGTTAGGCACCTAAGTAAGTCTTCCAAACGTCCTTTATGAATGACTATAGAAAGAGGGAAGAATCTCCAAAGAATCTCCATTCACCCATTTGAACATGTGTCTAAACCAGATAACATAAAATACCAGCAGACTTGTTCACATCTTTCTAGTGATTGTACAAGGACACTCAACAGCTGTAAAGATACAAAGTGTTTAGATGGATTGGATGAGATGAATCCCATCGTAACTGCAGGACGCTGTACTTTGTACATTTCATCCCACATTTACTATTCCAGTCTATTTTTCCCTTCGTGTGGTGTTCTTCCCCCTTCACGCTGGCAGTGCTACTCATTTTTTTTCAGACTTCTTGCATTCCTTCCTATTTTAGGGTGAAATCACAAAGTAAAATAGTAAACAAAATGAATGCCAAGACTAATCCAGGAGGAGCACTACTGGAGTAATCTGTTTTCAGCCCAGAGGTTCCCCTTTCAGCATAGTTCATCGGCATTTCTTCTGCAAGAGTCACTTCAGTTAGCACCTTCATAGTCTTTTTCTAATCCTCCTTTTTTCCATTTTACCTAGTAATCTCCATTGTGACGCCTTACCCAACAGTTCTGCTGAAGTTCAGATAAAATCTAATCTCTCTGTGCAGTTCTTTTGTCTGGGAAATCAGGTATCCTATCAAAGGAAAAAATCAGGCTAGTCTGACATGACCTACCTTTACTAAAGCCATGTTACATTTTATTCTATTGTCCATTTACCTTCAAGCCATTAATTATTCTTTCCTTCAAATTTTATCCTAAGATTAACATAGAGCCTGAGGTGTGACAGGATAAAGAGTTTTGAGTCACTTTTTATTCTCTGGTGTTGGCACAAATCCTGGTGTGATTTGAGCGTGTTTTGTAGCACTACCTAAGTAACATCTTCATTAAAAATCCTTTCTGTTGGATCTGGTATTATATGGCCATTTTTCAGAGTTCTGAGATGAAAGTGGGCTTGTGAGTAGACTCAAATGCATTAAACTGTTTGAGGTTTGCTTGTGCCTTGGTTATGATTATGGGCGTATACTTATCTCACCACATTGTCTTCACTGAAGACTTCCATTTAATTTGGGAATCACATGTTGATTTCTACTATGGTATTTCTACTTCTTCTCTAGAACTACCTTTTTTTTTTTTTTCGCACTAGATAAAGGAGTTGTTCGCATTTCCTTGAGCATCTGTTTTTCAAGGAGTAATTAATTTTGCCATTTTGACAGTTCTTTCTTTTCCCAGTCATTTTAGGGTCTCTGCTTCTTCAAATATCTTTATTTGTCCATTTGGATCTGGAGACATTATATAAAAGGATTTCCCTTTCCTTGAGATACAAGTTCCAATTAATATGTGAATATTTGATATAAAGAAACTCAGGTGCCCTTCATCAATGTGTTGGTCTTCTTAGCAACTTTTGTCTGAGAGGACTAATATTTTCAAATACATCTCAAGGGAGCTCTTGAAAAGGTGCTTTACAGTATGTCCTTTCTACTGAGTAGTTAATTTTACAGGTAAAATAAATAGTTACGCATGTTTAATAGTAAAATTAAGCTTATATTACTTGCACACTTTTAAGAGAGTTTCTGGTTAATCAAAGCTTGTTTTCAGTGACTGTATCATTGCTTAAGCAGAAAGAAAAAGGCTTTGATATTGGTGACCAAACAACTTTTACAAAACCCTTTGACTAATATATAAACACACTATTTTAAGTCATTAAAAGGTAGTAGACTAAAAGACGTTTTGCAAAGGAAATGTAAGAAAATAACGCAGTGGCATTACATCGCTCAGTAACAATTACAGAATTATTGTGCTATAAGTTTGCCAGAAGGATGTGGAAAGGAAAAAAGACCAAATGCCTGTAGACACGTGCCCCACGCAGTGGATGTGGCTCTCCCATGACAGTATGGGGCCTTTTGCTGTCTAGATTTAGAAATGCTTTGAGAGGCCAACATGTTGAGCTGTTTGCTTTACAAGAAAGGAGAAATACAATTGATTAATGCCATTTTGGACTGCAGCTGCTTTGTTTGCTCCTTCATTTGTGTCTTTGAACGAATTGGACCATGATCCTAGCAACCTAGTTCAATAAACAAGGGAGTACAGTTACGAAGAATATCACAACTGGGTATTTTCTTATGAAATCAAAACACCTCACCATCAATGACACTTGGCTGCGTATTTTTTTCTTCTGTACTAAGTGGAGAGAAAGAGGATTATTTAGCTAGTTTGTTCAAATGTTTAGTCAATGAGGTTTTGGAAAGTTGCTAATGAAGTACAGAGGCCAATATTCTCTTTTGCAAATCTGAAAGGAGGTTGTTATGTGCCCCACTGGGAATACTCTGTGCTATTGGAGAACAAGTCTTACGAGGAGCGGCTGAGGGAGCTGGGGTTGTTTAGCCTGGAGAAGAGGAGGCTGAGGGGAGACCTTCTTGCTCTCTACAACTGCCTGAAAGGAGGTTGTAGCGAGGTGGAGGTCGGTCTCTTCTCCCCAGTAACAAGCGATAGGACAAGAGGAAACGGCCTCAAGCTGCACCAGGGGAGGTTTAGGTTGGATATTAGGAAAAACTTCTTCACCGAAAGGGTAGTCAGGCACTGGCACAGGCTGCCCAGGGAAGTGGTTGAGTCTCCATCCTTGGAGGTATTTAAAAGAAGGGTAGACATGTGGTGCTTGAGGACATGGTTTAGTGGTGGGCTTGGCAGTGCTGGGTTAATGGTTGGACTCGATGATCTTAAGGGTCTTTTCCAACCTTAACAATTCCATGATTCTGTTTGCTGTATGCAAAAGGCTTTGCATGACAATCAGAGGTCACTGGGAGAACCTTTTTCAAAAACATCCATATGACCAGTTTCTTAATCCAGGTTATGGAATGAAGCAGAAACACCTGTTATTACCCACTGTAGTGAAACACATGTTGTTACCCACTGTAGTATCCTGACATTTAGGATCAGGATCAGCTAGTTACCCTGGGTTTTTTTTCATTCAGCTTAGCCTAATCTAAAATGAGATAATCAATTGCAGAATTTGCAGTAAAGAGCATAGTTGCAAAGTTTTATGAGAAAAGTGAATGCAAGTAAAAGGAGTAAACCCACATAACTTTGCTTAGTGTAAGTATTAGTTTAAAGGTTTCTTTTGTTTCCATGCCCTCTGACACTGGCTGTACTCAAGCTAAGACATCTCATTTTCCCCAAATTATGGATATTTGCAGAGGACAGTCAAGATTTGAAGCATGTCCTTTTTATCTGCATAGTCAACATTCATCTTTCATGAAAGAGAGGAGGATGAGAATGGAAAAGGAGATAATTCATATTCAGACAGTCTTACGTCTCTAGTCATTTTGTATTCATTAATCCAATTCATTCTTGCCTAACCGTTGTTTGCCATCTCCTGTTTTAGAGATATTCATGTTTAATTGACCCAGCTGAACAAATCTCATCTTTCCAGCCAGACTGGGTTCCATGTGACTGAACATTGGACATTGACAATTAGGCATCTGTTGTCTAGATTCCTTTTTTAAGCAAAGGAAAGAAACGGGCATTTGTAGCGTATGACTCACATGATCTATTTTAGACATCTATGTACACTGGGATGGGAGGAGAAGCATGTTAGAGACACCCGTTTGTCTCCACAGACTATAAAAGAAGCCTTGCCATCCTGCACAGATTTAAGGATTGTCAACCTTAGGTGGGGTGATTCCCATACTTAACGACTGTTCTTGTACTAGGCTAGGTTTTTACCAAAGCAGTGATTCATGAAGTCCTCTCCTCTTCTTGCAGAACTGGGAAATTTCCATGTCCCAGAGAGACACTTCTCATTTTCCTTCTTTGCTCACCCCACAATTACAGTGTAGCTGTACATCACGTAGCTGGGACTGTATGTGCATCTCAGGGGAGAGCTCTTGTTTAGGATCAGTCCCAGAAATGACCCATCAGCGCTGGCATTAACTTCTTTGGGAACTTCTGACTCTTCTTCATGACACTGTGATGAAGGCAATGAAAATCTGCCTTGGAAGGCCAGGGGGGAGACAGGAGTTCCTAGTGCTGCTCTTCTCCGAGATCTTATATAGTTTCAGGACTTTGCCAGCATTCTGCTTGCACCTGCAAAAGTTCCTGCAGCAAAGGGAAACAGATTAGGGTAATCGATATGGAAACTCAAACAAAGCAACGCTTTCACAGAAACAGTGTTTGCAGTAAGTAGAAATCATTGTAGATGTTCTAAAACTGGTGTAATTTTCCTTTTCCTGGGACTCGGGAAAAAAAAAAAAAAGAGAGTTTACCGTCTTAGGAAGAAGGGGCAGGCAACTCAGGAAGACTACAAGGTTATCATTAGGTTATGCAGAGAGAAAATTAGAAAGGCAAAAGCCCAGCTAGAACTTAAACTGGCCACTGCAGTTAACAAAAAATGGTTTTACAAATATATCAGCAACAAAAGGAGGGCCAAGGAGAATCTCCATCCTTTATTGGATGCAGAGGGAAACATCGCCACTAAGGATGAGGAGAAGGCTGAGGTACTTAATGCCTTCTTTGCCTCACTCTTAAATAGTCAGACTAGTTATCCTCCAGGTATTCAGCCCCCTGAGCTGGGAGGCGGAGATGGGAAGCAGAATAAAGCCCCAATAATCCAAGAGGTAACAGTCAGCAACCTGCTACTCCACCTAGATGCCCACAAGTCTATAGGGCCAGATAGGATCCACCCGAGGATACTGAGGGAGCTGGTGGAGGAGCTGGCCAAGCCACTTTCCATCATTTACCAGCAGTCCTGCTTAACTGAGGAGGTCCCAGCTGACTGGAAGTTAGCTAATGTGACACCCATCTACAAGAAGGGTCAGAAGGAGGATCCAGGGAACTACAGGCCTGTCAGCCTGACCTCGATGCCAGGGAAGGTCATGGAGCAGATCATCCTGAGTGCCATCATGCGGCACGTGCGGGACAATCAGGGGATCAGGCCCAGCCAGCATGGGTTCATGAAGGGCAGGTCCTGCTTGACTAACCTGATCTCCTGCTATGACACGGTGACCCGCTTAGTGGATGAGGGGAAGGCTGTGGATGGTGTCTACCTGGACTTTAGTAAGGCCTTTGACACTGTCTCCCACAGCATTCTCCTGGAGAAGCTGGCTGCTCACGGCTTGGATAAGTGCACGCTGCGCTGGCTTAAAAACTGGCTGGACGGCCGAGCCCAGAGAGTGGTGGTGAATGGAGTCAAATCCAGTTGGTGGCCGGTCACGAGTGGTGTTCCCCAGGGCTCAGTACTGGGGCCGGTCCTGTTCAATATCTTCATTGATGATCTGGTTGAGGGGATTGAGTGCACCCTCAGTAAGTTTGCAGACGACACCAAGTTGGGTGGAAGTGTCGATCTGCCTGAAGGCAGGAAGGCCCTGCAGAGGAATCTGGACAGGCTGGATCGATGGGCTGAGGCCAACTGTATGAGATGCAACAAGGCTCAGTGCCGGGTCCTGCACTTAGGTCACAACAACCCCAGGCACCGCTACAGGCTTGGGGAGGAGTGGCTGGAGAGTTGCTTGGCAGAAAAGGACCTGGGGGTGCTGCTTGACAGCCGGCTGAACGTGAGCCAGCAGTGTGCCCAGGTGGCCAAGAAGGCCAATGGCATCCTGGCTTGTATCAGGACTAGTGTGGCCAGCAGGACCAGGGAGGTGATCGTGCCCCTGTATTCGGCACTGGTGAGGCCACACCTTGAGTACTGTGTTCAGTGTTCACCTCACTACAAGAAGGACATTGAGGTGCTGGAGTGTGTCCAGAGAAGGGCAACGAAGCTGGTGAAGGGTCTGGAGAACAAGTCTTATGAGGAGCGGCTGAGGGAGCTGGGGTTGTTTAGTTTGGAGAAGAGGAGGCTGAGGGGAGACCTTCTTGCTCTCTACAGCTACCTGAAAGGAGGCTGTAGTGAGGTGGGGCTCAGTCTCTTCTCCCAAGTAACAAGTGACAGGACAAGACGAAATGGCCTCAAGTTGCTCCAGGGGAGGTTTAGATTAGATATTAGGAAAAATGTCTTCACGGAGAGAGTGGTTGGGCATTGGAACAGACTGCCCAGGGAAGTGGTGCAATCACAGTCCCTGGAAGTGTTCAAAACACGTGTGGATGTGGTGCTTAGGGACATGGTTTAGAGGTGGACCTGGCAGTTAGGTTAACAGTTGGACTTGATGATCTCAGAGGTCTTTTCCAACCTCAGTGATTCTATGATTCTAATTGTGGACAGGTGTAAAAAGGCGCATTTAGAAACATCCTTAGTGTCCGAGTATGAGCATCTTCAAACACTTTCTTTAGAGTTGAACCTGAATGCGTGTGCTCTTAGGTTCAATGATGAACTGAAGCTGGCTTAAGGCTCCTAATGCCTGATCCAGAACACCACAGGACATAAAGCACTGGTGTAGGATATAATCACTTTGCTGATAAGATTTCTCTCCAGAAATATCATCGGTTTAACTTTGTCCCAGCAGGCTTTCTTTGAGGTCTCCACCACTCAAACTTGATAAAGGATTGGGTATTTGATCTGCATTTAGCGTAAAACCAGGATGAAGTCATAATGTCAGCATAAAGAGCTTATTATAGTGTCCTTTGGGAAATGTGAAAGTGACGTGAATATGTCCACACCTGACCTGGTGCAAAACTAGGTGATCTGCTAGAGCATAGATAAATATATAAATGTCTGTGAAGCTTAGGTTTTATCCTGGTACACTTCTGTGAACTTATCTGCCTATTCTAAGGAGAATAAAGAGAGAGTGATGAAAGAAAAGAGAAACCACCTGGTGAGAGTATTAAGATGACAAAGGTGCTTGTATTGCAACTGCACTAGTGTTCTCTTCCCTAAGGAAAAGGGACTATTGTTCTAGTTCTTGGGAGGAATGACAACAAGGGGACATTCTCATTGCAATTCAAAAAACACATTTTAATAAGACAGCGCTGTTGGTGCTTGATTTATTCATATTCAGTTCTAGATTTCCTAGTAGAAAAAAAGACAAAAAGAATAAAGAAGAAGTAGAAACACTGAGCCTTTAGTACCCCTTTGTGGTTCAAACAGTATTCCAAAGATTTTCTGGTGTAGATTTCATTAATTAAGAAAACAGTAATCAATATCCTAGCTGTTCCTGTACATTACAAAGCACACTAGGGCTTTGGTTTTGAAAGCTAAAATATAGCAAGCTGTTAATGGAATTTTATATTTGTGCTCGCAAGAGACTTAAATGAAATCTTGAGGGTAACCACAATCCCTGGTGAGAATCCTATTTCCTATTAAAACTGACCTGGACAGGACTTGCTTTCATGCCACATTTAAATTGTCCAGAGAAAAGAATCTCTTTGGGAGACATCACAGATTCTTTCCTCCCTGTCTCTGACCAGCCTAGCAGAGCCACTGCGTCTTAGTCATTAGCAGGAGAGAGAAGGAAACCAATACTTCCCAGTTCTGGAAAAGAAAACCATTCAAGAAAAAAATACTTACTAGATCCCACAAACTAATAACGCAAGTTCTGTTTGATCACCAACAACTTACTCCTGACCTCATGAACTGGAAAATATTTTCTGTTCTCCTTGGGTAAGTCTTGTCGGTGAATTGTTTCAGGATTTCTTGGGATGGATGAAGTAACTTAAAAGGTGACTTGTTTAGGTTTTTAAAATATTTTTTATTTATTTATTCAGTACACTTCAGTTTGCTAAATATTTAGCCTGAGCAGAAGCAATTAGCTACCAGTAAAACATTAGAAGTGAGCTTTCTGTGATGTTCCCTCTAGAGAGGTAGCACCTGTGTTAAACTCTTGTTCTAAATCACCACCTTTACCTGCCTCAGTCTCTGCATTAATAAATTAGGAAAACTGGTTTGGAAGTTAGACAATATAAACAACTCCCTTCCTAAAAAAAAATGAATATGTTATTTGCATACATTTTTATATCAAATAGATACCTTAAGGTGCATTTATTTTTGCATTTACATAGTTTGAAGTTATTGAAACTGCTTTATAAGTCCAAAGCAGAGATTTGCTAAATATGAAAGGAAAAGGAAACAGAAGTTATGTGTGCAGTTTAAGTAAGCTGAAAACAAATTTTAAATCATTTTCCATTAAAAGCAGATAAGTGTCTGCTAAATATTGATACTGGTGGTAACTGATTTTCTGACAAAAGTAAAAACAAAAAATTATACACAATCATGTGCTATTTTTGGAGAATTACAAGTGTCAAAGAAATCTGTCAGGAAGCCAGATAACTACTTTAACACAGAATTATCACTCTGGTAACTTACATCAATCTTAGAAGGTGACTTGAAGTGTCTCGCTGGTAAATGTGAAAACAGTGTGAAATACGTCCAGTTACTGGGGATATGGCATGCATCCACCTTCCAGCATGAAAGCCAATATGTGGCATTAATGTGTATTTCAGAGGCAAACTAACTTCCAAATGGCTGGAGGATACTGGCCAGCTGCCTGCACGGAGAGCAAGGGAAACCAAAACCCGGGGGGAAAACGCCACTGCTGAAATCCTTTAAGTCTCCTGTGCCTTTGCACCAACTATTTGCCTTATAGAGCCCTGAGCAAAACCAAACAGGAAAGATCTTAGACCTGTTGCGCTGCCAAATACTTCGTGGTCTCTGGGAGCTTGAGAGTTGAACTACGAGACCTGTGTGGTATGTGAGAGGGCTGGAAGGATTGTTTCAAGTAGGGAGGCAGTGACGGCACTGCTGGATCTCAGTAGCCTGTGTAGGTGCCAGACGGCCTCTTCCTTGGAGTTTAAAAAGGGCAAGTGAAGTGATCCAACAGCTACTAAGTTTATCCAGTAAGGTCAGGTGAAGTACAAACTGCCTAATTACAGTGACCTCTCTACTTACCAGAAGGAGGGAAAAATGCTCTGTGGAGTTTATGAAATCAGAGTTGTATTTCTTTCATTCAAATATACCTTCCAGTCTTTAGAAGCTCACTGTTCTTCCATAGACTTGGTATACCATTTTTGTGATGGAGTTGTACTTTTTGCAAACTATAGTCACAATATAATTTCTCTGAGAAAAGGATGCATTAGAAAAAGCTGTGTTGCGAGGCTGTCCCACCCAGAGGTGGCCATCGTGGTATGAATGGCCTTTCTCTGGATGAGGGGTGCTAACAGCACTGGCCTGGAGCCCTCTCACCGCAAGCTGCTGCTGTATCAGATCCATGAGCAAACGTCAGAGCTCCAGTTGGACAAGGTAAATATCAATGATGCAAAGAAAAAGAGAACTCAAGTGTCTTCTTATAGAAACTTTAAACTCACATAACTGCACTGAATCCCTGGGAACGCGTGAGCTTGGTACTTTAGATGAAAAGGTACGTCCAGAATGAAGGGCTGCCGTGCCATTTGTAGGAGCTGAAACATTGCAGTCACTGGGCAACAAGAACTATATATTCTTTTTACATGCTGTGTAGTAAAACTCAGCACTTCAAACTACTTATGAAGGCAACTCTGTAAGAAAAAGTTCAACACAGTGTTTCACAGCATAATATTACCTCAACAACAGGCCTTCAAGTCACAAAATAATAGGAAGGAGACAGAAGGATGTAGTTTGTGGAGTCCAAGAAGCCATGACCTGTATTCACTTCAGGTTCCTTAAAATCTCATTTCAGGACCTCCCTAATTTCTGAACAGCCATGTGGGCAGTGTAGTGGTGATGTAGCCCAAGCAGATAAATGATGCAGCTATGAGGCGTGCATGTATGATTTTGGAGAAGAGATTGTAAATCACGTCATGCGCACCCATGGTGAGCTTCTGAAGATCTGCAGCACAGAGGGCAGGCTTGGCAGAGTGTGACCGTTTCCACCTATGTGTCTGTCTCCTTTACTGCACCAGTCACGAGGCTGTGCTTGCACCCCAGCACCCGTCACGTTGCCAGATACTGTGACAGTTTTTCTTTTTTCAGCCTGTACTTTGGAAGCAGGAAAATACTTTGCATCTAGGCATTAGAAATTCTCCTAATGCTGCCTAAAGGTGGCTAGGGGCAATAAGGCCCTCCTGATACTTTTTTGACAGACTTTTAACTGACTTAAGTACAGCTACAGGGCATGTTGCAAATGACTGTCTTTTAACTATTCTTCTTGCTTGCTCCTTGCACCCAAATCTTTGCTTCTTGCCATAAAAACGGTGCTCAAATCCCTGGGATGATTAGTGCCTTTCTCCTATGTGATCATAAAGTGTTTGGAGTGAAGGTAATATGAGCTGTTTTGCTACTACAATACCAATTAGATCAGCTCCAAAATAAAATGTCGTGAGTTCTACTTTCTGCTGCTGTTGCTGCTCCCTGACCAGAAACCCTACTCACCCAAGAAGTAGCTCTTTTCCCCTTCTCCCTCCCCTTCCCAAGCTTGGCCCTATGACTTCCTCCGGTCCTCCTCCCTCTTTTCTGAAACTCATTGTTCTTAGATTGAAAGCAGATTCCAAAAACACCATGAACTGTTTTCTTCTGTCTGAAACAGCCCTTCTTGTGCATACTGTATCTATGGAGTGACTTGCTAACAGTTTGGATCAGGCACCATTCGCCAGAGCGAGCAGGAAGGCGTATGATGATGTGCATGTCGATCCCTCGGTCCCGCCGGAGTGTAAAAAGCACTAGAGTAAATTTTCATCAGATATTTTTGGTTCGCTTAAAAATGTGAAATCAGATAAAAGTTTTACTTCTAATTTGGCAAAACTCAGATGGATAGTCTTTCTTTAAGAATTTGGACATAACCATGGTCAACAGTGGAAGGATAAGTTTAACAAAACTACCTTGTTTTCCCTTAGAGTCACTGAGCTACTAATTCCATAATGGTTAGTTTTGACACTTAGCCACTAAAAACATTGCTTATATTAAGTTTTATGTGTTGACCATCAAGCATTAGAATTATTTTCAACTTTCTTTCTAATTCTAATTATTGGGTCAGGCCAACAGCTAGACCTAAAGCTTCATAATATGAAGCTTCATAGTGTGAGAGTATGTATATACTTCATATACTTCATAGTATGAGAGCTTCATGATGTGAAGCTTCATAATATGAGAATTTTAACAAATTTGTGATCATCAAAGATGTCCCAGTCTGCTGCGCTTTGTGAAACATTTGGGTTTTTGTAATATATTATTTAGCTTCTGATTCATACAATTTCAGTACCCCACGTTATTAGATACCATTTGATTGCTTGAAAGTATGTATTACTTCAAGCCTGGTTTTAGGTGAGAATTTACCATATATTGGACTTGATATGTATTGATGATTGAGCATCCTTAAAAATACTCACATTTGTTCTTCTAAAAAGACAATTTTGGCCCTTATCCTTTAAATGTGTAAGTTTGGATAGATAGTTACAGTTGATTAGTTGATGCTGCTCTGGTGAAACTCTTCCAGTTGCAGGGCTATGTCTTTGGGGGTCTCTGCTCTGGTTTTTTAGATTATAACATCTGCAAAGTAGAAGGTTTGGGGGAGCATTTCAGGAGTTCTACTGTTTTTATTTTCTCCAGGAAAATGGAGACCTCAAAGTAGAAATTATAATGTATGACATTTTTAATTAATTGACTGCAGATGAATTGATGGAAAGGAGTAGACTATTTCTTCAGTATAAAAACAGCAGCAACAAAAAACATAATGTATTCTTAAGCCTTCAGCCTCCCAGAGGCCTCTCTCTCTGAGGCCTCTCAGCCTTAATTAATGCAGATGAGATTTAGGTACAAAAAAACTTGGTGTGTTTTACGTGAGAAACCTGATTTGTTTAAGTAGAATGATTCTACTCTCAAACAGCAAATTAAACGCGCTTAAGCTATAAAGAAAAGAAATGTCTTTGATAATAATCATGAATGCATTATACTCAAAACCCTTGCGAGAACAGTACTTGATGGAGGCAGCGTTTCAATATTATCCCAGAAGGTTGCCTTCAGAGATGGAGGTTGTTTCCTAAAAAAGCAAGCTAGTTCCTGATGAACATCATTCATCTTCCACTGCAGCTGTAGTATGAGTACCGTGATAGGTATGCCCTGTTCCCTTGTGATCTTCTGCCAAGGGAGCATTTATTTATGTGAACTATGTGGACACTTCTGAAAGATTTTCACCGTATGTCAGGATTTCTAAGGGAAATGCCACTAGAAGACATGAGAGGCTATATAAAATATTATCAAGCTTTAATTTTCAGGCATGTATATGACACAGTCAATTAAGCTGATGAGTAATCTTTTCTGTATAGCAACAATTACATCTCCCCCCTGTGGATACTACAAACTCGAGCAAAGAACTTTTGGCCACCCAGTCCCAGCAAATAAAGATTGTTTTCTGCATTACAAATAAACCTGTTACTCCATGCCTATAAATTAATTTTGATGGGAATGGAACACATCCTGACACACCTTTTTTTTAAATGTGGATTGGGATTAAATTATTATGGTTTGGCAAAGAGAGCTTGCAGGTTAGAATCTGTATTAAATTGCAGGAGGGAAAAGGAATTAAAATGAAAAGGCTGTATTTTATACTAAAATGGATGACCATCAATAGTCTGAACAGTTAAGAAAGTTGAAAAATTCTCCGTGAGGAGAAATTGCACTAATGGTAATGGAAAGACTACTCCTGACTTTAGAGGTCACTCTGGAGCAGGGAACCACCAGCAACGGGACAGCAGTTCTGATGAGAATCCTCTGGCACTAGTGGGTAGCAATGTCTTCTGGCCAAACCTGGGCCCAGTATAATGACATAGAAGGATTTTTATCATTACTAAATTTTAAACAGTATTAAAGATGCAGGCATAAATTTTCACTTGGTCGATCCTTAAGAGCAGCTGAACAGTTTCAGTTCCCGGTTAGGACTCAGCAGCAAGGTCCCCTCTGATTCAGGTCTAGGTTTTTTCGATGTGAATCATCAGAGAGACAAGTGATTTGGGGGGCTTTTTCTTTTGAGCCTTGCCTAGGTTTATTCCTTCATGGAGCCAGAGAGAATTTTTTTTTTCCCAAGTAATTAAGTTCATTGCATAGGAAGCTTTACCTTTGATCATCTCTATGGCTTTTTTTTAATCTTCTTTTAGAGGAGGTATGAAACACAACTGAATCTGTGACTTTGTGCTGTGAAGGAGGAGCGTGAGTCGATTTTTAAAAACCTGTATGTACTGAAATAATCTTTATTAGACAAAGATGGCAAGGCTGTTAGTTTTCAATCCCATAGTCACTAGCAGAAGATTTTTAAACTTTGTGTGTAAAAACCTGCAACTGTCCAAATGAAGCACGTCCTCACTTTTTCTGCTCTTTTGTTTCTCTTTGTTACATATTTCCTCACAAGTTGATAGGCTTCGCTTCACTTGCCATTCCAGGTAATCTGACTAAATTCTTTTGCATCCTACTAAATGATGAAACGCTGTCAGTAGCTGGGAGAGTCTCAATAAAAGCATTCACTCCTCTGTGAAACTTGCTCCCTCTGGTGTTTCAACAGAGCCAGTGCTTGGTGACATTTGAATCCAGGCTTGTAATTTAATTACATCATAGTAATGAGGAAATTGTTTCTTTATAAGATGCATAAAATTATTTTTTAAACTTACTGTTTTAAAATCTTATTGTGAAATAAGATTTTGTTCAGTCAGTGTTTTCATAGAGGCACTGGGGTGTCATTGCAGTGAATATAAAGAGCAATACACATACCTTCCCGTATGGCTCTGCATGCCATCTTCCTCATAAATAATCCTTCCATTTTATTATATTATTTCATTATATTCCCAAGTTTTATGCTTATGGAATTAAAGAAAAATGATTTGTCAGTCTCATTTTGGAACCTTCATGTAGAAACATAGCTTGTTTGGTTTTTGGGTTTTGTTTATAATGTAAAACTATTTGTATCTGTCAAGCTAGAAAAAAATGGCATGTAAGCATGCTTCTAATTTAAATTGTTCCCAGAATATTTCTAGAAAACCTATTTTGGGAACATAAATTATCCTTGATACTGAACCGGAATTATATTTAAGAATACCAAATTGTGGAGAGAAGGCAACTTTCTGTATCCATCTGACATGAGGTATTTCAATGGTTTAATCCTACTCCCAGTGAAATTGATATTACAAATCCCTTTTACTACTTGAAGGATCAGGACCAGGCCATCATGAACAGGTTGTGTGGATAGCAATGGAGGTGATAAAAAATACTTGAAAAAGCAGGAGGTTCACTGATGCCTGGGAAAGGCAGATTAAAGATAATAACAGAGATATTACAAGCTCCCGCACAACTATCCAAAATATTTCTCTTGTATCAATTTTAGTGGATTATTACATGCTTTAATTGCTCTCTCACTGAGATCAGAAAGATGTCCTTACTAAAAGCATTATTGGTGAACGACCAAGTTGAAATTTCTCTTGAACTTGAAGAAACGGTTTCTGTAAAATTGAACTCCAGCTTCAATTGATCAGTATAAGGCATGTTATGGTCCTTCAGTTCTCGCCTACTGCACAAGAACTTGGTATTTCATATTATGGCATTATTTGGGAAAAAAAAAATCTCTAGCATGGTAGAAAACTTTGAATAAGCCAGTTTTCTTTTCTGTTTTTTTATTTGGAGTGATATAGTTCTGCTACATTAGAATTTGGATACGTGCTTACAACTCACGTAAGATTGACTAACATATGAGACGCATATTGTGGAGCTGAACTTTATATGTAAGAACCGAAATGTTTCTTGTGTGCCTAAGATTGTAAGTCATTCAGACAAGCTTCTTACTGCACTGTGGGGAAATACTGTCACCTGTTTGATTTAGTTCTCTGTGCTTAATAAGTCAGAGTACTTTTCCCAGTCTTGGACTCCTGCAATCATCTCTATCCGTTTTGTTTGGCTTACATAAAGGGCATTTTAAAGAAGCTGGAAAGGAAGAGTTTAAACTTCCCAGGTGAGCACTGTGAAAGGTGTTTTTAGATTGGCATTTTACATGGGGCATGTTCCTGGCCTTGCAAGTGGCATAAAAAGTTACTGCCTGCCAGGTGAGATGGAATGAGTGATTGTATATGTGCACTTTGAACCTGTCCCCACAGTGAAATAAAATGTTAGCCTAAACAAGGGAGAAAAGGAAGCAGGTATGCAGGTACAAGTTCTCAGCTGCCAGATGGCGACTGCTTAGATTTGCTTGTTTGATCACTTGCAATCATCCGCAACACAGAAATTAAAATGAGAGCAGGAGCAGGAGTAAATTCAGCTTGTCTCTTTTAAGTGTATAAAATTTCAGTAATGATGCTCAGTTTGTTATCATATTTAGGAGGATAAAATCCTTGAAGACCCTTATTCCATTGAAGTCAGTGTGAATTTTGTCATGGGAATATGAACAAATCCTTAAGAGGCATCCTTGTGTCAATGTATAAAAGATCTCTTAGTAGCACAGAGTCAGCTATGATCAAGTACCAACAGCTACGCCCATATCAAAGTGTATAAAGCTAAAAAGAATCAGACAGAAGTTGTTTAGACAGCCTATGGCATGATACCTTTTGTTTCTGTATAGCACTCCCACTCTTTGGGCAAAAATATTTGTGCAAGAATGCAACCATAGATCCAGGATAAACCAAGAAAGACTTTTATTACCACAATGATCATGGTGAGCCAATCATGAAAGAGCATGAAGTTAAATAAAAATTCCAAGAAAATTTGTATTATAACCTTTCTATATTTTTCTGTTCATAGCAGCATGTGATGCTGTCCTCATACTTTCTAATAATGCGTTTCTGTAAATTAATGATTCTAGTCTATAAATGCAGCCACATCACTGATTCCATGAACAGCAACCAGTCACACTATAATCACACACTGGGCATTCATCTTTGGCATCTGAACAGCTACCACATCAAGGCACCTCAAAGTTGACTAATTTTTCCAGTCACGTTGCAGCTTACCTAAATATTGACTGTTATTCCAGTCCTGCCTGTACCAGATCTCTCTACAGCAGCCTATTCTTGGATGGGTTTCAGTTGTTCTCACTACGAGGATATATTTCATTCTTCTAGACTATCGCATATTTTTCCGCTTGACTGTCTTGGAATTGCTGTCTTATAAGTTTCTCTGTTTTACTCTCTAGTATAGTTTTTATTGTACACTCAGTCATTCTAGCCAGCAGTAAAATTATATTAGCACAGTTTGAATTTCTGTGAAACGCAGGTTTAAGTTGTAACAGCTGGATGCAGGCATTGTGTGTCCATCCTCACTTTGACACCTTATATTTGATTATGTTAATACAGAAAACATACTACTGGCAAAACTACCTGCATCTTTGATTAATAATCAGAGACCTTATTTCTTGTATGCAATGAGTGAAGGAAATAAACACTAACAGCATTAAATCGGATTCCCTGGCTTATCCCAGAATACTGACATAAACCGTAGGCCAAAAGCTCTGAATTTTCAGAGAAAACCAGCATCACCTTTTACTATCACAGAGACTTTGGCTGTCTAACTATGGGAAGAGTATGAAGGTAAAAAGAGAAATCCAAAGACAATTTTATATATATTTTTTAGAGTTTTTCATTATAAGAGAATGTGCAACCGTATGCCCACGTTTCACAAAAAATACATTTCTAAAAGCAATAATATCAAAGATTACGTATTAGCAAGTACGATGGTTGCAACTTATACGTGCAGCTTTGACAATTGGGTAATTTATACTACTGAAGCACCGCACAATTTCATAGAATCATAGAATGGTTTGGGTCAGAAGGGACCTTTAAAGGTCATCTGGTTACTCTTTTTGGTTTTCTAATGTACTTACGGCATTCCAAAATGCTTATCTTATCTGCTGGCCTGACTCTGTCTGTACTAAGCTGTCCATCTGATGGCAGGATGTTCTTGAATGGATTTCATATATTCTTACACAGGTGTGCTTCCATGCCCTCCATTACATGAGGTCTTTGAGCCTACAGAGACTTGAAATTTCCTGCAGCTGAACTCCTATATGAAAATTATCTCTGTTTACAACTAAAGATATTTTTATCTCCAAGTTTTTCCTGCATAATTTTTGATGTTAATGTATTTTATATTCCTTTTTCCATTAGTGGTAATAATACAATTTTTAGAAATTTTACATGTGGAAAAGCTGTAAGTAATCCAAATGTCTAACAGTTATATAAGCACATAAGAAATTACAGTCCTTTCTCTAAAGATTCTTAAAGTCTTTATGTATACACAGACTTGAAAATTTAAAATTTCTTTAAGTATGGTTACTGATTTATTCTATCCACTAGCCCATAAATTTTTAATTATAATGGTATAATGGCATTTTCCATGGAAGTATATTTATCTCTCTGTACAAATACATCTTACACTCACACATGTAATATGTGCACATACAGATTTTGTTTTCTAGCAGCCTTTACCAATGAATAGAGATACAGGCAAATCCCTGAAAGATCTGCATATAAATATATCTGGTATAGTATTATCAGACAGAATTATGTCTTTGATACTCAAATGGTTTCTGATGCCTGAGAATTTCCATTTAAAAAGGAAAAAGAAAACCTTATTTCTACTTCTGTTTCTTTTTGCTTATCTTGAGTCCTTATACAGCATTCCTTTTAAAATGCAATTGTGACATAGCTACTATTGCTAATATAATTTAAGATTGATCCTGATAGGAGAGTTTTAATGATAAAAATATAGAGCTCTACTTTGTGTCCTATATCACTATAAATAGTCTGAGACCAGCATTAATTATAGATACATTTTTCCGTACTCAGTTCATATCTTCTAGTAGAAAGCAGGTAATAAAAGAAAGCCCACATAACACATGATATTAACACAAGAATCTGACATTAATGTTCACATGTCAGTCCAAAAAATAAGTGAACAAGGATTAAAATGTTCTGTCTCACTATTGCAGAATGGATAGAGCTACACGCAAATATGCTGTGTATGTCATTGCCTTTGGCATGAATGGTAATTTAAAGCCTAAAGCTGAAGTGGAACTCCTTACATGTCTGTTTTCTTGGGACTTAATAACCAGTCCTGCAGTCTGGAAAACAAAAGAGCTGATTGTGTGGCATCTGTTTTTTTCATAAATATTCAGGGAAAAGTTTTGTTGCTCTGTGGAAGCTGCCTCTACAAACATTTTAAATGTACCTTACTTATAAATACAAATTGTTCATGCAGTCTTCTACTTTTTTATTTACTTTCATAAATACTCCCTCCTGTTTGGCTAAGCCCCATGTGAGTGGGATTTGAATGGCAGGACTTTCTTCCTTGCAGCCTGGTGAGGGTTCTAGTGGTAACCAGGCTCTTGCCTTCTCTTTTTTCTCATCAAAGAAATGTTTAATTGAGGGTGTAATGGGAGGGGAAGAGAATTGGAGCAGGGCTGTTGGTGGTGGATTGGAGGTCCACAGAAACCCTCCTGCTCCACAGCCCACCCACCCAGGAGAACAGCAGGAGGATGCCCAGGAGTGCCCACTGCTGCAATGAGCGGTGTGGGTTCACAGCCACCCCCTGCCAGGCTGCCAGCCACAGCACAGCAGGGCAGGGGCTCAGCCATGTCCCCTGGCCTCTGCTGTTATCCCTGCACTTTGGGCCGCTGTAATATTGGCGTTGTACCTGGCTGCTGCCCAAGGATGTGAGTAAGGCAGAGGCTCCATCTCATCAGCGCAAGACAGGACAGAAATGAGCCCTGAGCTTTACGGCACTGTCACCGTGTAGAGGAGAGAGTCTTGAGATCAATCAGCTGTTGTTTGCTGATCAGGGGACACCATGCATTTCTTAGTAGTTTTACAGCTCTGCAATTAATATTTTCAGAATATGTACCTTAGTCCACATCCTTTGTAATTGGGCTTTTTGATGCAAACAGGTTTGGATTGTTGGCTAGCAAGAGAGAGAATAATTTCCAGCAGTAAAATGGATGCATTCTGTACTGTTGTCGTTGATGAACTGCAAGCAGATTAGTTACAGAAGAATAAAGAAATGGTTTTTTTCAAATATTATGCTCAATAAAAAGGTATTATATGACTTCATCTTAAAGGTCTTTTCCAACCTAAATGATTCTATGATTCAATAGACCTGAGAGATGGAACCCTGTAAAGTTTGCATCAACAGAAACAGCAACAACATTTCAACACTGCTGTAAGAGATACTCTGTAGTCGCGTAAATATGTTTATCAAATATATAACTTGCCTTAAATTTCCAGAATTTCCTGCTAGTAGCTGCAGACGTCCATACAAAAATTATCTCAGAAAGCCAAGTGTTCTCACTTGATAGAGCCTATAGGTGACTTGAAATGGCAAAGTGGTCTGTCCAAACACATACGATCGATCTAGAGTACGTTACCATCCGCTTGCTGTAAGAGGTCTCTTTTAAAGCCAGAGCACACCAGGACGCATATCCAAATGTATCTTCAAAAACGTTTGGACTTCGCTGCCCTAATTCTAAATGTAGCTGCTTTAATATGCAAGTTTCTTCAAGCTTGTATGCTAGATTGCGATCAACTTGAATTGCCCATGCTAGCATCTCTGCAACTCCTTCATAGAAACATCTGACAAAAAGTTGAGATACTTCTTACAAGAAAATGACAGTGGAACTAGCCATGAGAGTACATGATCTCCCATTAACAGTTAATTCATTTCTGATCAGAATGAGAAAAAAGGAGAGATCAAGCATAGCAAGTATCCTTAGCCATTTATGTGGCATGTAAGAGGGCCTGTGTTCACGTCATTCCTTTTCTGCCAGATTTAGGTTGTAATTTTGGACTAACTAACTGAGATTTCCGAAGGATGAGCTTGAAATACGGAGCCAGAGACTAATTCCAGGTTTGATGATTAGGACACCCATATGCAGAGGCGGATAGTAAAGTTTGAGTCCCTGTTGCCATATGAAGTGGAGAGGGTCAGATAAGTAAGATTAAAGCACAAAAACAAAATCATTTCAGCACCAGGATTCAGTTGACTGGAACCGTGTTCCAGCAAGGCAGAGACAGTACTTCTGCCTGGCTTGCAAAATGGACTTGTGCGCAGTAAGCGAGTGCCAGTCCATGTGCACGTGTGTGTTTCTCCCTTATTTCTTTTTTTTTTTTTTTTTTAAGGGCTTCTGTTTAATCCTGATGCAGGATGGGGGAAAATCTAGAATCCCAAAGAAATTCATGAGCTAAAAATAATTGTTTCCTGCACAATTCTGCTTACAGAAACCCTTTTTCCTCCTGATGCTCACTCCTGGAATTAATCTGGGCTAGGCACCATTCATTTGGGACCTATTTTACATTAAGTGATATTTGCAAGTTTACTTTTCATCTGTTTGCCCTTGTTTGGATAATATTAAAACAGATAAAGATTCAAACCAGGAGAAAAATCACAAATAGAGCACTTGGAATATTTTTTTCATAACTTTTAAATACACATTTCCCTGGGCTCTAAACTCCTTGTAGACAGACTGACCAGCAAGGACCTTTCCAACAGCACTTTGGGTATACTTTGAAATAATTTCTTCTTTTCCATTCTCCCTAAGAGAGTGATGAACTCAACACACAGGCTTTGCACAAAATTAGTTAATTTAATTTTGCAATTTTTGAAACATTTTTAATGGAGACTTTACATCTTGTTAAATTTCTAGAAAGCAGCTTTGTTTTCTTTGTTGTCAAGCTGATAGCACCATAATAAGAATAAACAGGTCTTTGTTCTCAAAAGAACAGCATTAGTAATTCAATGTTCCTCTCTCAGCCTTCCTATGGCAAGTTCACTGGTACAAATGGGAGAGGGATAGTCTGCAATGAAAGTAGAATGAAGTCAGCAGTCTGTGTCTCTCTTTTGTTTTGATGAAGTTGTCAACATGGACCTCTAGTTTGTGTATTGGTGAAAATTGATTGAAGATTGGTGAAAAAATTGAAGATTGGTTAAAAGTGTATTATTAATAGCAAGAAGTCAAAAGCTGTGCTGCTGCTCCTTGCTGAATTCATTCCTTTTACTGCCTACAAGCAAATTTTATTTCTGACATGATCATAGGCATCATTATCCATAGGTGAGGTGGATAAATAAAGCAATGGGTGGAGATGGGGGTGCAATTCATCTGTAATACGTAATCAATAGTACTTTAAGGAACTATAGAAGATACCTTGCACTTACCCCACCACTACCAAAGGGATGGGTTAGGTGTTCCCTTCCTAACAGATAATTGTCCAGCCTCTTTTTAAAGGCCTGCACTTATGAAGATCATATAACCTCCTAGGCAGCTTTCCCAGTGCATCAGTACCCTTAAAATTAGAAACTTTCTTATCATGTCTAATCTCGATTTGCAGAAGCGTAAGATCACTGCTTCTTGACTCATTGACCTTGGTTTCAGGGGGCATATTATTCCTTTTTTTTTCCCCAAGCAGGGGCTTTCTACATGATTGAAGACCGTTATTATTTCTCTCTCAGATTTATCTTTAAGCTGTCAGATCACTCAGTGTTTTCGATTAAGCCTTCCCCCGCACCCACACCCTGACCTCTTGCTGTTTGCAGATCATTGCCATTTGGGGTCATTTCTGCAGAACTGCTCGTTTCAGTTCTGTTCTGTCTTTCAAAAGTTTTATCTGAAAATTATAGGGGATTTCCCAAGGCCCTTGCACCTTCACGAAGGCCAATATATAGAGAAAAAGAAAAAATGAACAGAAAAAATGAACCGCTCGATAGATGGCACCACCCGCATGTAGTACCGGAGAAACACCGCCTGAAAGGGTGAGCTTCCAGTAAGGGAAGTTGCTCACTCTCTTTCCAGTACCGTATGGCCAAACTATTCATATGGCAAACAAATATGCATACATGCAGGTTTTGTTTCCTCCAGCTGTGCTGGCTTCTTAGAGATAAATGAATGCCTTTATACTACGTCTCACTGTGGTGTCTAAATGTAACCTGACTCTCTTCTTGTCGTTTAAGCTCTTTGGGTCTTATTCTGATGGCCCTTCTCGGTACATCTTCCTGTTAGTATTTCTTTTCTTTTTATATTTTATTCTAATATCCCCCATGGGGACTGGAAATACACTTCTGCAGTCTCATCCAGGAACTGGTTTATGAAGCCCTATAGGCCAGAATCATGAAAAGTACCTGGTATATATGTGATTTGGGACCTGTATTAACAGGATAGCTAGTGTGAGATCCCAGGCAAGAAGAATAAGACTTTCATTATATGTAATAAAATATGACGATAAGCTTAATAGAAGGTGGTACATCACTTACGGTTATTATTGAACACTACTTGTAAGTTAGAAAAATCATGAGATCACAGAATGCACACAGGACTCGTAACTTGGATTTTCTGGATATATAGATTAATCATAAAGATGAAAAGTGAATAGCCTGTTACAAATCTCCCTTATTGTCACACTTCTCTGTATTTATGTTTTGTTTTTCTGATACAATTTAAGATGCCTCATTTTACACATAGTTCTTCCCCCTAGCCCATTCTTGTGGTGCTTGTTGCTTGCAGTTGCCCATCAAGTTTTTGTTGAAGTGTGGATGTGGCATCTGTACAGGAATGTTAAGTAGCAAGCAAAACTGGAGTCTACATGCAGCTCATGGTCCATCCGTACCCATTTGGAAAGTTTGCAACTGTAGACCCACAGGCTGGAATTAACACCATTTGTTATTGTCAGTGCGCAGTTCCTTGGGAGACAGAAAAAGATTATTTTGTGTTTTAAGAAAAAATATGGTTTTTCTTTACAATGTGTATACACATATATATCTCTCTCTTTGTATGTGTGTGTGTGTGTTAGTATGTACATGTGCATATATAAGAAGTGTATGATGCTACTGCTTCCAGTAAAAATATTTCTGAAACTTTAATTTCATTCTTACTGCAACAAGTGCCTCAAAGTAGCTGGTGCATTCAAAGCTTCAAAAAGAGTTTCAGTTCCTCCCCAGAGCTATTTTATTTTGAGATCTACAGAAAAGGGGATTACCTGTAATGTCTTCTTGATTGAGCAGTAGAGCTGAGTAGGACTTTCAGTTTGTTTATCAGCAACCTGTAGTCTGGGTGTCATTATAAAATATCGATGGACTATTTTATTTCTTCATTATGCATTTCATTTCCACACCAAACATAACAGTATGTTTCATGCAAGCCAATGGACTCAAGTAAACCTCATCATATGTATAAATAAAAATGTAGTCTATTATTTGACTTCCTATGAAATGAGGTGCCAGTATTTCTTTTAGGCTACAGCAGCATCCTGAACAGACCCCATTTCCCACCTTCTAGGCTGTATTCAGTTGAACAGAACAAATTCCTCCTTCTGTCCTACATTGTTTTGCAGGTTTTTTATGATGTGTTTACCAGGGGATGTATTTTAAAGGTGTGTGAGTTGACCCCAGGTAGAGTCTAACAAGCATTTAAGTATGCAAAGTTTATTGGGAAAAGAAGGTGTTCAGTGCAAATAGTTATAAAGTATATAGAAGAATAATCTCAAATATACTTCTATGGCAAAGAGCAAGCCTGTATGACAAATGAATGTATAAGGATCTGTAGTTTCAGCAGTCTGAGTACAGGTGAAGATGCAGATTGCCAGTATATTTATGATAATTTCCCACTGATAGGTTGTCTCCCTATAAAGATTAACACTATGGCAATACTTATATAGCAAATCATCCTTGTAAATCTTTAACAGGAGGAAAAAGTGTGGGTTTTGTTGCTTTGAGTAATCACTATAACACCTTTCTGTCTTTTACTTCCGAGTGTAGGTAAGTGTGTTGCCTGAATCCTATAAGAAGACATTCTTGACCATGGAACAAAACAGATTTTTCCACCTGCAGAATATTCACTTTAGATGTTCACACATTGCAGTAGGGATTATGAAGTTCTGGAGAATCAGACTGATTTAACTGAAAAGGTTTATCCAACAAATGGTAGTTACCTCTGCATGGGTTTAGTGCTCAGCCCGTGGGTTGCAAGAGTGTCATCACAAATTAATTAATCTCATACAGTTTGATAAAACTGGTCTGTTACACTGCAAACTAGCATGGTAATGTAAAGCAAGGAAGTTAATTATTTTGAGAAAAATAATTTCCTCTAAAATGTAGCAACAGATCCTGTCCTACCTCCAAAGTACATCCTTCCTGCTTTGTAGTGTACTGTGGAAAGATTGCTATGTTGATGTAAATATTAACATAAAACCAGAAGGAAAAGAAAAAAAAAAAATAAAACAAGGAAAGAAAGAAATGCTGTTTCCAAGTTTTGTGTATACAAAACTATGGAAGGTCATTCAAACTACCCACAGCTGGACACCTTCCTAACAAATGTCATCTGTTAGCAGCCCTCATGAAGTCAGGCTGCAAACTTTGCCACATACCATGTGCTTCTCATGACTGTTTCCTTTAATAAAGGAAGGGATCTGCAAGCACGGGATGAGACAGGGCAAGGATTGCAGAGTGGGGCTAACTCTGGCAGTGGGAGCAGTTCTACCAGCAAGGTAGAAGTGGTCTGGACTAGTCTCAGCCACTTGGGAACACTAATAAGAACAGACAACACATGAAAATAGCCTGGCTTTCTCTTCCAGAGTCCATGGACCTCAACAAGAAGCAAGAATAACTCTCCATGCAAAAAAACATGCAAGCATCTGGCTGTGGCATTGCACTCCTAGGAGCCTTGACCATTCTGCAGGCAGGATACTGCTGATGAGATGGGAGATCAGGCAGGACTAGAAAGCAAGGGGGTGAAGACTAGGGGCAGACTGAATGGGGTTGTTCTTTCAGATAGGAAGAGGGGGAGCGGTCAGGAAATAGTTTTTAAGCCTGCTTGAAAGGCTTTTGGGAAAAAGTGGTTAACAAGTTATGTTTTCAGGAAAAGATGAGCCTCACCTCGAAGCTGACTTTGGTTTGGGCCAGCCCTGAAACCTGCAGCCTTGAGAAAGAAACAACAGCTGCTCGTGGTTTCCTTAGAAGAATTTCTAGTCGTTCAGCCTCCTTTTAGTTTGAGACCTATCTTTAGCTACCAGAGCATTTTAATTTTTGCAGTAAGCTTCTCGTAGGCCACAGGAGTGGAAAATGAGTAGAAGAGGAAGTGACCCATGAAATATTTGCAGAGGTGATGTTTTGTGTGTGTTCTGCTGAAGTGTTTCGTTCAATATATTAAATATTTATATAGCCCTGCAGTCACTATTAATCCAAGTAGTCATGTTTTCCCTAGCCCACAATGGATCCTTACCTTACAGTCACCCCCTTGAAATTAATCAAGGTGAACACAGAGTTGTCACCACTGGAAAACAGTTTATTATTTTTGAAAACAAGATCTATTTCTGCTTGAGCAGAGCTGGGTGTTGCTAAAAATATTGCAAAGGTTAATGTTACACGAGCTGTAAATATTTTCTTTAACAGATACACAGGTAAAAGAGGCAAATGGAGAATCAGATGATCCTGTACATCCATTAGTAATATGTGATTTGCTCAAAACTGCAGTGCCGCGTGCAAAGCATTTACTTTGTAATCATAAAAATCCTTACTTTTCTGAGAACATAAGAGGAAAAGTTTTCTCTTTAATTCGATTTGACATACTATGGGTATGAATTATTAACAGAATACAATTTAGTCTTAATACTGGTCTATTTTTCATTTCTCTTTGTATTACCTAGCTCCTCTCTTGTTTGATGTCTGTCATTTTTCCCTTTTCTTTCCTGTTCTGTTCCACTTGCACATCCAAGAGTAGTTTGAAAGACACTCTGCTTTGTAGGCAGACACTCATCTATCTGGGCACACAAGCTAATTATTAGCTTCAACAAGCAACCCCTACTCCTTTTTTTCCCCTTCTCTCCTCCCAGAAATGTTGCGTCTCTCTTTTTCTCAGGTGAGAATGAGAAATTTGGTACCATAATACTAACATTTCCTTTGTCTCCAAACTCAGTATCCTCTTTTCGTGTCTGCTCCTTGTTAACTAAGAGGTGTAAATAGCTAGTACTCTTCCTGCCTAAGCTAGACCAGGATCCTTAACCCTTTGGTCTGTTAAGAGACTGCACCGTCTTAGGTAAGCAATTGAGACAATCACAGAGAACATAAAAATACAGAATATTTTATATCTGTCACACTTCTTTTTTGCTCTTGTGACATTTGCCTCTTCCTAACCTCCTATCTTCCTGGACTCTCATCCTTTTATTCTGTTTTTAAACATCTTTATCGCCTGCGGGAAGGAGAGGGATGATTTATCTCTTCCTGCTGCTCCCTGTTCCTGATATCTGTCTGAACCCAGGCCTCCAGAATGTAACCATATTTTGCCCAGTCATCCCTGCTTCATGCTTCACTCTGCTTTCTTATCTTGCTTTATGTTAACATTTCCTTCCCTCTGTCTCTCATTTTGCTTCTGCTGCTCCTACTAGAATACACACTTGAGCTTAAAAGAAAGGAAGTTAAAGATGACTTGTGTAATGTAATTTTAACCATCATCCGCTTTCTCCTCTACTTGCTTGCGGTAGATGAAATGTAAATTCTTTTGCAAAATCTTCTGTAATTAAGGTATTTTTCTTGTGTTTCTGTTGAATGCTCATGTTAGGTTTTGGATATATTTATTTAGACGAGAGAAGCAGGCAACAACAATGGTCAAAGAAGTGTCTTTCTGTTCACTCTAAAAACCTGAAGTGCTGTAAGACCACGATGGAAAGCAGTGTACAATGAATATAGCTGTCTGCATCATCACTGATAGAAACACTTTATTTCAGCTCTACTCTGTCAAATTAATAACTGTTACCTTCAAGCCTGCATTCAGACAAAAGTTAGGGAAAAGGTATAAGTTCTTACTCTCCTCAGAGCTGCAGAGAATCTGGCTCTGGGTACTGATAGCTAAGCTATCAAATTGCCTTTGAATTTAAAAGAGAGAAAAGTCACATTCCCAAATACTACTTTCATTGTAAAGAGATGGTTAGTTGTTAAAGCCACTAAATACAAGCTACAAATTGGCAGCTGAAAGTTTATTTTTCTTGGCTGAATTCTAGGGATTTTTTTAGCCTCATACCTCTCTGCTTAGTTAAATCGTATAAATAGCAGATAAATTATTTTTAATTCAATCAAGTAGGTGCCCTTTAGAAGCAGTGACAATACTGAAAAATACACTGTGTTTCTGTGTTTTAGTTCTGGACTGAAACCTTGCCAGAAACATGCCTCTTAAACATTTGCCTTTTTTATAATCCAAGTAACAGTTAAGGGATGAAAACTTCAGTGTCCTGGCAGTGCGGATTTACAGACATTGAGTCCAAAGGAGTCCCGAGCCAGTGGGATGTAAACTGACCCTGCCAAAGAGAAGTGGTGTAATAAAGAGCACATGAGAAATCCACAATTATTTTTTCCCCAAATGGAGGTATTATATTAGAACATCAAACTGCATACTTCAATAAAGTAATTTTGCAACTGTAGCAGAGGAGGGCAGTTGGATTAAAGACTGGATTATTGTCTGTGCTGAAGGACTTCTGCCAGTCACGGCAAGCATTGTACCGGCTCTTTCTGAGTTTGGTCTGGGGGTTCTGCATTTCCAGCTACACATAACTCCCATCACACTTGCTATCACAGCTGTATTACAAGCAATTAAACTGTAAGGCAAGATGATGCAAAGAACATCTTGATCAAATTACAATGTCAGATGAGACAAGAAAAAACAAACTCCGAACTGGACACTAAGGGAACCTCTGATAATATACATAGAGGAAATTATATTGCTTTGAAAATACAACAGGACGTAGATCTGATAGGAGGCTCTGGCAGGACTTTAATTTGTGGCAGTTCTAGACAACTCATTTTAATTGCTTATATTTCTATCTTATGCTTAAAAAGGAAATATATTTTTCTGAAAGGATACTTAATGGACTGCAAAGGCAATTATTATTTTTGAAAGTGTATTTGGAAGATGATTATAAATCCCTACAGAGGCTAGTTGCTAATTTGCTATCCCAGGCTGTATTTCAGGGATTTCGGATAAACTCCAAATTGTTTAGTAACAAGAATGGAAATTGAAAAACTGCATTTGCTCCATGGCAACATACATGTAATAAATTACAAAGCTGTGCATAAAATTCTTAGATGTTTGCTTTCCTGCTCCCCATCATTGGATTAAGTTTTCTCATACAATCACAGCGGGTAAATATGTTGATTGTTATGTTGATTGTCATGGTCTTCTTGTTTCCATTTTTTTTTACAAAATGCTCTCTTGTTTTTTGAGAAAGTGTTTGCACTGCCAAAGAGGCATATTACTAGTGTAGGCGTTGGCATGCATGCAGATAACTGAAAACAATAAAGAGACATTCGAGCTGAAAGTTGGGACATTGGTTTTGTTATTGTTGTTTTGCTTTCACTGATTTGTGGGTACACATTAATACATGTTAATGTCCTTATAGCTGTATGTTGAGTGATATTCATAAAACAGAGAGAGAAAAATGTAGAGATTTTATTTTAGGCAGCATACAGATAGCAAACTGTCAGTTGTAGATCTGGTGGTGACCACAAGTTCCCCATTTTGATACAGTGAATTTGTGAACCAACAAAGCTTCTCTAAAGCATGCTTATAGTTCCGTTTTTAAGAGTATTTTGAAACTTGGGTGGTCCATAAGCATTATCAGGAAGGTACTGCAGGCTAGAGACATTTCTTATTTCACAAGAATGGTGTTCGTCTGAAGAATTAACTTTTTGGTTTTCAAGAACAGAACTGTATGACAGTTCCATATAATCACTCTTATTACCATTAACTCACTTTCTCCTTCCTTTGTTGGCTCTGGTAAAATTAGTTCTTTTCTGATTTCTCACTGACTCCTTGCTCGATATAGAGTTTTCTTATTATTTTTGTGGTTTTCCTGCTTTAGAGAAACAAAATGCAGCATATGGCATAGTGGTAATATATACCCTTGGAAAAAATGCTTCATTTCTCACTGTCATATCATTCCATTTGATTGTGAAGGCTTGACATGATGCTATTTCTCCATCACATGTTAAAACTTCCACAACTCTTTTTGCCAAAAAGGTGCTTGTGGCTCTGCTGTCCTCCTCAAAACTGGCTCTTGGCCTGAGATAATGAGCAAGGTTTTGAGCTTTTATTTTAGTTGGCTTTCAGTAAAATCTTGCAAGCTTTGGTGGTTAAGCTCCTTTACAGGTATATATTCGACCAAACTGTCTTCACCAGATGCAATAGTATGTTAGGAATTAAGTTAAACTCTACTTTCCTAGGCCATGTTGGCCTAATTACACTATAGTATGCTTTAATGAGGGTTCTTCTAACGTACCTCTGCCTGATATGGCAAACAGCCCAGAGGCAAACTTCAGATCCCAGTGTCAAGAACTGATTCACTGCTTGTCTGTAATTAACAGTTGAGCTTCAGGGTCTGGATAGAAAACTAGAATAAGACTCTTTCAGCTCATATGTTGAATCTAGAGTTGTTGACCTTTTCCAATGCAGATGTAACTCAAAGTCCAAATATCATAGATTTATCACATAGCAGATACTGCACAGAGTATGGTCAAAGAAGACAGTGTTGATGAAATTTACTCAAAGTCTTTAAATCAGTTAGACATCAAAAAATGGTCAACAGAGAGTGGGATGCATTTGATAAGGAAAGAAAAACAAAAGAGTGTCCGACAGTAAAGTTCATATAAACCGGCTCTTTTTACCTTAGGGTAAGAAGAGTGATAAATCACTGTATATATAAATGAACTTGCCATCTTTCTTTTAATTGTTTGAACCTGTAAGAGCTAATGCCAAGCCTGCTTTGTTTGTGTCCCCCTTCATTCTCATGCAATGTTGCGCATTTTCCAGAAAACGAAGAAAAATTGTCATAGCATAGCATATGAAATATAATCACCAATGATAATACTGAAAAAAATAATGCAGCTTCTGCTCCTAAAAACTATATTGCTCATCCCAAAATATTCACGCCCCAGGAAAGGGGCGGGTGGGGGGAGGAGGGGGAGCTGGGGAACGCTACAGGAAACCTTCTTTCGTAAATCTGCTTCATTTAATCAAAAATCATTGGTCTTGGCTAGCTCTCAAGGCTAGCTCTCAAGGCTAGCTCTCAAGGCAAATGTCATGGTATCCCGTAAGGATGGCTGCAAGAACAGGCTCATATTCCCCTGGTACAGGCTGCTACACAGCCTGACCTAAATACTGTGAAGAACTGGAATAGTGACCTGGTTATGAGTTGGGAGATTTTGTTTGAGAGACTTTCTTCAGATATAGTAGTCCACTCTGTAGCTTTTGGGAAGAAATCTGTCAAGTCACAGTACAGAATAAGACATTTTTGCCTCCTGTCTAGTTGCAGTGATAACAGCCAATTCGGAACTTCTTTTGGGAGACTTTTTTTCCTGCCATCTGTGGATGTTTGAATGTGGAATTTATGAAGTAGTGTTATGTTTAGCACCCAGCTAAACTCTTTCAGTCTTTCTTTGATACTACTGTTTCAAACATACATGTTCTCTTTCATTAAATAGCTAAAGTTCAAGTGGTTTAAATCTTATTTTTTCAAACTAGAGAATAGCATTACTCACATACCAGAAGGCTAAGTAATGTCTGGGATTTATTAAATCATTCAGCAAAGTTGACCACAGACAGTTGCATATAGAACAAATGCTGGAAGAAAAATAATCTTCTATGATGATGTTCGTTATACTATAACACACACAGACTGAGCGCCAAATACTTGGTATCATTTCTGTCTCTACAATTATTATATTTCTTTTTAGACCTTTAACTAGCTTGACATTTTTGGTTATAGAGGGTTTGAGCACAGAGGAAATACGTAGTCTTAGATTATAGGAATGATAAAAAAAGGTAAGTTTAATGTTAATTTGACATCTTGGTAAAGCAGCTATGGGTTATAACAGGGTAAATATTTATTGGTGACTTTAATGAATAGGTAAATTTTTACTGCCAAGCATGTTATTGCACACTTTTTAAAATCTTATATTCCAAGTGTATTTCCAAAATTCTATTGCTGTTATGTTCAGCAAAAAGAGCATTATTGAAGCTAGAATTGGAACTGGGTTTTTTTTGCATCTGTTCCTAGTATTCCACATACCTGTGAGTTTTTCCCCGTTTGTTTTATCAACCTTTCATAGATAAAGTGCTAGTTGTGAAAAATGCAAAAACATTAAAATGGGTATTATTGATCAGACAATGCTAACCTAAATTGTCAGAAGTAACTGAGCAGATGTTCTTGGGAATTTCAGGTCCTTACCATTTTCTGAACATCAAATTCATTTTAAAATCACAAATTGAGTATCCAAAAATTGAGCAAAGGCAACAGGGAGTAATTGTTTGCTGTGTAAGACTATAACCTGTGATTTATGTATTATTTACTCTTACGAACAAAAGAACATCAAACAAAATAACTATGAAAATTCCATAATAAAAGAGGAAAGTCATAGAAACTTACTTCTGCTACAGTGTGTCCTCTTGGTTTGATTGGGTTTTTGGTTTATATTGAATTACAACCCAGGGAAAATTTTAAACTTTGCTTCGCCTTTTACAATTGTATTGTTTGCACATAAAAGGATATTTGTTGTGTGGATTAAGTGGTTTGTGAGCAGGACTGGATAATACATAATTATGTTTTAATTTTTTAGAAGACTGTGGGATGTATTTCCCAGAAGTGAAAAAGCATCCAGACAAATATTTACAAAGATGTCCCGAGTCTGTGAAAAAGTGGCTGAAACAACTGAAGAGTGCTGGGAAGATTCTGCTATTAATTACTAGTTCTCACAGTGACTATTGCAGGCTCCTGTGTGAACATATTCTTGGGTAAGTGCAATGTCCATTTCAAATTATATCAGCCAGGCAGCAACTGGAGATAAGCCTGAGCTACAGGGAAGTTAATTTGAGTGTCTTTATGTGTTGTGAATTACTTTGATCTGAGGTTTTTGGTGGGCGTCTCTCTAGTAGAGTGTTACAGGGTTCTCGAGGCAAAGCAGTCTATCTGTGAGCCTGTGAGCTGTATCTGACCTACAGCACGCTTATATCCTGCATCTCTTCTGGGCATCAGGATGGGACTGAAGATGACAGGGAATATCTTTCAGGCCAACACCCAGTACATCATCTGAATCCCAATTTTATCGTAAGTTCTTGCTAGACTGTCATATTCAAGCCACTTCGTTTCTGTGCTTCTCCAGTGGTGAGTGCAAGCAGTAGTAATATTTCATTTCATTGCAGTAAATGTGCATGAAAAAGCTTACAAATACTTCTTCCCAATGGTGGTTTCCAAGAGATGGTTGTGCATGAGAAATGTGCATTTACAAATCACAGCAGAAAACATAAAACACGTAGTTCATTGCACTTGGCAATTGGTTGAGATTGTAGTTGCTGATCACAACAGCTATTTTTAGCTGTAATGTTAAGAACATGACTGGTCAAGTCAAATTCAGTGAAATTCAGCAGAACCATCACACCCCTAGAAACGAATTAATCAGTGATGTGAATAGCTACGTGGATGACATGGTGAGACTATTCAATAAATGATTCAAAGAAACAGAGTAGTGCAACGTGAGCCAGCCTTGGCTATCTGGGTAGGCAAGGGAACAGCAGACTGAATACAGCAACACTGTAAGAAAACCACAAGTAAGGTGAAAAACAGAGCTAGCTTGCAAAACCAGTCCTGCCAGTATCACTTCTCTTTTGTACTCTCTGGGCTAAATGCTAAATTGAGCATCAGCTGTGCTAGTTCTCACTGCCTTGCATGAACATTATACTTGCTCATTTGAGGGGAAAATACACATCCTCACAAAAAGCAAGTCTCCTTATGAGTAAGATGCCTTAACTCTGTGTAGATCTGCCTAGTTGTTTTCTGAATGAAAATTTCATATAAAACTAAATTCTTGGCCACATATAATGATTTTGGCTTTCTTTTCATTGGTGAATAATGTTTTAGCTGTTTAAGGCCGCTGTAGAGATCCTGCTGGAAAACAGTAAGCAAGGTAGCAGAGAGGGTTGGTTGCCTTTCAAAAGACAGAAGAGAGATGTTCTGCTACAAGGACACTGGATCACTCTGTTTTTCCACGAGTGTAGGATGTTCTACAGTGTTTATTACAATCATATTTTCCAGTGACTCATGCAACGTGGCTTCCAAGACATCTTCTGGAGAACTGAGTACTCCACTGTCCATTAGACGTTACTGAAGTATTTTTTCCTGAAAATAGTTCTAAATTTTTTTTGCTTTTGTTTGTTCTATGCCTCTTATATCAGACAATAAGGCCCTACACACCCATGCTGCTTTTTGCGATACTGCAATATAGTCTAGGTTCACAGCTATTATCTCTGCCCTTAACTTTAATTTGACTAGGCTAACTGCATTTTATTCTTCACATCAAGCCTTATGAATTACATCTATGTAGTCCTTTATTAATTTCTTTCCCTACTTTCAATTAATCAATATCATACTGAGAAGTTCAGAACTGTATCGTATTACATGAAAAAAAACCTAAGGATAAAGATGAAAAGCGGTGATGTGTGTGAATTTTTAGCCTCTTACTCCTAATATCCTTACCTTGTAACTGTTAACTTTTTTGCACTTTATTTAAGGAGTTCCTTTGTGGCTAAGAAATCGTTGTCCACATAAAATCAGCGCTGGGAAATTCATGCTTAAGTGTATCATTTACCATTTCAAGAGCAAACTATCCCAGTTGTGTTCATCTGACCAAGTTGTCCATAACTGAAAGACATTTTGGTAAGCAGAAAGGAAGTCTAAGAGAAAATCTCATTTTGAAATAAAATGAGAACCAGTTCCCGGCCAGAGCAGACACGTATTGCTGGGATCGGTGTGTAAGGCATGTAAACCTACAGAAGCAAGTGCGAGTTCATTCACACAAGTAGCAACATCATGGTGTGACTTTTCAGGCTTACCTACCATGAGAATGCGTGTCAAGTTAACTGAATGTTTAAGTGGTGGCAGAAGCACACCTAAAGAAGAGTCAATCATCACACAGTCACTAAAGCTGAGTGTCATTTCACCTTTTCATGAATGTTAGCCATCTAAAAGCTAGGAATTTTTTTGAAGTTGGTCATTTTGATTCCCTCTGTGGTTAGTGGAGAGAAAACACTGGGCATCATCCTTGGCAACTCATTCTGTACCATAGAATTATGTCTGAAATAAGTGGGATGAATTGCCTTCTAAGAATGTGGATGTTTCTCTGTTGGCTCTGTCTGTGGTGTAGACCACTAGTTGTGAATTCAGCATGCAATTTTTAGATGGCTAAAGTTATGTGAGATACATCCTACCCTTTGTCTTAGCCATTTACTGTTACCACAGGCCACAATACCAAGCGCAAGCAGTAACTGGAACAGATTTCATCATGTATAATATTACATAGTAATGTAACACAAGGTACAGGCTCTCATAAAATCAGTAGCTTTGTACATTAGATTTAGTATGATTCAAAAAAGGCCATAGATAACACCTCCCCACAAAAAACAGAGTTTTTTCTTCAACAAATCAATAAAAAGTTAACTGAATCTTGTGAAAACTCTGTTCATTCTGTTTAGAATTTTTTACACAAAGCACTCGCCACTGTTCCAAGTCTTTGTTGTGCTCCTGAAGTGTTGGCTTACTTTTGAAAGTTCAAGCTTAACTTACTGGTGGAAGCATTATTTGCCATATGCTAATTTGAAAAGTTTAACTCTATCTATACTTTTCACCTAAGGCCAGAAGAGCCATGGCTGTTTGCTCAACTTCTGGAATCTTCCACACAGAAGCTAATTTTAAAAACATGCCATTGTCATATTTGATCCTGCTTCTTTTAAAAAGTAAAGGCTTACATATGGTCACAGGTGGAGAAAAATAGACAAAGCTAAAATTTCATGAGAGGAAGGAAATTTAAAGACATTCTATTTTAAGGCTGGAATGTAATTTAGAGCACAAAATAAAAGCTTGAAGATAAGCTCATGGGGAGAGCATTCAGTTTTTTAGTTAAGATATCTCAGTCTCATGGGAAATTGTAGATTATTTGAAAATGACATGGTTAGCTAGTTTTCTTCCAGTAAACTACTTCTGTTGATAACATTTCAGTGCCTGTACCCATCCTGGACTTGCCATCTGGGACTTTGTTCCATGCAAGAGTATCCATCATTTTTTGGATGTTATAGGCAATATAGTCACCTAAACAATAAAACATTTCTACTAAAACAAAATACATGTCACAGATGGGAAATGTTTACATTTTCCAATAATAAAAATAACCCACTCTTTAAGTAACATTTGTCTAATTTTATATTTCAGTAACTTCAAAACGTGTAGGTAGGCATTGTTATTATTTCTTGCTATAGTTCCCAGCTTGATGATGTATTAACTGAGGTCTAATAGATTCCTTAAAATAAAGAAGACCCTTGCCAGAGTAGGAATAACTGTCACCTCCAGAAATAGCCCATCTCAAGGTAGGAGAGGTGGCATGAATGTTCCCAAGGCTGCCTGTTTTTCCTATCGGCTTTGTAATGATACTGACTTGCATACAAGTCTCTAACAAATACCTAAATATAAATAAGTCCCACTTACAGACTATGCCCAAATGTACAATCCCATTTAAATTGATGGGATTTCCACAGTTCAGATATTGATCTGTATTTTAATGGACCTAACGATCTTTGAAAAATCTGAATTCAGTTGTGTGATTCAGCTAGGAGATTAAGACTCGGTAGGTGTTCATTTGCGAGCCACATGTCTAACCTCCCTGTAAGCAGCGGGGATTTAGTCAGAGCAGCCAGTGGAGTCTGAAGAAAGAGTTCAGCTAAAAAAATGGCATTTCAACTTTAGGGTATGTGAAATCACCCTTTAAGACTTACTTGTCTGTATTAATTAGATCTCTGTTGACTACAGTGGCATCTTAGAGACCCATTAGGCCTGTGCATATGTACAGTATGGATACCAACAATGTAAGCACCTGTGTTTAAGTGTCTTTAGTCTTCAGTTACTTCCTACCCCATCACTTGACTTCATGAATTCTGCTTTATAAAGAAAATCCCTCATTTACTCCTTTCTATACTTGTATATGCATATGTTGTCACCTGCGATTAAAATACGTCATTTGACACATGTTCTCCTGAAATTTAAAAACTCCCTGGGCCAAGGAACATCTTTTTACAAATAATGAGTGGTCCTGAAGGTATAGCACTGTGGGTTCTCCGCGCACTGTCTTCTTACTTTTGACAACCTCAGGAAAAGAAGGGCAGCAGTGACACTGAACAAGCATCAGAAAAAAAGAAGTGTTTTGCTACTTTCTTAAGTCTTAAACAGTATTTAGTGGCATCTTAGCTAATTTATTAGTTTAGCTAATTCAATTTCCTTTACTTTCTAGGAATGATTTTGAAGAGTATTTTGACATTGTGATTACAAATGCTTTGAAACCTGGTTTCTTCTCCCATACCCCAAACCAAAGACCTTTTCGAACTCTTGGTAAGTTGCAATTGTGACTCCCTTCTCATCTGCTTACCTTTATCAAAAAAAAAAAGAAAGAAAAGTGAGAGGACTCGACAACATATTTTGAAAATCTAGCATTGAGGGAAAAATGGACTCTACACAAGACTCTTCCAAAGATAGAGAGATGTTAGTAAAAAATCTCTCAAGACTGAGGAACACTGAGAAATTAAGAATTACAGTGCTGATGACAATGAAGAGGCAGAGCTGCAACAGTAATTAAAAATGGTATTGAGGCTCAGATATTGCATCATTAATGATAAAGTAAGAATCCTTTTCTTTATCGTGCTGACAAGGTCATACACAGAAAATGAAATTTAGTTCTGGGCAAAAACATAGCAGAAATATTTCAGGAATTTAAAAGAAATTCAAAGAACAGTACAAATAAAATTGCAAGGCTGAAGGAAATGATTTATGATGGAAATCTGACAGTATTAAATGTGTGTAGTTTGGCTAAATAATGACAGAGTAGGCAAAAAGGAAGTGCCCCTGTACTCACTTAATTTAATTAAAACAATCTGAAACATTTGGCAATGTTGTCCATTAGGTAACTAAGGTTGTAACAAAAGAGTTTTTATAAGACCAGTGTTCATTGAGCTACAAATAACAATAGTAACATGGCTGAAGACAGTTAATTTTTCCGTATTTTGGTAAGTACCCTTATGACTAAATGCTACCTGAAAATTCATTTTATATCCAAAATAGCATAAGTCAGCATACGTTGAACTGTATTTTAGCATTTTATGACAGGAAAGTCAGCTGTTCCAGCCCAAAAAAAATTTTGCCTGTGGAACTTTTACAGTAAAACTAAAATGAGCAGCGGAAATATATATTGAAACTGCATTTTAATGTTTCACCAATTTATACAGGAAAATAAGTAAGAAATACCTTAAATGTGATTTTTAAAGGATTAGTTCAAATAGGAAACTGCCAAGTTGACAATCTGAGAAAAAACAAGATCAGAAGGGAAATTGAAACTATTTATCTGAAATGGGAGGGGGCAAAAACATAAAGGATAAAAAAAGGCTCAGTTCTGCGAGCATTTTATTTAGTTTCATATAATGCAAATTGAAAATAAAATGTAATTCACTTTGGATATTTTTTAAGCAGTCAGATTAGCCTGACTTCCTAAGGAAATCCTGCTGTGTCCCTCTCTCAGTAATCCAGCCAGCAACTTTTGAACCTGTTGTCCAGCTTCAGTAAATTTAATAGACAGACAGAAAGCTTCAAGGCATTTCAGCAAGTTTGTTTTGTGCAAACGGGCAAAACAGAGGGAAAAGACTTGAAATTACTGTCTCCATTGAGAAATATTGTGTAGCTTTATCTTAATCACATTATTAGATTATAAGTACCAATTTTCATGAAGCTGTTTCTTTCTCATGCGTTCCAACAGGAACAGCATTCCCTGGAGTCCTCTTACTGACTTACTGATTTTCATTCACTTTATATTTTGGCATTGCAAAGAGGCTCAAGTGAGGGTAGATCACTCATTACATGAATACCTTATTAATACAGAATAAAATGTAGTTTATGTTCTGGAGACCTCACTATCTAAATAGATAAGGGACACAAATGTAACTAAAGCAATCATCAGATAAATAATTTGCTGAAACTACTAAACTGTCAGTGGATTTTTTTAATATGTTTATATTTGATTGACAGTAACTGATTTCTTCTGAAAGACCACCAGAACATTCAAGGCAAAGAATTATAGGACAGGTTTTGAGAGACATGTTTTGAAGTAGTGAACAGCTTGTTTAAGAATATGTGAAGTTCAAACCATCAAAATAGGAGCAATTATATGAGAAAATGTTGGAAATAATAATATAATTTTATAACGTATCTTTTGCTGCTCTCCCTCTGTGTTCCTCACAACATACATATAGCTTCAGGATGGGCACTGATAGTTTCACCCAGTCACTGCAGATACCAAGGACCACAGTTCGTTTTTGAAACAACACACAGTGGAGCTTCTAATACATTTGGGGGGGGAGGGGTGGCTTTCCAGTTTCCAGAATTTTTTTAAGGTTTTCTTTCATATCAGAACCACTGAAAATTCTAAATTTCAGTTTCTAGTTTCTGTCATCCTTTTGCCACTATAGATTTTGGGCAGAAGAAGAGTTTAGCCACTTGTGCTTCAGACCCTCTCTTCTCTGAGAGCACTGGACATGATATATCAGGGAGACAAAATTTCCTTATTTTTGCTTTGAAATAGAAAAAAAACTAGAGGTGAACATCATAGCAAATATTTTCTTAGAGCATAAAGAGTAAACTTTTGTTAGTGTAATTTAGGGAAAAAAGCTCCAGTAAGTGAAACAAAGCTTGTTCTGTCAATAAATTTGTTGCAGAAAATGAACTGAAGTAACTGATTATCAATCCTATCCATTTCTCCAGGGCTGAGTTTCAGCCATGTTCTTCCATCCATCAGTGGGTCTGAATTACAATAAATTACTAATAATACTGTATTCCCTTCTGTTGCAAGGGAATTGTGTTATAAATGGACTTAAGGCACAAAATATGGAATGTGTTCTTAATTTCAAACACCCTAAATGCTGCACTGTGTACCGGAGCTAAATTTTATTTATATATAACAGGATTTTTGCTGCAGATTTACTAAGGGAAAGGTTCTGAAGTTTACTAAAGAGAAGGATAAATTCTTTTCAGTGAATAATTTCAAAAAGGCAACTGTGTTCCATAAACATTTGAAGTAGGACGAGAAACAGGACAAGATGACAAAGAAGGCATTGTCTAGAAATGTGATATCGAATAACTGCTCTGTAGAAATATTTTTTCAGTAGACAAGTAATTTTAGAACTCATCCATTTAGAAACCATGAAAAATTATTTTAATTGTGCAATTAAAAATGCATCACTACTTCATTTGAGTTTCAAGACATGCGTCATTTAAAGCGACCAAAACACTGTTTGAAGTCTTAAAAGATTTGTGTGAGTGCTTTGTATTGAACTGGGGCACTGAAAAGTACAATAATTAATTATTTAATTTGCATTATTTTCTTTCGAAGTACCATTCTGGTAAATGGAGGAACAGTTTATATGTATCTTTCCAGGTTTTAGAACACCTACATTTATTTTTATCTGGCAAAACCGTTTTTATAGTTAGGGGTAGCTTATTTAGCAAAGCACGTAGTTTATGAGAACAGTGCTATAAAAAACCCTTTACTCCCATAATACAAATACCCCATAATTTACTTGTTATTCACAAGGTTACATTTTCTTTTACACAAGGAAATTCTTTAAAAGGGTCTTAAACGTACTAGTAGTATCTTGAGCTATTGGATCTAAGGATTAGGTCAAAAATGTTTATGTAAATCCGATGTTGAGAATGTAGGATTTTCTTTGCTTTCAACAGCTACATCCAGCTTAAAATAATATATCATTCCATGAAGGACTTGAAGGAATACGAATAGCAAATACAGTTGTGAGTCATCTGATAATCTGCAGTACACCAAGATTTCTGTAACATTTGGCAACAGAGCTTTCCCTTTATCCTGTCACTCATTAATGTATGTCAAATTACCAGCCTCACTGCCAGCTCTGATCATTGTCAAATATATTTTTTAGAATGCAAAATTAAAATAGAAATGCTAAAGATAACTCTAAATTCCCTGAAAGTCTTCTATAAGTCTGTATGCACAGGGAATTCTGACTTGGTCCTAAATAAGATTTCTAGATCTTTTATTTCCAACTCAAGAACAGTTACTGTCTTTTTTGATCTGTTTTTTTGATAAACTGAAAACGTGTTGTTGATTGTTCAGTGTCTGAATGTACAGTGCATATTTAAGAGCATACATATGTCTTCATATACATGTATACATATATGTACAGGCTGAAAACAATCCTATATATGGAGTGGCCGTGGATGCCATATTTCTGTGAGACCGTGTGCCCTTACCCAAGCCCAGAGAAACAAACCCGCTCTCCTCCTGCTGAGAGTCTCAGGTTTTCAAAGCCCGCTTTCAATTGCACTTCCAGGCTGTCTGTCTTATTCCTGCACTTGAATTTCTGTCCAGCTTATAGTGCCTCTGCTATGTGATGTAGCCCCCAATTTAGGAAACTCTTTCAGTACTCCAATTTTTTACAATTCTCTGGTAACTGCCATTTTAACAACTCACTACAGAAGCATTTTTCCTCCTTCAGTCATTCTTCTCTAGAATTCTAAAAATACAGGAAAATGCTATAAACTGAAAGGACCAGTTAGAAAAGAAAATAAGGGGACAGGATATAAAATGGCATACTTCTAGGCTGAAGACTGTCTTTGATTATTAGGGGCTGCAAGACTTCAGAAGAAGGAGATGATCCCATGTCTGCTATTTAAGTTTTCTTTTGCCATCTTCTGCAACATCTGGTCTTGACTATTGCCAGACATGGGATACAGAACCAAGTGGAGAATCAGGGCTAATCTATTTTTATGCATTTATATTCTGAGGCCTTTTTTGGCCTGAGGAGTGGGATCAGGAAGGGAATGCCTTCATTTTCCTGGAAGTTAAGTTTGTAAGCCATATAATTTCTTTTTAGGTTATTCTTTTTATTGGAGACTTCTGTCTTTACTGCCAGAAGAATACCAAAATACTACCCAGTAAATATTTTAAAGACCTTTAGTAAAACTGTAGAATATATCTATAAAAAATGTGGAAATTTTGAAACAGATGATATTGCACCATTACAAGGGAATATATCACTCAAATAGTCTTGCATTGTTCACTTATTTGAAGAACATACATAAATGCTATCTCTAGAAAATTCTGATTAAATTTTCAACCAAAACACATTGAATTGAGTCTACAATACAGCTCAGTTGCTATAATTGCTATGTAGTAGGTATCTCAGGTGCTACCTCTGCAGTGAAGGCTACCTTGATTAAAAAAAAAAACTTTTTTTTTTCTTTTACATCAACCTGTGAGGTTAAAACTCAAGACAGCTTGTCTGCTCTTTTTGGCTCTATGTTAGTTGTTCCAATCATCTCTTCTTACCAATCTTGTCTTGCTTTAGATCATCGGATCTTCATATTTAAATGTAGATTCAAATTTTAATTTAAAAATAGTTTTAGATTTAGCCTTTAGTTCATCACAGATATGACAGCCCAACTGTTGGTATTTTTATGCAGAGACTTGATATTTGGCAGAGCACTCACTCTCCCAACAGGAACCTGGTCTTTTGCTGCACCTGTGAATCCTTACCCAAATGTATGGGTTGTGGTCCTTAGTCTGCGAAGACTGTCATATTTTCCACAGATTTGGCCTGTCCTGAACTCCTTCAGCCACAAGTCATTGTTGGGATTAAATAGGACTTTTTGTTCCATCATTTGATGTGGATCTCTGGTACATCTCTGTCACTGAACACTGAATCTTGGACGCCCACTGCTTCCTTCACGAGCAGCAGAGGAGATGGGGGGAAGGAAAATCAGGTATGAATGCAGAGAGCCACAAGGGCATGTGTGTGAGATAAAGATTGATCAGAGTAGTTGGGGAAGCCAGGTGGTGGGAAGAAAGAGCATGGGAGGAGGCAGTAAGAGCAGAGCAACACATGTAAACACACAGAGGAGAGAGATTTCACTCTGTGATGGGCTTTTCTGAATTTCAAGTCTTTGCTTTTTGACTTCTACCATTGCCTCAAGGAGGACTTTTGAAATAAGTCTAATGTGTCAAACAGATAGCTTAAACTGATTTACCCATGTACTGCACAGATTGGCGCTCCCAGCTTGCCCTCTGGCCACAGCAGGTGATGCGGCGCTGCCCTCCCAGAGGCTCTCTGGGCTCTGGAAGTATTTTGGGGGAAACCCACAAAAGGCCTCTTTTCCTGCTTCTCAGAAGACACGAGCAGAATAACAACATAGAGGAGACCTGTGTAATCTACTCTTCCAATGACTCAGAGTGTTCCTTTATTTAATGCAGCTGGGCTTGCTGCCATTCTTCTGGAGATGGTGCCTCTTCATATCAGCCTGTCTGGAAATATTCTATAACACAAGGCCAGATAATAATGCATATTTGCTGACAGCTTGTGACAGAGTGGCATATAAAGGTTGCACTGGCTGCAGACTGCATTATTCAGGAGGAATAAGTCCATAACTGTTTCTCATATGTCTTCTAAAATTGCTGCCTTTATATTGTTATAACATCCCGCAGTGCCATATAGTCTGTGAAAGGAATGAAATTCTTTTCAAGGAGATCTTGTTTAGCAATTCTTTATTGCTATGTGTATTGGCACTCTTTTTCATGTATTTTCTGGCTAATTAGGAAAGAAAAAGAAGGGTTCTAATTAATAAATAATCATATTTTGAACTCTGATTTTCAAACCTAGATCTTTTTGTACCTCATGAGATCATGATGTTGAGATCAAGAGTCTTCTAACTCTTTAATACCAGAAACAGGTTCTGTACATAGCTGGCAGTAGGAGGTCCACTGTTTTAAGGGATAAAGTGTCTGGTTCTATACCCAAGCCACCAATGAGAAATAATTCCCTACTCTTATCCCAGCTAAAGATTTTCATTTTATCCATCATTTCTGGAGAAAGAGGAGTTTCTTTTTAAGCAACTAATTGGTATGGATGATGATATAGAAAGATCTTCATATTTAGTAATAGAACCTGACCATTTTTATTTTTTATTATGAAAACCCATCAGGATTATGGAAGTGCCTTATAAAGATGATTCCTTCAGCTGACACCCTCTTCAGCAGCATGGTCAATGCCTGATTCCACTGTCTGAAAAGCAGCCTAGGGTAGGCCAGTAGGGCTGACAGTGGGACACACATACAAACAAATTTAATCTCATGTAACAGGGTTTGTTTTCATACAGATATTCATCGTCCACTGAAGAAGCTCAGAGGGTGTTTCCAAAAATCTACAATGTCAAGCTCCTTGGCCAACTGTTTCACCTCCCATCCTTTGTTTAAATGATCTTAGTCTAAAACTATTCCTCTTCGTGTACTGCATTTACACAGATAGCCACTCAACAGATTTCTTTCTGACAGTGTAAACAGCTGTCTCAGGGACTTCTGGTTTCCTAATATTATTTATGTGCTGTAGACAAACATTTAAAAAATCAGCATTACCTTGTAATCAAAGGGATTTACCAATTAATCTTTTTAAAGTTTGCTACATAGTACCTGTGTGTAGTTTGGAATCAACACCTTGGGAATCAATTGACAATAGGGGTGATCATTTCCTATCGTGTCATCAACGTTTGTAATTAAGCCATGGGATAGGTAAGATGGGAGACTGTAGTTAAGGGCCTTTTCTTACAGTTAAACTTTATTTCATGTTTGATAAATATAGTCTTAGTTGACAATAACAGTCTGGATTTTGTTTTTTGCACGTTCAGTACGGTGGTCTACATGAAAGCATTTAAAACAGATGCAAAAAGCAAAATAATGTTGGGCCAGCGCATACCTGCATGCTTTTGCAGAGTAGACTGTTAAAGTCACAGACAGACACAATACATTTTTAACAGATGTATTTAACAAAATGTTGGCAAAAAGCTTCATTTTTTTCTGATAGTTTTCAAAATCCTTGGCTTTTGATGGTCATATTTGATGGTCATTGCCTCACACAAGCAAATGTTTTGAAATTGAGGAAGTACTTTTTTATTACTAATTGGCAGTGTACATTTATAATCCTTTTGTAAAATGATGCAAGGGGCCACTCTGCAGTTTGCACTGATGGTACATGTAACCACTCGTACAATGACACAGTTAAGATGCTGTAATTTCTGTAATTTGCCACTCTGTAGTAGTTAGGCTGTGCGGTAGCCAAACAAGCAAGCCAAACTTTCCCTTACAGTACATCCTTTTAGGCAATCTAAGCAGAGAGTCCATTCCTTTCTCCTAGGGAGAGGAATGGAGCATTTTTGTTTTGTTCTGTTTTTCTTGGAATGGGCTTTACTGGTATTTGCTTCAGAAGTGTTGGGAGGCCAGATTTTCATTTCATCATTTAGACATACTTTTGATGATGACTGGTCTCCCTCAAGCATTTTACAGCACATCAGAAGTGTAAATCTGGAGCATGGGCCAACTGCTGGGATTTTAGCTGATGGCCCCTCCTAACTGTCATGGGAGGTACCTGGTTATCAGCCGTGGCAAACTGGGTTGGGTTGCTGCTTCCTGAGCTCCTTTGGCCAATGCCTCAACCGTTTTAGCCAGAGGAGCTACCAGCACACAGGCTAATTCTTCAACATTTAGTCAGTTTTCCTAAACATTGAGGCTTATGGAATCACATGGCTTGTGTGAGTAGGAATTTCTGTCCATCCCCTACTGCAAACCTCTATCAGTAATGCAATTTCAGACACATTTCAGTGTGGCCTAGTACTGTCAGAGATATTGCAGCCTCCACAGGTTGGAGAGGAAAAAATGGATCTGTCACTGCCAGCTCAGAGAAAGGCTGCACTGTAAAATTACCCCTTAGATACCTGAGTATCAGTCCAGGAGAGCCCAGCCACAAATGACCCAGCTACCAGAAGATCCATGAGACTTTGCACCCTATTAGACATTCAGTGAATCCAACTGCAAGACGCAGCTTTATAGGAAGATAGGCCCCATTATTTCCACGGTTGTTCATAAACAACTCCTTGTTTATTAAAAAAAAAAAATAGAAAAAAATACATAGACTTTGAAGTATGGCATCTCTTTGTTTCTGAGTATCGAGATGAATGCTGAACTGTGGATGCATTCTCCAATGCCTGTCTTTCTTTAAAAGAAAAAACTTCAAGTAAATGTGTCGAGCGACGTTCTTTACATGTTTGCATAGTGTTCAAAGTACCTCAGAGGATAAAAGGAATAAGAAGTTATTCATCCAAAAATCAAAACAGTGAAAAATGGCAAAGTGCTTCTGCATAAAGACAGCAGGGGTTGCTTCAGCTGATTACCTTTGATATTAAATAGTGTGTTTGGCAAAAAGCTGATAAGAATATTACAGAAAGCTAGTTCAAAGAAAGCTAAAGCTGCTGCTTTCAAAAGCTGCGTATCAACAATATCCCTTTTGTTAAAACTGGAAAATGTGTTTAGCATAATTGCCAAGTACTCCAAAACCAGAATTCTTCGTGTATGGAAAGTGTATTTTCATTTTCAAAAGGAGGTGCAGTAACTAACACTACTGCAAAATCCTAGTTATTGATTATATTACATTATATTCAAGGGCTGGATAAAACTCAAAACCCAGTTCTTTAAGGTATTGTGCAAGCACGTGATAAGAGTCAGTCTCTGTCTACAAGGAGCCCACAGGCAGACCAGATAAACAAATGGTAAATTAACAAAAGCACCGGCTTTTCTGTTAGAGCCAAGGAACTGAAACACCAAGAGACTGAATGACTTACCCATAATCATATCTCTGGCAGATCTGCGTATTTAACTAAGATTTCCAATGTCCTAATCCAGAAGCAGTGAAGAACTGTAAACTATGTTTGCATAAGTACTCCATGAGTCTTGACTGTGAAAATCCTTTTAGCCCTTCCCAAAGATTGTTCATAATGCAGAAATTAAGATAACGTAATTGCAATTAATTCTGCTACTTTTTATGGTTCAGTGATACATCCTTTATAAGTTTAAGGAATTGGACCTCCTAACTTGATGTGTTTTACACTGAAATTATCAAATTATTCAATAATTATTTCAAATTATTGAAAGCAACAAGCTAGAGTAGTTGTTTGTTTTGGAAGACAGTTCCGTACCAACGATTCCTTAAAATTGGTTATCGGTTATCAGGTCATGTTTATGTTTCATTCTAACGGAAGAAACTTTCTTCATAGAGAAGCATGTCAAATGCCTTCTTAATATGGTGAATTATTTTGAGTTTTCCAACCTTCTGTGAAACAGATTGCAAAATCTGTAAGTCATGATGATGCTTTGAATGTGGTTGCCAAAGAGGTGACATCAGGATTTTAAAGTAACATCTGTTTTAACAACAATATTTAGTAACTATTTAAACTGAAGATAAAGAGAGTTAACTATAGTAGCTATATATAATTCCATTTAAACACATAGACCATGTGATTGGGAGGTCATTAAAAGTCAGGATGTACAGAAAATCCTCATAGTTTTGTGACCACCTTCTGGTGTTGCTATTTGCTTTTCTTTTATTTCAGGATATTAGCTGAGAATGGAACCGTGATACAGTCTGATCTGCATTGTACCTGCAGTACCAGAGAGACAGAGCACGAAAGCTCCCACAGTTAGGAAGCCCAATTCATCCAAATAATGCTGCTTGTTTTTACAGCAGAATGAGCTGCTAAGGGCCTGTCAACCCCATCCTCTCTCTGTAGTGAGTCCCCACAGAACTTGAATTGCCATGTCCTAGTCTGCGTTTTAAAAACCGAAGCCAAAATACCTAAATGACCAGTTTGTATTCCAGACAAAACTGTGTTCAGCAAACAGACTTCTCTGGCTTAAGGGAATTCTCCTCCAACACATGAAAAGATCTTTAAGAGGAGATGATTTTTTCGTCCCTAGTCCCTGAGAAAACACAGCCAAATGCTATGCAAGATTTAGAAGCAAAGCAGTCAGCACTCAACATAGGTGACATTTATAGTGTGATAATACTCTAGCAATGTGTGATGCTGAAAAAGACTTGGGATTTAGGGAAGATTTCTCACTGATGTGAAGACCCAGTTCTGTGTGGAAGACAAAAGCAAATGCACATCTTCCATACCTGAGCAAGTCTTGCAACAGTAACTGTCATTGCAGCATTAGTAGGACCCTTTTTGAAATAATCTCTTCAGTTCTCATGTTCCTTCAGTTCTCTTCCATAGAAATGCTGAAATTTTGAAAGGGTTGGCTAAGCAATTGTGTCTGAGGGACATGTAAGCTCACTTAATTTAATTTATTGAAGAGAACATTAAGATGTAGTCTTAATGATGAAGTAGTTTGTGGCTCCGTTACACTGGATGCATGGGAGCTCAGACTAGCATAACATAATACCTGAAGAATGTCTAAGAATTATTTATACGGATAATTCAATATCCAGAATTCTAGACTAGAAGGGTTTTTTAATATTGCTTCTGGTTATATGAAATATTTCTTTTCACCTTCATTCTATTTCACAGCACACATAAGAATGCCCGCCCATGACTGGGGGGAAGAGCTAAATTGGAAATATCAAAAGACTGAAAGGAACACTAAGAAAACAAACCATGCACAAGTCAGCAGCTGTTTTGGCATAAAGAAAATGCATATTTCCTTTTGATCTGTTTTGTGCATTTTTAATATAAGATGGTTAAACAAATACATTTTATTTCATCCACGGAATAAAAAAGGTCCCCCTGGAAAGCTTATTAACTCATGCAGATCATTACCAGACTCTACTGCTGTTTACAAGTAGGATGTTACGCCTTTGATAGCTGGCTTCTCTTCTTGCCAAACCTGTGTCAGAGAGATGGATAGTTTTCAGAAGCTATTTTTTGCCATTTAGTTGCAAGCCTCTCCCTTAAACAAGAATTGACTCACAACTACATCGTAAGGGTGATGCCATATGTCAGAAGTCACAGAGGTCTATCTTGAAATAAATAAATAACTACCGGGAATGGATATAGAAACAACAGTGTACAGAAACTCCTCTGGCTACCTATCATTTGGTATTCCTCAGCCGACTCCCATTGCAGGCAATGAAGAGCTAGCCAACACGGTCAGTGGAGGGCTGTACAACTGCCCAAACGGCATTGCCTACGCTGTACTCTACGGAATACATTGGCCCCGTTGACCCAGTGCTGCAACCTGCAGTGGCTGTGCTTCCTATCGTAGACCCTTTACATTACATTTCTGCATCTGGAGCTCAATCCCAGCCATGATGCACTCATTGCTTAATCATAGGCCTCCAGTGCTAATCAGGAGCCCCAGGGAATCCAAACACAGGTCTTTGTGGCAAATGGCACAGGACCTGTGGAAGGCTCATGTCTTCCCAATTTGGACTAACGTGCTGGAGGACCTTAGGGCATCTCAGTTGTCTCTAGGCACCAGTATATTAGCAACTGAGTAGAACCAGGCCACCCGCTGAGTAGAAAGCTGTGATCTGTGCAGGTCTACTCCTGTGCCTGCAGCAGCCAAGGTCTGGCTGCCTGCAGGATGGATCAATACAAGTTCATAGGCTTTACCACTCCACTAAGATTCAGTGCAAACCTGTGTGAATTAGGTTGGTGGACATTTAGTTTAAACTTCACATTATAGTCCTTAAACAGCTGTCAAAATCCACAAGGAATTTCTGGAAGAAAGAAAGGTTACCTACGTCACGGGAGGGCTTGTCAGTATGACTTTGCAGGGAAAAATCATTCTTTGGCGTAGATCACGTGTGTAAGCAATAAGTGATAGAATTTTGGGGGTTTTATTTATCTTTGTTCTCCATGTAATCATTTTCTTCTGTAGGATTCAAATATAAGTAGATTATTAGACAGAAAACCTCATAAAGAGTTACCTTGTCATTTGATTTTTAATTGATTTGGAAATTGGGATTGAGGCAGTTTGTAGTAGAGCAAAAATAGAGTTGTGTATGGTACATTCCTGGCAGAACGAGGGCTGGCAACCACTGCAGAAAGCTTCCCTTCAGCATAGTTTCCATGAATCTGTATGTGCTGGTTTTCATTAAGGAGCTTTAGAGTTCTCTTGTGTGTTCTTCCAAAATGTCAAGCTTTTATTAAAGTTAGTCTGTAGAACTGTTTTTTGCAAAAAGCACATGTTGATATTTGTACTGCAGGCATCAGATCTGCTATTGGAAGCAAATAGTGAAAGGAGCTGGTTAGGAAGTCCTAGAAATGAGCTGAGAACATGAGGAGGAATCATGACCAAAGCCTGGGCGGAGATCTGGTTCGCTTTGATATGACAATGAATCTCTGTCTCAGTTTCCCAGTTTCTAAAGACCAAGGCTTACCTAATGTTTATGAAGCACCCAGGGGAACTGCAAAGCAGTAAGTGGCAGAGAAGAGCTGCAACAAATAGCAGGTGTGGATTTATTGCTCATGGGGAAAATCTCAGGTGGGTAGAGTTACCTAGTTCAGGAGCAGCTCTGCCTCTCCCACCCAATACAGGGAAATAAAAGGTCAGAGAACACAAAGCTGGACATTTCTTGGCTGGCAAGAGATTGTAGGACACTGCATTGTTTAGATGAGTAGCAAGTCCTCTGCAGCTGATGTTCAGAAGGGAATTACTTCTTGCAAGCTGAAAGCTCAGGAAAAGGTAAAAGTGATGTACCATCTCCTTCCTCGCTCTCTTTGTTCTTCAACCTTTCTTTATTATTCATGTAGGACTCCAGATGTCCTAAACTTCAGTATATATGTTGCATGTTTTTCTAGGTAGAGTTAGCGACCCCAGGATTTTTTCTCTTCATTAGTAAACACGTTCATTCTAACCTGATTCTTATCTGCTGTGAAACCACTTTATATATTATTACTGTCCACAGATCCCAGGTGTCTCTGTGATACTGCCAGACTAAGGCTGAGCCTTCCAAGATGATTATTTTTTCTGGAATAATAGTAGCAAGAGATTTTATCTGTGAAATTCCTGCATACGGAGATCTGGCACAATGCTCTTGGTTCTGAGAAACAAGGTAAAGCGCACTTTCATATAGACACTAAGTGGTTTTGCAAACCACACGAAATGCATAGATAAGAGCTGGAAAAGTATTATAGGAAGTGTCACGGGGATCATTTCTCTTTTACTTCTTCAAAAAACTCGTTACTACAAATCTTTCACGTTGGTCTTCCCATCAAAGAGTAACTAAACATACTTTGCCAGAAGGGAATACTTTCCATTTTTCCTTGCCATCTCCAGCCTGGTTTACACTGTTCTGAGATTTACAGTGACTGTTTCACACATGAAAACTTTTCCTCTTTGTCAGAACGTTAATTTCCTAACGTTTTTCATTTTGTTTATTAAATATGAAGTTCTACTGTATCTCAACAGATCTAATAGGAACAGGGTTTCCTGTTTTTTTTCATTCTGGTGTTCCCTGACACGCCTGGCCCCACAGCAGACCTTAAAAAGCATCCCAAGTCTCTGCCAGTTGTGCTAAACCTGTCACGTTCTTTGGCCCTCCTTTGAATTCATCCATGACTGTGGTCCACAGGGCTATGAAATTGTCCCCAGACCTCAAGACTGAACTTGCTGCCACCTCTCTGTCTTCTGTCACATGCACACACCTTGTCCTTCCCTTCTGCTCCCCGTCCGCCACAGGTCGTAAGTCTCCACAGGGACCTCAGTGGGCACACCCTACATAGACAGGAGCTGCAAAGGGGCAGGAGAAGTACAAAGCAATGGAAAGAAGATGAAAATATTTCTTAGTTTCTCTGGCCCCCAGGAGAAGTTTTCCTGCTGTTTCTCATCTCTGCATTCAAGGCCTGAGCAACATTACAGCGCAGTTATTTGTTCTTTTATCCAGTCTACATAAATCCAGTTCTACCTCTCATCTTCATCTCACTTTGCCCTCCTAAGCCACTTAAATGGCTACTGTTGCCACTCTACCAAAGCACTTCATGAACCTTAATATATTTACACTCACAGGACTTCTGATGTATGGAAGCTTTAACACTTCTATTTACATATGAAGCACCCGAGGTCAGGTAGGAAATCTGTGGCAGAACTGGTGACTCCTTATCCCAAAAGCCAGACTAATCCAGACCAAACCATGGGTGCAGTGTCCTCCCCCCATGCAGCTGACCACAATCCCCCAAACCCAAACTGCATTAGGATGCTTTTTCCCTGCTGTGCCCCCAAGGACAAGCACCCTTCCCAAGGACATCCTTGTGCACGGCTCCCCCACGCCTCTTGGCAAGGCAAGCGCTCGAGGAGCCGGCCGCGGCTTGGCCGTCCTGCTCTCCAGCTGGCCCGCGCTCCAGCACACCCATGGTCTGAGGAGGTTTCCTACTTTACCTTCTCCTTTTTCTCCTGTTTATATGTAACTTGGCATAGTGCCACCTAATTACTCACCAGCGCAACTCCAGTTTTCTTTCTATAGCACTTGCTGGTAAAGGCTTTCCATGGTGGACCCTAATGTGCGCGTTGCTTGTGGCAAGGGTGCACTGCACAAGGTTTGTTTTTTTTTTCTCTAGAAGGGATAGTAATAATATCAAATACAGTAGAGAATATAGTAAAATATTATATCTTCATCAATGACATAGCGGGATCGAGTGCACCCTCAGCAGGTTTGCAGATGACACCAAGCTGAGTGGTGCAGTCGACATACCTGAGGGACAGGATGCCATCCAGAGGGACCTGGACAAGCTGGAGAAAGGGGCCCATGTGAACCTCATGAGGTTCAACAAGGACAAGTGCAAAGTCCTGCACCTGGGTTGGGGCAATCCCCAGTATCAGTACAGGCTGGGGGATGAAGGGATTGAGTGCAGCCCTGCCAAGAAGGACTTGAGAGTACTGATAGACAAAAAGCTGGACACGAGCTGGCAATGTACTCTCACAGCCCAGAAGGCCAACCGTATCCTGGGCTGCATCAAAAGAAGCGTGGCCAGCAGGTCGAGGGAGGTGATTCTGCCCCTCTACTCTGCTCTGGTGAGACCCCACCTGGAGTCCTGCATCCAGATCTGGGGTCCTCAGTACAAGAAGGACATGGACCTGTTGGATTGGGTCCAGAGAAGGGCCACAAAAATGATCAGAGGGATGGAGCACCTCTCTTATGAGGACGGGCTGAAAGAGCTGGGGTTGTTCAGCCTGGAGAAGAGAAGGCTGCGGGGAGACCTTGTTGTGGCCTTTCAGTACTTAAAAGGGGCTTATAAGAAAGATGGGGACAGGCTTTTTAGCAGGGCCAATGACAACAGGACAAGGAGTAATGGTTTTAAACTAAAAGAGGGTGGATTTAGACTAGATATAAGGAAGACATTTTTTACAATGAGGGTAGTGAAACACTGGAACGGGTTGCCCAGAGAGGTGGTAGATGCCCCATCCTTGGAAACATTCAAGGCCAGGCTGGATGGGGCTCTGAGCAACCTGATCTAGTTGTAGATGTCCCTGCCAATTGCAGGGGGGATGGACTAGATGGCCTTTAAAGGTCCCTTCCATCCCAAAGCATTCTATGATTCTTTGATTCTAAAAACATCTAAGGGCCCTCCTTATTGCAATAAAATTGCAAAATCTCCATTGGGACTCATTGATGACACATGAACAGAGAGATGTCTCCAAGGGGAGATTCTCTGAAGGTAAAATCAGTGTTAGGTCCTGAACTGTCTTTTGGTGCTTCTTGAACATTTTCTTAAGCAAAGGGAAACAAAATAAAAGGCAGAAAATGTATTAGGAAAAAGAAGTCTATTTGCTACTGAAGAAGACCACCCATTGTGATTGTTTTGATATTTTATTCTTTTCTGGTATGTTTGATATTCTGTCATATCTATGATTTTAAACTATTAGTAGCAGTTTCTATGTTTTATAATAGAAAATGGTCCTTAACTATTTAATGCCATCATATTTTGATTATAATTAAAGATTTTTTCTTTTATTATTACTTGAGGTGCTAAGTATTATTAATAAACTATAAAAATACTCATAATTTAGTACATATATAAAGCAATGCCATGGTAGTCTCTTCCCTGACAGCCATATTCAAATGGTTTTAATATCTGTATGATTTCTCTTCTACTATGTGATAAAAACAAGTCTTGGGCCAACAGGAGCCAGAACCTCTCTCTCAGTAGTCTCAGATGTTAGCTTTGTTTCCAGAAAAAATTAATTGTTCTAAGGCATCCAGTTTTGTTTAGAAATATTGGGAATGAGCATACTTCACAACTTCTAAATAGCAGGATACCTGTGAAGCACTGTGAGAATAAGCTATTTTCAAGTTCTCTCTTTTTTTTTTTTTTTTTTTGAGAAATTTCCCCTTTTCAGACAGGAAAAAAAACATATTTGAATTTTTTAACCTCCACACAGCAGCGGGGAGATGCCCGGGCTCCTGCACTCTCCAGGAACACTCTCGCCGCTGCTTGCTGAGCTTGCTGGGCTCGGCAGCAGCACTGTGCTAAGGAAACTGTTGTGGGCTGGAGTGGGGCTCTTCTGTTTTTAATTACTGAGTCAGAGGGACAGTCTGAGCAAGGTTTTAATAACTGCTATCTGCAGCTACAGAATGCTTGTACAGTTATTAACAGGCAGAAGACGGGGTGGCTTTTTTTTTTTTAAATTCCTAGATTTAATTTTTTACCTGTGGAATCTTGAATCTTAAGTTAGTCTTTAAAGGCTGATGTAAAATTGCCCCCTTCAGAGGCAGCTGATACTTGGAGAGCTGGAACTTCAGACAGAATTAATCAATAAAATTAAAGTAGAGATTTGAGGTAGTGTAATAACTTAGGAAAAAAGAATGGCGCTTTCTTATAAATCATAACTCAATTTGGCTGTATAAAGACTTTTCATATAAAAGTTAATGAAAATGTGTATTGTGTATCCCAGGCAAATGAGTATGTGCAATAACTATGCATGCTCCTGTCTACTTCACAATTATTATGCCCTTTGAAAAAACATATTTTGGGGAACTGAAAAAATAAAAAACAAAGGCTCCTTGCAGCAGGGTCTATATATTGCTTTATGGAGATACACTTGTTCAGAATCTAATTGTCTATTCTAGTTTACTTATATATTTTATACCTGAAGTATTAAAATGTAGGAGAAAAAAGTCTTTCTGTAACTGAGGATTAAAGAATTTTTGTGCTTTTTTTTTTGTTCTTTTTTTTTTAGTGTCTGAGGCCAAAGTAAATGATGGCAGGAAGTTTTTCCCCACTACACCGCAGTGTCAATTTTCAGTGGGGAAGAGTATGGTCCAAGAGCAAATTGCAATATGCCTTATTTCAGTAGGTATTACTAGAGAGAGGTAGAGGGTTAGGATAAACTGAAAGATTACAGTCTGCACAGTGCAAAGAAGATGCTTTGTGTGTCTCAATTTTATTTTTAATTATGAAAATAGAGACATTTTTCTGAAGTGACAGGTTAGGTCAGAACTGACTGGTGGCCCTCATCTCATCTTCTGTGCTTCCCTCCATCTTCTGCTTCCATCCGCTCTTCAAATTTTTGTACAGCATTGAAGCACACCCTAGTAAGAAACGTTATAGACAGTTGCTTGAACTGAACTGCATATTCCTGTAATGATTATGTCAGTTTTTTCCCCAATTACCATACTTCTCATAACTTGAATTCAAAATGCTTTCTGGAAAAGCCTGTCGCTCTTCATAATTATACAGGGATCTCTAGGATGACTATGATATTAATATTGATAGGGTTATTTGGGGACAGTTGTCTGGATATTGGGAGCTCCTCATTTATAAGGCTCTGGAGCTTCTAATAAAATTAATGAGGTCCAGAATAAAACTGTTCTGATGAGGGAATTTATTTCTTTTCTTTTGAAATTTTGTGCCTCTCCAAGGTCCCATTAAAAAAAAAAAAAAAAAAAAAATTGTATTTATGTCCCTCTTACCCTTCCAAAATAGAAGTTCTCTGAGTTATAAATACAATTAAATAAAATTATGGAAAAAGCTTCACCAAATCTGCACATGAACTAACTTAAAAATGAACTTGCAGATTAATAATTTTCCAAAAAGTTATTTTCCTTTTCCAAGGAAAAAAGGCCTTGCTTGTATTTCATCATATCAATGTTTTTTAAATTAAAACACTGTTCATTAGCCAGACTATTCCTGGGAAGGTATAAAGTTAATGCTTTGACAGATTTGAAAACAAATTACTAAATCTGTAGTGAGCTGTTATTTTCAGTTCCTGTAACACAGTAATCAAAACTTCCTAAAGAAACTTACTTGCTGACTTCTCTAAAGGAAATACTGATTTTCTGACAAACAAGTAAAACTTCAATCTTGTCTCTACATAGCCTGTTGCTTGGCCCAATTAAGCAGTAAGGCAGATTCTAATAAAAACTAAAAAGGTTTTAGTAACACTAAAAATGTAAAACTTTTTTTTTAATTTATTTCTCTTCTCTAAGTAGTCTCTGGTTCTTATATGCCCAGGACAATTCAAAAATACACTATCTTGTACTTTGGTCTTATCAGGCCTTATAAATGAGCAAGAGAACAGAAGTCCATCATGAGAAAATGAATTGTTCGTAATTGGATAAGTAGCACTCATGAATTATTATGAAATAGTTTATCTTTTTCACAGGATGGTATCTGTATTTTTCTCTCAGCTTTATCTATGGTGTTCTTTCAGAGTATTGCCAGCTTTTACTAGTACTGCTACTTAGTCCTCCACATGAATGAGCACATATATGTTGGGATTGCTAAGCATAAGAAAGATGTATCACCATCTGTGTAAAATTAAAAATCATGTTCTAGTTTTCAAAACTGAATTTTTACTTTGATTAGTTCAGCCTTTGTCTCACCTACCATAAGCCACCCCAAAGAATGCAGAATGATGCGAGGGCAGGAAGGGGAGCTGATCTTCAGGCTGTTTCTGAAAAAAATCAGATTGAACAGCTAAAAATGGAGACGGCCAAAATCACTAGTCACTTAGTGAAGCCTTAAACTTTTATTTTAGCACATCATGCTAAGGGAATAATTTGTTCCTTATCACTTCCTTGCAGTCATCCAGTTAGACAGGAGGCTGGCAAGCACTGGTGCACGTGTCGGGCAGATGGATTTCACAGTTGCTTCCAGGGCACAGAAGTAATTCAGGGATGGCAAAACACACAGTAATATCTGCATGAATCCTGGAAACCACCCGGCAAAGGTGGTTGATCTATACATAGGAATTTGAGATGCTACCCGACAGAAGGGTGCCCAGCAAGCTTGTAAGTACTTGCTTTCTTCATGGATAGTATGCCCACAGGGGAACTCTACAGCTTATGTCATCCCATCTCATTACCTTTACAACTGGAAGAAGCCACCAGAAGGATTTTACTTATGCAAGTCCCTTTGTCTCGACTGTAAAATGATGTGCTTTTCTGCCCCGAGTCCCCTTCTGGAAAAGAGAGCTTGTGTTTCTTAAGTGAGGTCCAAATGCCATCTAGAATCAGACTATGCTTGCAAGCTGGGCTGAAACATAACCCGGCTTTTATATTAATGTCCTCAGGGCCTGAAATGACATTTTAAGTTGCAGAGAGGCATATCAGTATGATAGTTACGGATCATAAAACATACTTGTTTTACAATAGCCCCCTGAGGCAGTAACCAGGGCATCAGTGTGCTAAACACATCCACCCATCTGCACTAAGCGCCTGCACACGGTGAGAGCCCACGGGAGCTGCCCAAGGGTGGGGAGAGGCAGGAGCAGGTACAGGCACAAGCAGTGACAAAGTCACTGCGTGGTTTTATTCTATTGCGCAGTTTAAAGGAACAAAAAAATATCAGTAACCCTAATAGCCGGTCTAACTAGATTTGTATGGAAACATGTAAAAGGCTGTCAGGAGAAAGACAGGAAGGCAGAAGAAGGGGCTGCCGGGGAGCTGTACACACACGCTGCAGTTAAACCTAGCACATCTTCAGCTTGCATGGCCTCCAGGCACTTGGAATTGCCTTCTTACCCCGTCTTTGCCCAGTCAAGTAGGTGCGAGGTGTCCTCGGGCTCTCAGGTGAGTCACTCGCAGGTCCTTGCCCCAGCGCGTAACCAACGCTGCTGTAGGGCACCCAACCGGAGAAGCAGCGCAGGATGGTGGTGGCCTCGGGGGTGATGAGCTGATGAAAATTACACCTCAGTGTGGGTGTGGCTGAGTATAGGTGAATAACTGTCGAAGCATAAATTCACCCTCACCTCTTAGCTTCTCTCTTAACCTCAGGCTTCCCAAACAAGAGCCCTGTCCCATGGGCTGAGGTTTAACAGTGTAAACTCCGTCCAGGTTAGGGATGGAGCTCCAAGTTCAGACCCTGGGCTGAACATGCAGTGTGGACACAACCTCAGCACCACATGTGTTTAGGTTTCCATCTCGGCAGGTGTAACCCATAAACGGATAGCAAAGCAGACAGCAGTAAGCAAGCGTGTGCAGAGTCTTTCCCAAGGAGCGACTCTGTGCCAAAGTAAATTACCATCAGTTGTCATTTAAATGGGAATAAGCTTCACTGATTACTTTTTGCATATTCATTCAGAATGAAACCAGATGTTCCTCAGCCCATGTTATAAACCTGCACCGCACGTTTAAAGGCAGGCAAGAAAATTCTCACAAGAAAAAGGATATGGAGTCTTGTTAGTGAATTGGTTTATCAGAAAAAACATATCTGCTAATGGTGATGGGAGTACGTTTCTGAATCAGAAAACATTTCCCAAGCTGTTAGACACAGCAATATGCAAATTGCCATTCCAGCAATATTAATACTGCCCCAGCGTGAGTCAAGCCTTTGTTGTTGTTTTTAAAAAGAAGCAGTAACTTCCCCTCAGGAAAACTACTCTGAATCACTGTTGAGGTTTGGGTGAGTGTTTTAATAGAATGATTTTCTGGATTTAATTATTTTAATTTTACTTGCTTGCTACCTTTACATTTCTTGTTGTGGCATGTTTTCAGTCTACAGCCAGGAATCCAGGTTGCAGTGATATATTAGACTTCAGAAGGAAGCAAGTTGCTCTATCTAAATCATCTGAGAAATTCTTTTTGGTTATCCAGTCTGTTTGAAATTGTCAGGATGTCTCCTTTTCCTCCCAGTTTATAAGACATGAAGCATTAGCATCCCCGCCTGTATATGTGTTGCTTCCTGCTGAAGGAATATTTATAGCATTTCTGACCTTTGAATGAACTTTTACAAATCAATAACAGCAAAGTGAAAAGAAGGTCAGCAACAGTTTTCCTCTTGTCTGAGTGTAGCCAATGTTAGGCTTGGAATATCTAAAATATATTAGGAACTACCATAATCAGAGTTATGCAGCATTTTTGCAGGAGATTTGCAGATTTCTTCAGCACTGTCATGTAGCTGCTATCTGAAGGATACAACACAAGGCCAGAGCCAATGGTGTCATTAATGGGTTTTTAAGTTGTTGTGTATCAATTTTTACATGGCAGAACTACTACAAGAGGCCTTAAGAGCCAGTGCTGAAGAATAATTTTCTCCATTATATTTTGCCACAGGGAAAGTGTAAATGGATTAGAAACCGTTCTCATTAATGACTTACTGCAACTGAAATACCATTAATTTCCTCCCACTTCAGATTAGAGAAATAAAATTGATGCAATAACCCCTAGATGTGTCAGCACAAGCAGCCACGTGAAATGATTCGAGGCAAGGTTTGCCAGTTCAGAGTCATTATCCCTATAGCCGTACAACTCAAATATTATAAAGGACATTTCCTAATTCCTCAGATTTCTGAAGCTCCTTCCAAAATCAAGACGTTCCCATAATGAATTAGACATCTCAATGCTGTTCGCTGCCTCCAAGCATAGAGGAGGAAACCAGGCTTTGAAATTTCCCTTCATTTCACTGCCTAAAAGTGCAGTTCCTAACTTAATTAAATCCTTTCCTTCTCCAGAGCTGGCACCTCTAGAAAGTGCTTCTTGTGCTCTCTTTTGCCTACCAAGGGATCCTGGCCAACTACTTCGATTGTAACTGTAAATTAGAAGCCTAAATTCTGGATGCATCGAGTTAAGTGAGATGAATCCCATAGCTAGGGATGACGGTAATAGATCTCACAGAGCGAGAGATCTTCTACCTTGTAATTAGAGTGAATTTTTTCAGTCAGGACTTCCCCTCATGCCTTTCCATACAAGCAGCAAAGCAAGGACTTGCTCTTTGCTGGAGCCTTCTGGTTCTGCCGTAATACATAGAGCTCCTATTCGCGAACGCAATGTTGTTATCCTGAAAATCCCTCTCATAATAGCTCCATTTTTCTCTAATATTTTCCTGATTGACTGAATGGAGAGACAATGATAGCTATACAAACCTTCACAAATTTCAAAAAACTTTTGATAGCATCTCAAAAGAGTTGTTTTCATAAGTTTCTTTTTCTATGTCCATATTGCTTGAAGATTGTGTCTACTTGTTCAGCCAGCCTTACAAATATGTCTAAAAATACAGGGAAAATAAAACAAATTTGCTGAAGTTTGACAACTTCGGTTTGATCAAAAGTTGTTTGTTCAAAAGTATTTTAAAAGTCAGGAAATGAAGATTTTTTTTTTTATGGATGCTATCGTACTTACTATTATTATTATCGCTAGGTTTCTGAAGAAGAACAAAGGAAAAGACATTTCCACACAAGGTCTATGTGAATTGTTAGTGTCAACTTTGAAATTCCTTGTTTTTTCCTAGTTTATAAAACACCCTTAATATAGAATCGTTTTGTCCGAGAATAAATCCTGTGTTTATTCAAATTCTTAGATTTAGAATATTAAAGAATGATTTACTGCCTCTCTTCACATACTTCTTTCCGTCTTTTTGCTTCTTTTTTGGATTTCTTTCAAGGACCAATGTACTGCGCCATGTACATCTTCAGTGCTCATAAGCATAAAGCTGTCTTGTCATTTCACTGTTCTCCAAAATTTGCATTCCAGCTTTCAGCAGTCTCTAAGTGAAGTTTGCTCTGTCTTAGTCTTCTCCCTAACACATTTTAAGTACTTCGAAAAATTCTATAAAGCAGGAGAAAAACTGAAGTCCTGATGTTACACCTAAGTCAGATCAAAGTGCTGTATTGGCTTCTATCCCCTCTGCCTCTAGCATAAAAAATAAGACATGGTTGATTGAGACTGAATAACAAAATCACCCTTTTGTTTAAGCACTTCAATAGACAGCAGACACGAATATTAATATTTCTGATGAAATTCTAGTTTATCGGTTCACTAAGGCTAGCTTTTTGGCTCCAGCAAGAAGCTAAAAGGAGTTCATCTGGCAATAGCACATGGATCTGAATGAGCAACAAGGTTACATGGACACCAGGACAGGTCCAGCTGCTTTGGGACCAGCTGGAAATGAAGCCTATGGCACAGCTGGGTGATGACTGGGGAGTTTCAGCTTCTACTGATTTTCCCCATTCACTGACAGCTGGCAGTGTGGATATAGGCCAGTGTGGATTACGCCCCCAGCAGCAATATTGTCCGCTCATCAGTTCTTCAAAACTGGATGATAACTGGAACTGCTCATTGTTTGTGCTGATCTAAGGCTGGCAAATGCCCATAAGAGCTACCTCAGTCTGTTTTGTTTTATTTATGTAAGTGTTTAAAAGCAGTAGGGAATTTATCTGTGGGGAAAGGTACATGCTGTCTCTTACAGTCTGTCTTATCTCATGGTTTCACCTTAGATCTATAGCAGCTCCTCCACCAGTCTGGTCCATGTGGTTTCCTGCCTTCACTGCTGCAGTGTTTGGGAGGCAAAGCCTGTGACTTTGATTCCCCAGCCCTTCTGTAGCCCTTGCAGATGAGGCTCGGCTGCTTCTGTTCTCACAAATGTCTGCTACCCCCAGCTACCAAACACTTTGACTGAAACCGCAGTCAGTACCAGGACTTGAGCCAGACACTGGAGCTGGTTTAATGTCAGAATAGGCCATGATCTCCAAGCTGTGCACAGGCGGCTTCTCACACGTCTCGCAAATACAGGAGCATAGGCTGCTCTCACTAACAGCGAATGCTTTTGCTTGGTGATTTCAGAGAATGATGAGGAGCAGGAGGCTCTGCTATCACTGGACAAGCCTGGCTGGTATTCCCAAGGTAATGCTATCCAGCTTTATGAACTACTGAAGAAGATGACTGGCAAGCTGGATCCCAAGGTATGTTGTAAGTGAGAGTAAACCTTTCTGAAAATACCCTGTTGCAGTCTAAAATTCACCAGACAAGCTTTCATTAAAGTTACTGATGTGATCAGTCACAAATTTTTGTTCTGGTTATGCTTTCTGTTGTCTAACAGACTGCAGTCCAGAACTGGAAGCAGCATATTAGTCTTTGTATGGGTAGAACATGTAAACTTTCTAGATATTTTATTCTGTATGCATGGTCACGCATTTTGGCAGCTTTAGGGAGAATCAGATTGTCATCAGGAAATAAACAATCTTCCTGAGGAAACAGATCAAAGTGATTAAAAGGTGGCATCAGTGAAAATTAGGATCATGTTATTTTAATTACAGGTCTGGATGGGTGAAAAAGCCACTGAAGGTGGCGGGACCACATTTTCCCCAGTGGGTAAACTACCCCCGGGGCACAGAAGAGTTCTGAGTTACTGAGAGATGCTCCGTGTTCTCCCTTGTTTCCAAAGTTGTCCAAAATTCATTCCAGTTGTTTAGTGTATTTTCTTGGTAGTGTTTTCCACTGCTCCCTGGCAGGCTATTTCTGTCAGTCAAAAATCTCAGCGGTGTCCCCTGTGCCAGTCCCAGCCGGGAATCCCCGTCCAATGCCCCGGAGGGTGAGAGCAAGGAGGGTGTGCAGGGCCAGCCTTTTCCTTATGGAGCCGGTTGAAGATAAAACTCCAGACTGTGACATTAATAAGATCTGTATGTGTCATGGCCAATTGTAAACATGGGGGAATGTTTATTAGGTTGTTTTAAAGCTCTTTTTCTCTCTCTGTGAAATGCAGTTTGCTTGTGTTTTCCTCATATACAACGAACTTTTAATTTGCTGCTTCCCTCATAGGTTGTTTATTTTGGTGACAGCATGCACTCAGATATTTTCCCAGCTCGTCACTATAGCAACTGGGAAACCGTCTTGATCTTAGAGGAGCTTCTAGGGGACAAAGTTACGGTGCCTGCAGAGACTGAAACTGAGCCCTTGGAGAAGAAAGGAAAATATGAGGTAAGGGTTCCTTGCAGATGTTTCCTGGAACAGAAGAAAATAAGTTACAAAACAGCTTCGTGCCACCGCACTGAGAGTGAGCCTGCTTATCTTACCAGGCTCTGCTAGCAGCATCAGCATCCCTTGCAGACGTACCCTCCTTGCCACACCGGGAGGTGCCATCCTGTCCCAGCTTGGCATTGCTTGGGTGACACAGAGCCTCTACCCAGAGCTAAATCACGGACCTCAAAAAAAGAGCTGTATGTGCAGTCTCTTAACCAAAAAACATAGTCGTCTTTTCAGTAACAAGAACCTGCCCTGCATCCTATAAGGAGAAATTTCATGGGCGCTTGTCACAAGTCCAGCACCTGAACTCTGATGAGTTCATGATGTTTCCCTGCGTGTTGTGGACACCAGTAAACATGGAGGAATTTTTATGAGGTTGTTTTAAAGCTCTCTTTGTCTCTCTATGAAATACAGTTTGCTTGTGCTTTCCTTATATATAAAGAACTTTTCATTTGCTGCTTCCCTTGCAAGTTGTTTATTCTGGTGACAGCTGTGCTCTGATAAGAGGGACTGTTTTGAAGTCTGGTCCCATGCAGACTACTGATGCTTACCTCAGATAAATAATGTGATTTTCAGGTTGATCACAGCCGGAAATCAGGGCCTTAGCACAACTGCAACACTTTAATTCCCCCACAGAAAGTGGAAGGTTACTGTGGTTTATCCTTCTCTCCACTGCTGAAGAACAAAGTAGATAGGGAATGGCTCTCGGATGGCTAAGGCGGCAACATTGTACCTCCAGTGTGTCCTATGCAGGAACTACAGTGCAGTTTCACTCTGTTTGGTGTGTTTCTTCTTTTCTTATGTTCCTAAATAAACAGACCATTTTCTTCTAATTGCAGAGAGATATATATGTGTTTTGCCCTTTGCTTTGAAAAGCACTTTTTTTTTCTTTTTAAATAATTACTCTTTGTAATTAAAAAGTTAACTTACTGATAGGAAGATTTTTGTGGGGTGCTTTTATACTAGGTATGTTTTTAATCTGACTAAGAAGCATTTTAAAAGACCCTGTTTTTTATGGAGAAACGGATATATTCAATGGGACTAAAACAATATGGATGTGATATCTGTGTCTCTACTTTCTTTAATAGATGTATCTAATATTTTCCCCCACTATCTTGATTTCTAAACTAATGTCAGACAAGGACATTTCAGTCACTGAAATAAGGAAATGTAATCATTAATATTTAGGCTTTTGCCTGGGTTGTAGAAAAACAAAAATGAAGACAAACAAACTCAAGTCTCCTACCAAGAAAAATGTGTTTCTCAGTAAGAAAGGAGGGAAAAAAAAGGAAGAGTGAGTAGTAGTGCTACAGAGGTTAATATAATTTAATTTAACTAATTAATGCTATAAAAATAACTCATTCTTCTCCATAAATTTGTTCATTCTCTGACTGGAGACTGCTGCATTGCTGCATAGAACTTATATCTCTGTAAGGTTTGTGGTTCAACCATGGTTTCTTAAGCATGTTCAATATATGCTTTTGACGCACACATTTTTAAACAGACAGCCAGAAAATGTTTCTTTTCCTGGAAGTACAAAGAAAGAGTTATTGAGTGATGTGTTTCTTGATGATGGTTTGGGTTTATCTTGTTGCAATACCCCTGGTCGACTGCTCACAAGATCCATCTTCTCTATCGCTGCAGTTATCACACAGGCAATTGAGACTTTTAGACAGGTGTTCGACATTTCACTAACGCTATAGTATTCCTGATAAGAGATTGCAGTATCTCGGGGAGACACCACCCCTGCCACACACAACCCCTGTTCAGTTTACATCCGCTACCAGTGACAGCAAGCAAGCAAGGGAGAAATGAATTGCATTGATTAAAGGAACCTGAACCAGGGGGGCCGTGGCAGGTCAGTGGTGTTATTTCATTACCAAGCTGCTCACTGGAGTCTGAACAACAGGTCACATCCATATCTCTGCAGTTGACTGGACACCACTAACTTAACAGGACTAGTTCAAAGGGACTCCCTTTACAAGCTTATGAAAGTTTTATTTTCATTCCCCTAATCAGTTTTTCCCATTAACCCTTTGGTTAAGAGGGGAGAAAAGCCAATTCAAAGGATTGTACAAAGGCAGGTGTGTTTGGAAAATTAGGCACTAACAGGTTAGATTTAGTCTTGTTCATCAGCCTTATCATTCATTGGCAATAAAAAAAAATAGATTACTGTTGCAGATTTTCCATGCCATGCTGTGTGTACAGAGAGGGACTGAAAATTTAATACAAGATGCAATCCTCCCTTCTATCAATCTTTACAAAATATTATTAAAGAAATAAAGCATTACTTCTAATTTGCAATTGCATCTTTCAGAAAGAAATTACAAAAACCTGTTTTCAGTTGTTTGACTGGTATGTCATCACTAACAGAGAAAGGGGAAGAAAACAACCTCCTCACACACAAACTGGGAGGCTAGTAACTTCCATTTTCATTAGCAGTTTTTGTCTTTTCCCTTCAATTAAATGCGTGATATAAGCCAGATACACATAACTGTGAAATTATGGTAATGGCTGCAGTTCTTTCAAGTATATGAGTCATGACCAAATGAGCAAGAGAATAGCAAACTAAAAATTATTCATGCAATTACTCGGCTCCTAAGTGAATTGCAGCATGCTGGGGGAAAAAAAATACCAAGCATTGTGTTGAAACAAGATTCCCCCCAGATTTGGGGGTTTGTTTGCTTGGCTGGAGGCTTTGTTTATGCCTTCTGTTCTTTAAATGTGTGATCAATTCCATCAATGAAAACTCGAAGAAAAGCTGGAATTTGTCCCAGCATTTTGAGGGAAACGATTACAGAGAAGTCAGTGTGTAAAAACCTTGGGCTATAGGAACGAATGCAGCAGAAATCAAAGAATTTATTGGTGGACATAGATTATATTTTTGCAGTTAGAAGGAAAAACCAATTTTTACAGTATTGCCTAGTGGCTGGTTGGTTGGGGGAGGTCAGGACCCGTAACGCCCAGAATTTCCAGGACTCCCTTGCCGTGACCATAGACAAGACTAATTACTCTGCGCCTTTTGGCTCTGTTTGTCTCTTTATTCCCATTTATCTTTAACACAAATCTAACAGTACTTTCAGGAACAACCTGATGGGCTGTTGTGAAGCCTGGCGAGTTAAAGCAATATCCTTGAAGCAATATCCTGAAGTGAAATGCATTTTATTTTAAAGTCTGCTTATACTGATCCATGTTGTAGTTTAGGTACAGTGATCACGGGGGAAAGGTTTTATAATTGCACATGACTTGTGGGGCGCGGGTTCTGTGTAAAAGTCAGACCAGTGGCAGGCTTGCCCATTTGCACACCCAGCATGGGTGTGTTATTCAGGGACATCTGGTTGTTGTGACCAGCACGGCTGTGCTGACAGAAACACCTCAAATACTTGCCGTTATACCAGCAAAACCATATATTGAGCATTGATTTTTTTCTGGCACTAAGAGTTGGTGGTGGTGTTACTACCTTGGCACAAAGCATACAGCCATCAGTACCATCCATTATATTGGATGCAGTAAAGCAACCCTAGTGCTCTGCATTTGGTAAAAGATGGTGGCATAGATGGCAAATCTCCATCTAAATAATGCCTTTAAAAAATACTAACAGCTTGATTTTTCACTCCTGTCTCCTTTACATCCTTAATACTTTCATCTCTTTACCAAATGTAGAAAAACTTCAGAGCTCAGCTATCTGCCTAGTTGTATTTTAGAAAGGTCATTTGTAAGCTGACAAATCAGTGTTACCCAAGGGTCCTATTAACAGATTCTGTCTGCTCCGTTAACGGGACCTATTTGTCTGCAGTTAATAAAGCAAAGGTGATAGTAAGTATTCCTGGTGGTTTAACTTAGTGGAAAGCCCTGGGACTTGGGGAATGCTGGTACCCTCATTATTTCTCTGAAGTCTAGACTTTGTGAGGAGTAGCAATGTTAACAGGGGACTTTTGCCTCATTTCACAGATGTATAGATTCATGGAATGTGATCTGTCCTTCACTGCAGTCTACGTATGCTGCAGATGAGATATGGACATCTTCTAGGCACCAGTTAGGATGGTAGGGGGAGCGATGTCTGATGCTTCCTAAGGATGTGGGCAAAGTTTTGACAGCTCTTTTCAGATCTGAGATCAAGATTTAGCCTACCAAACCGCCCCTGTCATGTGGAGATAAGCCAGTAGCAAAATGACGGAAGTCCTCTACCAGGTGACTTGATGACAGTTCTCATATCTAACTGGGTTTGGTTTTACTAAGGGCTTGGGCTGTAAATCCAAAATGTAACTCCGTTCTCCTTAGAAAGGAAGAAATCCCAGTCTGAGAATCAGACCTCTGAAAAAAAATCAATTAATTTCCTCAGATTGCAATTTTAATTGCCTATTGAACCAATCATACATTTCAAAAAGCAGAAGCCTCAGATTTTTTCTCTTGTCAATAAACAAGGCCCTGTCTTCTGTGCAAATGATTTGGAAAAAAAAAATGTAAGATGCTGTCCCTGTGTGTGAGGGAAAAAAAAAGAAAAAAAAAAACACAAACCACGAAAGAGCCCAACTCTTAAGTGCTTATTTTGAAACAAAAGATATGGGGCTTTTTTCCAGTCTATTTACATCAGAAGACAGAAACCAATATCTATATTTGTCCAAATCAATACTTCCTCCGCAGCCCCAGCTATGCTCTGAGAAATTACTGTTATACAGAATCACGAAAAGAATGGCTGTGTTTACTGATGTGGTCTGTTCAGCTGGATCAACAGCTTTCTTGTGATCAAAAGCCATGGATCTCTGTCATAAACACAAATTATTCCAGCAGATTCTCAAAACTATTAAGAAAGGGGTTAAATGGAAAATAAAGTAGAAAAGTTCATGAATCTGGAGGCACATGCTAGGATATCTGCTCTTCTATGCCTTGCTGGTCTGAAAAGATACTTCGCACACAAATTACTTTAACAGATTTTCTATAGTGTAGTTCACAGTTTTGTTTTCCATTTTTTCATCTTTCTGTAGAGGCCTCCTGGAGTTTTTTCTAGGTACTCATGGCAATATATATAGCAGGTTTCAAGGTGAACTGCTAAAAAAATCAGTTTTCCCAATGCTGCTTTAATGCTTTCTTTAAAACATAATGAGTCTACATGTTGTTGTCTGAAAATATACATGAAAAAAATCAATTTTTCACAATTTGCTAGGCAACTGAATGGCTCTCCATGGATCCTGCAGCTCTGTTCTCACTCACTCATTCTCCAGCTCAGAAACAGATAACATGACACAGGTGGCATGATGCATCCTTCACAGTTACTCCATCCAGCACCGGGAGACTCCTTTCTCCCCAGAGGAGTTCCAAGCTGGGTTACGGTCTATGCCGCAGCTACCCGGCTTCTCCAGCAGAGAAAGGCAGGAGGCTATTCACACTATTGAAAACAGAAAAATGGGGGAAAGAAACGATTTTTTAAGGGAAAAATATTTAAAGCCAACTTTTTATGTCCTAGGGAATCCATAAATTGCATAAACAGGAGCTTGCGGACTTATGGGAGGAAGATTGTTATTGTTTTTCTTTATAATATTTTAAGGTCACATTGCTCCTGAGATACACTACAGTTTTCCTAGAAAATCAGAGACACACTAGAGTTCCTTAAACTAATGCTTATGGTTGAATAGAGAAAGAAGATTTTTTTTTTTTTTTTTTAAGATTGCATATTTATTTATTTTTCTTTCAGGGAGATCAGCCCAAAGCTCCTTACTTTGTATCTAAACAGTGGGGCTCTTTCTTCGTGGACAGATTGCCAGGCCTGGAAAATGCAGAGGAAACCTTAGTTCACACGTGGTCCTGTAGATGTATTAGCACTTACAGCACTATTGCAATCCCTAGTCTTGAAGCAATAGCAGGTAAGGAAGATTGCTTTTTTTTTTTCCTAGTGAACATGTAGTATTCATAGTAACTTTGTCATACTGTAGATCTATTTTTGAGACATGTATCTGAAATACATTCAAAAATATTCTATTCATATCATGCAGCAGATAATGCTAGTGGCTATTAATTACTTTGACGTTTATGCTTTTAATAGTTGTCTGCTACACCAGTTCAGTTTTTTGTTTGTGCCTGCAAATACTAGATGCTTAGTTTATCCTATGTTAGAAATAGGATGCAACATTTAACAGATTGTAGATTAGTTCCTGAATTTTGATTCAGGACTTCCCCACAGTATTTTGCTGTGTCTGCTTTCAGTGCCGAGTTACCTTAGGAAACAAACACCTGCCAAGTTACTTGGGTGTTTTAGACTTCCAAATATGTTTCTCTGATCTGGCTCGTTATCCTTCCTCAATCAGCTCACTTATCCCTTAACAGTTGAAATGGAGATGAACGAATGCAGGAATGTAATGAAGCCAAGAATGCCTAGGACTGCTTCTCTCTCTCTTTTTTTTTTTTTTTCCAAATGTGTGTATTGCTTTTGAAACTGCATCATTATGGACAGAGCTGGAGCTTAAAGTATTCTCCTTATCATCTGGAAAACAAGGCAATCACAAGCAATGTCTTGTTCTCCAGAAATTCACCTAATTGAGAAGCCAGCTGAGGCTTTCTACGTTCTTATATCAAGGCTGTGTCAAAGGTCCAATTATGGCTGATCTTCTGATTTCCACTAATGTTTATCCCTGGAGGGACCATACATTATTTTGGATAGTTTGTAGCAATAATTGTAGCAGTAATATTGCAATAACCTTGCAACTGCAGTACGTATCGGTCGATTACAAAGTGGTGGTGAAGACCCTCTATCAGTCTATCCTCAATCTGTCATTTTGCCTTACTGAACTTTATCGATACACCATACCTAAAGGAATAAACAAATTATTAAATGAATGAGGTGCTTAGCTGTATGAAGAACACAGCAAGCATTTAGTTTACTAACCCCTCTATTCAACATCAGTTGCCTACTTCATGCATAAGACCAAGGAATAAAAAGTTGTTCCGAGGCAGCATTTCAGATTTGCCCGGCAGTTATTTCTACACCAGAACACGTGATAGACCTGTTCTTTGCAACCGTATTCTACACATGTACGTACAGTGTAAGGATATCTCAAAACAGAAAACTCATACGGTGCCACAATTTATTTATGCTTATGATTTATTTGCCGTGTTGCAGTCTATATTTCAGCCTAAAGGTACAAAGCCCAAATATACCAAGGGAAATTGCCAAGAGAGAGGTAACTCCTGTAAAACTCCCTTGTAATACCTTTTCCAGAGTCATTCTGTGGCTTGCTTTGGAAGTGTTGGCCTAGAGGAAACACATCGGGCAGCCATGCTCTGAGAAACTCTGCCTCCCAGCCAGCTCCCCGCAACCACAGCTCAGTTTGCAGGGCTAGCAAAGGCTTTAGACCGCAAACATACCACCAGATTTCCAGCTACAGATAAAGGGATGAGAATCAGAAAGGCATATCTGTGTAAATTACTGAGTAGTATAGCTGCCTGTCATCGGCGGTGGAGCCCCTGCAAAGTCTGTCCCTCCATTAGGAGGGACACTGTGTGCTGGCCCTCGCTGCGTCGGACCGGTGCTGGGGCAGGGGCTGGTGTCTGTGAAACTTCTACCCCAGAGCTAAAGGACAGGGGGAGAATAACATTTTTAACTTGCAGCTGTGGACCTGAAAGCAGACTCAAAGCTGAAGGTAGAAGAACATCTCTGGTTTCTTAGAGAGAGAGGTATTTCTTGTTTGTTTGTGTGGAAGAGCAGATGTTCATTATTATGGATGTTGAGGAATTCCTGACTCCTCTCGAATACCTTGTCTGACTCCTGTCACAGCAAGCTGTGAGAGCCCCTGCTTTGCCAAGCCCTGAAGTTTTTGGCTGCAGTTGTAAGTCATAGCTTAGCTGCAGCTATTTGGGAATAACTAGCTAGAAGAGACTCAAACAGGTTATGCGAGTTTGATGCGCTCCAGCTTTTCCTTTTCTATTCATCTACTTTGATTACCAGCAGAGGACTTTCCAGTGCCAAACTGCAAAAATGCAGGCCTTTCCTCAAGATCCCCTGAGCCCAAACGCACAGCCAGGCTGCCGGCGTGCTGACCGTACGAGCCTGGCTCCTGGCCACCAGCTGGCACGGCCCCGGCAGCACCCGGCTCAACGTGACCCAGCCCAACGAGCTGCCACCTCCCTGGACGTGTGCTGCAGCCTCCTGTGAGTTGTGGGCTCACCAGGGCTTCACTATTAGCAACGTCTAACCTGGCCTTTGTACGTCTATGTGAGCAATAGTAAGTGCCACATATAAGTAAATAGCCCAAGAGCTTGCGATCTGCAAAAATATATGGTGAAAGGCAGACAATTGCTGCTATGCTAACTTTAAAATTGATTCTTGTCATTTGGGTACAACATATATCTGTCCATGAAGAACAGCTTGGTTTACTTCTCAAGACACATTTTTCATTGAAAAAGCTTATTCCAAAAATTATTCAATGTTATTCAATAGTAGTGGTGTTTTACAAAAATAACTCTCATTTTCATCAAAATTCATATAAGAATTCTTTTGAGATAATCAGAAATTCATTTTGGGTAATAAAACCCTTTAAGCCTGTTTCAATTTTTTTAATAGATGAATTATGTAAAAAAATATTAAAAATAAGCTGTAGGTCTGGATTGAGAAGTTGGAATTGAAACAACTTCGGCAGTTCTCTTTTTTCACCAACATGTTTTAAGTTTGGTGCAGAGGCCTTCTAATAGTTTCACGTGAAGAATGTATACTTGTAACTCAAGGGAATGATCTGATACTTACCAAAGAGCATTGCAGGAAAAGGGTTTCACAGGGAATGCTGCTGTTGCAGGTTTTGGCCATTCAAAGTATAAAATAACAGAGCGTATACAAAAATTGTATATGTAATATAGTAAAATGACAGCTTGGTGAAAAAATAATCCAATCCAGTCTTCATTAGCTTTCTGTGCTAATACACTTCTGTCCTCATCATTTGTTGAAAATTCAGTATATCTGACTCAAAAGGGGTTTGCATTCAAAGATGCATCAGAAATTGTGAACTCTAATCTGGCCTCTGGCAAGGAAAGTATTAGCGGGATTGCAGATTACTGCGTCACAGCTTGTCATCTAAACAGTCCCTGAAGAGAAACTGGCATTTTCCTTGTGCATGAAAAAGGATATTTTGTTTACTGCTAAAATTGCGCAAAGGACAGAAAGGATCTTCTGTAATACCTTCTGTGAACTTTTCTCAGGTTGGAGAGGAAATAAGATAACGGTCAATTAACACTCTTCATTTAAGACATTATCACCTTGACATTAAGACAATATTAAAAAAAGTTTAACTGAAGAGCAGTGTTATGGTTGTATCTGTAATATTAAGAAAAGATTAGTGAAGTTGAAAGTTTTCTGAACATTTTGTACGTCTTTTATGAGCTAATTCTCCTTACCCACTTTCAGTAAGTAGAGAAGTTTTTCTCAAGTATTAAAAAGTTGATGAGCTCATGATTATATTGACAGTACGTGGTTAATAAAATAGTAAAAGCCAATACCCCTGCTCCTATTCTAAATGCCTCACTCACAAACCCATCTGTTTCTTCACTTTTCTGCTATTGAATATCCTAATTTACAACTCCCTTACAGTTTTTGACCATTTTCATGCACAGTGATATTGGAAGCCAAATTTTCCAAACCAGGATCCATTACCGTGGGAATGTTACATTCGAGCTCACACATGGAAATGAAAAGGTGTAGGGGTCTGTCTGAAAAATGGAGTTTTGCATAAACCACAATTTCTAATACATCCTGCTCCGCTTCAGAAAGTTTGGTATGAGCCAAGTAGAGGTGTGTTGCAGCACTTTTATAAAAGTCCCACTTCAAAAAATTCCATGGTGAATAACTGTGGAGTTTTAGAGTTCATCGGAGAATTTTGATAAGTTTGTTTTGGTTTTTGTTGCAAAGAAAAGATTAAAAAAGAGGGTCCTAAATCGTAAAAAGAACCCCAGAAAATTTTTTTTTTTAACTTTCATGATTGTTAACCTAATCTCCTGAATGTGTCTCATAACCTCTTGTGGTAGGTTGACCCTGGCTGGACACCAGGTGCCCACCAAAGCCGCTCTATCACTCCCCCTGCTCTGCTGGACAGGGGAGAGAAAATATAACAAAAGGCTCATGGGTCGAGATAAGGGCAGGGAGAGATCACTCACTAATTACTGTCATGGGCAAAACAGACTTGACTTTGGGAAAAATTAATTTAATTTATTACCAATCAAATCAGAGTAGGATAATGAGAAATAAAACCAAATCTTAAAAACACCTTCCTCCACCCCTCCCTTCATCCTGGGCTCAACTTTACTCCCGATTTCTCTACCTCCTCCCCTACAGCGGCGCAGGGGGACGGAGAACAGGGGTTGCGCTCGGTTCATCATGTGTTGTCTCTGCTGCTCCTTCCTTCTCAGGGGGAGGACTCCTCACACTCTTCCCTGCTCCAGCGTGGGGTCCCTCCCACAGGAGACAGTCCTCCATGAATTGCTCCAGCGTGGGTCCCTTCCACGGGGTATAGTCCTTCAGGAACAGACTGCTCCAGCATGGGTCCCCCACAGGGTCACAAGGTCCTGCCAGCAAACCTGCTCCAGTGTGGGCTCCTCTCTCCACGGGTCCACAGGTCCTGCCAGGAGTCTGCTCCAGCATGGGCTTCCCACAGGGTCACAGCCTCCTTCAGGCATCCACATGCTCCGGTGTGGGGTCCTCCATGGGCTGCAGGTGGATATCTGCTCCACCGTGGACCTCCATGGGCTGCAGGAGGACAGCCTGCCTCACCATGGGCTTCACCACAGGCTTCAGGGGAATCTCTGCTCTGGCACCTGGAGCACCTCCTCCCCCTCCTTCTTCACTGACCTTGGTGTCTGCAGGGTTGTTCCTCTCACATATTCTCACTCCTCTCTCCGACTGCAATTGCTGTTGTGCAGGTTTTTTCCCCCCATTTCTTAAATATGCTATCCCAGAGGCGCTACCACCATTGCTGATGGGCTTGGCCTTGGCCAGCGGTGGGTCCATCTTGGAGCCAGCTAGCATTGGCTCCGTTGGACATAGGGGAAGCTTCTGGCAGCTTCTCACAGAAGCCACCCCTGTAGCCTCCCCCGCTACCAAAACCTTGCCACACAAACCCAATATACCTGTGAATGGTGCAATTTGTCATAGGATTAAAAATTACTGCAAGCAAGAACAGGAGATTAAGCGATATGGCAGCTCAAGAGAGTTGCATTTCAGAGAAGAATTAGTGCAAATGTAAATGTTTTACGGAGACAGAGTTCATTTCACACGTTGGAGATTTGATAACCAAGCTTGTGTCATGCATGAGGATAATGTGTTTTTTTAAATCTTGTGTGCTACATGAAATCTTATCATGCTTTGCCCAGATGGGTGCATAAGTTTTTCTTCATACCTTATTGTTATTTCAATTAGCTAGTACAAGAGAAAAATCTGTTGCAGTTTGCCAAAGCTGTCTCTTTAAAGACCCTACAGATATGTACCCTGCCGTTTTCTGCGGGAGTTTGAGTCATCAGCCTGCTTGCTGTATAAATATAATGATAAAATTGCCAGTGAACCATGGCAAAGAAGTTCATGTTTCTGCTTAGAGTTGCAAATTACCTGCACAATGGCAAGCCCAAGGCAGCTGTGACTGGGGCACCAGAACTGGCAATGCATGGGTCACAGATACACAGGTCTGCCCATCACAGATCAACTACAAATTGCAAACCTCACACTCTTTCTTCAACCTGTATTTTAAAGGTGACTGCCCTTGAAGAATCAACTAGTACCACAGAAGTCATGAATTTCACTAAGCATGTAGCCATCTGCTCACTTAGATATCCTGAAAAATATCATTCATAATTCGTGCTGAAGTGAAACAAAAAATCCCCCATATTTCAATACATTAGTTCTATGGGTTTTCATTGACATGACATCATTTAAAGTCAAATCCAGCTCCTATCAAAATTAAATTAGTCTTTCCTGTAACTAGAGTGATAATTATGTACTCTTTCTCAAATAACACAATAATAGCATATAATTTCCTTAAACATATAGAACTATCTATATTATATATAACTTGTTAATTAGCAGTAGCCTTTTATATTTAATGCCTTACCTTACAACCATGCTTTTACTTACCAGCTTCAGTGTAAAAATATGTGTACAATATCAGCTAAAGACTACTTTGAGGATTTAAATTGCTTTGGGGCTTAGCTGCTACAAATACTAGTTGCTACTAAAAGGCCAAAGAGGTCATTTTTATAATTAAACTTTTTATACAAGAAATGTATTTTTAAAAATTTGGTATACATATACAACAGCAACATTTCTGAGGTTTTCTGGTTCTGAGGTTTTGATGCAAGTAAAAAAACAGGTAGCAAAGATAATTGACTGGAGAGATGATACGTGTTCTGAATGTATTAACAGCATCTGGCTCTATGTGTAAATTGAAAAGCATCAGATAATGTAAATCTGATTCATCTGTTCCAGGAAACTAGTTTCAGTGTTCTTAATTTAAGAGAAAGAAAAACAAACTCAACAGGACAGACAGATACAAAGAATTTTTTTTTTCAGCTGCAAAATACAACTGAAACCGACAATAAACTGCATTTCAACCATAACAAATTATTATTCAATAAATCCGAAGTAGCTTGTAAAAAGTCTTCAGGACCCAGTTACTTCCCAAAGGGTCTGAGACCCCAGCTTTCCCAAAGGATTTGACTACTTGGTAGTATTTTTCAACATAGAAAGGACAACTTTCAGCATATTACAATTTGTTCAGCCTTTCCTTCCTTCTCCAGAAAGGTGTATTGACTTGTGCCCCTGAAGGCCGTGTCAAATCATGCAGAACCCAAAAGATTACTTCCCAGCCAATAACTGACAGAAATGTTCCTGCCGTTGCTATTCTGCTCTGTGAGATGTCAAAGTACAGCCACCTCTAAAAGATTAAAGGGAGAACTCATGAGCAACTCATTAAGAAAGAGGGAACCACTCAGTCATTTCTGCTTTAAAGTTATCCTTCAACTCAGGCAGCATAATTTCATTTGCAGGCTGTAATTAAAGCTATAATTGGGTTTTGACTAGATCACAGCCTTATGGGGTGGGTTTAGATTCCTTCTTTAAACACACTGGTGGTAATACAAAGTGTTGATAATTTTTGAGTCTGAAAAACAGTGAAAATAGGTAAGTCACCAAGTATTGGAAATATTTCTTTAACCAGGTTGGAATTTTACATAACCTGCAACCTCACATGTACAAGAAAAAGTTGCTGGAAGCATTTATGTACTCTGGATTAGTGCCTAACATATTCCCTCTGGATTAAGATGGTAACACACACAAAAAACAATGTAGGATTTGTCGTCACTGCTTAAAAAGCTTAATGTGTGTCTGTGTGTGGCTTTTTACCTTAAGGTAAGCAATGTTTGTCACCCATCCAGAGGAAAACATAGGGAAAGGGAAAGAAAACATTTGTTTTACAAGAGAGGGGAACATGACAACATTAACCCAAGTTTAAAGAGTAATGCTCATGTTGGTGAGTCTACCTCAAAATGAAAGTAAAGGAGCGTATCGTCACTGCATTTATCTTAATATAGCTCCTTCACAGTCTCAAAATGCAACTTATTTCTTTTTCTTAATCAATCAGAAATGCCTGTCATCCCAAACAATTGCTTGTTTTCAGGCTAACTTCTTCAACTTACCTCAGAAGGCCTTCCTACCACCCTTCGATCCAGGATGAGTCATTCAGACAGAAATTAATTAACAGATCCCTGAAAGACTAACACCTGCTAGAAGGATCTTGGCATTCTCTTAGGATTTTTTTTAGATTAAGTCTTCATCTAAATATTTAAAAATATTATAGGCTAATATTTTCTTTTGATCAGTTCCAGATCAAACAAAGAACTACACAGGGCTATTTTCTCAAAGGATCTCCAAAATTTACCATTTGAACTAAAACAAAAATGAGAGAAATTTCCCTTACGTACAAATAATGAGTTTTCTCATATAAACACAAAGCAGCAAAGGAATTTCTAAGGCTTTCCTTCGCTGCAGACTCTACCAGGCTCAGATGTGAGTTTAGCACACGCCTTGTGCACATCTGTTTTGTTCAAGCCGGGGTCAGCAGTCCCTAGGCCGTAGGGTAGACCCAAAGTAATGTGAATTGTTACTCCCGAGATAATAGCGGTGAAACTGCATACCACAGGCAATCGCAACAGCCACGATGGGATGGTCTTTCCATCCCCCGGGCACTCATCCCTCTGCAAAACTCTGACAGCAAGGCTGCTGCTCCACATCTCCCCACTGTTTGCCACTTGGCTTTTCTCCAGTGTCACCCTCTTCCATGTGAGATACAGCAGAAGAGTAACCAGTAAAAAGCCGCAGTGGCAGGGAAGCTCTTCCTCAGGCCAAGCTCATGCTGCGGACGTCTACTGGCAGAGCTGCAGGCGTGATCTCTGACTAATACACCTGCGCTGGCAAAAGCTCTCACGTAGGTGCAATTAAAGCAGCAAACGTGCACTTTCACTGAGGCTAGTTTTCATCTTCATTCCTGGGTGCCCAGGAATAAACTGCACTGGCTCATATAGCACATTGTCAGTGGCAGCTACATCCAAAGTCAGAAGTTTTAGCAACTTCGTTCTGTAAAGCATACCTGGACCAAAGAGTTCCCTCTTTCCCATACGACACCACACAGCTGCCCTCCCTCCTCCTCCTCCCCTCTGACTTTTGAGTTTCAGCGTATGCAGACAGCAGCAATGACTGTCGTGTAACTGATAGAAGGAACGCTTTCCTCGTGCTGACTTCGCTGTTTCAGGAGCTTTGTTTTAGTACAGCAAACATCTGACCTCCTCTTCAGGAAAATCAGCCTTATAAGTTTTGCTAAAAATAACTGCTATCAATCAGATAAATCTACTTGTGACCTTGGGGTTTTTCTTCTTTTTGCCACTAGTACCCTCCTTCACATTCTGAGCTCTTGCTGTGAGCGCTGCTTTGACTGTTATAAAATAGAAATGGGTCAGGAGATAAAAACATTTAGTATTTAAAAAAAAACACCTGTTATAGTTTACCTGCAGATTGGCAAGTCAGGTCACTCGACAGCGCAGCCAAACTGGTGAGCTCCCGTGCAGCAGTTGTGCTTACTCTACTGTTAAGAAATTATTATTAGAAATTGTTAGCATTAAGAAATTAAATTTTTTCTTTTTCTTCAACAGCAACTTTGAAATACAAGGAAAGCTTCTAAGCCAGTGTAAATTACTGGAATTCCTGTAAAAGCAAAAGAATTAATACTGGCTGACTACCTGCCCCTATATTTTTATGACCTGAATGTTAAGCCATAAGACAGAGCTCTGTCTGTGTTTTCTGACATTTGCCACAATTAAGCAGTTTAAAGATTTTTCAAGTTAAAACTTGGGTATCGCTAATGAAGTTTTAGTTTTCCTCCCTGTGCCTTTTCCTCAGATAATCAGGAGGGTATATTTGGATTCACTTAAGAAGACAGCCCTGCTGTTTACTAGGAGGTTTCTGCAGCGTCTGGCTCCAGCCCTGCTGACTGGCAGGGAGCAGACCTCAGAGAGGGGAGGGGAGTTCTGCTTTCTGTAGGGCTTCTCACTCGTCACCGGGATGCTGCTCTTGTGTCATGATTAAAAAATGTTGGCTTTGCTTCTGTTGGTCAGTACTGCAAAATGATTCCTGACGTTTCTGCTGTGTGTTTTGGGAGAAATCTGTTTCAGTCTTGGACGGTGCTTTTAATTGGAAAAATGCCTTCCATCTAAAGAGCTTAGTTAAGATTATATTTGTTTAATGTATTGGTTTGTTCAAGGAAATCTCAAAAAAAGGATTAGATGTGAGTATTGAGTTTATCAAGCAGGCCTGTGTCTGGATTAGATTATAATTGTCTTCCATTCAGTTACTCAAATATTTTCCCGATCACTCATCGAGAATATTATGTTTTCCCTTCTTCTTGTGGTTTCCTTTTCCTTCCTTGTGGCTGGAACTCTAATTTTTCTTCTGATAAAAGCTTGTGGCTGTCATTTAGTTTGCTTACACTAACTGAACAGCACACAGACACTGAGATGTTGTCAGCTTAATAACTATGAAATAAATCCATCCGTAACACCTAAATACATGCATGGATATGGGTATACATAAGCAGCAGAGCACAATGTTCTAATTAATTCACTTAATACCAGGATCTGGATAACTGGAACACAGCAACTGGAACACAGTAACCAACAGTGGTTACTGTTCAAATATCGTCATTTCCATTTTATTTACACCAGGGCTGCTGGAGTCTTGCAAGCAAGGTAGGGCAGGGCGGGAGTCCTGCTTCTGAGCTCAGGCTAAGGCATATAACCCGTGAGGGCTGCCCAGGCCATTGGGAAACGATTCAGCATTACTGGCGTTTCCCAGTGCAAAGGAAACTGGTTTTCATCACTCGCAGTGAGGCTTTAATGTGGGAGCAAAGAAAGAAGTGGGACAGAAATCCAGGGGGATGCATCTAATAACTGACATTTCTGTAGATCTAGAAAGGGACATAGATCTTGAGACCCTTCATGTCTGACTTCTAGGAGTCTTTGGCTCTAAAAGTTAATATCCTATTTGTCTCGGGAACAAAATGGGTCTGAGTGGAATTACCTAAGCACAATACAAAAATTGTGGGATTGTGATCCTCAAGCAATTGAGTAGAGCCAGCTACTTCATTCTTCCAGCCTCAAGCTGTTTAGTTTGTTCAGGCTTTTTTTTTTAGGAGAGTGGCAATATTGGATGAGTTTTGTGCTCAATTCATTATCAGTGTAGGTTAGGACTGATTAAAGCCTCGCTGTCAAATTATATCTCAGAGAGGACGGGGTATCTGCCCCCTGCCTAATTTATGACTCTCCGTCAGGGTTAGGTGAGAAGTGGGTGCCAAGATGCAAAGGTCTGCCACGACAGCAGCAGTTGTGAGCATGAACAGTAGCAGAACCTGGAGAAATTTATTTGCAAAAACACTAGGAAAACAATCAACTTGGAAATAAGCGAGTATTTTTTTCCTGAGACTTGCTTTATTATCAAATACTGTACCTTATTTTTTGCAGGCTTTTGCATCAAGCTGTGGCCTGCACAAGCATTTCAGTTTAGTGAAACAGCTGCGTATAGCTTGTCTGTGTCATCAGTGCTAACATGGAATAAGACCAGGTCTGAAATGAATTGCTGCTGTGTCCAGGCGGCAGACTCCAGACCTCTATCACTGTTCTTTGTTGATGAGCCAGTGTTGCTGGACCTAGTGATGCCGTTGCCACTTACATCAAAAGAAGTTGGATCAAGCTTTGGTGTACAATTCACATGATACCTTTGCAATCCAGGGCAACTGCGATTTATTTTAAGTTGCAAAGTTTTCGCAGAACTTGGTTTCAATGAACTTATAGCAGTCTTCATCTATGACATTTTCTGTATCTCCATTTTTTCACAAATTTTGCATTCCCCCAATAAGAAATCTTCATTTCTCTTTCCCTGTATACTTGCCCTTCTTCCTCACTTTATGTCTATTCATAGCCACTAAGATTCCAAGTATGCCTTTCTGGATCAGTCCAGAGCTTTCTCATAAATATATCACACAAATAAAGCAATAATATAAAATGTTGCATATTCCAGGCAAAGCAGATGCAGGAAATGAAATCATTGATGAAAAAATCCTGGAAGTAGAGGAAGGTTTTTACTATGTTTGTGATACATAAAATCTGCTTAATGGGTGAAGAATAGTATCTGCTTCATGCAACGTTCAGTGATGCCTTGGGCAACATTTTTACACATGGATACCTTCCGATCATCTTCCAAAGTCAGCTTGCTTAGACAAAAACAATCTTTAAGTGGATAGATTGGGGTTTGAATAGTAAAAAAGTCATTACTCTCTTTTGGAGTCTTGTATATAGAAAGGGTTTGGTGTTTAAGCTGATTGTGTAAAGCTAGTTTACCAGGAAATATCAACAAAATTACCATTTTTATCCAACTGATTCTTTTCTTCAGCATAAGCATCTCTGCAGCAAGTCTGCCCCATTTGTGCTGCTCTTTGGTTAAACTGCTCTTGGGACACTCCAGACTGCTAGGCTAAAAAGCTAGTGAAAGCTTTTATATAAAAGTAACTGTATGGCATTTAATTTTTATAGCTCATAAAGATATTCAAGAAATATTTGCTTTCTTTTTTATTATTATTTGTTATTGTGGAAACCTTTGTTTTAAACAGAGCTGTCATAAAGAGACTCAGCAGCCAGTAAATCCATTGGGCCCTCGGCAGACTAGAAAAACATCTGCCTGTTCTGCCGTGCTCAGAACGGGCTCCAGAGATTCCCCTGACTCAGACAAAATGAGAAAATGTACTTCTTTCTTTGACAAGCTGAAGTAACCCACTTCATAAAGCGTAATTCACTTCCAATCAAGTCTCCTCCCATTCCTACTTTATTCCAGCCTCTATCTGATTTTTCAGCTGGATCTAAACACTAATTTGCTTGCTTTAGTTATGTTTGATATGGTTTTAAAGCTGCGGACCTGGATGCTGTCCTGGTGCCTGATGTGAATCGCTTGTGAGACAGACCTGAACTTCCTGTTGTTTGTGCCGAAACTGCTCAGAGCGTGTTTTTCTCTTTCGCAAAAGCTGCTGAGCACAAAAAAAAAGAAAAGAAAAAAAGAAAAAAAGTAGCATATAGTGTCAGGATATCATCACTCCAAATTTACTCCAAATTAAAAAAAAAAAAAGTTCTCATTAATAACTTACTGTTCAGATGAGCTGAGTAATAGTTTTTGTGTTTTGCTTTGGTTCTAAACAGACAACTTGGGAAGGAGCTAACCCTTTTTTGTTGGGGTTTTTTTTTCATTTATTGGAAGGGTAATTGTTTCTTGAATGAAGTTTTATTTGTGTGTTTTTGTAATTTGGTTTCTTGAACTTTGAATGGGAGGTGAGCATGGGAAGTATCAGTTTTCTGGCTGTGAGGGTGGGTGGGTCACTGCTGGCAGTAAAGACTTTTTTTAAAAAGCTACAGAAAAGAAAGCTTTGACTGTTCAGAACTATTTTAATGCATTCAGTGTTCTTTACAGACTGGAAGTGATGAGTACGCCAAGTTACAAGTGCAGATTTCTAAGAATGCTTGGTACAAAATGATGTTGTTAACACTGGACTGCAAGAAGGTCTAAGAGCCGGTGCCTTTGGGGAATCTTGCTGTAATAGCCACAAAAAAAAAAGAAACTGACTTCTTTGTTTTAAACGTAGCCCATTTATGAGTAGCTTGCTGAGACAAAAGATGAAGGTGACAAATTGAAGAATGAACTTGAAAGTGTTCTAGTGGGAAAACTCCATCTAGGCTCAATGAAGATTTTTGTTTAACTTTTATGCATTATTTTAATAATTTTCTATGGCTAGCATTATTTCAGCAATCAAGGAACTGAATGTCCTTTACTGAAGTTGAGTAAGCTCTGAAAGTCAATCCCTTGGACAGCTGAAGATGTCAAATAAATATGTAATCACACAATCTGATTGAGTTCTAATGCTGGTGAGCAAACAGCTCAAGGGCTCAAGAAGTACTGCTATTCACCACAGGCTTATTTTTTATGTGATATGGGCTGTGTTGCTAATCAGATGTAGTATGTTTCTGTCTTTCAGATTTACCACTGGATTATAGATTTACACGATTTTCCTCAAATAGCACAGCAACTGCCGGGTACTACCCAAGCCCTCCAAGAGCACTGCTGAGAAATGAGGAGTCAGTGACTATGAAATAGGTTGTCGCTTTTTCCTTACATAACCCTGTGGTCCTTACTTAAACTGCTATCAAATGCTAATTGGTGAAAATGTTGTGTGATGCTTCATAAAATAGAATGATGGATTAAAGCAGACTCCTGTGTAGACTTGTGTTTCACTTGTTGCTCTAGTTCGGCCAGAACAGGTGAGCAATGCATCCTTCTCTCTAAATCTGACCGCCACTACCTTTCACAAAGTGCTGTTGACGTTTTCCATGCACTGCCCAAAGCCTTCAAGAGAAGTACTAGTAATAACTTACCCCAAGTTACATTCTGCATTTTCAAGGACATTTTCAGTACTATCCCTATTTATGGTGATGCTGTTGCTACCATAAGCCCCAGGAAAGACATGAACCAGACCCTCGGCCATATTCCATTAAGAGTTACCTTGGACAACCCAGGTTATCACCATAGATCAGTGTTTTGCAGGCTCTGACGAATTTATTCACTCACTGTAACTGTTTGTGGAGATACAGAAAGACTGAGGCCCAAAGAGAAAGATGCATCATACCCAAAATGAGACTTGAATGGGATTTAGGCAGCTAAATGCAGACTGACAGTCCTGAAAGCCTTTGTCACATGCTTCGTATTCCTGAAAGTGCCTAACCGCTATTCAGCAGTAAGGTTCCCTGCATGCCTTTTCCTCCTTTAGTCTTCAGTACCTCAAGAGTCAGAGCTCTTTTGCAGAAGGAGGGAAACCTGTGTACAGTTTCCTTCTCAGCTTGCATGGATTCAGACCCGCGTTCTCCACCTCCCTGGGAAGTCCTTCCAGGAGCAGGAAGGATATGGCACCCAGCTATATACAGCCATCTGTGCTAAGTACAGCCTCAGCCCAGAAGAGAAGCAAGACTGAAGACATAAACTGAATATGTGATTTCTTGTCAGCTAATTTAAGCAAACGGGCATCCTGTTCTCTGTGGATTCAGTTCCAAAGACCTGATTCTCCAGCGCTTGGGACAGGGAGCATTTGGTAACTAATTCAGGGTAGCGGATGCAAAAACATGACAAGGATATTTGTTTAGTCAGCAGTTTTGTCTAGGCACACTAGCGTGGCAGAATTTTGGATCTATTTCCCTCAAAGTTTAAAGAAATTTTATTTTCTTGCTTTCAAGAAAAGCCCACAATAAGAACTTATTTTCTGAGGCCTAGACAATTATCAGAATGGATTTAACTTGTGTCACCACAGCACACTCAATTTTTGCAGCTTCACCAGTTAAAATATTTTGTGTCAGAATCAGACGCAAACACCGTTCCACCTCATCTCAGAGATATCAGTCTTTGTTTCCATACTTTTTTCCTACCTTTGTTACATTTCCACGGGGATGTTATTTTTACATTCTTGTGGTCCAGTATACGTACAAGTAATATGCAACATTTCCAATTTAACATTAAGCATTGTTTTTTTGAAAGGGAAGCATAAAACAAATGAGGGAAAAAATGAGAAAAATTTGCCTTAAAACAAGCTGGGTGAGGAAGGAAAATGAAAGTACCATTCTCCTCCTCATAAACTATAGGCTGAAGATATTTTACTTAAGAAGGTAACAATAAGTAATACTTGAGTTTATTTTAAAATTTTTAAATTAGCATCAATGTCTTGAGCAGCAAATCTGGCTCATGATAAGGGTATGATTTGTATTAAGCAGAGAGATACCCAGATTAAAATCTCAGATCCCTGATCACAGCATCATTTGAAATTCTAACCTGAATCAAGTAATCCTCTGCAAATAATTTATAACTAGGTTGTGGTCCAAACCAATATTGTGTACCCTTACGCTTTTGTTGTTTTGAATTTGGAACTGATTTTTGTAGGTTGGGGATTTTTTTCCTGTTTTTAAAGAAAATTAATTAAAATCGCATTGTTAATGAAAATTAGAGTGAAAATCATCTAAGTCGGTCCTTGGTTCCTGGTGTCTTCAGTGGAGCAGCACTATTTTTTTTAATGAAAAGGTGACAGATTCTAAGGACAGCCTGAACACAAGGCTCACCAGAACGAATAGGACTTGCTCGACTGGGAGGTGACGGTACCCGTCTCTGATGAAGGCTGTCACCAGCCATTTGCGCTTGCTGCTGGAAGGACCACACAGTAGCAGAGAAAGAAGTGGATAGCAGAAGACTCCTGTAAGCATGACTCCATGTGCCACCATATGCTGCAGGAAGACTTAGGAAAAATAATGGAAGCGTTTGCCCAAAAAGCAGAGTTCCTGTGAAATCAGGTCTTACTTAACAACTCTTACTAAAGACTCTTCTTATTCAAGAATCTCTGAAAATTCTACAGGTCTTATGACAAAGCGGAGGTTGGCAATGGAGCAGCTTTAGGAGGGCAATTGGTGCTGTGGCGATGGGAGAGCTCTTGGAAATGGAGGTGGCGTGGAGACCAGGGAGAAGAAATGCACATGGCAGAAAATTGGTAGAGAGCTGGCCATATTTAACATGACACTGTAAAGACACCATCTTTGCTTCTTCCTTCTTTCTCTATTTTTTTTTTAACCCCTGGAAATCTCTGAAATTTCTTGGATTCTATTGTGAGAGGCCATTGACAGAAAGATTGCTGAAGTGCCTGCAAAACTATCATCTTGAGTATTTGCAGGGAGATGTAAAGATTCATTAAAATCACTGTCTGGTTATATAGCCCTGAAAGCCACAGTTTTGCTTAAAACCAGAGATGAATACCAAGTCTCTTTTGGCGTCTGTTTTGGTATAAAGCACATGTGTCTGAATTTTAAAATAAAGAGAATTTATTTCTGAAAAAAATATATGTTCTCTGAATTTACTTTATAGCTGAGCAGCAAAAAGAAAAAAGGCAGACAAGTTCATCACAAAGCAGTGCAAGGCCTTGAACAAAGCAAAACTTGACCCACTCAGAATAAAAGATATATAAATCAAGCAAAAACTAGTATAAATTAATACCTTTAATAAATTAGTACCTTTAATACCTATAGGGAAGTCAGCTTTGATGCAAAGCAGAGCTCACTGCAAGTGTTTCCTGAATGGGGCTTGTTCCTGGAAACCAAAGGCTTTTTAATCCCCAGTGAGTAAAAGTTAAATAAACAAACGCAGATAGCTTATCCGTGGTAGACACGGGGCACTGCTGGTAACGGGCCTTTCTGAGGCTGCTGCTTCCCCAGGCTGCTGGGGCTTTCCAGCTCGTCTGAGTCCCAGGTGTGTGATAGTGCAGCAGCACTGGAGCGATTCCTAAGGGAATTCCCAGGAAAATTTGTCTGATGATAGGCACCGGCAACCAAAACTGCTTTAAATCTGCTTAAGTAGCAACTAGCCATTGTCCAGCCTGGCATGACAGCCGACCTAGGGAAAAAACATCTATAAAACGGGGGCACGGTAACACAAAAAGGGGGGTTCGTACACAGATGTGTGCCAGGCAGATCTTTCGGGATGCAGAAGGGCTCCAGGGCTGCAGGCAGGGTGGCTGGGCTGGCCCTCCCGTGTCCTGGGGCTCGAGGCACTGTGTAACCACTCACCTCACCCATCCCCTGCAATGACCCGCAATGCTCCAAACGTTATCTGTGTTCAAATAAATAACCTTTAGCCCTGCCCATGTTGCCTAGGGTGATGTTTTATAGCAGCAGTCAGCTGTAACAATTGAAAACAATATGACCATTTCACTATGACAAGTGAAAACCATGCCTGCCATGTCCTCCTAGGTCATGGTTTTGCCAGCAGCTGTACAGGCTTTAGGGTTTTTAACAATCTTTTTGACAGATACTTTAGAAATTGAAGAAACGTAACATACCTCACTGGCAAGTTGGAGATTACTTATCGGTTGCTGTATTGTAAATTAGGATGCAGAAAATCCTCTATTGCAACACTGACCTTTGTTTGAGGGAAAACAAATATACACCCTGGCCCAGCTCCAGTCATTGGCCCCAGCACGCTCTGGATCAGATCTGGCTACAGCCAGGTTGCAAACCATGTAACCCTCAGTAAAGGCTGGCTTATTGTGAGACTGCTCTAATTCAAAACTGCTCACTTGTGTTTTTCTGAGAAACAGTCATTCTCCTATAGAAACCTCCATTTTTTTCTTTCCAGGAGTCCTAATCGAACCTGAGAGAGGAGTGAGGTATGGCCGACACCTATTGCCCTAGCAAAATGAATGGTTTCCAGCCTGGCCTTGGAGTGCCTCCCTTTCCTATAGATGCATAGTCATATTTTCTAGCTGTGTAGGACAATACAGAATTTGTAATCATCTTTCTCACCATCAGTAGAGATGTGCTTTTACATTCCTCACAGCACCCTTGTTTGAAAAGCGTTTGGCCATGACTTGTCCAATCACATACTAAATAAATATTGTAGCCACACCTTTAAGTCTTTCCTCCTGGGGCCAAGTATACATTAAATCATACCAAGGCAAATGGCAGCAGAGTGTAAGAATATATAAATTAGCAGAGAGATGCCAACAGGGAGAAGGCAGTGTCTGCGCTTCCGTGTCAACCTTCTTTTGCCACCACGAGGAACAAAAATGCATTGAGTGTAAAACACACTTTTGCACACAACCTTGATGTCTTACACTAGAGAGAGTTTCTCAGAAAGCCGAGTTTAGAAATAAAGTCTCTTCTCTGCAAAAAGGTAAAAGTCTCACGCGCTACACCACGCAGCGAGGGAACTGATTGATAGGAAGCTGTTGCTTCTGACGTCCCTGGCAAGGGGGCATGGCACGGGGCAGCTTGCTGCTCCTCAGCGTCATGGAAGGGGCAAGACAAGTTTTCTGGTACATTGAAGCGACTGACTTCCAAAATGAGCCTCTTTCTGTACACATGCTTGGAGGCAGATAGTATTTCAGCTGAAGCATAGCATCAGATGTAGGAGGGAAAGCGCGGGGCTCAGCTACAGGGACCTTATCTCTGCAGAGAGTGCCAGCTATAGGGGTGTAATGGCTGTAATGGTGCCGCCACAGACATCTATTGTTAACAACTGCCCAAGAAGCAGCCCTTCCAGCAGGCGCGTAGCCGATCCAGAAACCCCCGAGGGAAAGGCTCAATCCCATTATAAATCCAGTTGCCTGTAATTTTGTTTTCTGCAATTCTGATTAAGTGGAACATCAAATGTCCTTGGTGAGTCACAGGAGAGAAAAAAGATATATAAAAAAGCAGAGGTTTTCTTCTGAATGCTTTTGATGCAAGAAACAAATCCTGCTTTTCCGTAAGTACTATAAATAGAAATGCTTAGCTTGAAAGCAGAGCATGGATTAGAGCCAAAATAAGATGGAATCCAGGAAGTTAAACAGACACAGAGATTTCCAACTCAAAAAGCTTGCCAGCATCTTTACAGGGCAAACTGGGGATTCCTATCTACAGGTCAATGGACTAGTACTGTGGCCAGCATGACCCATCGTTTTCTTGAATGTAAGAAAGGTGTAAGGGAAATGTTTTCAGTATGAGGTGGGTACCCACGGCAGTTCTCTGGCAAGCACGGCAAGACCACAGAGGTTTTGCAGCTGACCAGATGTCACAGTTCACAGAAGGGCAAACATCTGAAGCACCGCGTCTAACTTCTGCCCCCACTGCAGCTGAACTGATTTAATCAGAACTGCGCTAAAAATCCCTTGTACTTCCCACTCACGCTGCCAGAGCGCATACGTAGTTCTTTCACACATGGTCATAACAACTTTTAAATACTTGCACGGGGGTGAGAAACCATCCCAGCCACTTCAAAACGATGTTACGGCTTCCAGCCCCTTTTGCAAATTAGAGGGTGCGAGACACAAAATGGCAGCAGCACAAATGGAACAGCAGTCTGCAGAGCACCCACTGCAGCTCCGATGGCCCAGGCACAGCAGATTCTGCCAGCCAGAAAGGTATTTCTATTTTCCATTGGCTAGCAAATGTTGAGCACAAACACTTTAACACTCAGTTTGATTTCTTCTTACAAGGTTGAAGAACTTGCGTTCCTTTTAAGAGTGAAGAAAATCATAAACTATCTTACACTGTATACAGGAGGAAAAAAATAGATGTTCTTGTTCAAAATTTATGAGGGTAGTATTTTCAGGGTATATTTTAGGAAAACAAGTCCATTAACTTTCAATAGGCCTCGTTCTATCACAACACTAAAGCAACTCTGAAAATTGTGACTCCATGTGCCTAATAAATTTAGATTTAAAAGATGATTAATTTTTAAAGCCTCCACCATCTCTGAGGAATAAAAGGAGAGGTGAATAGCGTAACTAACTCTTCTCTTGCCTTATCTCAAAATAATACCTGAGAATTGCAGTTTTCTTGCTACACCATCCCCTGAGGACCTCAGCCCACACTGAGAATTTAAATGGGTACTCCCAGGTGCTGAGCAGCCTGCAAATTATATTAATCCAGAGAAAGAAGATGCCATTGTAAATTTTGTGAAAGAAACATGATGTTATGAAATCGAGAGATAAAAAATTCTTTATCTTTTACTGACAGAAGGCCTCAAAAATATCTGCTGGAGGGCTGCTGTTGGAGCAGCTGCAGGGGTGGTGGAGACAGATAGCAGCAGTGAACTTCTATCCCTGTTTTCTCCCTCAAAGCTGCAGGGAAAAGAGGGGATGAGTGCCCATATATATACACCCACGATCAGGCAGCAATTAAGGGATGGGTTGCCATGACATGAGAGCAATCAGTTGGTGAGCACCATTGTTTCAGAATCAAGTGTGGAGAATTGATCGCTATGGTATCCTCTAGTGCTGCATAGGTAAGTATTACCTTGAAGTGGAAATTAATTTTTAATGTCTGTGTTTGTTTGATCTAATATCTCACCTTTGAGTCTTGGCTGCAACTAGGATGCAGCGAATTGGAGTGAGACATTGCATAGAGCAATGGAGAGTCAGCAACAAGTTCAAATACAGTCTCTAAGACATACCTTTTTCCTTTACACATCTCCAGTGTAAGGAGGAAGAGAGAGACACGGGACTATGAAACACAAGAATTGGGGGTGGGGATAAGTAAGCAAGTTGTGAATATTTTCATGAATTCCAGCAGTTGTTTAGTTGTCTGCTTGGCTTTCCACATATCAAGTGACTCCATAAAATAGGTGGATTCTAGCCTTAAAACTGCTATTCACTGAAAACAGTGTGTTACAAATGGAAAACATTATTGCAACATATCTGGCATCCAGAGAGGGAGATTGTGGCAATCAGCTCTACGAGAGCACTGACAAAGTCTGTCTTTAGAAGGTTTCTCTCAGTATGAGCATTAATGTTTTGTGCTCCCCAGGGGATACTGCTGGGTTTATAACATTGCAGAAATTTGGAAGAAAAGAAGTTGACATGTTGAGAAAGGTCACACATTTGAGAACATGAAGTAACAACCAATTCAGCTGAATGAAAAGCCACATGCTGCTGGGTGCCCTCCCACTCCAACCTGTTCTGGTGATCACCAGAGAAAAGAAAGGGTAAGTGCTAAAGAAGGAGCAGGCCAGTTAGGCAACATGACAGCTGCTAAATACATGACAAACCTAAACCCAGGTGATGTCTACAGTAATGTAAAAGCAATAAAAATGATACTGTCCTATTGCTGTCATAATGGATTCTGCTGTTAAAAGGCACAGACCAGATGATATACACGTAATTTTTTATTGGATCCAGGTCTTTTTTGGTGTTTCACAGTACGTACCTATGTACCTGCTTTATGGCTGCTGTCTTCCTGACATGCCTATGGACCATGAATCTGTCTCCACTCACCACTGGTTTACCTCTCATTGCTGAGGTTACAGATGCTGCAGCTTCCCATTCACTAAGAAATCTGCAGGAATCTTTTCTCATCTGACTTTCTGTCTGCTGGCCTCGGGCTAAACCAGGCTGAACACATGGTGAGAGCAAGAAAGAGGGAAAGAAAGGAAATGTAAAGCAGAGAAAGATGTCCATTTACATACAAAGAAGAGCTGTTTAGGAAACCTGCCTAGTGCTTTCCCCGTCCAGCTACCCTACTGATACTTTGGCTACCACAATGCAGAAGAGTAAAACACTGCATCTGTGGGGCACTGCATCTGTGGGGAAGAGAAGCGTTTCCAGCCTATAGATATAGAAGCAGACAAAGGAAGGCAGACGCATTTGTTGCACTAACATATCCTTCCAGTCCCATAAATGTACCTGGCACCTGACAGACCCGTAGGAAACAACTGGCCAGATCTTTCTTTGAGAGAAATTGCTTTGCACCACATCAAATGTGCCCCAGCCAGAAAGGTATCCTAATGAGCTTAGGCAAGATTTCCAGATTTCCAACTGTTTCTGATTCTCAGCACTGATTTCAGGCCACTCCTTTTCATTACCTACTTTTGGAGCTGTGACTGTTTCTGCTGGTTGCCTGCACAGTGAGCCAGAGCCCTAAGTCCCCAAGTAGTAAATGGTATGAATCATGCAACACTCTCATAAACTTGAAGGATGTAGTAGGAACAACAACGAAGTTAGGACACTGTCTGGTCCACACCCTGGCTGGAAAAGAGGAGATAGATAGCCAACATTCCCCCATATGAGGCTAGAACTGGGATAAGTTTTGAAAATGAGAGCTGCCTTCATGTGGCACTAATAAAGTCCAGGGGGAAGAGTTAGGCAGAGCAGCCCGGATCAAGGAAGGCAGGGCGAGCATTATGCAAGTATCCAGATTTGCAGTTCTGCAGTTCAGCTACAACAAGGGACTGGCCTAACGCTCTTGTCCTAAAGATTTCAGCTCACAGTGCTAAGATCAGAAATCATCACAGCTGGACACAAAAGACAAAGGGAACACAAGAGTTACGGTCATAAGAAAATCAATTGTTTTGGAGAATTAGTGAAAGAATACAGAGAATTTTGTATTTTTCTCTCTTTTCATTTGGAGAGTTTTGTCACTTTATGACAAAAGTAGAAGTGCCTCTTACATGGAAATTAGAGACCAAAGAGACCACACAGAGAACAGGACTTCAGTGATAGGGAGGTACTTAAAAAAACAAAACAAAACAAAACAAAAAAACACACACAGAGGAAAAATAAAAGGAGAAAAAAATGCTGTTGCATAGGCTGGGCCAGAAGAAAGAAAAGAATGGCCAAGGCTGTGTGTGTGGAACAGACTGAATGACATACAGCTTCCCTCTTTAGGCTAACATCTTCAGTCACAAAGAAAGAAAAAGGAAACATCACCCCATTTTCACGACTAAGTGAGAACCAAAGGCTTTAAAATGTATGAAGCATCAACAGACACTTGGTGTCTGCTCCAGAAAGGATGAGCCCTACATCACTGGCTTCATGCAGCCCCGCTGCCTTCCCTTCTCACTGCCCTAGCACAGCAACGGGGGCTTGCTCCCTCTTCATGGCCTCATGAGCCAGCTCGTCAATGCAGCAAGAACATAAAGTGCATTTCCCTTCCCTGCAAGCCAGGTAACCGCAGGGCCTTCTTGGAAGCTTTCACTTCTCAAACATAATTTACTGTAAGGAGGAAAAAAAGGATAGATGTTATCAAGACCTCGTAACCAAGAGCTGGCTGCTCACAGTGTCTCTGATGTGGTGGACATTTTCAAGACGTACACTGTGTACTTCAGTGTCTAAGCCAGTGACTTCTATGTGTGTGACCTAAAAAAATTGCCATTGTTGGAAAAGGGCAGCATTTCCCACGTACGCTTGGCTCAGTGACACAGACATCTCATGTTCCTGGTAATGTTGCTTGCCATAATGGCCAATAAAAAAAAAAAAAGAGCATGTGACATATGAGTAGAACAGTGTCTGACCTGAATGGTTTTCAAACAATTTCCATGGAACATGCTCTGCACAACTGGCCAAGTCAATGGTCTTTAGCTCCAAAAGGTAAATTTAGCTCCTTTCCTAAATCCATTCTGGAGCAACGCCACCTGAAAGGTCAGTTTGCCGTATGTTTCAGTGTCGCATGATGTAATTTAAGGAAATGACAGCTACAAAAATGATTAATCTCAGTGGGACCTTTGCAATAAAAAAGAAGAAAGGAACAAATGAACTCGGGTTCTGATACTTGGGAGCAGAGAGGGAGTGAGAGATTTCAGGGACAGAAGCACCAAGGGAGTGGAAATCGTATGATGGTATGTTACTGAGTCAGTCATTTAAACCAACTTTATGGTTGGTGGCAGGAATAGGTAGCTTGGGGACATGATTCATAACACCCTAAAGAAGACTTCTAAAACAGGTCAGATGAATTCTGCCCTAAAAGTATTTATTTTTCTCTGGAGTTATAAAGAGTCTAATGTGACTAGATAGGAGGTTACCTGTCAAGCACAGAACAAAAGTGCATGACATGTTCAGAGGTTAGATGGATCCCACCCAGAATTTCTGCTCCAGATTGACATTGTTTTATTTTTTAATTGTTTTCTTCTTGCTGTCATCAGCAACAAATTCACTGGCATGTAGCAAGGCTAGCAAGCCACTGAGAGAAGCTCAGCCTTAGCAAGGAAGGTTATACCCATTGCTAAAGAGGTGAAGGGCATAGGAAGATCAAAGAGGAACCATAATCTTGCCTGTGCAAGTAGCATTTTGAACATAATCATACAAAACAGGACTGGAAAGGACCTTGACAGGTCATTTGGTCCAGCCCTTGCTCTAAGGCAAGATCCATCAGACTTTCTAGACCTGAACTATTCTTGTCAAATATATGTCCAGCTTACACTTAAAAAGCCTCCAGGGACAGAGGTGCCATTCACTCCGGCTTTATTTACCCTTACAGATACTTTTTTTTCCTAATTAGCCTTAATTTCTCTGCAATTTACATGCTGTTCTCAGAGGATGTGGATAAAAGATTATCTTCTTTTCAGCATCTTTTACGTAGCTGAAGGCTGTTATCACATCTTCCCCCAATCTTCTCATTCTTAGGCTAATTTTTTCAGTCTTTCCGTATACCTGATGCTTGTTAAACCTGGGGTCATACTCATTTCAAAATTATTAGTGGCAATGCTGAAATTAATCTAGAATGGACAGATCTTGCCTCTCTTAGATATCTCTGAATCATCCTATAAATTCTGATTTATTTATTTAGCCTGACAAGCACCCTGTGAGTTACTAGGAAGTAAAATGAGCCCTGTTTTACTCAAGAGGACATAAGGCAGAGAGGATTTGTCGCTCTCCACTGTGTATGTATCTCCACCACAGTCTAACTGCACACCAGAGCAAGATCTAAGCGCATCCAAGCTCATCTTCTAGGAGGCAGAAAGCCAAGTGCCCAGGCTATAGGGGAGCCCCAGTGTGCTTTGCCCGGGTATTCAGTCACGCCAAGGCAGCACAGTGCAGTTTCTCTACAATATAGACAGATACAACCACCGACTAAGGTCGGGATTTCAAAAGCCGTTGGGGCATTCTGCTGTTCAGAATTGTAAGGGCTAATTCCATTGAACTTAGATAGTGAAATCATTTAAATACCTACCGATGCAGACATGTGACTGGTACTTAGACACCTCCCTCCTCATCACTTCAGGCATCCCGATGATTTTCAGAGTTCCAGCAGAATTGTCCTGTTAGCCACACCTGGTCTGACTGGGGGGAGCCTGTAGCTCTTCTCGTGCTCCTTCGTGTCACAACATTAATATTTTACAACTCTGCTATCAATGCAGTATAGCATAACACCATTCAAATAGGTGTTCAGAAACATATCTTCTAATGATTAATCTAGTGTTTGCATGACTGAAACTGAAGCACTTAGCGCTTTTAGGCATGTCATTACTGGTAAAAAAGCAAGGCTTCATTCCAGGCTCTGGCATTGCTCCTGGAGTGTGCAGCAACAGCTTGTGGATCCCTATTCATTACGCTGAGACTGTCAACAGGTATCGCTGGGAAATACAACAGGAGTGAAGGGGTGAACGGAAATGTATAGCTTCTAGTTTCGTCTAGTTCCCACAAGTTTATTCATCTTGATAGAACAGCAGGAAATCACACTGTAAACCACAAAGAGCCTGTTTAAAACCATCCTCAGAAAACACAGCTTTTACATTTTAAAGCCAGGGAACCGAGCACTTAGAGCCCACTGATTGATTCGGTAACATCAGTAAACACATTGTTAAAATGAAGAATAAGCTTTGTGAAATGTAAACTTCAGGTAGTTGGACACCATCTTGATCTATCACATGTAAATATTTTTATTTTCATTTCAGTAGAGTAGTCTGAAGAGGACAAAACACGCTCAGCTTTCAGAACCCAACAAACATTTGGAATTCTTCGTACTTTTTCGTGGTTATAGCGACTGAGAAAGCAAAGAGAACTGTACCAAAGGATCATTTATTTTATCCTCTTTTATATTACTTCCCTAAGTATCTTCAGTTGAGTGGCTGCAAAATAAGGCTTGAACGGTCATGGCGTTTCACGTTTTTGTTTTACATGGGAAACATTTATGTATGTAGCCACACCATAGTTAAAAGAGCAGACTGACAAATCGTCTTTTTGTTTCTTTGCTGGCTTGAGGGAACCTTTGGATGGGAGGTCCCATTGCTCTCCTACAGTATGGAGACAGCGCTAGAGATGGATATTGCATATGAATGGTCACCCTGGACGCTTTAACCTCCGCTGCCCCCCTTGCCCGAACCGCGGTACCGCTGCCGTACGTTCCAGGTGCAGAAAAATCCAATTGCCGACAGCCGGTGCTGGGGCCAAGACGTTCCCTGCGGGGAAACGAGTCCTCCCGCTAAAAGCGAGAATTGGGGTATTTCCGTGAACTGCGGAGCCGGGGAGGAGCGGGCGGGGGTGGGAAACCCGTGGGTCCGCCAGGATTGAACACATAAATCAGCACACGCAGAACTAAAGGAGCGCCCCGGGCCGGCAGCGCCGTGCGGGCTCCCCGGGCCGCTCCGCGCCCGGCCGTGCGGTCCCCGCGGGGGGGAGCGGTGCCGCCCGCCGCCATGGTGTGAGGGGCCGGGGGAGGAGGAGGAGGAGGAGGAGGAGGACCGGGGAGAGGTAAGGAGGGAGGGCGGGGAGGCGGGAGGTGGAGCGGGAGGGGGGAGTCACTTTCTTCCTGAGTTGAAAAACGCGCCCCCCGCTCCGTCCCCCGGGGCTGCGGAGGAGAAACTTTCCGGCTGCCGAGCGGCGGGGCCGAGCCGAGCCGAGCCGAGCCAGGCAGGGGCCGCCGGCGGTGGTGAGTGCCCGTGCGGTGCGGTGCGGTGCGGTGCGGAGCAGCGCTCCCCTCCGCCTCCCCCTCCACCCCGTCCCGTACGCTCCGCTCCGCCGGGCGGCCGCCCCCGCCCGTCCTGCCCGCGGCGGGCCCCGGGGCCGCTGGCGAGGGCGCGGGCCCCGGGAGCGCCCCTCCGCCCGAGCGGGGCTGGGGGCACCGGTTACCGGCGGGGCTGGGAAAGGGGAGTTCGGCCCCACCGCCCCCGCCAGATGCGTCCCCATCCCCCAGGCGCGGGGCGCCGGGTGTCGGCGGGCGCCGGGCAGCGGGGCCCGGGTCGCCCCGGTGCGGGAGCGGGAGGTGGGGGTGGCCGGGGGGAGCAGCCTGCAGGCAGAGGCCTTCCCGGGCCGTCCCCGGCGGCGCGGCCGGGGCGGCGGGGACAGCGCGGCCCTGCGGCGGTGCGGGCAGGGTGGGCCCGGGGCTCGGAGCGGGGTGCTGCGGGGTGACCCCGCTCGGAGCGGGAGCGCCGGGCGCCGCGTGTAACAGCTCTCTGCTCTGCCGTAGCACCGCTAACGCAAGAGCCTCCGAGCCTTTTTGCTAACGAGTTAAGCCTCCCAACCATGCGCGTGTGAAAGGTAAGCGGCAGCATCCTTGGCTTGCACCTAGGGAAGCTGAGAGGCAGGAAAAGAGCGATCTGCCCGATGCAACTTCCTGGCGCTTTTCTGTTTTTTTGGGTTTGTTGTTTTTTTTTTTTTTTTTTTGTGGTTGGAAAAGTCGTAAGTGCCCTGGGACCGCAGTTATTAACTCGTGAAGCTCAGTCTCCTCGGCCCCGGGATGGCACGTTGCGATTCCTTTAGCTATTGCATGAAAGCGATGCATCATCACTTGGCGCGCCTCGTGCCAACTGTCGAAATTCAGTTTGGTATGAATGACAGTAGCCGTTCCCTCTACTTTTCTGCCATTCCCTCTTGAAACGATATAAAGCTGTGATATTTTCCTGCATTTTCAAGCTGGAGTCGCTTCTTTTTTGGATGTAAGAAATGGCAATATAAGAAATAGACACAATTGTGAGTGAAATACAGGAAATGTTGCTCAACCAGTTGGAGATTTTTGGTCACCCTGAGAAAATCATTTGCGATTTAAATAACACTAAAGTTTTAATATAGTCTAAACAAAGACAAAGCCAATCTCGGCTAAATGTTGCCACATTATGTTTATCATGCCAACAATTATTGTAACTCGGTGCAGTATTTCAAAAAAGGGACAATTCAGCTGAAGGGCAGCAGTGGGAATCAATAATTCAGCTGCTGTTTATTACTCTGAAAGACTCTTGCTGGGTAGCCTCGGGCAAGTCACTCCACCTCTCCATGGCTCTGTTTCCTTCCTCATAAAACAGATAAATGTGCTTGCTTGCTTCACAGGAGTGTTGAGAAGTTTAATTAATTAATTTATTTCATAACTACTTGGAGATCCTTGAGTGCATTTTTCTACAGAAGCGCTAAGTATTATTTCAACTATGAGTTCTTTTACTGTGTGTCATTGCTTATATGTGTTTCTTCAGTGACCTGAATTAGCTAAGCTTTTAGTGGAAGTCAACAAAGTAGCAGTTCTGGGTTGGGAGTTTCTTGACTATCTGTGAACTTCGCTAGGATGCGAAACCAAAATATACTAATGGCAGCGTATTTTATTGGGACAGAACTACTGGTACTTCAAGAAAATGTCATTTTCTTTTCTTGTTACTCAAAATAAGAGCTGCTTTTGTTGTTTTGTGTGAAGCATTGTGATACTTTGCATAATTTTGAATTGCCGTGAAAAAAACTGAGTGCTGTTATTTAATACAAGAGCAAGAGATTAGAACAGTTTATAAACATATCTGTATCCTCTACTGTGGAGACTGACCTCAGAAGACGCTTAGTGCTGGTTTTCCACTGCACATTTGTATACAATCTCTTCTAAAACTTGTTTTTCAGTCATAGAGAATATGGGTTGCAAAGGAAGAAATACATCAACTGAACAAATGGATTGCCTATGGTAAAAGTTGATAGATTTTGGTTGCCTAAGCAAGCTCAGTGTTTATATCAGTGTATGTTAATTATTCGAACTAAATATTTAGTAAATGTCTGCACCCCAATGGAGAGGAAAATGTGTTTAATTACCTGGCTAAATGTTAGATGTGATTTCCATAGGTTCCATACAGTTACAAGTAAAAAGGAGTAGCTGAAAGCTAGTTTTAGAGTAACATCTCAGGTTTGGTACTTTCTAAAGGCTGCTCATGAGGTCTGTGTGTACCATTTCTTTTCCTCAAGTACAAGGACAGCAAGCACATAAGCTTTTTCAAAACTGAATTCAAATAAAGCCTAGATCAGTGGTGGTAGAAAGTCATTCCCATCACCAGGCAGCTGCTGGGTTGTGAATGAACGTAGTGAGTTCATATGCTGGTGGAAATATGGTCACATCCATGAGTACCCAGCAGTCTGAGCAGTGAGAAGTCGGGTTCAACGAGGCCGTAAATGAGTCTGTAAAACTGAAGTGTCCCTTCTCAGAAGTGATTGCATTTAGCTAAAACTGAGTCACATTCCTAGGCTTGTGTGTGGAAACTTGCACATCTGGCATCCACAGCATACTCTAGCAACAAGCAGAAAGAAATTCAGTTACTACTGCTATTGTTCCTGGACGTTTTGCAAGACATAAAGCTCGTTTTCCCTGTTTTTCTTCTGAAGGGATTAAAAAAATAAAGAAAGGAACAACTTTCCATCACCATTGTTTCCTGGTTTAGACCTGATAATTCAAGTGCCTGGAGAGAGAAAGAGAATGACTTTCGCTTAGCAAGTTGTATTTAACTGGTAAATGTGATATCTCAGCAGCAAGTGTGTCCTGGCTGTCGGCACTTTCTTTGCTGTCTCCGTTCAGCTGAGTTAGATAAAGGAGCTTAGTTACAGTAGTGTAGCCCGCTAAAGCTGTTAAACCATGGTGCCAGTTTGCGTTCAAGACTGTAGCCACATATTTATTATAAATAGGCTCCATATTTGGCAGAAAGCCCTTCCTTTGAGCTACTTCTCTGCTTGGGGGGGTAAGCTTTGTACCGATGTCTGTTAGCCCAGCTGACGGTGGGTGAGGTGTGACAGAGCTGCGTTAGCAGAAACCCCAAAGCCTTGTGCGCTGCACTTTGGCTGGGCTCGGTTACCTGCTCAGGATGGGAACGGAGCAGGGGAGGGGATTGACGCCTGCTAGGAAAAAGGAAATTTAGCTGATGTAACCTGGGACCTTTCTCATGAATACTTTGTCAGTAGAAGTTGAGCAGAAATGTTGGTAATGGAGAGCCGACCGGAGGGGTCTGGCCATTTTGGGAATCACATGAAGGACAGAGCGCTGGAAATAGTTTCTCACATCAGGTGCTGACATCACGCTTTCATCCGCTCTGGGGACACGGTCAGGTGTTAAAGCCCAGACACAATGTGGCCATTATGTACACAGTCTGAAATCACCTTTGTTTGGTCTTTCTTTCTTTTTTTTCCCTTGCTTAGACTCACAGAGTATATAGTAGGAATCGGCAATAGCGTTATTTAGAGCAGGCAATGGATTGTAGGGACCTTGATCATGACTCAGGCAGGTATTATATTTCGGTACCAGATAAACGTAATTTTAACATAAGAGTTCTTTCACCACAGCTGTCCTGGTATATGTTCTTGGGGTTTTTTTGTTGTTTTTTGTCAGAAATAGTAAATATGCTGAATGCTTGATATAAGCTTGGTAGGCCCTCTTAAGTCTTCTAATCAAATAGCTGCCTGGAGTTGTTGAAGCATTTTCAGCATTTGTTTGAAAGCATTTCTGTGGCTGTCATGACATTTTAAAGCTTTTTCATCAGATCCTTTTAACTAATGTGCATCACACTTTTTGCCAAAACGATCTGTCAGGTTTCAGTTCTGCTGCGAGAGCCGTGCCTGCACAACTCAAGGTCAGAAATGAGATTATAAAATTCTAAATGTCATAATTAACCTGTAAGTTAATGGTTGTGTTGATGCCTACTCACACAAATTGGTCATGCCAATTGTGAGTAGCAAAATTTTGCAGGAATAATGTAGCCTTTTAACTCCATCTGCATTTGAGGCTTCTGTCCGTGAAAATGTAATTGTCACTTTTTATCAAGGGTATTCTGGGCAGCAGTGAAGACAGTAATAACCCCAGAGGAACTATAGGACAATATGTTTTATTGTTTCTCCAAGTTTGTACCTTGAAAAAAATCAGCTGCATCTGGGTACATATGTATTGTATCTATGGATAGATAGATAGATAGATAGATAGACTATATGCTACATCTAGATATATATAGAAAATGTAGATAATGAGATAACAGATGAAAGCAGCAGAGGTAACAACAGAATTGTACCAATAAGAATGAACAGCATATTGATCTGCAGTGAGAAGTGACTACCAGGTAGAGTGGTGCAGTTTAGGTCTGCAAACACAGAGGCATTTATCCGGTAGAAAGAGTAGTTCTTCTCTGTGAATACACATTTGGGGTCTGCGTACACCATCATAAGATTATATGTAGATAATATAAAAGCAAGTGTTGATTTAAAATGCTTATGTTGCAGTCCTTTTAGGTTCATAAATTGACTAGCATAGGTGTCTTTGGACTTTGCTGGTGCTCCTATATGCTGTCACAATACTTAAAATTTTATTTATTATTTGCGTTAAATATAGTTTTGTATGCAAGACTAAGTCATAAACAGGATATGGAAACATAGTTAAAATGTATTTTGATCCCATAGCAACCGAAGGATGTGATGCGTTTTAGAATTCCCGTCTATTAATATGATGTCCTGTGGAAATGCTTTACAAATAAAAATGTTTATGTGATGTCTTCAGCTACTGAAGTCTGTAGGTAGATATAGATATACAGAGAGCAAGAACCGGTTTTGTAAAACTCCAGCATAAACACTCCATTTGTTTCCAAAGAATTGCCAGTCATGGAGGCAATTGAATGAAGGACCATAAAAACAATAAGGAGGAAAGATTAAAACTGTTAGTTATACATAGTAGAGGAGAACACCAAGCCAGGGGACTTAAAACATTTACAAGTATTTGGAAGAGTAAAGGTCAAGGCTGACAAAGAAGTATTAGTTGGAAAAGAGGATAGAAATTAAAGTCAGAAATGGAAACAGTAGTCTCGGTATCAGAAGTTTCTGGTGCCGTAATCGGCCTCCTAAAAAGCGAGGGAAGCTGCATGGCATGCAGCAGTTTGAGTGGGCTGGATTAGGCACAGGGAGGAATTCTGTTTTGGCAGCAGTAAAATTGGCTTTCCCCTTTTGCATGTATGATTATTTCTTTCTATCCTCTGTTTGCGCCTCCCGGGCATTGCAATCACCCTCTGAAGGTTTTCCAGCTCTCCCTGCGCACCGTGGTGGTACCACTCAGTCCGTGCAGAGGCCACGCTCTTGCTTACCTCAAATAATCCCTTCCGTTGCTCGCTTCCTCTCGTGAGGCACAGTTGCACTCTTGGGTTGTAGGCTGCTGTCAGAGGAGACCCTATGCGTGGTTTCTGATACCCCACACCGAAGGCTTCACAGCCTTACAGACCCCCCGAATGGGTCTACGTGTGTAGGCTGGGAAGATGCGTTACTTCTTAGCAGCTGCCAAATTAATACGGTGTCACCACCCAAATTGTTACAGGCGCTTTTTGTTCTGTGTTTCTACAGTGTCTGTTACTATCATAGTCCTAGGCGCCAAAAGTGCCCTACGTGCTGTAACAATATAATAGATGGATGAGTGGTTTGATTGACTTCTGGGGCATTAATCATAGAATCGTTTAGGTTGGAAAAGACCTTTAAGATCATCAAGTCCAACCGTTAACCTAACACTACCAAGTCCACCACTAAACCATGTCCCTAAGCACCACACCTACCCGTCTTTTAAATACCTCCAGCGATGGAGACTCAACCACTTCCCTGGGCAGCCTGTGCCAGTGCCTGAGTATCCTTTCAGTGAAGAAATTTTCCCTAATATCCAATCTAAACCTCCCCTGGCACAACTGGAGGCCATTTCCTCTTGTCTTATCGCTTGTTACTTGGGAGAAGAGTCTGACCCCCCCTCGCCTGCAACCCCCTTTCAGGTAGCTGTAGAGAGTGATAAAGTCTTCCCCTCAGCCTCCTCTTCTCCAAACTAAACAACCCCAGCTCCCTCAGCCGCTCCTCATAAGACTTGTGCTCCAGACCCTTCACCAACTTCGTTGCCCTGCTTTGGCCACGCTCCAGCACCTCGATGTCCTTCTTGTAGTGAGGGGCCCAAAACTGAACACAGTACTCGAGGTGCGGCCTCACCAGTGCCAAGTACAGGGGGACAATGGCACGGACAAACGTAGTTAATGTATCCTTTTGGCCTATATGGAAATTCTCAAACTGTCTTCCATTAGTGTTAGTGTCTGTGAAAACATTTCTGTAAAAGATGGTAACTATATTTTTAATTATCGAAATGGCCTTTTAAAAGTACTTCAGCTCAAGATAAAATGCTGGTGCTCTAAAGGAAATCTTTCTGTAGTAGCTTATAGTTTTATGCCTTTGATGGTAAAAGGGACTGAGCTTTCATTCACTGAATGTGAATGCCTTAACAGGCATGTCTGTACTGGTTGGGAATGATCGCCTTCTGGATTCTGGATATCAAAATGACTTTCTTACTCATTCGATACAGTGAAATATGGAATAAAAGATCCCACTAAGGGTTAGGAATAGTAATGTTAGTGCAACCAAAAAATTACTGAGAAAGCAGTAGGGTAAATTATAAAATAGAAGAAAATTCCAAATTCCCAGATTATGGTTTGGGCATGCAGACAATTGAAATCTTGTTTTTGCTTGAGGCAGAGAGAAGGTTATGCATTCAGCGTGTGCGTGTGCATGCCCATTAATTTATATATACAGTGGTAAAATAGACAAATAAGCTTTTAAATGACAGGAATAAATAGATGAAACTTCCACCGCAGATACCTTACGCGTCCTACTGTAAATTTACAAAAATACTTTGCAGTTGCTGTCCTATCTGTAGCATGGTGGAGAATGAATGCAACCCTCCGTTCCCCCAGAGTGATGGTCTCACATGGCTGTGTACTGCTCGAAGTAGGTCCATTGAATTTTGTGCATAGAACAAAGGACAGACACAAGTTTAAATCTTGACTGCTGACATGATATCCTATACTGATAATTCCTATAGGAACTGGTTGTTTCTGATTGCCTTTATGATTTTCATAGCACAGCTGTTATTCAGACATAAAAGTTGATACAAAGCTTCTTTCACAGTACTTCAGATCACCGCGGAACAGGTGCAATAGTAACACCTGGGTACCTGAGCTGTGCTTTATTTATTGTAGATTCTGAATTATATTTGCAATTTCAGTATTTATGCTTTTAAATACCTTTGACATTATATAATTGTGATGTAGCATATTTCTCATACTGAAAAAATCAGAGGAAGAAATGAAGTAATGTCCCCAGTGGTTAAGGTTGTAATAGGTATTTTTCAAGTTGTAAGCAGTGATTTTTACACCTTTCCAGCATTTTTATTGGAGAGACAGGTGGTCACTGGTTTTATCTCGCTGGCCAAAAGGCGGGTGGAGGAAGGACTCCCGACTGCTCTTATCCTGGGACATGGGAGTTTTCTGCACTGCTGTCCAGCCCCGCAGCTTTGAGAGGGACTCAGCAGTACTGCTTGCTGATGTGGGAACTATACAGCTTGGGCCTTTGGTCAGTAGATTTATTGTGATTGTTACAGTACAAAGATAAGTTTATAGTTTTCTTGGTCCCATTCCATCTGCTGCCTAATTTTGCTATATCGGATACGTTTCTGTGAGTCAGTAGGAACCAAATGGCAATATGTATCGGAATTAGTCTTTATTGACCCTTTCACCTCTCTGTTTTCATTGACTTACCCTGCATTTTTTAGTACTTAAATGTCATTGGATTTGGTTAGAGGACTTAATTGCTCTCCCATTTTTAAATATGTTTGCAAAATATTTAGATCAGTGGTAAAACTGACAATGTTGGACAAAACAGTTTTCCAGTTGATGTAAGTGTCATGATTTTAAACCACTACCATTTCCAGCTGATTAATTCAGTTTTATAGATGCTGCTTCTCTTATCAGCAACAAAGTCAATTGCAGCGTGTGTGAAAAGATTTGCTAATTATTTGAGGTATTTGGACAAAGTGCCAAAAAAGACCTCCTACAGAAGTTTTCTTTTTTCCTCTGTGATCTAACCTAGCACTCTTCGTGGCAAGCAGTTTTGTTTTGGCAGCTGTCAGCATCGGTACAAAAAGATGCACACCCATCTCCATTTAATGGGACGAGATACCATGTACATCTATCTCATTGCAACATTACCTATTAGTTTCACAGTATTGGTATGGCAGCAGTTGTTGCTGGTGGTTGACCATTTCTTGTTAAAATAGCTATGACCCTCTTACCTGTTTTAGCACTGGATGCTAAAATTGCTTATTTTAGTTTTAGTATAGTACTTTTGAATGGCTGAACAAGGTGATCTTATCACGTAATTTAAGTTGTGACAAAAGGGCCTCTCTTCTTTAAATGGTATCAAACCAAGTTTATTTGGTGAACTTATTTGTATAAACCACTGTCCAGTTCAGTTACTGGCATCAGTTTTACAATGCTTTTTTTTTTTTGCTGCAGGTGAAAATCTACTCATTGATGCAGACGGGGAGAACTGAAATAGTTAAGATTTAGTCTGTTTTTTCTAGAATAATTGATGTTCTTTACTGTTTGTTTCTGCTGGCAATGGAGTGGAAATCATGGCAAATGGTCTTTCAATCTAGGATTAAGTGACGTGCTTTTTAAAGCATGTGGTATATTAGCGTTTTCTTCCATGGGCAAGCATCCTTCACTCTCTTTTTAATTTTTAATACTTTATCAGGTCATGGTTTCCAAACTGAATAAAACCCCCTCATTGTCAGAAAAGGTTGAGTTGCTTGGTAAAGTTATTCTTGGAAGATGTAGCTAGTAATGATGTAGTGCAATATGAGAGTAAGAAATTCTTTTGACTTTAAAAAATGGTATTGTGAGTGCAATTTAAGCAATCAGAGGGCCCAAGCACCTATTCTTTTCGGCCCTGTGTATCAAACAAACCTGTAGCGGGTTCACTCACAACGGGTAAGGTGCAGCTTATGTGGCCAGTTATCTATACACATCTGGCTTCACCTAAGATATGCAGATAATCGAGGTTCGTATGTGTGTCTTTGAACAGTGCTATGTGTTTTTCAGCTTTCAGTATGCAAGTAAGTTGACTAAGGAAGCCTCAAACTATAGAGTTCAACACGGTTGAATATGCATTCTGCTTCAGTGTTTTTGGCTTGGTGTGGTCCGCCCCTCCCCCCGTCCCGGTACATTTATACCATTGTAATGAATTCTAAATAATCCCTAAATGTTACTGGTTTTGGTCACATTCTTCTGCTGAAGGTGCTTTTGTTCTGTTGCAACCACCTGATAATTTTTGAAGTGTTTTTTATATATATCTTATCAATCAGTGTAGTTTCTAAACAGCTACTGAACTGAGGAATGGTGATCGTGCCCATTAGCCCTACGGAGTTGCCTGATTTACTTCATTGTAAGTGTGCGGCCAGGTCCGGTCCTAGTCAGCGAAGTGCTTGATGGTGTGCGTGGTTGAAGGCAGTTCTGCCGTTTGAAATCCCTGCGGTGGTGGTTTGTCGTGGCTGTATCCAGAACCACCCAGTTTGTATTTCCTCACTATCTGGGTGATAGTTTTTACTGCATATCCACGTGTTTATTCTGTTTGGAGCTTTGTGATTGTTTTCATTATTATTTTTGCTGGTTCCGCTTTTAAGGACATCACAGATGAGAAAACATGGAACATCTGTCTCTCTCCTTGCTCTCCATAGCACAGTTTGAGCCGTAGTCGTGCCATCCTGGGGCCTCACGTGGACGATTCTCTCCACGTGGTTGTGGCTGGTGCCTCCACAGAGGTTTGCATGGAAAGGAAGGGGGACTCCTTTCTAGCTGCCTCCTCCCATCCACCAGTCACACCAGGCTGAGACCTGCAAAGCTACGGGACAGGGCTCACTGGCCTTATCGAATCATGGCTGCCATGGGTTATTGTCTTCATATCATAGGAAGGGTGTCAGTGTGATTTAACCAAGAATAAATAAGAATCACTTCGTAGTCCTGCTGTTGTCACTGCCTATTGACTTTCTTCCAGATCTTGACTCTGCCTATGCTGCCTATGAATATACTGTAGATTGGTTTTCCAGTTATGCTGTTGTTAGTCTAAACAATGTGGTATGGTGGTTGCTTCTCATGTACAAGGTTAAAAAAGGGTTTACCTTCTCTATTAAATGCACACATGCATAAGGGGGGTTACTGAATTCTTAAAATACGCGCTATGAGTTTTAGACAACACCAGAGGTGTTTGATGATGGTGAAATGCTGGGAAATGTGTGTCCAGATTTACAAAGGAATTCTTGGAAACCTTACTGTATATTCCCTAATCTCAGGTCAGAAAGACCCTAATTTAGGGGACTCTTAAAACCGTCCCTAAATTTATGTACGTGCTTAATTCTCATTAATGTGCAGAAGTACTTACAGAAATCAAACCAAGGAAAAGAATGCATGAAGTCCGTACTGCTAGCTGGGATTTTTTTCTGGTTATGTAAGCTAGGAAACTTCTTTCAATGTATGATCATCACAGAAAAAGTTACAGGCTTTTTTGCTTTTTTCGGATTTTTTTTTTAGGTTCTTTCCTCTGCCCCCAGTTCTAAAGGATCATAGAGGCTTTAAAAAACTATGGTGGTTTTTTTTTTTAATTATGAAAAAGCAGTTCTTTTCAACAGTTAAAAAAATGACATTGTGTTTCAAACATGAGGTACTGGTTTGGCTGGTTTGTACCTCCTTCCTTTCAAAGTATACTGTTGTATGGTTTCCTTATTTATAGATGAGAATATGAATAGACTTGAGTATGTTTGGATAAACTATGGTGCATGTTTCTTTGTATGTGTGTATGTGGTGAGAGACTACGTAGTAAGAGATTCATAGTAAAAGAGAGAGATAGTAAAAGCATTACCAAATAAACCACCCTGTGATATGCGTAAATGTGTCCTGTAATGACTGGTTTACATCCAAAAAAGGGCAAAACTTACTTGCAAAATGCATTAATATACTATGAAAATGTCATCTTCCGTTACATTCTGTTAAAGCAATTATGCTACACACTGTAATATATAAATGTAGGCAGTTACAGGGTGCAATATTATTTTTACCCTAGGCAGGAATGCACAAGAAGAGATGTACTTCTTGGCCAAAGATGCCTGCTCCCAAATTAATTTTAGGAGCTGAACACAAGCACCTAGAGGGTCTGTGTACCCAGTACTCATGGAGGGACCCAGTCTATCAAGGTTGTCTCATTGTCTATGCACATACTAATGATATTGTTGAATCAGGATGTGAGTCTCTTAATAAGGTTTTAGTAGCCTAAGTTTCTGTTAGAAAATTTTGGCATCTCTAGGTAGGGAGCTGTGGGGAGAAATAAAAGGTTGCTCTGTACTTCAGCTTCTTGCGAGTTTTATGACTGAATCCTATGAAACAGGTTTTCCATGGAAAAAACATTTCATATTTGTTTTTAGGTTTTCTTTCCTTCTGTCTATTTCTCCTTTTAATAATTGAAAACTACTGTTCATTATTTACATAAAACTGTCTCTCTTGGGTCTGCTTTCTGTAACCTTTCCCCTCGGAAGAATTCTAGGAATTTGCTGGCTTTCCTCAGGGGGACCCTGGCCATGTTTTATCTGAGACTTCAGGCTAGATAGTTTGTAATTTTTATGAGGTAACTTACTATGTTTAAATACTTGCATTTAACCTCTGCATAGATTTGCCATTTGAGCACATTTTGAGAAGTCATGTACAGAGGAAAATATGCACTTTAATTCAACGTTCAGCCGTCTTGGTAGCTGGCAGTAAATCTCCACGTGCAAAATGGAGAGCCCCGTAGAAAAAGAATAATAATAATAATGATGATGATGATGATGATGCAAAACCCCTAAATGCCCTGAAGGCAAGGTATTGCAGCTGTTTTTCTAAGGCTCTGCAGCTTTCTCTTTCTCTTTTTTCTTTCTGACTTGTTCTTTTTTTTTTTTTTTTTTTTTTTTTTTTTTTTTTTTTTTTTTTTTTTTTTTTTTTTTTTTGAAAACGAGGACGTGTCAGAACCGGAGGCCTCAAGCGCAGTATAAAATGACCCCGGCGCAAACCTCCAGCATTCCTCATCGTTCCCTCTCCAGCTGCTAACATCAGCCAAGGCAGCACACAGGCTTGGCTGCCGCCAGCACAAGCTCCCCGGCTCTCCCCCTTCCTCCTCCCCTCCCACCCTTCTCTACTTGCCAGTACAGTCAGCACTGCTTCATATTAGGCACCGTTGCAGTTATTTGAAATCTTGAGTACAAGAGCTGTCAGTGTGTTCCTTCGTCTTGTATCAGCTACTAGAGGGAAAGATGTGGGAGGGAGAGGCTTTCTTCAACGTGTACAGGTTTTCCTTTAGGATGAATTGCTCAGTAGGTATTTTGTCTGAAGTATTCATATAGAAATGATTTGAAAGCCACTTGGGCAATGCGTGGGGTTCTTTAAGTCTAGGTGAAATTGTATTTCCTAGAGAGCATCCTGAATTATAGTATCTCATGGATGCATTTTCTAACTCTCTCTCTCACATCCGTCTGCCATAGGATATTTTAAAGATGGTTTGGCTGCCATTGCGACTTGGAGATCTGATGCCACAATGAGGACTCACACACGGGGAGCCCCAAGTGTGTTTTTAATACACGTGGTTTGCTTCGCCTTTGCCTACGGCGCCAGGGAGGACCCGGACGCGATGGTTCCTTTTGTCAATGCCAACTATGACAGCTACCCCATGCTCTACTTCTCCAAAGGCGACGTGGAGGCTCTGCGTCTCCAGGCCACCACCACGCACCAGCACATTGCGGCTCGTCTGGTTGAGGCAGTGCAAACGATGCTGTCGAATCCCCTGGAGTACCTTCCTCCCTGGGACCCGAAGGAGTTCAGCGCTCGGTGGAATGAAATTTATGGCAACAACCTCGGGGCCCTGGCGATGTTCTGTGTGCTCTACCCTGAAAACATCGAGGCCATCAGCATGGCCAAGGATTACATGGAGAGGATGGCGGCTCAGCCTAGTTGGTAGATTTTTGTCTTTTTTTTTTTTTTAAGTTGTTCTTACTGTGTAAAGTGCTTGCAGTTGGAGGACTGAGTGGATGAGTGAATTGCTTAAATTATTTCAGTTGTTCTAACATTCACTTTAACAGTGACTAACTTGCTGAATGCATTTACCCTCATCTGGACCAGCAGTGACACACAGCTTTTCACCTTCACTGGACTTATCCTGTTGCAAATTAATGCTGAAAGAAGGAGCATGATCCTTTGTGTACCATCCTAATTGCTGTAAAGTAAAAAAAAAAATAATCCAAACCCACTCCCAATCAGAAGGCAGGGTTTCACATCTGATTTGTGGCAAGAAGTTCTAAAGTGTTATTTTTAATTTCTTTTTTCCAGACTCATATGTATCTTTTGGGTAATTTGTCCTTAGGAAGAATTCAGGAAAGGGGGACCTATGAAAAAGATATAAGTAGGTGTAGGTAAAAATGACGCTCTTCAGTTTCTGCAGTCTGCTCTAACATCTGCCTGAGCTTCGGTTCAGACTTGGCAGCTCCACTTGGCTGTACAGTTCTTGGGCCTCTCCTTAAGACATGCTAGGACGTGATAGTTGTCCATCTCATTACTTTACTGGAACTGAGTAACTGGCATTTCGATGACCACCTCCTGCATTAACTTCACCTGGATGTGAATTGTCATCCACAAGTTACTCTGTCCTCACTGTGCCACACTCTTTCTATGGGGACAGAAGTTAATGTTCTCACTGTATGAGTGAGTCTAGCAATTGGGACTCCAAGGTCTCTCTCCTTCTCTTCATCTCCCTTTTTCATACCCACCAGCAATTTATCTCCCTTTTTTTCTCAGGCAGACACATTTTCCCTACCCCCCCTGCAGCAGTTGCCACTCATTGCACCTTGCAGACGGTGGCCCAGGGTTGCTGCCACTGTGAGGAGGTCAGAGGATGGAAACGTGGGCTTTGCCGGGACAGTGGCTTCTGCGCAAGGCAGCGAGCTGGAGCTGCAATGGGGCACCGCTCCCCTGTGTTGTAGCTGCTGTCCTACAGCTCCGTGGCGGCACCAGCTCAGCAGAAGTCTGAGTCAGGTTTCAAGTCAGCACAGGAAGAAGCATTAACTGTTCAAGCATTGCTCAAACTACTATTCCTTACCTTCTTTGGGTTAAGATGAACTAGTAGTGTCCTATAAATGGCATCTATCCATGGACTGTCATTGGAATTATGCTGGATTTGAGCTAGCATAACTTGGAATCCATATCCTCTTGATGGGCATGATTTAAAAGGTATTACAGTGTTGGCGTTCCCTTATACCAAGTATTAAAGTGGTGAATGCCACAGAAATATAGGAACTAGAACAAAAGAAGTGATGGGAGAGAGAAGGAACACACTGGGCTTACGTTGCTTGTGTGTCACAGAAGAGAGGACACATGGGAGTTGGGAAGAAAAGTATTGGCACAGCAGGGTGGTGGTGATTTCCAAAATCTTCCACTGAAGCACAGCAATACAAAGCTTCAGTCTTACTTGCCTCCAGAGGCAGTCTGTGTTTCTCCTGGCACACTGGCAGAGGGATAGAGTCGTACAGAGGTGAATCCAAGGACGTGTAACCATCTCCAACGGGACCTACGGACTGCTCCAAAGTCAACACCTTCCTCCCTAGTTTCATTGTTCGCACTCTTTCTTAACTTGCTTTGGGTAGTGTAAACACAGTTACGGGGCCATCTGTTTTAATGGAATAAGAAAGAGAAGCAAGTAATATTTTGAGGAGTGGAACTTATTTGTGTCTGTCTTTCTCAGTTTCCTATGTCTCACTCACTGTCTCAGTAACCTCATTTCAGTTCCTTGTGTCCTGTGATTCCTCCCCTGGATTAATTGTGGTTCCTCTGTCCCTTGCCGTAATGCTCTGCTTTGTCCCAGCTGACCAGATACCAATCAGAACTGAGCAGATATCCTATTTCCACTTGGCTTTGATGAGATTTACCTCCCCCAAACTACTGTTTTTCTCAAGCATGTATCTTGCATACCTTGGTAAAAGAGAAGCCATGCTTTTCCTATCTTTCCCTTCTGATATAGACATGTCATTCAGCAAACAATCAAGGTTTAATCAAGGTTCTCCGCTTTGCAAAAGAAGCGGGTGCAATGCACTTAGTAGGGGAAGTACAGAAGGAGGAAATCAGGAACATGGGCGATAGGGTTGGGATAGGCTGCCCTTTGTATAATCTCCAGCTGGCCAGCTTTTCAAATGCTGTGACAGAAACATGGATCTGGTTTCCATTTTTGTTTTTCCCCTGAGAACTTATGGCTGAATGCTGTCAACATGGAGTTCACACTATAGCTCCATCAGTGATGGCAGTAATATAGATCCCTCTCCCTTGTCCAACAGTGGTTTTCAGGAAACTGTAGGAATGTAAAATCTCTGAAGCATGTAGTGCTCTGTCTCGTTTTGTTCAAATAGGTCATCAGGTTCAGAAGCTGAAGGAGTGGACAGACAGATTATGTAAATCTGTTTTTCCTAAGAAGCTCAACTAAAAAGTACCAGAAAACATGTTACTGCACACACTTTTCCACTTAGGATAAGACTAGGAGAACAAACATGGCAAATAGGAGAGTTGTGGCCTGAGCTCTAGCAGGCATTTAGATGTTACGGCATCTAAAGCATTGTGTAAGACTGTACATGAGCTGTTCGGGCAATGTCATGGGGATGGAATTTAAAAAAAAGAAGTTGTCCAGTCTGTTTAGGCATGTTTAGTTTCCCTCAGACTTTGGGGAAAATATCATTCTCGGTGATATATTATGAATGTTACCCTTATTAAATAATTTGAGGGCACATGTGTTCTGATCAGGAGAGTGGAAAGAAGGAGCAGTTTTGGTGTTGCCCAAGGTTGGAGCCTTGAATGTTAGGAGACTCATCTGCCAAAACTCCTCATGTCATCGGTAAAGAGGGCTTGTCCAGAGAGGTATCGGTAAGATAAGTAAATCAGAGGAACTTTTCTCTCCTAGACTTCCTCTATAATGTAGGTGCCTAAACTGCCATGTAAATTGCATGAAAAGTGCCTTTTTACCACCGACAGATTCATCAATGTGTGTTGGAAAGTTAAACCTGGTAGTCATATAGAGGCCTTGTTGGCAGCTTGATTCTTTCAACAGTATCATCTGGATTTCTTTTGACTTCTGCTGACACGGCATTGACTCTAAAATAGCTCTAAAATTAAAAAAAAAAATCCAGTTGGATGAGTTTCCTCTAATTTTTGTGGCAATATTAAATAAAATTTAAGCCTTACCAGAAGAAAAAGTGTATTTTGGTAGTGTGTGCAGCAGTTGGATAAAATAAATATAGTTTAAAATGTTGCTGGTTATTTGTCCCAGAATGCCAGGAGATTAAGGAGACTGACATTTTAAATTTCATCTTTACATTAGTGAGAATCCTCAGTAGTTCAAATGTGGTTCAATATCTCGGGATATAATTATGAGAAAGTCTACTGGTAACTGATACCTACATGGAAGGGGCATGTAATCAAGCATTTTTGTCTTTTCTCATCTATTACAATAGTCATTTTACATCACATAATAAAGTACACCCTTAACTGAGGTCTCATTCATGTAGGCTGACAGAGCTTGAGCCGTTTGTCCTAACAACCGCTGTTGATAGGCATGCTGCTCATAACAGAGCATCCGTAATTGCTACATCCTGGAGAAGGTTTACGTTTTAAAATAAACAAAGGGGCAATGGCTAATAGCTAACTATAACAATCACCCAAAATAATATGGGAACGGGCAATGTTTTGGAGACTAGCAAGAGCAGGGAAACGTAGCGCATTAATATTTCAGTAAAAATAGATTAATGGTTTTGCCTGTAAAAATTAAAAGCAGGTGTTAAATAACTCGCGTGGTTTTCCTGGGATTTGATATCTAGATGCTGTCTAAAATCCTAGGGAAAGTTTGTCCTTATATTTAAGCTGTATTATCTTGTTTTACAGAGAACAGAGGATATAGATGCGTTTTCTGGCATTTTTATCTCTGACTGGCCCCTAGAGCACTCCCCACCAGAAGTGTGTTTTTGGCCGAGGGGATCTGTACTCGTGATTCTTTCCATATGCCGCCTCGGCCCGTTCCCGCACTGAGCGGAGTGATGTAATCGGAGTCACACATCGTGCAGAACTAAGAGTCCAGTCAGATTCTGTGTTTTGGACAAAGCAGTGAAAAACTGTCTTCTTTACTAAGCCTGCCTTATAAAGAAATGCCTTGGAAGTTCATAACTTCTTCACCCTTCTTACAGCAGGAGAGACATCCCCATTTGCAATTGCCAGTCACAAGATTTCTGTACTTCTTTTTTTTTTTTCTGCATATAGCTGATGCACCGTTTTTAAAGACAAGTATGTTACCAATGTGCAGTAAGGTGTGGGATTTGACAGTAAGCCTGGCTCCGTGGGTTTCAGAGGGGAGATAATTACTGTCGAGCACATGCAAACATTCCAAGGAAATCTCCGCGAGTAAGGAGAAGCTAACGGGAGGCTGTGGCATAACAAATCCGTGACCTTTCTGCTATTTCTTATTAACCAGCGATCCTATAGCCTTCTGTTAGTCCCTGTTTATTAAAAGTATTGGAGCACGCTATAGGACCGTTGCTGTAAGTATCCAGATAGTGCTCAGTGTTGAACAATATGGATTACAAAGTGAAAATACATAAATATAAATAATTAAATGTGTAGATAAATGCATAACTAAAATAAATTCACATGTGCCGAGTTGAAATAAAGCGAGTCACTGTGCTGACACCACAAATTTAGAACATCTGTTTGACTCCCAATAATCAACCAGCAGTCACATTCAAAGAAAACTTAGGAGGGTTTTATAAGACTGCAGCCTAGAAGTTAGTATAAAAGAAGCTTGGGGGATGCTGAGATAGTCTCCTACAGGGAGGAAGAAAAAGAAAAGGAAGGGTAGGAGGATGAATTTGGTATCTGGAATATATATTATATTAGTAAGTGAAATATCAAACCCTCATGCTGTTTTTATCTTTTTCATATGTAGCATTTAAAAATAGAAATAGTGCGTGACTGTGAAATTAAATGGCTAGCTGGATTTTGAAGAGTTTCTTTTATACCTTCTTTTTTAATTGGTAGGATCTCTAGGAGATAAATTGGCTCTGAAGTTCTGTGGTAGCTACAGGGAGCTCACTTTGTGGCATGCCTGGTATAAAAATTTGCTACAATGAGAGCTAGAGGTAATCTGTTGAAATAATAACATAACTAAGTTTCTGTGTTTGCTTAATATGGCACTAAGTACTACTAAAACAGCCTCAGTTCTTGTTTGTTAATGTGTCAACGCAGAAGGATCATGATAGACACTAAGAGCGAGCCCGGTGTGAAAAGGACCCTCTTGTGATCAAAGCCAAAAATGAGAGAAGAGGATCTGAAAGAAGCTTTAGAAGCGGCAGAATGATGATTATAGACCTATGGGGAAACAGAGAGAAAGAGGATAGAAAGTAGATGAAGGTATCCAAAGGAGTAAAGTTTTAGTTGCCTCCTCAATACCTAAGCAGTACAACCCTGCTTTTATAGTAAGCTCTTAAAACTTCTAAAAAATTTTGTCTATATGTTGCCTTTTTTCTTCCATATTGATATGAATGTAGCCCTCTATATTTAACCACTCCTTTGCCTGTCTTCCTCTGAACTGAGCTGCAATGAACATGAGCACGTCAGAGGGGCTGCCGCTGAAACACGGCTGGTGAGGAGATAGGGGCAAACTTGTCATGTTTTACCTTAGGCACCGGCAATATAAATCATCAGTTTTTCAAGGATGTTTTTTATTCTTAACATTTTTGTTGTCGCAAATGACAGAGCACTTGGGTTGTGCCGATAATGGGGTTTTTGTTTTGGCAGCCAACCAGAAAAATGTGGAAAGGGTGAAAGCTGAGAGGTTGTTTTGGATGAAACGGATTTTGTCAAGGATTTTTCTTTTTTCTTTCCAAAACAAAAATTGGAAGATATTGTTCCATTAGTGAAAAAATATTCCATTTGAGCACAAGAAAATATTTTGTTTTGGAGGCTTTGTAAGAAAAATACTGAAAATTGAGTCTAGTTTATAAAATAATTGTTGGTGGTCTCATTCCCCTTGGTAGGTATACTCCTTGGTAGGTATACTCCCTCTGGCCACGGAAGAATATTTCTCTCCTTTGCCTGACGGGAGGTTTAAAGCTGTATCTCCTTCCCCTAGAAGTGGGTCTGTAGAGTGCCAGGGCATTGCCATTGGCATTGGGAAGACTGTACAATTACGCAATCGATTTCAGGCTCAAGAGGTTAGTTGGCCCCATTACATGCCACATTTGCATCCACACTTGACGTTTAATGTGCATTGTTAGCTAAAATGCATGCTGTTAGCTAGCTACCATGTCTAAGGCAGATTGCATCAAAATGCAGTAGAGAGCTGTCCTTGAACTAATTTTCACCTATAAACCTTTAGAAAAGAGCCTTGACTCATTTCCTTTGCATCCAACCTAGTGAGAGTGAGGGGTTCAGTACTGGCATGCTTCCTTCAGTCATTAACTTAATCTGCCCTCAACCTCCACAAGTTACTCTGCAGTAAGTAATTTGTCATGGGAAAGTTTGGAGCATTAAACTTCAGGATGTGGATTACTTGTGTAATATATGTGTCAGGATGTGCTTAATGCTTCATTTTGCATGCAGTGATGGCATATTACTTGTTGACATAGAGGCTAGAAATCAGATCTCACACTGCCTGGAAGGGTGTTCTGTTTCTTAAGCTAGAGTGTGTTATTTTCCTATTTACTTCGATTTGTTTTTAAGAACTGGATACAAAGTGAAGGAAAGGTGATTCTAAACATCCCACAGGCCATGATCAGGGAACTCACTCAAGCAGGAGAGTTTGATTTAAATCCTGCCTTGAACTGGGCAGACAGTGGTTTTTCCCTCTTGGCTTATATTTCTTAGAGAAATGCTAGTACTTCTGGTTTCAGTAAGGAAGTAGTTACTAGTAGAGAGAAATGAGGGAAAAAGATGGAAAACCATGTCTACTGAGAGAAGAGACATTAGCAGCATTAGGAATGTTGTCAAGAAATGGAGAGGTTGCGGCAATCTTACCACAATTTTTCTTGTTTTTGTTGTTGTTGTCGATACTGATTTTTACTTCCCATCTGAAATTTTATACAATTGGTATACTTATTTAGAGCACAGAATTGCATTTAGTGAAGGTGGTATGTACGCTCTTAGCCTTGGACAATGCAGTGCATGTGTGATGGTTCTTGACATCATGTACTGATGACTGAAGAACTGGGTCTTAACTCCCCCTTCAGATTCATTGTTCATTGTAGAAGGTGGCAAATCTAAAACAGATAATCACGTTGCACCATGCTAAATTTCTCAACACAGGTACTACTTATCCATAATACCAAACTTACCATGCTACTTATCCATAATACCAACCTTATTCATGATCTCTTTATTTCTCCAGTTTCTTCACGGAGGATTTATATCAAACTCTAAATGTTTAAAATAAAGTAACAAAAATATTTTATATGACACAGATGAAGAGAACTTAAAAGAACACCCCAGGCATGTATTTGTCCTGTGCCATTCACAGAATTTGTCCAGACAGCAGTTCTTTGTGCGGAACGATGCATATGGCTTTGGATGTTTATGGAGTTTGATCACGGGCAGCAAACCTGTTCAGCACTTTTTGCTCTTTTATAAACCTTCTCAAGTCTCCAGATAGGCACCTCTTCCAAATACAGGTATAGGTATATAAGTGTAAAAAAAAAAATATTTTTTTGTACTATCTGCAGGGATGCATCTATGGTTTAGCTGTTATTCTAAAATATGTTTTAGAATTTTTGGAACAGTTGCCTTTGCTAAAAGCACTTATATTTGCAACTAAGTAGTGGCTCTATACTAAGGAATCCATTATAGATATTTTTATCTACTTAGGATTCTTTTTTTGTAACATCTGATACCTTTAAAAGACCGAAGAGGCTAATGCAGCATTGAGGTAAAGGTTATTTGCTGTCTTCAGACACAGTTAATTGCTAAGCTGAGGTTCATGCTGTCTGATGCTAAGTTTTACTCCGGAGAGGCTTAGAAAATAGCTGTTTTCCAGTGCAAAGCATTGGCATATTTTTACCTATCTATCTTTATTTGTATAAATACACACACCTTTTATTTAATATTTCAGAGCAGAGTAGTTAATAGATAGCCCTGAAAACTTTTTTCACATAATATGTTCAGTGCAGGACTATGGTACCATGCTTTCCCACGGTTTATCAGCCAGGCTGTTTACCAAATCTGACACTGGAGATCCATTTGAAAAATGAGAGTGTAATTTAGATACAAAAAGCATTTAATGCTTGCTACTTGACCATTCTTCTTGCGAATCATGTTCCACATTGTTTGGTGTACATTGCTTGGTTCCACTGAAATGCAGTTAATGGAGGTGCATTGATTTATATCGGCTAAAGAGTTATTTCTTCAAGAGAGCTTCATTTGAAGAACAGATGTTGACTGTGGTTTTGTATGTTTAGAAATGAGGGTCTTTAAATTGTCATCTTTAATTTTCTCTATTACTTGCGTGCATCTCCTCTGTTCAATTCTATACAAGACTTACTATACAGAATTGCAATTTGAGGGAAGTTATGACAAAATTACTTTGTCTAACCTGAGGTGGGTAACTATGCCAGGATGTAGGCTTAAGATGCCTAACGTAAGATTTTTTTACACTGAAGGTTGTTGTTTTGGTTTTGTTTGGTTTTTTTTTTTTTTTTCTGAAGAAATCAACAACCTAAATGCAGTCATGACTGATCGATTTAGCACTTCCCAAGTAGAAGACTGCTTTCTGTTTTATCAGAAGTGGTGCCGCAGAGACTAGCATACGCTCTTATACTATAGAATTTGATGCAGTATTGCATTTGAAACCAAACATAAAGCTAACATACATCTTAACGATACAAGTTGCAATAAATCAGTTCCACTGTTAAATCCCATTTAAGATTAAGTCAGGTAAAGATCATTAAATAGTTTTAAGCACATTCTAATTAGCAATTTGTATGTTGTTATAAGGATACTGAACTTTGAATTAAATGCTTTAAATTAACGCAAATTCTTTCATTGTTCTTCTCTTACCCGCTAATGTATAGCTTAGCCTCAATCACTTTGTAATGGTTGCAGGCAGAGGCCTTTAAAGTGGTATTTCCTATACCCATTTGAACTCTGATTTCTGAATGTGCAAAGGTTTAGTGAAAAGCAAAACTCAAATACTTTGGAAATTAGGATTCATGATATAGCTGGTCAAAGATATATGTTCATGTGTCAAAGGATTTCTGACAGCAGTGACGGTGCCAGGGTGTGGCATATAACCAGCATAGAATGCAACTTTACTTTTATGTATAGAACTAACAACATTTTAAGAACTTTTTCAATGATAAGGAAAGATGAAAAAGCAGAAAGAGGCATGCAGAGAATTATTTGAGATTGACAAATAACCAGTTAACTCAGATTTTCAATTTTTTGTGCCTCAGTGGCACAGTATAAATAAATCTGGAAAGTCAGAAGAGTTGCTTGCTCAGTTCAGCTACGTTTTCTTTCAGTTTATCTGGAAATACAGAAAGAATGAGCATCTAGGAAAAGCATGTAAATGTTTTGGCTTACAGGTCTGTAATTTTTTGCACAACAATTAAGTGAAAACATAAGTAAGAAATTTTACTATACCTGGCTGGAAGTCTTCACTGATAAGTTTAGAGTTTGAACCAGGAAAAAAACGAGAGAGAAATGTTCCCAACATTGACCACAGAGAATAGCACGTGGATGTGGAGAAGATGAGTAGTAAATTTCTAGAAAGTTTTTTCCTGATGCTTTGACAGTTATTTGTTACCACACTTATAGCTGTCTGTCTTAATATTCTTCACAACCATTTTCTGTCAATGCCTGTCAGTTAACCAAGAAACAAAACTGTGCAAACAAAATAATCTAGTCCAATAAAAACCCTGGTTCAAAAAAAAAGGTCAAATCCTGCTGCTCAATGCTGAATATATTCATGTATTTAATTTAAAATCTGTGAGATAAAAATTTCATTTAAAAAAAAGAAAAATTAATGTATAACTTCACTCAGCAGAAGATGGGATTGAAGCTGAGAGAAGGTGAACACTTAAAGCTATTGGAAATTCAGCTAATCAAAAAGCATACGGAGGCTTTCCTTACATATAGGTGCAAATGTGCCAAGTTCATTTGAGTTCTTCCAGTGATGTTAGATATACTGAAATAAAAATGAAAGGTCATTTTTCTCACTTGTGTATGTTGTGTTTTACCATAGTTGCAGTGCCCTAGGCTGACGGTCATAATTTCTACGTGATTCATTCATGCATTTTGAATGCAAATAAATGCTCCTATAGCAGAATGAGGATTTTTTTTAAATCTTGCTCTTTTGGTATTTTTTCTCATCTGTTTTTTCACACCACTGCTTACACAAATTAAGGTGAAATCGTATTTATAGAGTCACAGAATAGTTGAAGCTGGGAGGTGCACGTCTTCAGGAGCACAACACAACTTCCACTGATTGCAGTAGGACACTCTCTCATCGCAACAGTTTAAAATTCATTTCTGTAACAAAAAATATATTGCAAAGAAAGTGAAAGAAGAGAACAACCATGAAAGCAACTGATGATTGTTCAGTTTATCAAAGATTTTTTTTCACTATGTATTCCTTCACATTTCCTTTTCTGTAGAACTGTGACCTGAAAGTACTGTCAATACTGCAAAACTAAAGTCTTTGATACACAATATGTGCTTGATTTAAGAGAAAGAATTGTTCTACACTACCTCCACCTCCATTATGAATTTTCTTGGTACAAATTTACTATTTTGCTAAGTTCAATGTAATTATTGGATACAAGCAGGTAGTTCCTAGAAAATATTTTTGAGTAGTGGCATCATTTTACCTCTATTTTATGTTAAACACTGTTTTTTCAATGCTATAAGTATGTTAATTTGAACTGTAGTCATGAAAGTAAATTTTCATCATCTCTACTTCTATCCTTGAATGCATTTGGGAAATGAAGAAACAGCATAGTGAGTTATTTTATTATACTTGCTTTAACAACAACTTCAGTTCTATAGCTACCATTCAGGAATTATGAACATTTGGCTCCTTTGCTAAAGAAAAAGGTTGTTACAGACTTTTGGAGGAGTATAAACTATGGGGTATTACTTTCTCACAAAAAAATATGTGAATATTGCTTCAGATAAATAGATTCCGTTTCTGTATTATCAATATTCTGCATATCTGTTTCTCCAAGCAAAACCCAGAATATTGCAAGCACTGTTTTAATATTTAACAACTTAATCTTTCTAATAAAATTAATGAGCTTTGAAGGTTAACGTTGTCCAGACTTAAGAAAGAAAAAAAAATGGTCTCAGAGACTCAGTAAGTAGCTTACTACTGTGTTAAAATTCAACAGGAATTGTCTAACTTCAGAGACATTAAGTAAGTCAGTCATGCACACCTCACAGTATGGTAATGGATAAAAATAAGTAGGTGAAACTCAATTAATTGCCTCTTTCTTTATTGACAGGCTAGTGAAAGATGCCCCGTGGGATGAGGTCCCTCTCGCTCACTCCTTAGTTGGTTTTGCCACTGCGTATGACTTCTTGTACAGCTATCTTAGCAAGACTCAACAGGAGAGATTTCTTGAGGTAATTGCCAATGCCTCGGGATATATGTACGAAACATCATACAGACGTGGATGGGGCTTCCAGTACCTCCACAACCACCAGCCTACCAACTGTGTGGCCCTGCTGGCTGGAAGCCTGGTTCTGATGAATCAAGGTATGTGCTAAACCACAGGAACGTTTTTCTGAAGTGTATCAACTCAGTCAGCCATCTATGCAGCAACGTTCAGGAACTGATAGAAATGCTTCTGAGAGTACAGCAGTATTGAGTTTGCTCTTTTGTTGCTTAGAAAAATTTAATTTACTGAATAGAACAAAAGTCTGTGGGCAGATGTACAAGGTATAATATATATGCATATATACCTGTGTATATAAATTCAGTTATCTAACTGATTCTGAAATTCTTACCTCACTGTTTGTAAGAATTAAAAATCCCCTTGTGTATAGTCTGTCCAGTCCAGATTTACAGATAGGGTCTTTCAGGGTAGATTGTCAGTAAAGAGCAATGCACTCGGTCTCCTTACACAATGCATTGAGAAGGTCAGCAGTCAGGAACACCCTGTGCGCTGAGCTGGGAGCTAGGCAAGAGGATAACCTGGAAGTTCATCCAAGATTTCTGTCCTGTCTCCCTGAGAGAGCTGCGAAGGTGTAACTTTATCCACCCAAAGGCCACAGCTCAGGACCTTTCTTTCCAGCATCCTTTTCTATGGAGATGAGCAGGGCTTTACCTTTTTCCCTCTGAACTATGCCCTTGTACCCTACAACCTTCATCCAAGAGGTGTCTGTGCAGGGGTCATCTCCTCCTTTGCTTTGGGAACTTAAACCTGTCCTTCCCAGTTCCCAGGTAAATAACCTCACCAGTTGCTTTTGGCTGCTCTGCCTGGGGGCTATGCCTCTCCTCCTGTTTAAGTGATACACAGTGTAAACGAGAATGCAAGTCATAGAGTCAGAGGGAGACAGCAGATAAGAAATCCTGACTTTAAACCCCCCTGGTACTTCAGCTGAGAGGTGGAAGTCATGGAGCCAGCTCCTGCTTTTATAAGAATGCATCAATATTGTATCAAGTGATTGTTTAATATGTACTAGAAGTATTTTGAAAACATGATGCCCAATGGAACTACTTACTTGCTGCAAGTCAAGGAAAATCTAGTTTTTGGATGCTGATGGCATTGCCAAGCTGTACAGCCCTGCCAAGCAAAGGCACATCTGCACATTGTTGGAGCTTTCAGATGCCCAAAGAATTGTGCCAAAAAACTGTGGCACCTACTGTGTTTCAGGGGGTCATCTTTTTGTTAAGTGTTTGTCAAAACAAGTGCATTCACTGACGTACGTATGCTGAAAAGCAGCAAGAGTATGTGTGGAAGTTATTTCCTTTCCTCCTATCTTGCCTTCCACGGATTGAAGACTCAGATCATGTTTATTCAGTGGGTTTTGCTAAATTCCTCATAATTCCATCCTTCCCCGAGCCTCCATTGTTGCAGAAAGCTGACAGTTTGCGGGATGACTCTGCTTTTCATTAGAGTATAGACGATAAGTATGCTTTGTGCCAAACAATGCTAACATCACAAATACAGTTGGGCAATATTCCTTTCACCAAAGGTTGGTGGGTTTTTTGGGGGGGGAGGGGGAAAAAAAGGCAAATTCAGCAACAGCTGAGAAATTTGAAAATTTGTGCTGATATTTCAAATGAAAATAGGTCAGAACACCCAGAGTCTATATTTCTAAATGAAAATTCTGTTTTTAATATAGAGCAACATCATTTTTAAAAAAAATGAAATTTAAATGAAGCTTGTTGGTCTAAAATTAAAAAAAAAATGGTTTCTTGAAAATTCTCATTCCAAGATAAAAGGCTTTTTCTGAAGGAGAAAAAAAAAAAGAGAGGGAGAAAAGTAGTAAACATACTATTCTCCCTGTATCAGATGCATAGCAATTGCAAATAGTGCATCCCAGTGTAGACCTTTCTTCCAAAAGGTTTACATTTCAACTAATAATTTTAAACACTATTCAGCTATTGAAGCATGCAGAGACTAAATAGGCAGCTTGAAAACATGTAAACATTGTCATAGGACTGAAAAATGAAACTAATTGAAATGAATTCTAGGCACATATACTGAAGTCTTTGCAGTTAAACACTCAGATGTTCAAAAAAGCAACTTGAGTAAGGCCTAATTTGATACAGATACTGCTAATTTTAGGTGAGATTTGTTCTGTTTTGTTGTGTAGCCTGACAGAGTGTTGAGTCTCTTACCTTTTTATTCTAATGTATTATTATTCTTTTAATATACTACAAGTATAGGGTTCTAGCATAGATATAAACTAAGTGAACAGAACATACATGCATTACAATGGTAAATATACTGCATTGAACCATGGAAAATAGCATTCTTGCTAGCGCAGTAAAAAGCTAGCTACGGTGGCTGTTAATGTCACAAGGGAAAACAAGGGTGAAAGCATTTGGGATTTTATTCGGACAGACTGCTGTGCTGCCAGCTCCATCAGAGTAATGAAGTAATGTCAAAATAGCTGTGAATAAAAAAAGCAGAAGTAAGTAGCAGCACCTCCCCTTTTGCTCAGGCCTTCCCCATCATATTTATCTCTTCAGCTAGCAGATAAAAATACCATGTTAGATTCAGGTTGTCTGTTTAACTTAGACATTGCAATTTTTTTTCTCTCTGTTACCTGAGCAGGATTTGGCAGCCTTGACTAGTAGGAAGTCTGAATTGCTCATCAGTCTGCTGAGCGTAAATACAGGAATTGTGGCAATGACATGAAACAGTCTTAGTAGCAGGACTGAATGTAGCTCATACTCGCTTAGCCTGGCACGTATGCTTCATTCAGCAGGCACTGCTTCACCACGTAATGCGGTGTAACGTATGCCAGCTGAGCTCTGCTATCTGGTGGACAGAAGTCCGGTTAAGTCTGTGTCCAGACACTTTGAGTTGGGTAGGCACTAAGTTGTCATATAGAAGCGCAAGGCAGTTGGTCTCTATTTAGTCCTGCCTCTCTTGCCAGTGAATCCAAAAGAAAATAAGAGAAGGCACATAGCCTTTCCTCTGCTGGGATCCACGTGCTGCCTTCGGCAATACAGAAATGCAGTGGTGAGGCTCTCATGCTTGTGCTTGTTCCTCCTGTGAAGGCAGACAAGCCCTGAGAAGGTCTTCTTATAACCTCTTCCCAGCTCTTGATCTGTGTAGAGCAGACCAAAATAGCAAGATCTCTGAAAGTCTTTTCTTTAGAAGAAATATAACTGTTTAAGGCTTGTATATGTGGAGGCTGAAACTTAACCTAGTTGGAAGATTAATTTGATTCTGGAATTGAGGAATCTGCATTTGGAATTAACCATGCAAAACTCTTCCAAAATAACTTCTATTTGCATAACCCTTTAGGTTGTACAATAAAATGAAAATGTAACTAGAATGGAGCACATCTTAAAATAGAGCATGTATTAGTAGAATATCAGTTAACTGCAGCTCAAATGTGAACTTCTTTGTATTTTTAAAACTCTGAGGTTCTCCTTACCACACTGGTGATCATGCCAGTGAAAAAGGACTGATGAGAATATTTGCATTATTGGAGCCCTCTAGTGGGGACTGTAAGGCTGTTTTCATACAGCTTTAATTTGAAATACAGTAGTCTTGGCGTGGCTCTGCCCTTTTTGAATGTCCTGAATGCACTAAGGAAATTTTCCCTTGAAGATGGAAAGCAGTATAATCCCACATTATTAGCAAAGGGTGTTTGGTAGATTTTCCCTGCTCATGTGACCTTGCTTTGCTGTCTTTAAATATAGTGTTTTATTTTTCAGCTTAGAACTACAGGGACGCTGAAGCGCTAGGTCATGTTTTAGAGCTCTGGATTGCAGAGTCCTTGCTGTAAAGGATCCCACTGTGGGAGTAGAGATGACGTAATCTATGATCTATGGTGTTGTAATTAGATTTGCCAACATCTTTTTCTTTCAGGCTACCTTCAGGAAGCTTACTTGTGGACCAAGCAAGTGTTGGCAATCATGGAGAAGTCAGTAGTCCTGCTGCAGGAGGTCACAGATGGCTCCCTCTATGAAGGGGTGGCTTACGGCAGTTACACGACCAGATCGCTGTTTCAGTACATGTTTCTTGTCCAAAGGCACTTTGATATCAATCACTTCAACCACCCCTGGCTCAAGCAGCACTTTGCATTCATGTACAGGACTGTCCTGCCAGGTAGGTCATTTGGGTGAATGCAGATGAATCTTCTAATTCTTGAAGCAGCAGTAAATTTCATACTGGATGTAGGCCATTTTTAAATAAGATGGTACCTGGATTTTTTTAAAATAACCTTTTCCTTGGATTTTACCTTCATCGTCCGTCGAAACAGTGACATCCTTGTTTATCACTGCTTATTAAAGATCGTTGTTTATTAAACTCTGGCTTTTAAAACCAGTCAAAAGATAGGAACATCATTTGGGAGAAAAAGCTCAAAAAAGAAAAAAAGAAAAAGTTCAGAATTTAATTTCTGGTTTTCAGAGTTTGAAACAGACCTATTTCTAGGGTTTTCTGTTTGAAAAATAATATTCTTCAAGATTCTTAATGATTTTTTTCCTTTGCCAAAAAGCATCACACTAAAATACTAGGTGAAAGGAATAGAAAATGATGAAGCCAGGGTAAAAGTATCAACAAAGTATAGGAAAGTTTTATATGATCACCATTTTTCCACAAAACATTGAACTATATTTTTATACCATTTTTATTAAAATATTTTTCATATGGAAAATGTAATTGACTCAAATGATAGGTTTCTCTGTGCAGCGGTACATGAACCATTTTCTTTTTTCAGTGTGAGAATTAAACAGAAATATCTGGTGTCACTAATGGGTCAGTTTTGCAGACTTTTAATCTCTCTGTTCTTTTGCTGGATCTCTCCAGTCTCTCACAGTGTGTTTTAGCATCTCTGATTTGAAGTCCTAGTTGTGACTGAAAGATGGAGATGTACAAATACAAAACCAATTATAAGTTAATAAGTATTGCTGTCCCCTTCAAGCTTTCAGAACAGATTTAGTCTCAGGCAGCCTTGCAAGTTTTCAGTGACAGTTTTCTGTTGCTTATTTGCAGGACAATTCATTAGGAACTTATATGGTTCAAATTCCTGGTTGAAAAGACAGTGATAACTTCATTGGCTATAAGAACCCCAGATCTAGCCGTGTATGTAAGGGGGGCTGAGCGCAGCTTTGGCGTGCCAGCATAGGCATGTAAGGAATTGTGCTGACCCCATGTGAGACCTCGGGCATACTGGGTAGAGGTTCCTAAGAGCAAAGTGAACTCATACTAGCTGTTTCAGGTTGAAGCTGATTCTTTTCCCCTTGGGGGAACCTCTGTTTTCTTGCTTTAGAGAGTTTGGATTGACACAGGAAAAGTGAAAGCTGTAAAGAGAAAGTTATCTTTGCCAGATTTGAGTGAGGAGAGGAAGTGGATGGGACATTGCTTCTTACATTTTTTGTAGTACTTTGACTGTAGCCCATAGCCGGAGAAGAAAGGTGAGTATTCAAGTTAGCTACAGCAGAAGGAAACAGCTCCTGTGTAACCTGTTTATGGCTCATTTACAAGTAGGTCTATAAACATCTGAAAAGGCTGTTTCTGTTTGCGTCTGTTTGTTCTGCTTGGCTTCACCGTCATGCTTTACAAACGCATCTTTGTACATTTATTTGTTCTTTCTTACATTCCTTTTCACTTTTTCCCAAGGGTTTCAGAGAACTGTGGCCATCGCGGATTCCAACTATAACTGGTTCTACGGGCCGGAGAGCCAGCTGGTGTTTCTCGACAAATTTGTCATGCGCAACGGCAGCGGGAACTGGTTGGCAGAGCAGATCAGAAAGAACCGAGTGGTGGAGGGCCCGGGGACCCCATCCAAAGGGCAGAGGTGGTGCACTCTCCACACTGAATTTCTCTGGTATGAAAGGGAATGAGTGGGCTCAAAAGGAACCTGACAGCTGTTTGCTATTAGTGATAATTCATTATATGTAGATTTGTACTGTAGAAGCAGAGATCAGGCTGGCCATGTGTGACCTAGAGAGTCATTAGGCTCGGAAGATCTTCACTTGGGATGGATGCACAGTATGTGTTGCTACAGGGAACACCTTGGTCTTGTCCTACATTTGCTTTTGTGTTTTTCTTCCGTTGTCTATTGCTTTTATAGAATACAGGCAGTTGCAAAAGGACTGAAAATTTGACTGCATGTATTGTTCAGTGTATTTGGTCTATTCTAATGGTTTTTAATCCCATTGTGTTCTTTAATAATTGATTAGGTGAATATTTAAAGCAGTTTTCTTTTAAAAAGCTATAAGTAATAATATAAGCTTTCTTTTAAAAGCTAAGTAATGTAAGCAGTAAGGCTACTGTTAGTTTGTTTTGCACACTAATTTGCAAGTTATGCTTAGAAAAAATATCATGATAGATGACTGGATCCTTATTCTCCATGTAATTTTCAGCTCTGCTAATTTGTATGTCAGTCTTCTGAAGATAAGAAATTAAAAGACCCAAGAGGCTTTATATATTCATATAAATTCCCTCAGTCTGTGGAGAGAACAAGTATATTTTCGAGGAGTCAGTGTAGCTCTATTTCTTTCTCTCACAACAAAAATATTATTGAATATATATTGTTCTGCGTTTATGATACGCACCTTAGAATGCATGTTTCCTAGGCTCCAAGCACCCTTCATCTTGTTATTTGCAAAATACAGAATCTCTCCTCTACAACCCCATTCCATGCTTCTCCTGCGTCTCCATGGAAATCTTGGGAATTTATACTTAGAAAATTCTTTTTTATATTAAAGGGAAAGAAATTTTTTAAGAGCACCTGAGTAAAAAAAAAAAAAAAGGGAAAAAAATTATCTGAATATTCCAACAATTGCCTTTTCCCTGGTGCTGCAGTGTTGCTCGTGTGATGAGCATGTCCACTTGCAGTAGAGTCTCAGGAAAGAGGTCTGCTTTTAGGAGAATCTCCATCAAGGACCACTAGATACAGAGCAGGCTCCCGGCGCTGGTTGGAATTACCCGAAGCCGTATGCAGGACATGAGCTGTGATTGTCTAGGGCCTGACAGAGGCTCCTGGTTAGCGGTAGAGAATAAATCTGATGAGGAACCGTCTAACAGAAATATTACTGGGCTTAATGATGGTTTTGTTTATTTTGGTTGCCTAAACACAATGCCAGAAGGTTAGGTTTTGTTTTCCATGGTTGGGGTTTTTTTGTTGTTGTTGTTTTAACTCCTGTAGATCAAATAAAACAAAAACTATAAGCACTGTAACCTTGTCTGGAATTAAGACCTCTTTTTAGACCAAATGCCTTATATCTTACAATTTATACAAGAAAGCCATGCAATTTTTTCTTCAGCCTAGTTGGAGAAGGAAACTAACATACACTAAGTGATATAAATCATAAAAAATTATCCTTTAAAATGCCTTTTCATTAATTTTTAGTTTATTGCTAATTCCGTTTGGAGACTACAGACTTCTATAATCATCAGCTTGGGGAAACAGATACACTGCTTCTCTTGGTTAAGTAGTCAGTAAATAGGTGTAAATGTTGATGTCTAGTGCAAAATAAGCAGTGTCTACAGCCTGGTCCTAATGTGCCTTTTTTAAAGATTTGTATTGCAGTCAATAGCTTTGTGATACAAGGCAAAACGTGGCTAGTTTGAAATTAGTGGTGCTCTTATTTTTGGACTGAAGGATTGCTTGCTTTAAATGTGGAGCAGATGCTTTCAGCTATTATTCTGTGAAAAGCACACAACAAATTTGTATAGGGATTAGTATGATAAATATCATTACAACTATATGATTAGTTCACTCAGGAAGCATACGTGTGGGCTTTATATTGTTAGCTTGCTCCTAGATGTAAATATTGAATTGGTTTTTGAGTTGTGTACAGGTGCTGATAATGGAATCGGTCAAGTGATTTTTAAACCCATTTTCCTCGTCTTTTTGACAGGTATGATGCAAGTTTGCACTCCACACCTCCGCCAGACTACGGGGTTCCTAAGCTGCATTATTTTGAGGACTGGGGAGTGGTAACCTACGGAAGTGCTTTGCCAGCTGAAATCAACAGGCCTTTCCTTTCCTTCAAGTCAGGAAAGCTGGGAGGACGTGCAATATATGATATTGTTCATAAGAACAAGTACAAAGAGTGGATCAAGGGGTGGAGGAACTTTAATGCTGGGCATGAACACCCAGACCAGAACTCCTTTACTTTTGCTCCCAATGGCGTACCTTTCATAACAGAAGCTCTGTATGGGCCAAAATATACTTTTTTTAATAATGTGTTAATGTTTTCCCCTGCCGTGTCCAAGAGCTGCTTCTCCCCATGGGAAGGGCAGATTACAGAAGACTGTTCCTCAAAGTGGCTTAAATATAAACATGACTTGGCTGGTGACTGTCAGGGACGAGTGGTTGCCGCCATGGAGAGAAGCGGCGTGGTTTTTATCAGGGGAGAAGGAGTGGGTGCATACAATCCTAAACTGAAGCTGAGAAAATTGCAAAGAAACCTCATACTTCTCCATCCCCAGCTTCTCTTGCTAGTGGACCAAATCCATCTAGAAGATGACAGCCCCCTGGAGGCAGCTACCAGTTTCTTCCACAATGTGGATGTGCCTTTTGAAGAAACAGTTGTTGATGATGTCCACGGGGCCTTTATTAGGCACCGTGATGGGATATATAAGATGTACTGGATGGATGACACTGGCCACAGCGAGAAAGCTATCATCGCCTCAAGGATGTATCCCCGGGGCTACCCGTACAACGGAACAAACTACGTGAATGTAACGACCCTCTTGCGGCACCCCATCACGAGGGCCATTTACATTTTCATTGGGCCCTCTGTTGATGTGCAGAGCTTCACCGTCCGTGGAGATTCTCCGCAGCTGGATGTTTTCGTTACCACCAATGAGCATGCCTATGCAGTTTACCTGTGGCCCGTTGAGGATGGGTCCCGCTCTGCCTTTGCACAGGTTATTGCAGACCGCCAGAAAATTGTCTTCGACCGAGCCTCTGCCATTAGGAGCTCTGCAGTGCCAGAAGTGAAGGACTACGTAGGGATCGTGGAGAGGAACCTGCAGCATTTTAAGCCTGTTTTCCAGCAGCTTGAAAAGCAGATCTTGTCTCGTGTACGCAACACGGCTAGCTTTAGAAAGACTGCTGAGCGCCTACTGAGGTTTTCAGATAAGAGGCAAACAGAGGAGGCCATTGACAGGATATTTGCAATCTCACAGAGGCAGCAGCAGCAGCAGCACGGCAGAGCAAAGAAAAACAGAAAGGTAGCCAAAGGCTACAAATTTGTTGATGCCGTTCCTGACATTTTTGCACAAATTGAGGTAAATGAAAGAAAAGTGCGACAAAAGGCACAGACTCAAGCACAAAAAGAGTTGCCTGTAGATGAAGACGAGGAAATGAAAGATCTTCTGGATTTTGCAGATATCACTTATGTGAAGCACAAAACTGGGGTGTCAATCAAAGGCCGATCAGGGCTGGCACAGATGGTGACGACTGCTCGAAGTAGTGCCCCATCAATATCAGCTTCTTATACCCGCCTCTTTCTAATTCTCAACATTGCTATTTTTTTTGTCATGTTAGCAATGCAGCTCACATATTTTCAGAAGGCCAAGAGACTGCATGGCCAAAGATGTCTGTATGCAATACTTTTAGTAGACAGCTGTATATTATTGTGGCTGTATTCTTCCTGTTCTCAGTCACAATGTTAGCAGAAGACCTCTACTAGTCGACCAGTTTATGGTCATATACGTCTATGCAAAAGCATTAACCCTAATAGGGCCAAAGTTTATCTTCTTTTTTCTGAAACATTCCAAAAACAGCTGGGGAAAGATTGGTTTCAGACCAGAAGGGATGGAAGAACAGGGCAAGCAACGAATATCTCAGAAAACTAAGTACTTAATAAGTACTCCTCCTTTGTGTTTTGAGTTGGGCCTCACATCTGAGGGAACGTTATGCTTTGTTCATCAGAGTTCAGTAATGTAAAGCTGTAATTAATTTTTTTGGTGAGAAGAGCCCTCTTAACTAACTGATTTGTTTCCAAGGGCTTTCTTTTTTATACAGAATTGGGTTTGCATTTAGTGAGTTTTCATTTCAGGCTGCTATGGATGTCTCTGGACATTCTCTTAAGAAAAGGACATTCAAACACAAGTATGCAAGGCAGATCTTAGCAGTAGGCTTCATTTCTCTCTGCCAAACCAAAGAATGCTTCAATATGGGACACTCCTGTATAATTATTGCAGACCCTTACAGCATGTTGTCTCTTCCATGCTTTACAGTCTGGCATGGTGGGAAATGGCAATCATGTCAGTACTTGCCAAGTGAGAGGCACAATGCCTAGTAGGCAGTAGCAGAAGGCAAATACGGGGCTAACTCAAAGTATAAAGGAACACAATTCTCAGGAAAAAAACCCTTTATCTTTCAGTCAAGTGTAGACTGTAGAAGGATGAACGCTGTAGGGTCTGTTCTCAGTTTTACAAGGCAGGGTTTCACAAAAGTTTTCTATAGTTTGAAGCACGTCCTAGTAGGGAAATAATGTCCTAGGTCACTGCCCTTCCATATGCAATTGTAAAAGTACAAACAAAAAACCAAAGCGATCCTGTGGTAACCTCAGCAATTGCCAATATGGAAAAAGAGGTATTAAGGAAGTATTTAATGTCTTTTTTCTATTCACATGGCTAGAAACAGAGGACAGTTAAAATTGTGTGAACAGCCAGTTCTCTGTAAAGCACCAGCAAGGGTTCTGCAAGCTCTTGGTGGCCCCGGGTCAATTATTTGGGGATTAGTGGTAAATGGAATCACGTGGTTTATGACAAAAATAAGTTTGACGTCTCCACATATATCCCCTTCTGTTCATTAAACTGATTTCAAAAAATCATAGCTATTTGAGAGGATGGAAGCTCTATGGAATTGGGGCATATCTGTATGTCTTTACAGAAAACCAATTCTTCCAGTACATTTGCTAAATAAAAACATTATAATTGTCTCTGTGGAAAAGTTGTTTTTCTTTGATTAAAATATTTTTCCTGAAATTACAGTAATCATGTTCATCAGCACTTTATTCAAACCACAAACCTTTGTGTCCTCTTCCTTACACCCGTTTAGGTATCTGTTATCTACATTGCTGCTGTTAAGCCATCTGCCAGCCTATGTGTTGAAATGTGATGAGCTTTCCTTGTCTAAACATCTTCAGTGAACAGATCAGAGTATTTTCACTAGGTTCCAGCTACTGAGCCAGTACTGACTGCTGTATTCACATACATAAGCCCTACTACAGTCTCCAATGCCGGGATTTATCCAGTGAAATTCGGTACATTTAGTCTGAGCAAAGATTTAGGACCTCAGTTAATTTCTGATCCATGTATAGTCAGTGGAGAAAGAGAGCCTTCAGATAGCTACTCGGTCCACCTGAGATCTTGAAACACCTTCAAGACATACCTTTCCCTTCTTCCTAATTGCAAAAGGCATGTAGGGTGGTTAATCACCTATTTCAAATCACCCACTTAATTGCTTAAGATGAAGGGAGCTGAGCCTGGAGTGTGTCACCCAGTATAGCTCCATGTTTGTAGTGGTGCCTGCTGAAAGTGTGACTAGATTGTGATGGGCTGTGTATCACTGAAAATCTCCTATTTCTGCCTTTGCACTGTGATGACAAAGACACGCAGAAATAGCTATTGGGTTATGTTCAGTTTCAAAGACACTGCTGGTTAGTTTTTCAATATTAGGTGATACTATTATTGGCCATGAAACATTGAAAAATCAAGATGCAGGAACTGTTGCAGTTTAGTTGTACGGCCTGGCACATTCCTCCACTGGGAGCCGGTGCCATAAAATTGCCCCAGGGTAATTCAGGGAGTCATTATGCCTTATAAGCAAATAACCTGTGCTTGTGTCTCTGTGTCCTCTGTGCAGATATATGAACCTCCAAGAGAATAAAGAGCTGTGGTAGCTTTTAGCCTTCATTAGGCTAATGTCAACTTTATTCACTTTATTTCACGTCTATGCACATTTACCCTGTGTCAATTTGCCATTGCTTTGAACAATCGGCTATAGAAAGCCAACCTATAGTCTAGAAGGCTTTTGAGAAATACCTGCATTTCTTGGTCTGCTTTGTAGTGTGGCATCTGAATTCTAGCATGGGATTTGTGTAGCTGTCAAGTGAAATTGCAGAATTACAGATTAGAAAGTAAGGTATGGTTGTGCACATTAGCTGTCGTTTACACTACACTTCTCTGCACCGTTCTAACAATGCAAAGGGAAAGAGGTACTTGCAAGAGCTGCCCATGCTCACAAACAGGTCTTAAAGCAGCTTTTAAAGCAGACTAGCATTCAAATCAATAGTGTACATGCAATGATGGAGTGAAGGGAAATTAAATGTGCCAATCTGTCCTCCTGAATGGGAGACCAGACCCATTTCAGCATAAAGTGGGAATCCAAGGGTTTTCCGGCCTGTGCTTGGTTTGCATCTGACACCCTTCTATAAAAGATTTATGAGTTACCTGCCTATGACTCTCATTACTGGCCACTCGGAACTCCACTTACACAGATGTAACTTTGATTCAGATAGAGCAACTAAAGTTTGCTTCGACTAGTGATGAAGCCGTAATTGTGCTCAGTATATTTTGGATATGAAAAGAATCTTGTGTACTTTCTTACTTATTCTTTTTCAGGCCAGAGCCTTTAAAAAGTCCCTCTCCAATGGTCATATAAGTAAGTTTTGTTTCCATTCTTTGCTTCCATTCTTCTTATCCCTCTCATTCCTTATCAAAGATCATAAATTTTTTAATGGAATTTGAAGCAAATGGAAGAACAGATGGTTCCATGCCATCCGCAACCAGCAACTCGGGCTGTTGTGTAGAAGTGTTGCGTCACAATAAAGAAACGACTCAAGCCCTCAGATGGCAGCATACACTGCAAAATCTGAGCTGCCCTTGCTTGACTAGGAAGTGCGGTGAGGAAGAGCAGGTAAATGGGATCAGCCCAGATAGCCCTGCTGGCTGGTGGGAGGACTGGAGAAGGTTGGCGTTCCTCAACGCTTGCTGACACAAGAGAGGATGCTGTCCTTGCCTTTGTGTCCTTTGTCTGAAATGCAAGAGAGAAGCAGTCTCAGTGAGCTCAATGTCCATGGCAGAGACACTTAGCACTAATTTCATCTGGATTAGGTATACTGAACAACTTTTGAAATGTCACTGTATGGTACCCAGTAGTGAAGTTATGTTTCACTCCCTATTCTAAATGGAGTCAAAACACTGAAGTGTTTCTGGCACATGCCTCTGCTCCTATTCTTATTCTTTTTTAGTTTCTAAAAATGTTAATTTATTTTCTGCATCTCTGGCCACAGGAGAAGATGGCTATCCTACAACTGAGTGTACATGGATGGGTTCCGGTATTCATCTGAGACCCCGCTGACTTCACTCAACTTCTCTTCAATAGCTGATGTTCAGTCATGCATGCTTCATTTCAGAGCTGCAGTCTAAATTGGTCTAAAGTTAGTTCAGTGTATTCTGAACAAAGTGAATGGGAATTCAGCCCGCAGGTAGTGGTGTGTATGTTTGAGGGTGGAATTTGGTTCTTAGATTTTTTAATGATTTTTTGAGTCCAGCTAAAAATTGGCTATATATGTTATATACATCATTGTGACTAAAGGAAGCAAAGGGAATGGAGCACATCATTACCTCATTATATAAAATTTGTAAGATGAAAGCTTATTCTGAAGGATTATATGTCTGAAATGCATCAAATTCTTCTGTTGGCCTCTGTATTTTCCACTGATGAAGAGTTTTTTATTAGTGTTTGAAAACATACAGTGTTTGGAAAATAGCTGTATTTCTGCACCGGGACGTTACATTCACATTTATTTGGTTTGCAAAAGTCTTAGTTGGGATCAAACATACTTTTGTATAACTAACTTTAATCCCTGTGCTCTGGCTACTCTGTTAAAATTCAGTAGGGTAACTTCAAGATGGCAAGTCAGACTTAGCTAATGAAGCCAAGACGTTATTTTCTATATTTCTTGGCAGTTGACTCCAAGAGCACTCTGCAGCAGGAGGCCTGTGCAATCCAGTGCTGGATATGTCCATATTGTCATCAGTACACAGACTGTTTTCTAAACGAGTTCAACCTTGAAACAAATAATGTCAAAGCACTTTGAAGAAAGAGCCCAGGACCCTTTCAAGGAAGGAAGCAAGCTGTTGTCTGCTTGAGGCAGGCAAGAGAACTGGACCCAACTACACAGTATATAAGTGCACTCTAAAAAATACTTTGAAAAACAGGATTATCACTGGGTCTTCCTCAAAGCTGGCGTCAGTTTTTCTCCTGATAATAACTAATACAGATGAGTGACTAATTTAAATATGTGCTTGCCTTGGTTGCTACTCTACACTGCATAGTGGCTGCAGCCACTTAAGTCAACAGGAAAACTAATAATTTCATGAAAATTTAGATTTCTTCAGTTTTCAGTGAAACTGAACATGACTGCAGTGGCCATGAGATACTAAGGAGCACATGAATCCATATATACAAGGCCATATCCTCTCTGCTTTAATTCATATTAATAAACATAGCAAGAGAACAATGTAAATGATGCATTGTGGTAGTGATGTTCTTGTGGTAATGGAATTATGCAGTTAAATCCCACAGATTTGTTCTCAGTCAAATTCCAAAAGGCAGAAAAAACAGGAGGAGAGATGCTGTTGGCATGCCTTTATATGTCCGTGCTCTCCACAAGTACGCCTGCAACACTACCAGAGTTACTGTGGGAATCCGCATTATACTGAAAGACAAACAGTGGGATCCTAATAGTCCCCCTGGGCCTTGGTGATGCTGTGAAAGCTGTGTTCTTCTCATCTGTTCTCAGGTAAGCTTCAACTTGTAGGTGTAAGGTGAGCTGGGACTTCATAGATCTTCAGCTCAGCATCTAACTAGGGGCTGCCCAACATATGGCCCCATCCATCCAGGCTGCGGATATTCACCAGTCACAGAAAGGAAAAGCACTGTGGGGTCCCCTAGGAAAGATAGCCATGAGGAATGGGCTGTGACCACCATTTGTCTGGCTGGTAGCATGCTCTGTGTATGATGACAGACCCTTGGGGAAGGCAACAGTGTGGCAGGGTCTCCCTGACTTGTCATGGTGGTGACATCCCGCTCCCAGCTTTCCCTCTTTCTTTTCTAAGAGCCTCAGACATGTGGGCAGGCAGCAGCATACTGATGTTCATGTGCACAGCATGCACACAGAAAGGTTGGCATGTGTCAAGCCTACTACATGAGTTTTATCACATTCAGTCATTTGACAGGACAGGGTCCAGTACGTATGTCCTCCATGACTCTGAAACAGTGAAGTTGGGCATTGCTACCTAACCAAGGGACACTTGCTTTGTCCTCATACATAAGCCTGCTGTAGGCAATGAGCTGTGGCACAGACATATGCCTCTATGAGGAAAGAAGCTCCCAATCTCGTTATCCTGGTTGCCATTTTATCCCAGTGTATCTAGCCATTCCTTCAGCTAAATGCACTTGTAGCATGTCCCCCAGGTGCTACCTTTCCTGCCAGGTTCCTCAGGCTAATAAAAGAAAAAAACATTCATAGCATTTATGATGATTTTCCTGAAGTTTTGGGGACTCAGATAAAAATTGCTTAGCATTTGAAATGCGTTGTTGTGTAAAATATTTAGCATGATATTGCGGCCTTTTTCCCCTTTGACTTGTGCCCAAAACCATCAGTGATTTTACTGGTTTCACTCCCAAATGACCCTTGGACAATCAAGAGGAAAGCTGTCCCCCTCCGATCCCCAGGGCTGTGCTACCATGAACAATAATCCATAGCGAAAAGATAGATGAATTTATGACTTTCCCCAAAACAGTAACATACATTTTTTCACCAGTAAGCACTTTCACTCCAAACATTACACGCTCAGTCTAGCTACGTACCTACCACCAGTTGGAAGGCAACCTTCAAGGAGGGGGAATGATTCTAAAATCATGAGTAGAAAATCCCTGGTTTTCTACTTTGTCTTCATAAAGGTTGTAACACAGGAATCTAGGAATGCCAGGAAAGATGGGTCTGTTGGATCTGCCCACAGAAAACGCTAATGAAGAAAACTTGAGGAGGATGAGGCATGGAAACTTCCCTAGACGGCCACACTGCTGTGAAAGTAAGCTACATGAATTCAGCCTATGGCAAGAGAGAGCAGATGGTCAGTATATGCATTTCTTTTTCTCCATAAAAACAGGCCTATCCTTAGGATGAGGAGCTGAACTCTTCAGAACATGCTAAGGAAGGCCAAGTTGCTTCATGACCTAGTAAAGATGCTAAAGCAGTTGTAGTAGATCTTAACTAATAATTATAGTTTCTTGTCACCATGTACCAGTACTTAAAGGGAAGCTACAAAGAACATGGAGACTCCCTTTTTACAAGGAGTCACATGGTGAGGACAAGGGGTAACAGGTACAAGTTACTCTCAGGGAGATTCCGATTGGACATGAGAGGTAAATTTTTCACAATGAGGACAATCAATCATTGGAATAATCTCCCCAGGGAAGTGGCTGATTCTGCTACGTTGAACAGGTTTAAGACTCAGCTGGACATGGTGCTGGGCGATCTCATCTAGATTGTGCTAGAAAGGTTGGACCAGATGATCCTCGAGGTCCCTTCCAACCTGGTGTTCTATGATTCCATGATTCTATGAACTATATTGACTTCTCTCATGCTTGTCTTTTTTTATATGGCGTAACCCTTATTTTGATCAAGTAAAGTCATTGTATTCTTTCATTTATTAAGTTTGTCAGGTAATGAAAGTGATTGTGATTGATTGACCCATTGGCAATGATAAGATCCCCTTTCCCCAGTGAGTGGTGAACAGTATGCAATGTCCTATATCTTAGCCTGCCTCAGAGGGCCCAGGGCTCCATAGGACATTCCTCCAATAAGCTGTGTGGAGGATCTGGCTCTGACAGCAGAAGTGGTAAACTGGTGAAACACAATCTTGTATGCCTTATGAAGTTTCCTGTGGTGGATCCAACTGCAGATTGCTAGAAATGGGAAAATGGGCAGAGGACCAGAGTCCCTGGGAGAGCACTTAAATAACTCCGCCTTCATGTAAGTGTGGTGGGTTGACCCTGGCTGGATGCCAGGTGCCCACCAAGCCGCTCTATCACTCGCCCTCCTCAGCTGGACAGGGGAGAGAAAATATAATGAAAGGCTCGTGGGCTGAGATAAGGGCAGTTTAATGAAAGCAGAGGCAAAGGCCGTGCATAGAAAAACAAAAGGAAAACAAAAAGATTTTATTCTCTACTTCCCATCAGCAGGCAATGTCCAGCCACCTCCCCAGAAGCAGGGCCCCAGCACGTGCAGCGGTTGCTCCGGAAGACAAATGCCATAAACAACAAATGCTCCCCCCACCTCCTCCTTTCTCCTAGATTTTATTTCTGAGTGGACATCATATGGTATGGAATATCCCTTTGGTCAATCTGGGTCAGCTGTCCTGGCTATGTCCCCTCCCAAGAGACAGCCTTGATGCTGCGCAAGCCAGCACTGCTCAGCAGCAGCCAAAACACTGGTGGGTTGTCAACACTCTTCCAGCTACCCGTACAAAGCACAGCGCTATGAGGGCTGCTATGGGGAAAATTAACTCCATCTCAGTCAGACCCAATACAGCAAGGTAGAAGAATACAGAACATATTCAATAATGCTATAAAATACTTACAGCTGCAAATGCCTTGCAAATAAAATGACAATGATGATGGAATATTTGAGCATTACAGAATAAATGGGGGCAGACCCAGAGACTTGGAAAGTTACAGCTAACATAAAGACATATAGACAACTGGGAATGCTTTCTCCTTATGTCCCATCTATCATTCTTTCATTTTGAATCATATATTCCTATTAAAAAAAAAAATTTCGCTGCCAGTTACAATGTCATAGATTCTCCCAAATGGCAGGACAGGCTGACAGCAGGACTAGCTGCATATAAAAGGCAGGTACTGAAACTGCACACACAAGTGCTGTTGAGTGTAAGAGAGTTCAGCCTTTAATATAAGCCAGACATAGCTCCCATAGAGTCTGACACAGCTCGTACATTTGTGGTAAGCTGAAACAGCTTGAGTATTCTGCAGGTAAGGAATAAGATTGATTAGAAAAACTATATGAGCTAGTGAGGCTGAGGACAAGAAGCCAGGAACTTTTCAATTCTGTAAGAACAAACCTCAATTACAGGAGACTGAGACCATTTCTAGACCTCCCTCGTGGTCATCATTGCTGAATCAAGAGTGGGATGAATGTTCATTCTGCAGAGAGAAATGTATGCTAAATGTTGATTATATGCTATATCTAGTATATCATGTAGGCTGCTTGGTGGGAGAGGGGTTGAAAAATCGGCGGTGAAGGCTAGTCACCCATCATTTGCTTTGACAAAGCAGTGCTTCCTGGTGAAGTTACCTTTCGCCAGGGGTACATTAGAAGTAGTAGCTGTTGGTATAAATTTCTTTTCACTGGTAAAAGGGTATTAATATTTTTGAGCAGTTTCTTCCATATGGATGACTGGTTTGGCTGTCTTCTAAATGTACTAAGAAGAAATGACTGGCATCCCTTCACAGGAAGATTCCTTAGGTTTCTTTTTTTCATTCTTAACTTGCTCACCTGATTTTGCCCAGAGAAGGCTGTGAACTTATTGGTGTAACTAAGACAGCTGCACATGGACAGCTTTGAAAGGTATAGGGTCTCAGCTCTTGTACTGCCTTACTGTTAGAAAAAAAATCTTTAGGTAACAAAAATTGGGCAGCAAAGGAGCCCAGGATGGGAAACTGGAGATGGGGGAAAGGGGCCTACTACCATGAACCGAAGAACTAGTTAATTAGTTAAAGTTTAAAAAGAGGAAGAAGAATTAATTGCATGAAAAAGTACAGAGCATATTTTGTAGCATATGATCAGACAGCATGCGGCCACACACACAAACACAGAAGGAGTGGAACAGAATCAAATCTCAGCTATTCAGCAATTCCAAGACAGCAAGATGTGATGGCATAACTTGAAGAAAGCAAGGACACGTGGAATACAAAATGTTTATAATAACAGTATAGAAGTATTTTGGGTTTAATGTGCTTAAATTTGCAAAGTAATTTTATGGCATTTCATTTTCCATAGTTAATGAAAAAGACTGAGCTTTGTTTTCTTAGAACTGACTAGTTGACTACCCAGGGTGATCTACCTGATTACAAATGAGTTAACTCTATCGTCTGCCTCACTAAGGCTCCTTAATTTCATCATAAAACCTGACAACTTCTACCTTTCTAATCCTATGAAAATATCATAGGTTTTCTTATAAACTCAGCAAGTATTTTTCACTTAATCCATAGCCAACACTTAAAGAATTGCGCAGACTTATTTATGGCACGTATAGAGTGTAGATTAGTGTAGACTGAACAGTAAAGTCTTCACACTGCTGGTTACTGTAGGACACTTGGACTGGGTTACAGGACCCTCCCCGTCCAGAAATGAGACCCTGTAGTGGACCTGTAGTGTTAAAAGCGCAGCAGTAAATAATAGCAAGAGAAAATTAGTGCAATGGCTTGTGTGACTCTGTACCAGAACTCACCCGTTAGAGCCTCCTTCAGAGCTATGCTTGGTGTTGCAGACCTGGTTCCTTCCTACCCACGAAAATTCATTTTCAGCCAAAAACTGCTAATAAATGTAATGCCTTAAAATAGCAGTATAATGTACACAAATGCTTGTAAGCTCTGCATGCCCAGTCACAGTGCTACTTCTCAGGCTGCTGCTCTGCTAAGTATTAGTACTGTTAATGATTTATGTGGTGCCACTGAGCTGTGTGACACTTCACAAACATGTAAGAAGACTGGTTCAACCGTAAAGTCAGAATAACTTCCTCGCTTTCACAAACTGAGGTAATGGGCCTCCAGGGGAGGTCAGTCCACCTGGAGGGTAGGTGCAGATCTGCTTGCGGACAAGACTCCCACTGGTTAAGCATTAATTTTACCTGGAACAAGACAAAAGGCGTTACAAGAATTTTCCTAGGATAAAAAGCCTTTTCCATATGTCTTTCTGAACTGAGCACTAAGAAACGCAGCTTACAAGTCTTTCTCTTGAAGAAGCAAGTCCACTTCCTATAAAAACAACACCAGTGCTGAGGTGCTTTTTTCCATTGCATCTGTGGATGTCCAAGATTTTAGATTGATAATGTGAAGAGGAAGTTGAGCTTGATAAGACTAATGAGAGGAATTTGGGAGAGGATGGGCCTTGGTTGGAGCAGCTAGAAAGAGAATGATTTGTAGAAAAACAAACCCAGTATTTCGCTATTCCAAACAAACAGCAAAAAAAATAAATAACCTATTGTAAGGACTTACTAATGTGACTAAAACAAGATCTACTCAATACGTACTGGCAAAGCCCCCCCCCCAGCGCACGCATGTGCACACACACATGCACACACTGTGCATTTAAGACCAGTATTATGTATTTGATACAACCACAGAACTAGTTAGACTACAGCTTTTTCCACCTAGAAAATGCTTGAGATTCATTCAGCTGCAAATGAAAGGACAGAAGTTAAAACATCAAGGAGAAACTTGATAAAATATTAAAAAGAAGTCAATTTGTTTTCAGCTGACCCCTTCATTTTAATAAGGTATATTTCAAAATGAAAAGATGTTTCAAATAATAAAAATAATCATTCTGTTCTGAAAATGTCCGTCTTTTTCATTCTGGCATTGTTTTCCACCCCCTTGGAAGGCACGAAATTTAATGCAAATCGGTGCCAAAACAACCGTTAAATTGGACTTCTGGGTTCTTTTAACAGAAAGCTATTTTTCTGAACACTTCCCAGTGAATGCTTTACGGTTGTTCTGGTGAGACAAGTGTTAATGTAGAGGGCAAGAAAGAGCTGCCCTGGGGAGCGATGCTCTGAGTGACCAGGACTCGACAGCAGCTGGGCCGCAGGGCTCCGCACCCCTCGCCCCTCCGGCTCCTCCTGCCCGGGACCCTCGCCAGCCCCCCGGCTACCGAGGCTGCCTGCAGCTGGGGTTCGCCTAGGCCATGGCTGCCCCCTGCTTGACTCCTAGCACAGCTATTCCCCCGCTTTCCAACCAGGGTGGTCTCTCCTCCCTCTCCCACCTCTTTCTGCAAGTATTTACTGGAAACATTTTGCTTGGAGGGGAGGGTTAATCCTTTTTCACACAGAGCTCCACTCCCTTTTCCCAGGAAGCTTGTTCCTGAACTCATATTTTATTACAGATAAATAAAACACTGTTTAAATTAGGCTCTGAAAGTGAAGGAGCAGAGTTTCGTGGCTGTACTCTTTCCTCTGTGTGGTCGTTACCTGCGCCAGAGAGCTGCCGCTGGTCGTTATTCCCTTGTTAAAGCAGTGGTTCTCAGAGGCAGCCCATGTCCCTGCCTCTGTCATGAGGTGCCTTTACAGCTATTTCACCTTGCTTCTGTTATTTCTGCCATCCCGCCATCTGCTAAGACTTTTTCAGACATGTTGAATTCTGGTTTCAAGGTACACTAACCATTGCCTCTAGCTGTCTCTGGGTGAAAATCAAGGCAACAATATTTGCCAATAATATGAAGTTATTCTGGATAGTTGAAAACAAACCTCTGCTTTAAAGAACTGCAGATATACTTTCTTAAACTGCCTGACAAGAAAGCAAAATGGCAGGCCAAATTCAGTGTAGAGAAAGTGGTGTTCAAAGTGAAACCAAATCCTACTTTCATATATACACTGATAGGCTCTGAGCTGACTGAGCTTACCCCTCAGGACTGAGATTTTTTTATTATAATACATAGCTTGCTAAAATATCAACTCAGTTCTTCACGGATGATCAAAAAGCTGTTAAAATTCTAGAAATTGTTACAAGGAAATAGAAAACAAAGTCATGTCAGTATGCCATTGCAGCAAACTGTGATTCAGCTGCGCCTTCAATGCACTGCAAATCTGGTATACCCCCCATTTCTCCTCATGTAAAAAATGATGCCTGAATCCTAGAGAATGGCTCAGGTGGAAACATGGATAAAAAAAAAAAGTACACAAAGGTATACATCAGACAAGGAATGGCTAAATATATTAGGAGCTCCTCAGCCTGGAAAAGAGGGGGCTATGATGAAGGTGTACAAGATCATGAGTTGATGGAGACAATAGGTAGGGATCCACTGTTTTATCTCTTCCCCTTCCAGAATTTGGGGGCATCGATTGGGGTGGTGTCAGGTTTGCATGAAGGTTAACCACACTTGCTATACAATGTTTTGGATGTTAAAAAGTCTGCATGGGTTAAAACTGAAACCAGACAAATTTACCTCAACAGGTGTTAGATGCAAAGGAAATCCCTGAAATGCAGATTCATGGGGTGTGAGTGCATTCCTGAGCTTGCTTCCCCTGTCCCTGTGCTCCTCCGCAGCTATCTGCTGTGATCAACAGGTGACCAGGCTAATTCAACCTTCATTCTGATTCACTCTTGCTGGTTTTACATCCTTTTTGGTTTTATGTCTTTATATTATACCGCTGCATAATAACAAAGCAAAGCCTCCTCCAGACCAAGGCAAGCATTTCAGTCAGTGGCATGTTTTCCTCTGCAGCAGCAGCTCGGTGCAGAGCACAGCACATCTGAGGCAAGCCTGGCAGCCACCCGCACCAGTGCTGCCTGCTCTGGCACCTCCATGCCATCTACTCAGCTGCCCAAAAAGCTGCAAGGACCCTGTGGAAGGTTTAAATGACCCCCAAAGTTCATTGAAAGTAATTTAGGTTCTCACAGAGTTTTGACAAGCCACAGTGTTTCCACTGTGCCTGGCTCCTGCAGCCCCAGGTACAGCATGGAGTGATACAGGCAGCATCATGCCTTGCTGTGTTACTTGAAGTAGCCAGTACCAAAATCAGGCTGGCCCAGCTGGGGACAATGTTTGCCTGAGCCTGGGGTGAAGTTCTGGCTTTCTGGTTAACCTCTGTACCATGATAATGCCCAGGAAGAATCAGTGCAGTATAAATTACAGCATTCAAAATCTGATCAGGATGAATTCATATTGCTGATGCACCCAGTGAGGCCAGAGAGCTCCCAGTTCATGCAAGAGGCAAGTGATTTTGACTCTAAAATCCTGGATAAGTGGTTGTGGCAGAGAAGATGACAGTGACCACCAGCTTCCCGGCTGGCTGCACATCTGGCTGTCACCAAGCATGTGACAACAGCAAACTACTGCACTGCCTATGTTGCCTCAGAGAGCCTCAGCTACATGGCTATGAGCAAGTAACAAAGCTTCACCTTCCTTAATTTTGAGTGCCAGTTCACCTCATCTAGATTTAGACAAGACAAACCTTAGCTAGGAGCCTGGTCGAGCTCCCTCAGGGCATGAATGAAACCTATGGACTCTGGGAGCTAATGTTTTCATAGGCAGCTCAGTCTTCCAAGCCCAGGAATCCCTTCCAGATTTTTTCTTTCATTATGCAAGCCTTTTCCATCATTTTTCCACTTCATGCCATCTGCTTAGTTTCTGCTAGTTTAGGGGTGGGGTTTTTTTCTGGGCTACAGAGCTGCCACTACCTGCTATGGAGATGGGAGTCCAAAGTCTGGTTCCTGGCAAATGCTACTCTGGTAGCTGGAGCTTCAGTGGAAACCGCTTGCTGGGTCATTGCTGTGTGTGCGCTGGCTCATTTGCCCTAACTACTTTAAAAAGATTAATTGATTAGCTTGAAAAATTAACATGATTATAGGTGAATTTTCTTCCATAAGAGAACAAGCCATATTGTACTGCTAATAATAGGGCACGATAAAAAACTGTGCACAGTTCTGGGTGGTTTTCTCACATTTTATTCACACTTTGAATCTGCTGCCTCACTGAAAAGCTTCACTGAAAAGATGATGAGGTTTAAAGCCATTGCTAGTTGCAATGCATGTGTGGACAAATACAAAGTCTTTTTATAGAAACAAAGATAGATCTTTTTTATTTTAATGTTGATTACTGGGGTGGGTTTCCACTGTGGTCTCCACTTGACCTTGATACTGTGCAGTGGGCCCGTGCTCTTCTGTTTGGTCCAAGGACAGCTGCTTTTATGCCTCACTGCATCACCACCACCAACAGAAAGTGAAAGCTCTGCAAGTTCCTCTAAGCCGTGGGAGCTTCAGGGCACTTGTCTTTCTCTTTTCCTTTCTGACTGAGATTTTGCTCTCCTCAAAGTAAGGGAAGGCAGAAAATGGATAAGTTACAGAAGGCGCTGGATTTCTGCATCCGCCACCAGACCGTTGTGGGTTACAGCATTGTGTCCCTGCTGACAGCTGCCAGCGAGCACATCTTCTCCACTGTAGTGTTCAAGTGTCCCTGCGATTCTAATAACATGCTGTATGGCTCCGTCTTCCTCCTAGTGCCTGCCTTCATCCTCTTTCTGCTTGGCTACATGGTGAATGTCAGGATGTGGCGCCTGCTGACAGGCAGCTGCCCTTCGGAGCAGCGCTGCAGCTGCAGCCCCCGGGGGACCTGCACCCGCTACTGCCACGTCTTGGCGCCGGTGACAGCCAGAGCCGCGGTGGCCCCCCTCACCTGGATCGCGGTGGCCCTGCTCGGAGCCAGCTTCTACAAATGCGCGGCCAGCGGGAGCGACACGATGAGAAACCTCATGTGTAAAGATAATAAAGACTGCCACAGGATGCTGGTCAAAATACCCTGCAACGAGATGGCGTTGAGCAAGGAACCGGATGAATTCCCCAACCTTCAGGCACAGTCCCAGGTAAAGCCTTGCCACTCTTCACTCTATGGGCGTGCCTGCTGGGGACTGTAAACAGTCCTTCTCTCTCATGCTATATAATTACCAAAAGTACACGATTAGCAAAAATTCATTAGCAACAGAAAGCTAATAAGTGTGGATTTGTGCTATTTTCTGGTTTTGCATGTTTGCATGGCAATTGTTTGGCACTATTTACAAAACCTCTTTCAAAGCTGGGCAGGGAACCAGCCTAGAGACCAGGACTTTACACAGCAAGTTTTCTTCTCATTTAACTTAGCTATGGTGTGAGTTCTTCTCTTTTTCTGCCTTTACCCCTTTAAATATCCCAAATTTTTGTAAGTACACATTAGCTGAGGGGAAGCCGAGGTCATGAACAGAGAGGAAGCTCATGTCTCCTTGCAACAGAGAGCTGCCAAGTGAAACAAATCGGGACAGCTTGTTCAACTATGAATCTCAATGCTTGAACCTATTAATAATTTCACACATGCGTTCTAGAAGAGTAGTTAAAATATGTATCTGTCTCGTTAAAGTGTTCTTGTGCTGAAGGCAAACTGCATGATCAAAAAAATAACACTTGTGGGTGGATTTTTTTGTTTGGAGTGAAATGAAACCCACAAATTTTGGCAGCATGCCAGTTTTGGTTTTAGATTTGTTTGGTTGTCGTCTTAAATCCAGTAGGAAAATCAGGTTTTATCACTTTTTCTCAGGAAAACATTAAGGCTGGTTAATGGAGTTAAGTTTATGAGATTATAATTCCTTAGATTTTTATAAGTTCCTGTTTAGTACAAATGCTTATTAAAACAAAAAAAGTGTTTATATTTTTTAAATATTTAGCATGTGGCTCCTCCAAGAAAAAGACTGAAAAGGGGCAAACTTTCTACCATTGAATTCAGATAGGGTAAGAAAGGAGCAAAATCAATGAAGACTGACAGTTACCAATATTTATTGCAAGGAAATCTGAAAGAAACAAACTAGTCAAACAAAAACAGAAAAAGTGTGTGACCATTTTTATTACTGATCATTATTTTTAATATCTGATCTACTTTCAACAAAATTAAGAGCCAAAAAGAACACAAACTCATTTTTCTTTAGCACTCAATTCTATTCACTTGAAAAAAAAAATCAGCTTGAGGTGAAAGGGGACGCCGTGAGATCTCTGCCTGGAGCTTCCATCTAAGTACCACTGGGTACTGGAGGGACCAGCACCTACTAGGACACCCGCTTTAGGTGGGGTCTCTGAGACTTATTTAAGGATGTTAAAATCATGTATAAAGCAAGAAGGAATTCCCATATCTGATAGCCAAATCTGTGTCCTGCTTACAAAACATACAGGGCACAACTTTTCCTGTGTGCTGTGGCAACGGGCTATTTTTTGCAGGCTCAGACATCAGGGAGGAGAGGTACTTTCCAAGAACAGATAAAACACAGCCAGCAGGAAGTCTAATACACAGCACCAGAGGTGGACTGGGTGATTCTGCACCCGCGGTACCGTAAATCTGACCGCAACCGCAGAAACTGCTGGTCAGTATCTTGCCTTTAAAGTTAAGAAAACCGGATACAACTGCGGAAAGAACTTCACCTTATCTTTTTTTGGTATTCATCCTCAATCCAACAAGATCAGCTCAGGGATACAGAAGCTCTGTAAGGCTGGCTGAAATGTGTGCATGGGATCCTCCCTTTCCACGGCGAGCAGACTGTTACAGGCACTGCAGGGTGTCTTCGCTTACAGTTTTCATGTCTGCTTCAATGTTAAGTTCTATACTCCTACATATGCCCATGCAAAACCACTGTTAACCTATCTGTCTCTTTCCCAAGATGATAGGATGGCTCCTGATAGCCAGCATCGTGACCGTGGCACTGATTTCAACATGTGTCAGCCGCTGTTACTCCCCGGTTAGCTATCTTCAGCTCAAGTTCTGGAAAATTTACTTGAACAAGGAACAGGAGGTCTTTGAGAGCAAGGCTAAAGAGCATGCAGCCAGGCTGGCAGAAATAAATACAAATTGCTTTTTTGAAGCCACTGACCCAGCACCGTTTCAGACTCCCAGCAATGAAGACTGGCGGAAGATTTCGTGCTTGTATACCTTCAATTCACAAGAGCAGTATTACAGCATGATACACAAGTACGTTAACACAAACAGAGGCAACAGCATCAGATTCGGGCAAGGAGGTCAGAATCCCCTTGGTTTAGGATTTGTGGATGAAACAAACGCAAGCGAATCAGGGTTTTAATGAAACAAATAATTTGCAACGCTGGCAGTCTTTTAACCCTACTGACATAACAAGAGTCTTATTCTGTGCTCTTATTGCAATCTATGCGAATTGTATGTAAAAGCTGATAGTTGTAACCCTCAGCAGATTTGTTTTTAAATACACTTTGTTACTTTTGCTTAAGTGCATTTAAATAAATACATCTGTCATGATGGGAGTTTTCATATGTTGCTGTTCATTAAGAAGAGTCACGTGTGTAAAATAATAAGCATTCACAAAGATCTCAGCATGCACTATGTCAAATTATTACCAAATGCCTTAAGGGCATTTGGCAGCTGGAGTGACAATACCAAACCTTCGTGCCTGGCAGTATCAAAGAGACAAAAAGGGAATGGAAGTTTTGATCAGAAATTCAGCTTAGTTTATTAGCTCTCACTTGACAATATATCTTTCAGTGGAGCCTAGAGCAAGCTCTAGACTAAAATATTTAGTTTCAGTCAATTAGTTTCTCAAGGCAAAGACAATATCCTTTAAAATATGGGAAGCAATTAGCATTTTGGAGCTACCTACGCATAAAAAAGGAGTCCATCAAAATTACTTCAGCTGCTTATCAGCTTGAAGAGATGAGCAAAAAGACTCTGGCCATTGTACCCCTACGTGCAAAGCAGCTTTAGGTAATAACAGTGAAACTAAAAACTTCCATGGTGGTGAATTTGCTTTATCACTGCCTGATCTTGACCACCTGTTGCAGCAGTCCTTCTTAATTAGCTCTACTGCTGCTGCTCATTTCCTGTAATTGTAAAGCTCTGCAATGGAAAAAAAATAGGCTTTTGAATGCTGCAGGGAAAACACAGCAACAGGAAGTTTACCACACCAACAGGAAGTTTACCACACCAACAGGAAGTTTAACTTGCTGTTTATATTCCATTTATATTTTTCTACTTTTTTTCTGAAAAAATATGTAATTATTATTGGGGTTTTTTAATATATAATATTACATATAGGGATTTGGCCCTGGCATCAGTACCTAAGCTACACCTGGATGACCCTGCCAAATACACTATTTAACTTTATCCAGCATGGAGCCTAAGTGCAAATTAGCATGTCTTGAGGAGTTAGGCTTGTGCATAACATGGCGGTATAGGTGAAGCTTATATTAACAAACATTTATAGCACAGCCACATACTTAAGGACATTATAAATCCACAATCCGTATTAGCAAATAAAAATGTTCTTATCAAAGAACATCTAATTATAAGAAATAAAGATACTAGTTTTGAGTGAAGAATGATGAAGTTCAGTTTTACTCTGAAAAGCTTTTTTTAGAAAACGCTTTAGAGAGTTGAGTCAGATTGATTGGTCTGGGCTGTCCCTTCACTCTTCCCAGAAAACTTCTCTTTCTAGACAGGAAATTCTTACTTGGAAACTATCCAGACAGACAGACAGGAATCCCATGAAGTTGTTTGTTACAGTCATTTTCCAAGCAAGAAGGAAGGGAAGAGCCTGTTTTAACTAGCTGAATATAACTAGCTTGGAAGCTTCATTCTTATTATAAACTGAAGATGTAACACATAGAAGGAAAACAAGATTTAATTCTGCATGTAGAAAAGAATTGTAAAAGCATTCATTTTGTTGCGGAGTCCCTGACTTGCTCAGTGCTCTTTTCTTTCCAAGAGACTTGATGATAATAGAGTAACAAGTGTCCAATTTGTTACTTGGGCCTCCAGGAAGCACGGTTCAGTTAAAAATGTTCCATTTTACTTCTCATATTGAAGACTTCATTTGTTCATTGATATCTAGAGGAAGATAAATCTACTCTGGAATGTCGTAAAGGGGAAGGAAACAATGTCCTGGCCCCACTGCAATCAGTGCCAAAACATTCCTTGACACAGTGGGGCCAGGCTTTACCTTAGAGAGATAACAAAATACTTCAGGACAGACTGAAAGCCTCCAGGAACAAGCCATGCCTTATTTCATTTCCTGACAAGAAGCTTCAGTGAAAACACCCTCAGAATTCATGTTAATCCTCTCAGCTGCATCTGGGTGGGCTTTTGCTGCTTCCCACTGTGACAATGTGCTTCCCCTGCTCCTCAACCTGCCGATTATCTCCAGTAACCCTGCTCAAGGGATAACCACCAGTGGCCCTCCTGATGGATGCATCTGGTCATGATGGCTGCATCTGGCTCAAAGTGGAGTCGGGAGACAGATAACAACACAATAGCCAAGGGCTAATGTGAGCAATGCATCCGCCTAACCACAGTGCTGGTCAATGTCCAACTCAAGCCAAATTTGGTAGAAACTAAAATCTGTGGTTGGTACGCAAATATGACTACGAGTCAATCGCCTTACCCTCATAAATAGCAAGCAGCCCAAGAGCCCTTCAAGCTCTCCTGCACAGCAGCGGGCTGCACGCCAAGATCCCCCCTTGGGTAGGGACGCCTCTCAAGGTTACGCCTGCCGCAGAGATTCCTTACTACTTGATACTGAGAGACTCCTTGCTGCGACAGATCCTTGGTAAGTGACTAGTAGCTTGCTAAACTTTGTAAGCTTTGCTAAGATTATTTCCTAGATTGATTGTGCACATATAATCCTTTAGACATAAAGTGTCAACCAAGTCCAGGACTAAGTTTGGATCCAGCCACACCTAGACTCTTCTAAGGGAAGGAGTTTAGAAAGCAAGGGGGTCCTCTCTGAACCTCGTGACCCAACGGGAGGGTCTCCCTGACAGTTTAGTCTGACCCTGTCCTCTATGCAGTAAATAATCAAGTGTACCTTGCCATCAAATCTTGTTAAACCACTGTTGCATTTACTATTAAACTTTGTTAAATTGCTGCTTTATATCAATAAACACATTGCTGCTTCTCTCTCACAAATGAAGTGTGTCTCTCCATCTGTGACACCCACTCACGGTTGCAACTGCCAGAGTCTCACTACCAAAGCTGCCTCAGCTTTCCAGGGAAGACATAGAGCTGGCACTTCTAATTAAAACCAATGAGCAAAGGCTTCAAATGGGGCTGCAATACATATCTTCAAGTTTGCTGGCAATGATGGCAATCTATTTTTCACAGACAAAGTGACTTTTGGGGGAAGGAAAAAATTTATATCTATGTATAAAGATAGAAGCAGATATTTATATATTGGTTTTGTATGCAGTCATGTTTGAATTTTGATTTTTCCTCACCTTTATGCAATACTCATATCTTCTGTACGTAATTACATTTATAACGAAAGAAATTTCTAAGAGAAGCTTCAGCACACTTGTGAATGCTCCATTAGATACCTTCAAAAGGAGAGTCTACACTAAAATGAAACACCGAGGAACACTTCTGTGAATGTACTACCAAGCAAGACAAGCAAAAAACTGTATGTGCATAGGATAGCTAATGTCAGCAACTAATGGTAACTTAGTCTGAGTCACTGTTTTTTCTATTGTTTATTACTGTTTTTCTACCTAACATTTACTTAACTCCATCTTTAGAATACAATGGACAAGGTGACCCAGTGTAGGAAGAAAATAAAAAAAAAAACTAACAGCAAAACATGTGCATTAAGCACATCTGCTCAGCACAGAGCTGAGCCAAGAGGAATGATTGCTGCACGACCAGATGTACCAGCGGGATATGACAGCACCATGAACTAGCACCCAGCCTCGTCTGGCATTCTCATGCCACCTCTCGGCTTGATCTCAAATCCGTGCTGCCTTGACTGGCTCACGCATTTCTGCTAAATGTTCATTTGCACCGTGGAAACTTATCCTTCAAAACTTACCATGTCCAAGTGGAAGTAAAGATTTCCTCAGGCTGTTTATTCTGAAATACTGAAACCTAAAGAAACAGCTTTGATGTCCTGCATGGAACAGCACTGCAAATGTCTGGCATTGAAGGAAGGGGAGGAAGCCTTGGCCACACCAAAGCCAGTGTGGCAAGCTGCAAAGGCCCCAAGATGATGCTAGTGGTCCTTGCTTTAAAAATGTTGTAATATCCAGCCCTGACTTTGCTAGCTAATGCCTGCAGGCCGAAACTCTTTAATAGGCCCTGAATACACAGGAGTCAGCCTACATGACACTGCAATGTGGTGACTGATGCTTTTTAGCTGGTGCAGACGTCAACAGAAAATCTTACCGTAGGTGTGTGCATGCACACACACCTGCGTGCAAGCCTAATGCAACAGAGGTTTAAGTAAGAGAATTGTATCTTAGAAAACAAAGACAGTATAGGTTATTCACTTTCAAGATAATAATAAAAAGAGGAGAATATTTGTTTAGTAGGATGTTGCTGGAAAAAGGAAAAATGGCCATTGCCTTGTAAAGAACCTTTTTGTGGTCAGCCAAAGTTGCCACATATCCATCTCAGCCAGCTGGGCATAACCAGCAAAAACCCCACTGAGGGCTCCTGCACAGGCAGTGAAATCAGGCAAATTCCACAAGACCTCTCAGCCCTGATTAAAAAAAAAAAAAACTAGGGAAACTTGTTGCTGGTTGTAACACGTTATTACGTGTTGTAACTTGCTATTGGCAACAGGTAACAGCATGTTTGGCTGAGCCCAAGGCTGGGTAATGAATAGCTGAGGTTTTGTTCTGTCCAAAATTGTTCTTTTAAAGCTCCATTACACTATGCCACCAATTGTACGACACTGTTAAGACAAACAAAGGGAGAAAGATTATCATGGGGATTGTACAGATCTGGTGGGAATGAACCCCACTGTCCCCAAGGTAAGAGGTGCCCGTCAGCAGGATTAACGGGTAAACAGACTGCGGGAAAAATAAGAGATGAGAGTACAAATCACAGCGATAAACTCAGAGTTAACTCTGGGCTTCACTGAACTGATTTGAGGGTTTGTATTTTGGTTTAAAACAAGTGGTTTGGTGAGAAGAAGGTAAGCTGGCTTTGTGGATAAGGTACTGTGCCAGGACTTGGGTTTTTATCCAACCTTTACCCAGATATCTTGCATTACACCAGACAACTTTAAACCTTTCCTATAACTCAAGTCTCTGCGAGGCTGCTATTTCTCTACTTCCCAGTCATGTTGTGGTAACCAGTCCACTGCCAAGTGGAGGATGTTCAACAGCCGGTGATGAAGGTCAGGTAAGAACAAACACAATGACCAAGAAACCAGTTGTGTGGCAATCTCTGAATTTTTATTCAAGTTTCCTTAGGTGAGTACAGATCCACAGTGACTACACATTAAATATGCCATGCTTTGTTCAGTTTGGTCATAAGATCAGTGCTCTTGAAGAGAAGACTGACATGAAAAGGCCCATAGCTTGAAGCAACACAAGCATTGCTGCAGTCATCAGGTCGTTAGAGTGCTGCAGCCTCATGTATGCCCGGGGCTGAACAGGCGTGCCAGCAAAAGTGCATGTGGGGCCTGAAAGAGCCATAAGGAACTGAACTGGGCTCCTGCAACCAGTGAAGACACATCCCTCTCTGGTTTCAAAGGGAGCAGGATGTCTGGTGCGGAGGACAATGAATGGCAAACCATTACGCATCAAAACAGGCACCTGACAGCGAGACACTGCATACAGCAGTCACAGCGGATGAATTAATTATTCCTAACCACAAAGAGCCAGGAAAATAAAGCACCTCTTAGCAACCATGCTTTGCAACATTACCAACAAGCAAAACGGGAAAAGGTGGTCATGTTTAGTTGGTGTTCGAATGAATATTTTGCATCCAGCGTGCACTAAATACTGAGATAAAACTTTCATTGAGCTCAAGAGCAGAGTTATGTGAGAAGGACGGGGAGGCCATTTTGATCTTTTATACTGATATCTGTGTCATGACAATTAATGTTGCTCTCCCTCTGTTCTGCTCCTCCTGTTTGCTGCCTGGCTCTCTTCACCTTTCAAATGTATGACTGGTGCAGCTGGCTCAGCAAAGCCATTTTTACTCTGCATGTCTTCTTCGGAAACAAAAGGCGCAAAATATCCCTCAGCAAGGGTTTCTCCCAATATTTCTTTCATTTATTTCTTTTGTGCTTTCTGTCTTCCGCCTTCCTTAAAAACGTAATTCCTATTTCTGTCACAGCATCACCCTTCAGCCTGTCCTGGAGAAAGGTAACTTCTGCTGCTAAGTGAACCTAGAAAGAATGATGTCTGATCAGTTAAGCAAAGAAATGCCCAGTTTTTCCCCCTCCTCAGTATAACGAGCTTTTTCTCTCTCTCTCTTACCACAAGGGGACCTCCTTTCTCAGGTTTCATAAGGAACAGATTTCTAGGATGTTTTAAAATATCTTTCCCAACTAAGTTAATAAAAAGAAAGTTTATATACACTGGAATTTGTATAATACATTACCCTTCATTCCAGTGCTTTGCTTTCTTCCAAGAACCTAAATTGTGTACTTGATCATTTTGTGATCACAAAATTTCCTGGTCACGTACTAATACTTATAATACTTTTGTTAATTAGTCTTCTATCAGATACTGTAATTCTGAGACTGACGGACATACACAATACTTGTACAGCTTTTGTTTTCTCGAAACGTAAGATATATGACAAATAACATATTGACAGAAACATAAAGCAGCCCAAAAATTATTTTCCAGAAAACGCCACAGAAGCTGTACCACTCAGTGACTTTCAAATGATGTCCTTTGTTTGTTCTTTTGTAAAAGTCTTACATTTAAGAACAACATTTGGAATGCCATCTGATACACTTCTGATGCTTCGGTTTTAACATTATACTCATCTACACTTTGTTCTCCCTTTCAGCAGGCGCTGTGGTAACCTGAGAATATTATTTGTCTTCATGTATTTGGAAAGAATCAGGGATGGCTATTACTGGTTACACCTATACAGGAAAATGAGATGGGCTCAAGGAGCAGCGGAGTGGTCCAGCATGTCCCCCAGCTCTCCACATTACGTGTCAGCTGGCTGCCCAGTCCCACCTGGCTTTTGCACCCGGGTCAGCCACTGAAGAGCCAAGCAGGGACAGTGTGGAGGTGAGCCAACCTGTGTGTTTCTCTACATCAGGATCCAGGATCAATCTGGCCCTCTTTTATTTAGATATAGACATTTAATCTGAGAGAGAGATTAAACACTACTAAATTTCCTTCATTTATCTGAGCAAGTGGGTTTGCTTTCCTGTGCCTCTGCATATTGACAAAGAATGGAGAAAACAGATGCACACTTCCTTACCATTTCCAAGGCGCCTCGAATCACCCCGCAGAGGAGGTTACAGTAGCAAAGTGAGGCTCGTTCTGCTGGCAGCTCCTCCACAAAGTCCACTAGTGGGTTTTTGTCCAGGATTAAGGAGAATTCATTTCCTGCGGCACTACTGCAGCTCACACTAGGGGTGACCCCAAGGTACATCTTAAAAGCAACCTGCAAAAGGATGAAACTCTGCTGCTTGAATCTGTTGTGTGCAAGCCAGAGGTGAAACTTCAGGATGCAGCATCCTGTAGACCAGGTTTACCCTAGGGAAATTTTCCAGACAGGCTGGAAATCAAACTAGATTTGTCTCTTCTGTGATCAGCCTGAGCCAGAGATGCAAATCTGGAGCTATGTGATACTCCAGGGAAGTACAGCAGAAGGCTGCTTATTCTGTCTTTGATGCTCCTACATTTACAACCCCCTACAAAGTGGTCTTACTGTTATCGCTCGTCTGCTTTCAGTCACATCACATGCCCCTGGGACCATTAGCAGCTTTATTAGGCCCCTCACTACATTGCCAGCAACTTTGATAATCACAGCTCAAGAACTCCTGCAACTGGTGAGTGTGTGTTTTTACTCTGATCTCCATCTGCAGTCACAAAAAAACAACAACGCACCAAGAATAAGACTGCCAAGACTGCAAACTTATTTAATTATACAGAGCATTGCTTGCTTGCCTGCCACTACTGATGAATGTTACTGTAAATGTGCAACATCTGCTCTGCTAGCGGAGGGGTCCCCTGTGAGCGCGTTTCTCCAGACAGTGACATCACAGCGTTATCAAGACAGCGTGTACGCAGGCAGGCTAGCAGCCGGCTGTTCTTCCTCTGGAGAGCTCTCCCCTGCCACACCACTACAGACTGCTGCAACCAAAGGGAAGAGAGTCTTGATTTTTACCTCTTTAGTGAGTGTCAAATATGGATGGTTTCCAAACAATCCTGAAATTCTTTATGAACCAGAAAACCGCTATACGTTACAGTTTTATGGCGCTGCTGACAATGGGAGGTGAACGTGTGTTTTCTCTTGTTGCTTTCAGATGCCCCTGCAGCAATGAAAACTTCAGGTACGGTTTGGTATTTCTCTTCTCCCCAGCTTTTGTTTTGCTAGTTATTGGATATTTCTTGAACAGCAAGACCTGGAAGCTCTTTACAGGCTGCTGGGTGAATCCCAGAAAAATATTCCCCAGAGGGAATATCTGCCATTTCTTTTACGTCTTTGGACAAATCACTTTAAACGCTCTGGTAGCCCCAGTGATGTGGCTTTCTGTGGCTTTGCTCAACGGGACATTTTATGAATGTGCCATGAGTGGCTTGAAAAATCCTGCCTACTTACATGCAGTTTGCCACAGCAAATCTGCCAAGTGCTTTGAAGAGCTACACAAGGTAGCCTGTGACAAAAGCTCCATGCCCTTTTCAGAGAGTGACGAACTGAAACGAACTCTTCAAGCACAGTCCCAGGTAAGAAAAATAAATAAAGAGCGTTATGCAGTTTGTACTGCCGCTGTGATTTATCTGTGGAAGATCCTGATGTCAGATGCTAAGATAAAACCGTTGGTTTCACATAAACAAAGTTTTGGCATGATGCAGCCTTGCAAAATACAATCAATCCATCTTTTAGTTCAGTTTGAGCTGTGCCATACTTCCTGGGGGGCCCCGCTGACGGCACGATCACTAAGACCAGATAACTTAAAGCTTTCTTCCTGAATGAAGATTGCTCTAAAGAGAAAAAAACCTACTGGATTGTTTAGGAGGCTGAATTAACAGATCTCGCTCCATGAAAGGGGTCTGTCCTATTATAAAATCCATACTACGCTCTCCTATCTTATACCATCATGATAACTGTAATGAAATCTTAGGTCACTAACAGTAGAAAAATACTGGAAAATAAGATTTGTGACAGATTTGTGACTGCTTACATAATATATTTCTCTTTGCGTTGCTCATGTTCATGATGCCAGGTGAGAGCATGTTTTTGTCCTGCTTGGAGAAAGGATGAAACACTAAAATAAACCAAGCAGAACTTGCAAAGCTGAAATCGTATTACATTTTACTATATTTGTGTGATACAGTTCTGCTCACTGCCTTGTAACGTAAATAAATTCAGAGACAAAAAATCAAAACAAAGGAAAAAAAAAGAAAAAAAAGGCTACAGAAAATGATGGAAAGATGATCATCAGCAGGATGGAAAAACACTCTGTGGAGCCAGCAAGTTTTGTCAGACAATTGTATCCATCTGGAACCATTTCCTCCCCAAGAGCCGGTTTTGTTTTCAAGTCCTCATGCAAATAGGACTGGAATGCAGACAAAGCCTGCACTGCAGACAAAGCAATTTATTTGAGAGTTTTAGAAGGAAATAACAAATAGGGCTTAAGACTTTAAGTTGTATATATAGGAAACAGTGAAAGACCAGTGACTCAGTTTATAGCATGAGAATACACGGGCTCATTCTCCAAGGTGCAAGAAAGTGAAAAGCTGCTAAAAAGAGCAGTTTCTCAAATACCCATAGAAATCATCAGTCAGTGCAAAGTGACTGGAAAAATAAAAGAAAGCAAAGCTATTCTTCCATACCAGTCCCTAAGAATAATTGTTTGTCAAGCTTTTCTGTTTCACATATTTCCCTGAGGAAACATTCTATATTCCCTCAGATAAATACAGATTTTTACTGGCGGTTATTTTTTTAACATCAGTGCAAGAGTTCACATGAGAAAGGTTGCAGCTCTGCATATCATCACCACTAAAACATGGGAAATCACTTCCAGTTCGTATGGGTCTCTGAAAACTAGAAGATTTGTTCCACACTGGAATTTGTTCCACTCTGGAATTTGTTCCACTGTTTGAAAACAAGGATTTTTTTTTTTATTGCGAGTGTTACACATTGCAGTGGAGTAGGTGGGTAAAACCATTGGCTAGGCCAGTGGCACTACACATGAAAAAATTGTGTTCACACCCCTGCTCTCCTTAGAGGAGAACATCCCACAATAACAATTTCAAGCACATTTTTCCACCCTCAGCCCTTTTTCTAGTCCTGGAAGTAGCTCTTTCTTTTAAAATGTTCTTAACAGAATTTTGTCAAACTCTGAAGCTGCTACAAAAAAAGTTGAGTGATGCTGGAAAAGCATATTTCAGCAAAAACAAAGTTCTCTGAAAATACAGCAACTATTTCGAATCAGTGCGTAGATGACTTGGGCTCTATTCCAGTGCCAACACAGATCTGCCAAGGCGCACGCTATTTCTTCTTTCTCATGCCCTCTCTTCCCAGCTTTCTCACAAGACTGGGCAAGAAGGTAATTTTAAACCAGTTTTGGCATAAAAATGATTTTCCACTACAAAGGGCTGATTCATCAAAGTCAAAAAAGGTTCACAAGAATAGCATAGATTTCAGTGAATCTCCTGATAAAAGAACTGGTGAATGCTTTTTAAATTTCAGACCAACTTTTATATTCCTGTTAGCTAATTAATGCAGTTGTTTTGTTTTGTTTTGTTTTTAATGAAAAAGAAGTCTGAAAACAACACATCTAAAAATGGTCACAGTTTAAAAGGTTGATTGATCTGGGACAAGTTACTTACCCTTTTTGGTTTTGCAGTTCGTCACAATTCAGAATTGTGTCTTAATCCTAATTCTTGCCTGGCAATTTTATTTAACACTTTCAGGACATAGAAAACCATTTACCATCTTGGTTGTGATATTTTATTCTCCCTGTGCACTTTTCCCTTTATGTGACAGAATTCAGTGAGCGATTCCAATACACTACATGCCAGATGGTTATAGTTTTGCAGTAAACTCTCATCAATATCTTCTCTAAATTACCCAGGAACTACTCCTGCTCTCAGGTCCGCACTGTTTCCTGTATAGCTTTATTCAGCCACATTATTTGAATGATCATTTAGACCTCTCTTAGATTTTTCTTCATACACAGTCTTGTAGTTAAGGTCTGATTTGAGATCACTTCTCCCTGAACCTGCCATTGCCGTTGCACTGGACATGTCTCTGTTGTTACCCAAGTTCCCTTTGTCATAAAATGGGATGGGGAGGCAGCCAGAGTCTAGTATAAGCCAACTTTTCTTGAGTGTTTTACCTTCCATCAGCTTTTGCTTTCCTGAGAAAGAGACATCAAAATGAGCGCTATTGAGAAGCCTCAATCCTGACGTCTTCTGCTTCCCTTTGGTCCCCATATGAACACCTCATTAACATGAATGCCAGGCACCAAGTGCAAACTGGGATGAGACGCTCGCAGTAGGGTCCGAAGAGCAGCAGACCCTCTGTACAAAGTGTTGTCGCTCTGTCAGACACTCTTGATTTAAGTAGCATTTTCACTTGGGCCTTTTTAATCTGAAACTCATTTCTTTTGTTTTCGCAGATTTTAGGCTGGTGTGTGATAGTTACCACAGCTCTTCTCTCCCTGCTAACCACTTGCTGTGCCAGCTGCCAGTCGAAAGTCAGCCACCTCCAGCTGATGTTCTGGAGGGTGTACGTGGAGAAGGAGAAGGAGCAACTGGAGCAGATTTTCCAGCTGTATGCCACCAAGCTGAGTGAGCGAAACCTGAAGTGCTTTTTTGAGAACAAGGAACCAGAAGCAATTCCCCTGCCAGCTTTTCAGGCATGGGAAGACGCTTCCCAGCTCTACTCTTTTAACAGTAGCAAACAGCATTATAGCACAATTCACAGGCTAGTTGAAGAAGGCCAGAAAGGAACCAATGAGGAAAGAGAGACAACGCTGGACTTTGTAGACAGAAGGGAAATACCATAGAACAAACATATTTTCGGCTTTTTTATATCTTGCTAATATAGCGTACTTCTAGCTGGTTTCATCTCTGTATTTTTTCACAATGGTCTCTTTCTTCTTCATCATGTTCCCTCCCAGTTACAAACTTGCTCCGAAAGGATGGAATGAAATTATTTCCCTACATCAGTGAAAGGGCTGCAGTCCTCCATGGCACCTAGGGTTCATGCTCTACTAATGTCGCTGGCTCCACATCAAGAGCTGACAGCAAAAAGAGATGAATAATGACTTCTACAACATAGTTTTAACAATATCCTATGTAAAAGGCGCTATAGTGTGCTCATCCTATGTAAATCAAGAGACTATCATAAAGTAACACCATTTAAAAGGTGTGAATATAATAATAGAAGATGTGTGTGGCTTTCTGACAGCCCACAGAAAGTAAAGGTTTTGCTTCCAGGTCATTTCCAGGTCACTTGCAGGTACAGCATTGTTTTGAGGCAGCAGTGGTCACTCAAGGCATCTCAGTGTCTTCGGACTCCTGTTGCACCTAGAATGCCACGGATGGTCTCATCCATCAGCCCTGGTCTTCTAGTCCCTGAGACATCTGCCTGGGACATGGGGCAGTGACCTCCATTGACAGTGAGGTGCCAGGTAGTTTTTTAGACAAATCTTACAGCCAAAGTGTAGGGTACCAAGAACTTGAAATTGCCAAATTGTTCAGCATTTTTGTGTTTTTGTTAAAAAATAACGTGCTCTTTTGAAACATAATCAGTTGTTGTTAGTGCTTTTTTATAATAATGAAAATGCATCACTGTTATTTTGTCTCCATAGAGTACTTGGTATTATCTTCTCCTGCTGAGAATTTCTCTTTGTACAGGTATAAAGCTCCTGTTTTGAGGGGGTTTGGGGCACTGGGTGCAGCCTGTAGAGCTATGTAATATTGTTTGTACTGGGCCTGCAGCCAGTGTACAGCAGAGGACCTGGAAGGAAATTCCACATTTTAAGACAAGAAAATATTTTTGCAGCAGGCTGATTTTCACTTTTCTGAATATCTTAGGAAACTTAGTGTCTGGAGCAAGAAGAACCGGCAGGCAACGCAGGCTAGGCGACTGCACGATCAGTGCTACTGACAAATGCATTTCACCTCAGAGCCCTACGCTTTACCTCAGCCACTTGGAATTCACCACGTGGCTCTCACACGGGGTGTTCAGAGTCTTTGCAAATACAGTATAAAAGGAGAACAAGGTTTCTGCCAAGTTTCTTTCCCTGGGGTGGCTAGGCGGGCTTTTATGCAGCACTTTACCGCCAGTCTCCCTGAGTCTGCAAAGAATCATATTTTTGCTCTGCTTGAATCAGGCTCTTATCAACAAACCAGGATACTCTGCCCAGCTGTTCTCATACTCACTGCACTTCTTCAGCAGAAAAACAAATGCATCTGCATTTACAGACCATTTTTTTAAATAAAATCCAAGAGCTAATTCCACTGTCTGCTTAGAATTTTCTCCTTGTGTTTTGAAGAACTTGTGGTCTTTGAGCAAATGTTTTAAACTTTTTTTATCCCAGCTTCCCCACTTTGCAGCAGCCTTAGAACATGTTACATGCCTAAATGTACCTGCTGCAGCTGAAAGCACAGAGGCAACACTGCCAAAATGAAAGTCACAACAGCAGGCATGTCTGACACCATGTCTGGTGCATATGCATTTTTCTCCCCAGGCTCCTCTCCTGGCACAGCAACTAATTCCAGGGTGCACATCCCTTCCCATTTGTCTGCTTTTCTCTTTCTTTGTGAGAGATGCCCCAACATCGACTGCCCAGCCCCATCTCACCTCCTCCCTACATGTGAGGGGAGAGGAGACACCACCTAACAGGATGTCCCCACTGCCCGCACCAAACTTCCCTTCCCAAAGCCATCTGTCCACCTCCTTCCTCACTGATACCACAGAAAACCAAAGCAAGTAGGGATGCAAAGGGGAGGACACTGAGTAGGTTTATGAGCTGATCAAGGAATATGGGAAACAAGCAGGTTGATGTAAGGATGAGGTCTCCACTGTGATATAAAAGCTGGGACATAGAGGCAAAAGCATAGTTGGCAGAGGGAAAAGTGGGAGGACAGAGGGATCCTGCTTTGGGCACCTTCTTTTTCCTCGGGAGAAAGCTCAAAGCTCTGCACCTGAGTAGCCAGGACCATCTGAAACATCTGTTTCCCAGTCTGGCCTTCTCCTTTATCATGGAGGGGCAAAACCAAGGTGCATTCTCCCCATCTCATCCTAACTCTGCTTCATGTTCACAAGCGACTCATGTAGAGAGTGTCTCCACCTCTAAGAGCAGCTGCTGAACACGTAGTGCTGCAACATGTGCCTGGTAGGAGCCTAAGTCTCTCACTGACCCTCGTTCCCAGGGCTGTGTTACTCTAACTGTGTTGTCTTACCAAAATGCCTGTGACTTAATGCAATTGTCATGTGGATGCTGGAATACTTCTATAAAAATAGACAAAAATAAAAGCCAGTTTGACCCTATGTTTTCAACTGGAATGTGGTTTTGGTAAATTTAACCCTGTCCTTCAAGCAGCTATCACAAAAGTTTTGTATCAACATTGCCCTTTAATTAAACTTCAGCAGCTACCATGGCAGCTCAGAAAGAGGCAAAAACTGTTGTCAACACTACCCAAAACAAATTAGAAAAAAAAAACCAACAACAAAACAGCAGAATCAACATTTTCTCTTAGAAAATTTAGATTTTGCATTAACTCTGATGTCCGTCAAAATATGAGTGCACAAATAACCAGAAACCTTTTTGCTCAAATCTCTGTGCTTTGTCCCTCAGTTTACTATTTCTTCTCCTCTGTGAGAGCCCAGTTTTCTCATTTAAATTCTCTTAACTCTTCTTCTGCTACACATCTGCTGCTTCGTCAAACTTCAAGTCTTTGTTACAAGAACAAAAACTAGTTAACCAAGCTAGGCCTTCATATGCTTTCAATTTAGTTTCAGCTGTACTTTGCATTACGGTATGACAAATTTGTCCAAATTCTATTGTTAAAATTCCCTGTGTAAAAGAGAACTTGCATGGAAACTATGCAAGACCAGTAGCTGGCTTGCAATGGAGCACTAAATTAAGGCAAAAATTGCTATAAAGTGAAAATTGTAAAAAAGTCTCAGCAGAAAAAATAATTAAGTACATAGATAAGTAATTCAATGAATAGATATGAACTTTTTTTTAAAAAACAGGCTATGACTGGGCAGAAATTCCTTTAAAACTGCCATACACAGCTTCTCAGAGGGTAAAACAAAGGTCTTTTCAATCTTTCTTTTTACTCCAAAAGACAGGGAAGTAAAATGAATGAGCAGTTTTGAAAGTTGCATCCATAAATCTATGGATCTATAGTCGCATTTCTGTCTCTATGAAATGAAAGAAAAAAGAATATCTATTTAGACATGTACATAGGCTCACCATCAAAATGACAGCCATATAAAGCAAAATCTCTCTTTTGAAAATGTTACTTGCAATTCTATTGGATTATATATTGCTTAATGTCAAACAAGAAATCTATCAGACAGAATTAAAAATGTACCACTGGCCTTTTTCAAAGTCTCAACCTACCCTATCTCTCTCAAGCAGCAAGAATAAAATTCATTAACATTTCGATGGCACTTAAATACAGTCTAGAATTACCGAAATATTTAGGAGGCCACTAACTTATCAGTCCCTTTATATACTGCTGGGGACTTTTCACTACAAAACATTGTATGCATAAGTAATGTTGCAAAGTAAGTGACAAAGTGTTAAAAAATTGAAACCATAATTTCAGATGACATAATAACAAGATTACTGAAGGACCAGAATTAATCTGCTTAGAAGGGGAAAGGCAGTCAAAATAACATTTTTGCTAGCATGCTTTTCATTCTTAGTACTTTTCCACAGTCAGTGTTTTGGAAGAGCAAGATGTTTTAAAGGTCTTGCCATCTGTTGCCGAATCCATGTACTCACAAACTTTTCTTTACTCTTTACAGTGCAGCACTTCATTTTTCAGTTTGCTGTCTACCACTTTTAGCGCAGCAACCTGCTGTATGCATTTCCCTCTCACTGTTAAGATCTGAAAAGCAACATTAGGCAGCTCCGTAAATTCTGCCAGCTTCTGTCAGACTTTCAAACTGGCCATATGTCAATATATAGGGACCTCGTGCGGCAGGACCTCCCATGGGATGGGGAATCATGTCTCTTACCCTACAGCTCTGGGCCTGGGGGTGACAGGGTTGGATTACCCTGGCCCTGGTGGTCCCCAAGGGCCTCTCTACAAGCAGCTGCAGAGATGTACGTTTGCCACATTCATGGGGTACTGAGCTTCCACAGCAAAGCCCATCTCTCCAGCCACTGCTTTTCAGCAAGGGATATACCCTTAGGCACTGCACTGTATTAACACAGCTATGGAGCCTGTGAGCCAGCGCTAGCTCACTGTGGACCAGAGGGTATGGCCCAGCTGCTCCCACCTGTAGCACACACAGACACCTCCTGGGGCATGGTGACATTGTGCTATGAAAGGTAACATTGTTCTAGGATTAGATGTAAAACAAGAAGCTGTTTATTTTTTGCATCTCTTTCCATCAGATCAATGATGTCAAGGTCTTGTGAGGAGGAATTGAAGTAAACATTTGTTTTTGTAGGATTATAGAGCAAAATTATCACCCTCATTTCACAAGTAATCCTCACTTATACTCAGATCCAAATTCTGAATCCAGTCTTGGACATTACTTCTTCAGCTGAGCTTTGTTCTTAATACCATTCCTCAATTGGTTTCCATTTTCTTATCCCAATTTGCCAGTGAGCAGAAGGCCTACTTTTACATGGCCTGTTTTATCTTTTTGTATTCAGTCCCGACTGTAACCACGCAAAGTCACAGCACCAACATGAGAAGTCAGTGAGCACCATGGGAACTCAGTGTAGAAGGATTCACTTTGCCTCATCATCAAAACTTGTTGGCCCTTCTCCAGTCCAGTATAAGCTAGCAGTAAATCCCAGGCTTTGCAGTCTGAACCAGCGGTTGAAGTTTTAAGCCCTCAGTCACTGCCTTAGGTGCACCTTTCCTCAGGGATTTATTTCTTAATATGGCAAGCTGGCTTCGTACTCCTCACTTTATGTTTTTTCCTTTGCTTCATCTCTTTCCATTTCCACAGGGAACACCCACAGCCCGATCTTACTGCTTTGCTTTCCAAAGGACTGCAGAATAACAGCTATGTTTACAGGATGTTTGCCTCCAACTATTTGAACTGCTTAATTACTTTACTTTTAACTGGTTTTACTCTGCACACTCATCCTCAAACAGATTTCTACCTCAGCAGAGTTAGTATAGTTAAGTATTTAAGCACTTTCTCCTGGCTGAGAACACTACTGCTGAAGAATTAGAGATCATGTAAACAGCTGTGTAATTCTGAACCCATAACTTTAACAGCGTGTTTGCAGTTACTTGCTGGGTCATTTTACTTATGTTTTGTTGGTATGTGCCTCAGACAAATGTGCTTGAAGACTATTTAAAAAATGTTTTCCCAAATAAATGTGAAAATGCTTTCCATATCACATTTTGCCTCAGAAAGGTTATACTCCTACTACAGAACTCCTCTTTTAGTTTGCTAAAAATAGTCTTTTCCAGAGACTGTGTGCTTTAAAGTCTGTTCCAATCTTTCCAAGTAATTTTCTCTCAGTAAGTCTCTTTTGAAGTACAACCTGCAAAGAAATAGTGTCTTTTTCCTGACTTTGATGGTTAATTTCTCACTGTATTTTGTTGTTGAATCTTCTGTACTTAAGAATGATGGTTCAACTGTACTAAAGCATTCGTAAACAAGGGACCCATGAGAAATAAGATCCAGAAAACAAGATATCTGGCATATATGTGAAAATCCAGAGAAAATAAAGTACAAATATCACTTGAAGAAGAACATAAAAGTGAACAAAAATGTGATTTTGCAGCCTGGTATCATTCTTTTAACGAGACAGTGTATTTTAATACAGTGATTGAAATGCTGCTTGTCTCATGGTTTTCATTCAGCTTGCCCTCACTATCTCCAATGGATCCTCTACCCCAGCTCAGCTCCTTCAAAGGAGGAGCTTTGTTATACATCACCCTGATTTGAGACTCCAAAATACACTTTACTTCAGGAAGAAATTTAGTTTCCACTCTTTTATGAGCTAATGGGATCTGGCCAGCTTTTAGTAATGTTACCTGCTTCTGCTTTAAACTTTGGCAGATCGTGGGGTGTGTGTGTGCTGTGCACGTGTGCACTTTATAGCCCTACCAGCAACAGCAAATGCAAAGAGGTTGTTTCTCTATTTCTGTTACAGCCATCAGTTCCTCTATGACAAGCATTTTGGAATGATAACATAACTTCTGTCCCTCCATTTCAGTCAGATGTAAAGTAGGTATTTGTGACATAGTTAATGTGAGCAGGATCACACATCACCTGTTAACATCCACATACACTTTTAGCTAAGATACTCCTGTATAACCAGCATATACTGGTGCCTTAGTTCACTGTATAGAAAGCCTGCTGTTCCCCAGTTCTGTAGTCAGTGGCTAAACATAATGTTCACATTTAGCTGATGCTGCTGGTAATTCTCAAGCAACCAAAAAATATGCCAAGCATATTTTTGTCTCCTAAAATGAGCCAATGGAAATGAAACTCAGTTCAATTAACTGATGCTCTGATCTCTCTTCTTAAAACAAATAACTACCTAGCAAATAGTTCTTTGTTATAAAGCGTGGTTAATTTTTGCCATTGGGAAAGGCCAGGCATGTCTTCACTGGCAACACTTCATAGCTGAAAATCATAAAGGATAAAAGGGATCATTCACTATGACCTGAGCAGGTATTAGTCTGAGCTAACTCAATACCTATGAACTACTACCTCCTTTACAGTGACTCAGCAGTCTAAAGGGGCTGGACGTCCTATGGATTTCTCTTTGAGCTTTCCCAGGAAATCTGACTTGCCTGTGGGGACAAAAACATGTCTTTAGAAACCCAGGTATTGCCACTAAATTTCCTTCTAAATCTTTCTTGTCTGACAGTAGTGTGAAAGACTACTCAATAAAAGGGAAATTTCCATCAAAGAAGGTGGAAGTACTCACTCTGATTTTATCTTTTTGATTTTATTATTAGATTTGTGGGTAGTGAGGAAAATGTTCCTCTCGTTTTCCTTTCTTACAGTTCTTCTCTGCTACCATTGAGTCTTCTTTTTGCAGAATATCCTGCGGCTTATTCCTAATATTACCATTTTAAGGTTAAAAACCATCTAAGATAATTATGGAGAAGATGAGGAGATTCAGATGGCAGGAGTAAAAATATCAAAGTTTAAGATCTGTATGAGAATGCTAAGTCTTATGCTCCTAGAAAAAGAAAAAAAGTGAGGGAATATATGATTTGAAGTTTGTTAAAACTGAATTGTTTTTGTTGTTTGCTGCATTCTCTGGCAAGAGTACAAGAAATCAGCTTAAGCTGCAGCAAACAAAAAGGAACTTTTTAATTCTTCTAATAGCAAAACACCTCATAGTCTACTAGGAATAGAAGAATTTTAATTTCAGCTTAGCAACTAACTTTAAGGTCAGTTTAGGTCAGGGGCTGGCAGCCTCTCGCAGGTGGTATCCCATTTTGTGCTCTCTGCCCTCAACTCAGATATAAATCTAATACCCATGTGAACCAGTTCTGTGGTTCTGATGATGCTTTGTGGTAAACTTACCGCTGTGGGTTTATCAAGACCATCCACAAAATTCTTATCTCACTAAACATCACATTTTCTGTGTTCTGTTGAATGTTGTTTTTTTCCCAGCCTGGTGAAGCACTGTGCTACAGAGGTAGAAACTGATGTCTCCTCTCAAGGCCAAGCTCTGTGAGCAACTAGTTGATAGGAAGTTTTAGATAAGGCAAAGGCTGTATTTCACCCAGTGGAAGCATGGGTGTGATTGTGGAGATGACTGGTTTTTGATAAGGCAATCATGATACAGCAGAAAATGTAGGTAACTGTTCTGGAGCAAACTGATAGCGGAGGAGGGAAAAGCTAAGACCATTGAAGCTGATGAAGCTCTAGAGAATGTAAATCTTATTTACCTGTGCAATCATGTCTGCAGTTTCAGAATAACTGCGGCACTTTTTCACAGCTGAACGAGCTAAAAAATCATCAATCAGCCTTACGCCAATGCCATATCCCCTAAGGAGAAAACAAAGAAAGTTAACATTCAAAATGGGGAACTTCTTTCCACCTACCATCTCCCTAATCTGTCTCTTGTGCTTTCTCAGCAAAACAGCTGCATGTTCCTAAATGAATGGCTTTGAGGACAACAGATTTTGCTGGTCTAGATTCTTCTTTCTACCACGTTTTGCAGCACAGTGGGATTGCTGTTCATGTAGTCATTTAAGGAATCATATTCCTTTAAGCACGATACTCCCAGCAAGGATGATGTGATTGTTGTCTACATACATTTGTATTTACATATATATGAATAAATATTAGATGTCAGATGAGTATAATATATAAATAATATACAAATAATACACCTGATTAATACTGCTTTGTCACTAAAAATAGGATAGGATAACATAGCACAGGATTTTCTCCATTCCTCTGTGATCCCCAGAGTTCATCTCACACTGTGTCTGTCAAGGAGAGCAAAGCAACTGCCCCTTCAGGTCACAGCATTCCCCTCTGGGCTGGTATGGAGTCCAGCAAATCCTGGGCACCCTCACTGCAGCGTTCAGGTGCCAGGAAAACCCATAGGAAGTGGACTCACGCCTGATCTCTTTCACTTTACCCTCTTACCTCTTCACCTCATTTTTCGCTCTTCCTCCACAATTCCCACTTTGTCTGTTTTCTAACATGTTCTCTCCCTTCATCTACTAGTTGCAGAAAGAATCCAAAAGTTGCTAGTTAATATACAGTTTCAGGACAACACCACCTTCATTTTGTACTTAAAACACTACCATTTCAGAGAAATGAAATAAAAAAGAATGGAAGTTAATGGATTTTTCTGGAAAACAAATATTCGTTCCTAGCTCTCACCCATTAACAAAGGTCAGTAACTACATAGTGTGCAAAATAGCTATGCCTCCAAGCATTTTTTGAAAAAGGGCAAGAGATTGACACAAATGTTATGAAAGAATGAGAACTCAACTCAGAAATGTTTTTAGGGAATTTTTCCTTTCCATTTATGTTGATGTTGGCAGTCTCTGCCTGTTTGTCAGAGGCCCTACACCCTCAGTGAAGCGGCCTGAACTCGATGGAGATTCTCACTGATTTTGTTCCATGTCTTTGACAAGAAGCCAAAAAGTGATCTGACGTCTAATGCAATGACAAGACCAAAAAGTGGTTTTGGCAGCGTGAAGTTTAAAATTGCAGTATGTCATGCATCAGAAAACAATGAAATATTTATTTATTGCCTGGGTATCAATATCAATAACGTTGGTAAATATGTCATCAGCAGTTAGCAAGGTATGTATTGGTGATGTACAAGACTACTTAGATCCCTTTCAACTTTTATGCCTTAGATTTGCAAAGTCAAATGAATAATAAATTGACAAGCAGCTATTTGGCAACTATACAGTGAAAAACACCCTTCTCACTACGGACTATATATGCACATATACAGAGAGAGAGAGCTAACAATACTGTCCCCAACTGTCACAGGTCTGCTAATTTATAAGGTTTCTTCCTCAAGCTGGAGTGTTTTCATCTTCACAGAAGTAAAGATGGCCATACTGCTTTCATGAAACCTGTCACTATTTTATCAAGTCTTTATCAAGACAAAACCAAAAAGATTTTATAGGAACAGCTATAATAATAACAACACAAGGAACAAAACATGTCTCCACATCTTCCAAAACTACCTTTTAGTAATTTCTACCTTGGCAGCATAAAGAAGCCTGTGTATTTTTGAAATGTATGATTTTCATCAGAGCTGAATGAGAGATTAATATAAAATAAATATCTGAGGGATGTTGTCCCTTCTTAGTTTGTGAATAAATTACTTTTCTTTTTTCCAATCAATGATTTTTTTTTTACTCACTCCCATCAATAGCTATTGGACTATAGCTTGTTTGCAAACTTTCAGATTAATAGTGAAGTGGTCAGGTATTCTGTCCACTGTGATTGTTGTAAATCCATTTTGCATGTCCATTTTGCCTGAAAACACAAGCCTTACTCTTCTGCTGAAGATCTTAGCATATCTTCTTGTTAACCAGCTCAAAAGTTGTTTCTTGCCGATTTTCTGCAATATCATTATTTTTACTGTGATAATGCCTAGGAATCTCAGTCAGGATGACAGGATCCTATAAACATAGGATCTTCATTTTCCAAAGAGGTTTTCCATGTAAAAATCAGTTCCTCATTGACCATTTGTGCCATCTCACTCACTGCCATATGGCCTTTTAAAGGTGAGTGGCCCCTCTGCCCCTAACCCAGGGAGGGGGGAAGAGAGCCACCCCACAGGGGACAATTCAGAGCGCCCAAGTCCGACACCTGAATTACACCCTCAAGGAAGGCGACTGACTGCAAAAGGAGGCTGCCTATTGACTGAGTCACCTAAGCCAAATCCCTACAACCTGGAATTGTGACTACTTCTTAGCTGTCCAAGTCACAAAGCCACGGTGTAGCTAGATGAAGGGGAGCCACGGGAAGGCCACATCGACAGTGAACACAGACATGCTTGTCAGCTAGAAAATACCTGTGAGAAACAAAAAACTCATCTAGTTTGAAATAACATGGGTATGAAGAAAGAGAAGAGTTAACATGGAAGTTGAAATTGAATACATGGATATAGGAGATGAAATGTAGAAGTTTATATTATTAATTAGCATAACAAAGGATCAACAAGGAACAAGTGTAAGCTATCAAAACAATCCTGACACTTTTCTTCTGTGAATTCAAAAGATAATTGTTGATCTTAGTTCACAAATTAGCCTTATTTTTGTTGACAGAATATTGAACATTACCCCTGTGATCTCTGTAATCCTAGACAGAGTGCTGGAACTCGTGAAATAACAGACATAAAGCTGAAAGGTAACATACAGGTGGACAAATAGCATTATCGATAAGGCGGAACATTTAAAGCAGTACTTACATTCTGTCTAAACAGGTGTTGACATCTTCATCTTTTTCATAGTCCTTGCACAGCTGGGCTACCAAAGCCCCATATGTGAGTACAAAAAGTTCTCTGCTCTGCCAGAAAAGGTGGAAATTGAAAATGAAGCAAACTAGAATCAAACTTTTCCACGCTTTTGAGCTGCTACTGTATTAAAAGCAAGCAAAAATAACATTTACATTAATAAAGAAACTTTTGTTCATGGACATATAGTCACTGAAATCCACAATTCAAGTGTGACAGAACCTGAATTGATCATCGCTTGAGTCTCTGTACAGGGATTTTGCTTGTCAGAAATACCACCTCTTGGGATACAGCTACTTTCATCAGGTGCATTCTTGCATCCTATAACCGCACATATGTATGCTGGATCGATAAATGCTATCAAACACCATCCAAGAATGACAAGCATTTAGTTGCAGGAAAAATAATAGAGGCAATGAGCTATGAGTCCTTTTACAATAGAAACAACAGTATATACACTGAAATTCCAGTTCCTTCAAAAAGGTATGATTGATCTGATTCAGATAATCAGCTGCTTTCCCAAAAAACTAAAAAGTGGATAAAAAAATTAGCTCAGAATAATGAAAAAATACTAAAATTCAGCACAAGTGTAAAGAATAACAAAAATCAGAGTAGAAAAGAATCAGTCCCATTGACATTTCCCCTTCTTTATCAGTCTTTACAACATGAATCACTGTCAATACTAGCTCTCCAAATGCCTAGACAATCTCATTGTGACATTATTTCTATATCTTAGTACAGAAGATGTGGTTTGTATGGCTCCACCGCATAAGCAACGTGAAGGGGATGGGTGAGGATTACAGCTGCCTGCCCAAGGAGCATGGAGAGCAACTGAAGAGGTCAAAGGCATATCTGTGCACAGATCCTGTCACAAGCACTAGTCTGGGATCTTCAGCTGTGCACCAATCTGGAGGAAAGTTTTCTTCCCTCCCTGCCCTGCCAGATCACCTCCATGGCACTGCAGAATTGACTGTACTTAGCAGGAGTAGCAGCTGGCCTGAGTACCAACGAAAACAATAGAAAAAGTCACACAAGGAAAGGAAGAAAAGCTTGGTGAAAAGGCTTCTTCCTGCTCCCTTTGCATCAAAAGCTTGGAGTTTAATCAATGTTCCCAGTTTAACAAGTCACTGTTCAAAATCTTAAAGAGTATGGAACCATTTCCCAAACTCGCCTTGGTGATAACTCCTGTTTACAATGATATTGCACACTTTGCCAAATGCTCGTTAACAAGTTTGTAATGGAGTAAATGGATGTCATACAGGTTCTGTATTGTTCTAGTCTCAGCAAGAAGTCTGTGCTGTAATAAGACAAATACCTTAGAGAAACTTAAGCATACTATATCAACATAATTGTATTTATCAGCCACTCTTGCAGTCCGTTGGAGTATTTTTTGTCGATAAACTTATGTATATTAACTTTAATTATATTATATTCTTCTGTTTCTTTTTCAGTGGAGACCTCTGTCCCCTTTTCAGAAACTGACACAACATTGTCTTAAAGCCTTCTGGAACTTCTCCACTGCCCCAGCTCCTATCAAAAATCACCATTCACCATCCAGAGAGCCCCAAGGCTCTAAGTTCCTGAAGAAATATTTGTGTGGAATCGAACCATCCGAACACAGAACAGAGATCTCCTTCTCTCTGTGTTTCATTTAATGACTATCTAACCACAGAGGCACATAAACTTACTTGGCATTTCTATCTTTGACCGTAAATCTGTCTAAGCATTTAGACCACTGCTTCTGAAGAGATCTCAGTCTCAGAAGCTTTGTGCCCATCTTTCCTAAGCCCGTTCAGAATCTCAGCACTAGGCATAAAGTAAAAACACACAGTTAAGTGCTCAGTGAGTGAGACAGTCACTTTGGGTTTGTCATCAGTCTTCTACAGTTGTCTATGTTCTCTTTTCCTTACTAGGAACTTCCTCTCTCTTCAGTTCGGTACACATATGTATACATAGATACCTGTGTCATAACTATACTTTTAGATGCAAACATATTTTCTTCAAGACACAATACTATTATTGGGTTTTTAAACCACTGTGGCCTTATTTCCACATTATGGCACTTTGTTTTTTGGACTTGTGGTAAAATATTCCTAAACAGGTGAAGATTTTCAACCACAGAGAGAGACTCTGAGGAAACTTGCTATCTGAATTTTTCATATTTAGACACACCACTTCCAGAGAACAAGAAGGAGAATAACTGGTATCTTTAATGGCACAAAATACTGCTTTTTGTGACCTTGCAGTTTAAGAAGGCCTCTTGGGAAAAACTTGCATGCAGTTATTTAAAACAACTGCTGGAGCTGTAGGAGAATACTAACATGAAGTGCAGAAAAAGAAGGAAGTTTTGGTCTATATAACTTCTACTTGACAGAATTCTGTGCTATGTGATCAATGGTCAAAGCCAACACTCAAAGACAACAGTTACACTTCTACCATTGTTTCCCCAAGAATCAGATTTTGGCCTTAAAGCCAGATGTTGAGATCCTGTGATGGTGCACTCCTTGTGCATAGAAAAATCCCAACATTAGGAGGATGAAGAAGGTCCCCTGCTCATGCAACATCACCCCCAAAAGAAGATGTGGTCTGCTACGTGGGAGGCACACAGTGGGTACCAGGTATGCTGCGGTCCCGGATGAACCATTGCTTCCTGTAACTGTTCATGGGGTAGAGATGTGGCTGGCACAGCTTCTTTTCTCCAAAACAAGAACAGAGTTTTGGCCCCAAGGATTCACACTGAGGGCAGGACTGTCTGAAAATCATTTCCTGTCATAGTCAAGGTAGCTGGAGAGATAAGAAGGCTCCTAGAGCAAATCTCAGTATTACTGCTCAGAGTCAAACAGACTCTGAGTCCTATGGGCAGGCTTTTTTATGTCACTGCTTAATAGCTGGCAGGTTGTTGGCAGCTCACAAGGGAGTCCCACTGTAGCCATAAATGCTGCTAGAGCCTCTGCTCTCATACTGGCAGACTCATCCCCATCCTTTCAGTAATTTCAGGCTATTCGGAAATATGACTGTATAAAATACATCAATACAATAATAGCTTCTTCTTACTCCATGCACAATTTTAATCACACATTACAAAAATGTCTTACTATTTTGTGGTTCTCCTGCTTTCTTCCTGGTGGCCGAGACATGTTGCTTGTGTAACGCCTGATGTACTTGATTGTCAGTTTATGTCTTTTCTTCCTCAAGCAGCATAGTTTTCTCTCAATCACTGTTTTTCCTCTTTCCCTTCTCTAAAGTTTTCTCCTTTCTGCTCTTCTGCCTTTTGCATGAGATGTATTTGCTGCAATCTGTAATGCTGCTGATGCTCCTCCTATTCTCTACGTGTACCGAGCCCTTTGGGAGGAATTTGACTGGCAACAAATCTGCCCCTGTACACGACATAAATAACCGCTCCATCCATAAGAATGATTTGTAATCAAACACACAGCAAACAGCCATGGGAAGTCAAACCGGGCAGCCCCAAGAGATTCACAGGTCTTATGTTTTTAGGGACAGCAAATTCATTCTGTTGTTTTGGTGTTTGAAGAGTTAACAAAAGCTCCATCTATGAAGAATAAAAACACAATTGCAAGATAGTGCTGCACAAGGTAATTAAAAATTGATAATTTCATCTTAAAGGAGCTATAGTCTTCTGTCAGCTCTGACTGCTTTAGTCTGGTGAGTTAATGTCTGCCTAAGCAGGAGCAGTATGGGTTACAAGGCACTACTACCACCATGTTTCTGCAAAGCTGGCAGGACAGATCTAGAGCACCCAAACCATAAAAAACCAAACCAAAAAAAAGAAGAAGAAACTGTGTACCTGCTACAGCTGCCAGCTTGTGCAAGTGGCACTTTCATTAACGATGTTTTTAGGGGATCTTATATCATTCTTAACCTATTATAACCCCTATTTGTAAACATCCCTGCTATGAACATGCAAGAAGGTTCGGCTTACTTTTTCTGTTTTCCCCTGAGTTAAATTTGGCCTATTCTGCTAGTTTAGATTTGCAATAAATTTAGACTATGGTCACTAGTGAATTTAGAAAAGAAACAGGTAGCTGTCTTTCCTTATAGGACTTATCTCCACATGTATTCCCACTGAGTCCTCTCAGGAAAGGAAGTAAAAATACATGGCCTCGTCTGAATGCCATGCTGTTAGTAAATTTCAGCTAATTAATCGATTCGGTGCTAGAGTAAAATTACAGGTATTTACTACTCCAGATACACAGAAAGCAGCAGATGTGATTCATTTGGGATAAGAAGAATTTACTTTAAAAAATGGTAAAGTTATGACACAATTCAACAACAAAAAATAGGACAGATAAAAGTATTTTCAGCTTTTTCTATGGAAAACATGGTAATCCTAACAGCTTTCATTTGACACAGAACAAGCTGGTGTTAACAACTTCACAATATAATAAGCCTCTTGCATTTTTTTCTAGGCACTTTTCTGGCCCTGTAAAATCCAACTGCATTTTATAAATGAAACTATTGTAGGTACTTCCCATATCTAAATTTAAATAGATTATAAAAGCCCGGCATTACAGTTCTCTAGATAGTTACTTGCATTTCTAAATTCAGTCTGAGATGGGTTTGTTTCTCAGATTGTCTCCAACAGGCAACATGCACCAAATATGTCTCTCATTGCAACAGACGTCCCATATTCCATAAGAAAGTGTACTGCATTGCATTTTAAAAAACAGCTCTAAGAGATTATCATTAGCATAATTTAACTGCAGTGAAACCATCACAAAGCACTTAAGGCTGCCCATAAATGAGCACCATTTTATTTATCCAGTTCTGAATATAAGGATGAATTACTTCAGCCTGCATTATTAATACTACAGTCATGAAGGAACACTATGGACCAGACAGTGCAATGCGTGGTAAGAACACATTTAGCATTGTTTGGAAAATACATACGTGCACACGTGTATGCAAGTAAATTCACACATACAATGTGATGGATTGGGTAGCATATACTACATTTTGAAAGGTTTGCACAATTGAGAAAATGAAGCTGAAATGGTTTGTCCAAATAAACTGGGGATTCAATGGCTCCAGTGAGGGAAACAAGTCAATGGTGGACTGCATCCACATCTTCAGGAACAGAACAAAACCACCCTCTTAATTTTAACTGTTGTCTGACTTGCAGCCCTGTGAAAAGAGTAGAGGTTAGCACATATCTGGCACCTGTTTTAAACCTTAACATAGACTTCTCAGAAATAATCCCAAGCAATTTAAATAGTGAGGAAGTTAGCATCGCCGTCCACCTCCCTTTCTGTCGTGTTTGTCAGGAGACAATTTTAGCCTTCAGCCCCAAGTAGGTTGGTCTGGCATACTGCTTGAGCATTAGACTACACCAGTTCTCTTAATTCCCATTAAAGTGAAAAATAAAAATACAAAAAATGTCTCTTGAAGTTCAAAAGCATGCATAGAAGTGTGCACCAGCACCCTGTCTTTTCTAGTGGACTGGCTATTATGGGAAAGCTGAAGCCATGAGCTAAGCACATGATCTTTTTAGTAGTCCAGTATCTAAAGATTCTCCCAAACATGAATATCCCAGAGCAGAGTGCAATATAAAGGTCAATAATGAATTAGGTGTCAAATGCCTAAAAAAATACCTAAAAAAGTTCTTTGAGCCAAAACAAGAATACACTTGCCACAAAAGATGGGTGTCCAAATTAGTGTAATACAGGATCAAGCTTTTGTTTGCTCTCCATCTCCAGGTCAATAGATTTTGTGTGAAACACTTCACTCACAGAAAATTGAATTCTTTCAAATCACAAGAAGGTAGGTGATGTGAAAAAAAGTACTTGAACACAGCTTTCCCACATCACAAATGAGTGCTTTTACTCAAAGCCCAGTGTGGCTGCTGCTTTGGCCATGTTTCAGAATAAAGCAGTGCCGTTGCTGCCACCTTGCCTGTAGTGCTCTGCCTGGGAAGCGTTTTCAGCGTGACCTGCTCAAACTTTTTTTTGGATTTGGGTGCCTACTTTCTGCTGAAACTCACTGCAGGCACCTAAAATATCTTATAAATTCAGCCACAGCTGAATTCTGAAGCAAAAGATGTAAATTTAAAAAATCATTAACAGGTTTCTATTCTTCCCTTAACATAAAGCTCATATTGATGATTTTCTCATCAGTGCTTGTCCTGGTTAAAGGGAGAGGAACTTCTCCCTTAACCAGGCCAAAGAGACCATGAAAATGACTCAGCAGCCCGAAGCCAACCTGCAACCCGGCAGAACGCAGGACATGGGCAGCGCTCCCCTGCTCCCACAGGAAATCTGACATGCAGGTACTTCATAGCACGCTTCCTACCATGCACAGGCAGGCTTGACATCCATGCGAAATGTAACTCAAAATGCAGCCAGAGGAGGGACAGAACATCAGCCTTTTGACTGCTAACTCAGGGACGAAAACACTTGTGCAGGAGCGGAGAGACCAGCATTCAGTCTCCTGCTCCAAACTTTACGGGAAGCAACCTTCAGATGGAAAATAGAAGAACACTTCCCTCTTTCTCTCTACCTTTTCCTGGCCACTAGGTAACAAAATCCTAATCTTTTTCTGATCCAATAAACATCAAAATCTTCTCTGTGGGGGAACTAAGTGCAACTGGTAGAACTATAGCAGGAAAGCTGGAGAATACAGCTTCTTCCCACCACAGTCACACCACATCACTAATAATAACTGAGCTCTTGGAAGAAAGAGATGAGTGAGCGAGTTTTGACTAGATCAGGTGGAGAAGGGAACTGAAACCAATCTCTCCCTTCTGCCATGGCTGCTTTATTTCAATAAAAAGCAAACAAGAGAATAAAAACTGTTTGCTGGTGTATGGGAGGACAGGAAGGTATAATATGTCTTCCAATAACCATGTTTTAAACGAAAATGACAAACCATTCTTAGCTCTTAAAAAAAAATCACTTCTTCTCATAAGTGAGGTTCCTGGCAGTAAATTCAAGCTGACAGAGCCCTGCAAAATGACAAGCAAAACCATGGCTAAGGTTTGCCCATGTATCCCATTTGCCTCAGACGTCAGCTATAAGCATCTCTTTGCCTCAGAGGCAAGCTGGCTGTCACCTCAGGTAGTGGTATTTTGGATTGCATTCAGTCCTAACTCTTCCTGGGCATCAGATAAAGAGCCTAAATGTCTACCTCAGGACTCCGGTTTGTCTGCAAAGGCGATTACTTAAAGGTTTGATGTGCCGCCCAAGCTCTTAATTGGATCCAACCCTGTAATTTGTTCCATAATAGGATGACCCAGCAGGATTATTTACAGCACAGCATGAAAGCAAATGCCAAAGAAGTGACAATGCAGCAGTACAAAGATGTTGTATTGATTGTATAAATTGCCTCATTCAACAGCCTTAGGCTGACTATGAATATTTCAGTGTTGTACCTCTCTTCAGTCTCACATCTAATGTGTTTCTTGAGTAAACAAGTGATGCTTGGGAAAGCCTTCCTCCCTTAATACAAAATAAGACATGGGTTCCCAAAGAAAGCTCAGCAGCAATCAATTTGAGATTTTAAAATTAACTGAGGCATAATGGAAGAGTCTTATAAAACACATCTTCCAAATGATTCTGTAATAGCCTGATGGGTTTATTCCACTGAATTTAAAGGAGATCATTTTTTTCAAAATATAATGCCACTAGCACAAAAAAAAAAAGTTATTGAAAATCCTGTGATACTGAAAGAAAATGAAGCTTCAAAATGGCAGTGTTCAGACAACACTGGGATTTTGTTGTGCTACTACCCTGCCCAAACAACCAAGAACTTAACAACAGGTTCCAGAAAAGCTGTGGCAAAGTCCTGCTGGATGTTTCACATGCTGCTCTACCACTTTTTGATTTTGTGTAATGATGTCACATAGTTTTGAGAGCCAATTACCAGCAAGGACTTGTTCACAGATTGTGACCAGGGATGAGACAAGCAGGTGTCCACCCTAACAGCGCACCAGGAACAAGGTCTTGCCTAGTAAAAAGGCAAGAAGTGTATAACACGCCATCCATGTGTATAACAGCTGTGAGAGTGTCCCTGCCATCCAAGCAGATACCATGGGTGCTAAAACTCCTTTTTGAGCTGAAAGTTATGATTAGCAACCCCCTCTGCAAGGGGAGAGAAGAGACTGTGCAATCAGACACTATTATATCACACGACCAAGTCCACACATGCTGGAGGTAGCGATCTGAAATGGGAAGACAATTTTCCTCAGACTTTCTGGCTAATTTTTTTTCTGTTCTTGGTAAAAATGCGTACATTACAGGCAGTTAGACTTCTCAGAACTTAAACACAAATATTTGCATATTCAGATCAGCCTAGGGTATGCAATGTACAGAACTACTGGATAGCATGACCACAGACAAAGTGCAACCCGGAGAAAATCATCGGTAGTGAAATGTTTTAAATGAACCTCTGTTTAAGGCTTGATTTGTGAGAGATGCTGAGAGCCCAGATCATACATCCCAATATTTGGAAACCAGCTCTGAAAACATTTAACTGAAAAATTTCTATCTAACTCTGTCCACAGAATGGGACTGACGATACTTACAGAAAATCTTAAAACTTGCAGTCACAAGCATGCTATATAAATGCCAGCTATTATCATGAGCATGTCTGAAGCTGGCTTGACACTGTGTGAATAGCAGATTACGCATCACCAACAAAAACTTTCCGAAGGAAACATTCAACACTGTCAGGAAGAGAGACATGCTAGCTTCTTGCCACCTACAGGTGAAACACTAAAATCCTCATGGTCCAGCAGCTAACTACATCTCAGACTCCAGTGTTTGGACAGCAAATTGCCTCAGAACCAGAGCTGACATCAAATGCAAACAGCTTTGGGATTCCAAACTTTGTGCAACTTATGGAATCTTATCTAGTTTTATTTTAAAGTTGAAGCATTTTAAATGGTTTGTTTTTTCTAATCAGTGCACTTGACAAGGCTTTGCTTGATTGTTTTTTTATGAAGAATAGCTGAAAGACCTCCTTTTTTTTTTTTTCCTAGTCCCACGCCATGCTTCTGCTAATTACCATTGATTAGCAAACAGCTTGCCAATTAACTGGGTAGTCATCAGTTTGATAACATTGCATGTCATCCAAAAGGTAGGGAGAATTTATTGTTAGTTTCAGACAATTAGCAAGGGGCTGGCAGAGCTAACAATTGCCTAAAAGCTAAATGTTCCAGAACCGCTGAGATAAATTATTGCATCAATTAAAACACATGATTGGATATTTGTAAGTATATTTAAAGCTACCAAACAAGCTTCTAGCTGTCATGGAGTAGAATCAAAAATTAGTGGAAGCAGAAAGAGTAGCAGAGTTTTTTGGTGTTGTGTTTGGGGGTTGTTGTTTTGGTTGGGTTTTTTTAAGCTGTCGGAATTTGTTCTGTTCTAGTCTGCCATTAACTTTAGTAAAATATAACTAAAAGCTAGTATTGACTTAAAACAAAAGCATCTGGTAAAGAGTAAGACCTAAAATGACTTTCCTTCCAAAGTGGTTAACTTTTCTAAAAGGCAAAGAGGTTGTTATTGCTAATGCTATAATTGCAATATTGACAATTGGTGGGCAGCAGCTTTTCTCTTTTTTTACATTCAGCTGTCCCTGTCATGTTGGGCAGAACCTTACCTATGGACTGGCTTTCTTAGGAGTTCCTGCACTGATCCTTCTAATTGTTGGCTATGCCTTGAATAACCAGACTTGGAGGCTTGTTACAGGCAAAAGGTCTCCTCTTGAGGAAGAGACTACACCAAATCGGTTACTGCAATGCAAACTGATCTGCTTCGTCTTGTGCAGCATCACTGGGAGAGCACTGGTTGCTCCAGTAACGTGGCTAGCAGTCACCCTGATAAATGGCTCATATTACGTCTGCGCCATGAGTGAGTATGTCTCCGTGCACTATTATGGAGCTGATCCTAACGTTACTGCTAGTGAACGCAGAAGGATACTGGCTGCATTTCCATGCAGTCAGTTAGTTCCTCCGGAGCTGACCCAGGCAAGAGATGAAGTGATACTCCTACTCCGATACCAGTCACAAGTGAGTAACTGATGTTGCTTCTGTTGCCTGCGGATCCAATGATGAGATCTGTAGTTAATTCAGCAGGCAAAATGTTAGGATAAAACAGGATCTGTATCTTCTGCCTTGAGTGCCAAATCTCTGTGTGTTTTGAAGCCTGTTGCATTCCTGTAAGTGGAACTGAACTTTAGGTATATAAATTACTATGTCTGGTTATCCTGTTTGTTACCTGCTACTGGCGGATATATTCTTCCTTGCATAGTATCTTGAAAAGTACTATCAAGTAAGACAAATGGAAGTTCAAGAGCCAGGGAGGGTATGAATCTTCTTCATTCAAGCATAAGAAACACGTGACTAAGGGGCCCAGGTTGTGAGAGCTCCACATGAACCAAATTAAAATCTTGGTTTTCAGATCACACTCAATTCTGAAAACTTATATACTAGGTAAATAACAGGGGGAACATTAAGTTGTCACTTCAGAGAAAACTAGTTTTAAACAGGCTATAAGCTAATATAGGCTACGAATCAGATGGCTTCTCTTCTTGCAATAATAGCTGTGGAGGCACAATCCTTAACAAATTATACAACAGAACTTCCTTAAACTTGACAGAAAGAAGTGACTTTACTACATGGCTGCCTCCAGTAGGCAGGGACTGGCCTTGATAGCAACTAACCCTTACTGGGCTTATACCTTGTTAACCTTATTATTCAGGAAAAGCAAGTAAAGATCACTTTACAGATTTTTCTGATGCTCAGAAGTTACCACTGTGAGTATTTTCAGCTGTAACAGTTTTTTTGCCTTTTGTTTTTCTTTGTAAGGTGGCTGGCTGGCTTCTGATTGCTGTGGTAGTCATCACTGTCTTCCTGTCTTACTGCCTGGCAAGCTGTTTCTCCCCACTCAGCTTTCTGCATTTCAGATACTGGAGCAACTATGTCCATAATGAGCAGGAGCTCTTTGATGAAGCAACGGACCAGCACTCCAGGCTCTATGCCATGCAGCACGTAAGGAAGTTCTTTGGCTTTGTCCCAGGGAGTGAAAATGTAAGGGAAATCCGTATCCCGTCTCTCAGAGAGTGGCAAGCCATTTCTGGACTGGCCTTCCTAAAACGAGTGGATGAGGAGCACTACGACTACAGCCTCCTCCATGACTGGGCGCTCAAGGAGTCTGCACATGAAAAATACCTGAAGATTGATGAAGACCCTGTGAGCAGAACACAGCTCTGAGGGTCCAAGCACCCACCAACACCCTGCAGAGAAGCAGGAACATGTCTCGCTCCACATCAGACCTGAGCTGCTCTGGAACTTCCTGATGCCTTATTACATTGACTAACAAGGTGTACTTGCTCACATACTTTATTTATGTAGTCCTCTGGCACCTGCTTACAGACACCTCTTCTGATGGTGTCTGACTCCTGTGGGATGTGATGGTCTATGTCTAAATTAGGGTGGGCTATTTCAAGCTGCAGCTCTCTGCTTTCTCATACTTGTGCTAAAAGGATGAGTATGTACTGGGAGAGAAAGTTATTCCCAAATGCTTTTCTTTCCTCCCATTAGAAAATTTTTAAAAATTAATAGCTAGACTTTGATTGGATCCTATGAATCAGGCCATTATGTATAGAGCAAAAGCAGATATCCAGCTTTGTCTCAGTGACCCCTAGCAGAAATGCCTTATTCCTCCTCTTCTGCATCTTTCTTGTATTTTGTGAATAAAATGTACTGAGCTAACCACAAGCTAAGTCTGTGGCTACAGTAGTGTCGTGGTTTAACCCCAGCCAGCAACCAAGCACCACGCAGCCGCTCGCTCACTCCCCCCCAGTGGGATGGGGGAGAGAATCAGAAGGGTAAAAGGGAGAAAACTCGTGGGTTGAGATAAGAACAGCCCAATAATTGAAGTAAAATAAATTAGAACAGTTAAATAGGCAAAGCAAAAACCGTGCACGCAAACAAAACAGAACAAGGAATTCATTCACTACTTCCCATCATCAGGCAGGTGTTCAGCCATCCGCAGGAAAGCAGGGCTCCATCACGCGTAACGGTTACTTGGGAAGACAAACGCCATCATGCCCAATGTCCCCCTCCTTCCTTCTTCTTCCCCCAGCTTATATACTGAGCATGACGTCATATGGTATGGAATAGCCCCTCGGCCAGTCTGGGTCAGCTGTCCCGGCTGTGCCCCCTCCCAGCTTCCCGTGCACCCGGCAGAGCAGGGGAAGCTGAAAAGTCCCTTACCACTGTGAGCGCCACTTAGCACCTATTCAGAGACAGCTTAGCACTACTTAGCAAGAACCAAAGCATCAGTGTATCATCGACATTGTTCTCATCCTAAACCCAAAACACAGCCCCCATACCGGCTACCAAGACGAAAATTAACTCTATCCCAGCTGAAACCAGGACAAGTAGCAAGGAAGGAACATATGGGGAAACTTCAGCAACGAAGGCTGGGTCTAGATACAGCGATGAGAGAACTTCCAATTCTGGTAAGGAGATAAAATGGCCGCTGAGAGGCACAGGATGGAGGGGTGCAACATGTAGCAGCTGTATGAACAAACACTTTACTGTGGAAAATTTGAGTTCAAATGTATTCTGGCTGAAAGCAATAGCAAGGTCAGCCTCCTGTTCCCTTCAGATATGCTTCAAAATCTCTCAGGTGTTTGTGTGCTTGCCTACTGTACAAACGTCAAATCGGGATGGGAAACGAACCTCTGTGCAGTAAGGTTTGCTTTGCCTGTGGAAAACTTACAATTCAGCCATACTACTGTGCCCATAAATATTCCTGTGATTAAAAACTACTGAATTTAGTGAAGGAAGGCTTAATGATGGTTTTATGTGAATTCAGTGTGGTATGATGTGATGTTACTGTGTCTCATCTCCCCTCTAACTCCCTACGCAGATGTTTCCAACACTAAGCGGGAAAAAAATGCATACCATAGTTTTTCCTACTGCTTCCTGTAGTGCCTTGCCAGCTACACACGTACATGTGTGGGCTACAAAGCCATGTGCTAGATTATAGAATGCCACCTGCTGTTAATAAAATGACCCCAGAGCGCTGAAGTGGAAAAATATAATTACTTAGTAAATTTCAGTAGAAAATGCAGGAGCCAGAAGTAAGTTCAATTGTAGATCTGGGTAAATGTGTTTGGTCTTGAAGATTTAAACTTCTAAACAAAAGCAAGCACTGTAGCAAATGCAAACAATGTATCTGCTGAATAACTGGAGAATGATGCGTATTTTACATCACTAAACAAATTCCCACCTCTTTCATCTGAATCCTAAACTTTCAGGTATGTGGTGGGTTGACCCTGGCTGGATGCCAGGTGCCCACCAAAGCTGCTCTCTCGCTTCCCCCTCCTCAGCTGGACAGGGGAGAGAAAATATAACAAAAAGCTCATGGGTTGAGATAAGAGATCACTCACCAATTTCTGTCATGGGGAAAACAGACTCACCTTGGAGAAATCAGTTTAATTTATTACCAACCAAATCAGAGTAGGACAATGAGGAATAAAAACAAATCTTAAAACACCTTCTTCCCCACCCCTCCCTTCTTCTTGAGCTTAACTTTACTCCTAATCTTCTCTACATCCTCCCCCCTAGCGGTGCAGGGGGATGGGGAATGGGGGTTGTGGTCAGCTTATCACACATTGTCTCTGCTGCGCCTTCCTCCTCAGGGGGAGGACTCCTCACACTCTTCCCCTGCTCCAGCGTGGGGTCCCTCCTGCAGGGGATAGTCCTCCATGAACTTCTCCAACGTGGGTCCTTCCCACAGGCTGCAGTTCTTCATGAACTGCTCCAGCGTGGGTCCCTTCCATGGGGTGCACTCCTTCAGCAACAGACTGTTCCAGCGTTGGTCCCCCGTGGGGTCACAAGCCCTGCCTGCAAACCTTCCCCAGCATGCGCTCCTCTCTCCATGGGGTCACAGCCTCCTTTGGGCACATCCACATGCTCTGGTGTGGGGTCCTCCCCGGGCTGCAGGGGAATCTCCGCGCCAGTGCCTGGAGCACCTCCCCCTTCTCCTTCACTGACCTTGGTGTCTTCAGAGTTGTTCCTCTCACATATTATCATTCTTCCCTCCAGCTATAATTGCTGTTGTGCAGGTTTTTTTCCCCTTCTTAAATATGTTACCCAGAGGCACTACCACTGTCACTGATGGGCTTGGCCTTGGCCAGCTGCGGGTCCATCTTGGAGCCGGCTGGCATTGGCTCTATCGGACATAGGGGAAGCTTCTGGCAGCTTCCCACAGAAGCCACCCCTAGCACCCTCCCCCCCCCCCAACCTTGCCACACAAACCCAATACAAGGTAATAAACACGCACTGTTTATATGAACTCCTTAGGAAGCAAAGTACCTCTGTTAGTAAACACAATCTCTAATTTAACTTTAAAAATCTTTGTGTCTTTTTATTTAAGTAAGACAGAACACTGTGTGTAATCTGGAAAACATGCAACTAATTTGTGTATCTGAAAGTTTTGGGAAAAAACCCTATGCTGATGTCTGGGTCCAAATGACAAAAAACTGTTGTCTTTGTTCTACGTGGGCTCTTTCCACTTCTTCCCTTGTTTTACAGTACCACTATAAAATGATGCACTATTTGCAGCTAAGAGAAAGAGTGAGCTGCCAAATTCTTTTAACTTCTTGCTAAACTACCTTTTAAATTAAACTTCCTGTTTTCTGATTTTGTCCCAAATACTATTTGACCTGTATTTTTTTTTTTATAGTTTAGAATTTAAAATACTGAGTGGAAGTACTACCTGTATCTGTCATTGTGAAGTCAGCCTGCCAATATACAAACAGACTATCACCCTGTTAGCATATATTAATCCATAGTACTAAATACAGCTGTAGCTGTATAGATATAGGTGATGTGGTGTATTTCCCTTCACTCCTCTGCTCCCTGAAACACATCATGGATTGGTAGTGAAGGCGTGGCTTTCAAAACAATTCATGATTACAGAAAAATCAATGAGTTGGTACTGAACAGTCCAACTGTGCCTGCTAAAACCTGAGTCATCTTACCCAAAATCAATTTAGAATTGCAGTTTCCTTGCTTGAAGTGAAAATGATTCTCTTTATGTCTGTGGCAAAAGTTTTTTCGAGACTCTGGGCTTGTAAAATGCACCTGAGGGAAAAGTGCTGGTCACACGCCCAGGAAACTGATGCACCTTAAAACTACTCTGTGTTCCGAGTACCCACCAGGGCCTGCTGCTGTTCAGCCCTCAACAGTCTTAAATTCATCCTTGCAGGTAACCCCCAAGTATGGGAGCTCCCAATATTGCTCGCCTTGACCAACTCCTGTTCTGCACTTACATGGTGACGCTGCTTATGCCACGGCACTTCTGAAATCACTGTGAATGTTTCCTGGGAAGTCTGCAGGTGCTTTTTGACTCCAAGCTGTACCACCAGCTGATTTTTCCAGCTGCATCAAACGAACTTCCAATCTCAGGCTAAAACGGCATTCAGCTGTCTCCATGGCACCGCAGCAACAGTTTTAAATCCCGTTCAGTTTGCTCATCCCTATAGATTGTCAGTGAAAGAAGGAGAAAGGGCGAATGCCAGCCTAGCAGCAACGAACTTTTTTAAAGTGCCTCTGAAGCCTGCGTCTTCAGCTGGGAGCCCACAGGCCCTCAGGAGTCTCAGTAACAGAGCCTGACCACCTCACCTATTCCAAACACGGCTATGCCGGGGGGGGGGGAGGGCAGAGCAGGTGCGGTGACGATGACGACGACAAGATTTTTCGAGCACGTCAGGTACAGGTGGGTAAAGACATCACGCCCGCTCTGCCCACAGAGGTGAACGCCAAGAAGCAAACAGTACAATTAACCGGCCGGAGGGCACCGCGCTCGACGGCTCTTCGCGAAGGCAACGGACGACGGGCGCGGCGCGACCCGCCCCGCCCCGCCCCGCCGCCGCTGCCCTCCCGGCCGCCATGCGCCCCAAGGCCGCCCGCCTCCCTCCCCCGTCAGCCCAAAGGCATCCACCGCCGATGGGCGCCGCGGGCACGGCGCTAGGCATGCCTAGCCGCTGCCGGAGGGGAGCGCGCATGCGCGGCCCGGCGGTGAGCGGTGGCGTCGCGTCGCGGTGCGGGCGGCCCATGGCCGTTGGCGGCGGCACCGGCGGCGGGCGGCGATGACCGACTACAGCGAGGAGCAGCGCAACGAGCTGGAGGCCCTGGAGTCCATCTACCCGGACTCCTTCACGGGTGAGCCGCGGCGGGGCCCGCGCTTCGCTCCGCCGCACGGCGGCCGCCAGCCGGTACGAGGGAGGAGCGGGAGGCCCCGGCGGGCGGCAGCCGCCCCCTGCGCCGCGCCTGCCCGGGCTCCTTCGGGCGTCTCCTTGCCTGCAGCTGCTGAGTGCTTTTCGGCTTTTTTTTTTTTTTTTTTTAGTTTTCCCTAAGGCGGGAGAAGGAAGGCAGCCGATGGCGCTTTCCGCCAGGGTCTGGGCTGCGGGCGTGGGCGACGCCGGCCTGGGCGGCGTTCAGCGCCGTGGTACGGCGGCCCGGCGTGGGCTCCCCGTCCTCCGTCTGCCCCGAGTCGTGGCTGGCCGAAGGGGGCTGTTTTGGAGAAACCCGTCAAAAGACGCGGCCCCGGGTGGGAGCTGGGGAGCCGGCCCGTGTGCCGGCCGGTTTTCCTTCTGGTAACAACAGCTTCTCGCAGCCGTGAGGCGCGGGACGTTGTGGGGCGCTTCGCGGTGCTGCTTCCTCTCTAAGTGCATTGCCAGCGTCTGCCTTATTCCGTTGCAGATCCATGGTGGAAAAAAGGCAAGCTTTAATTCCCAGGTGCAGTATTTTACAGTGCTGAAACTTTCATGTGATGGACACGTTGGTTCATCAGATGGTCAGGACTTGCTAGTTATTATCAGACAATTAAGAGTGTCTGCCATGCTACCTCATCCAACGTGATTTATGGTGCTCAGTATCCAAAGAATTTTAACGGTGAAAAAACCTGTGCGTTTCCTGTGTCCTTCCTGCACAGTAGCTACTCTGTCCGAAGTCCCACAGTATCTTACTTGGCAGTAACTTCATCACACAGACATTTGCCTACTACATTTGCCCATTGCTTTAATCTGAAAATATTTTGGGTTCTTTGTTTTTCTGTTAAAGGTGTGCGAATTGATATCTTATAGCTGGGGATGCTGAATCACTGATACAGAAATAGTGTACTTTCATATAGCTTCTACTCTGATGCTTACTCTGAATTATTGTTCATTCATGTAATGCTCTTATGCCCGAAAGAAGAGGGAGGAAAAAAGATGGTGCTAGTAGTAGTACATTAGCAATTAAGCAAAATTCAGTTAACACCGTGAGAGCATGTATACTAGATTGGGCATAGGTTATAACTGATACAGAGCAGTCCTTATTTGAGAATATGGTCTGCAACCTACAGTTGTGCGATGAGGTTTCTAGCCTGTGAAACTTTAGATTACAGGGCTTGCATTTTGTGCATCTCTAGAGCTGCTTCTTGTCTGTCTTCTAGCTGCCTCATTCATGCAATTTCATTCTCATACATTACTTGGGTAGTACGTTCTTGAAAGGAAGTACTATGTATTCCTTTTTTGTTTGAAGAAGCATTTGTTACATTAAGCTGTCCTAAATATAGAAATATGTGCAGGCATACTGTAAAAATAGTCCAGGGTCAAGAGTGCACTGGATACTCATCGCACATCTAGCGCAATAAAGCAAATTAGCTTCGGGAGCTTTCTGCACGCATTCGCTATGCTAACATAAGTCATTTGATGGTAAGTAGGTTTGCACTTTTTGTAAAAGTGAAACTTTCCAAAAGAGAAAACTTTCCAAAAGAGAAACTTTTTTGTACTGTTGATGCTCTCGTTAAAAGAGCACTCCAAACATCACATCATATAGAAAATAGCTGTTCATTGAAAAGTATTTATTTATAGGGTAAAAAGGCCTTTAACACTGTATCAAGAGCTTCCTTGCTTCATTAGTCCTTGAGAAGTTCAGTTTTAATGATGTGAAGAAGCAGTTGTCTGATTTAAGGAATCTCTCTCTGTCTCTTTTTTTTTTTTTCTTTGAACAGTATTGTCAGAAAAGCCAACAACTTTCACAATCACTGTGACATCTGAAGCGGGAGAAAACGATGAAAGTAAGTTGATCATGCCTTAAACATACATAGGAGGAGTTTCTGTGTAAGCCTAATTCTATCGCCAACAAGTAGGCATACCTCCACTTAAGTTCTCTTAGGGGCCTGATCCAGCAAACATTCCTCAGAAAATGTAGTTCAAGGATTCTGGTGATCTGTGTTGAGTTTACAGAAATGTTGCACTCTCTTAGTAGGGCTACTTTCTGACATGCTGAATCTCAAATGCTTTGTAGCATAGCTTCAAAAATATGGGTTGTCATCATCTCCGTAGTAGTTTACAGCCATGTCATGAGGTGATTTTTTTTCTAGCAACTGTATGTATACCAGCCACATGGCAGAGTTGAGTCTGTGTATTATGAATATGCAGCCCTTAAGGAACAGTTCCAGAGCAAAAAGCTGTGGGACCCAAGTCCCTGCGTGTTTGTTGGGTATCAGTGGTTGCATGGGCTTGTTGTAAGCAAGCCTTGCTCCAGTAAGTTAGAGAGCTGCTGTTCTGGGTTACTGTATCAGAATGAAGAAACTGGTGCTGTCTCCTTCAGTTTTAAAGGAGCAAGTCCTGCTCAGAGCAGGTGTCTGTGTTGAAGAGACTGCTGAGCTGCCAGAACTGTGAGTCTGGAACTGAAATAAGTCTTCTCCCTGGTGTTCTGGCAGGATGCGTGAAAGGAACTTGATTCTCTTTTGCCTTGTTTCCATGTTATCCGAGCTCTGGGTGGCTTCAGGTTGAATGCCTTCTCCTTAGGTGGTTCTCTGCTTCGTAACTTCTACTGGACATTGTGTCCTTGTTATGATTTATGTGGAGCCCTGGTACCCAACACAGAGGTTGATAATCCAGCCAGGCACGCAGGATTTAAAGCATTAATATGCTGAGATTCTGTCTAGATCTGTTGTTAGGACTCTTCTTCATTTTCTTCAGCTTTAAGTGGAATATGAGGGAAAAGAGATTACTGCTCTAGTACCCACCGTGCCACAGAAGGTTTTCCAGTCTTTCTAAAGACCTTTCAAACATTAATAGCCTGTAATGGTTTATGTAAGGGTAAACCTCATCTTAATTTCTCAGAACTGTTGCATTATATTTAAATCTGTTCATACAGTTTTAACATGTAAGATGACTGTTGCTTTAAGACAAGATATCTTATATTAAACATTTAGGCTGCTGATGTAATAGAAAAATATGCAATTACAGTTATATAGAGTTATCACCATAAGAATGTGTTTTTTATCTTGTAGCTGTCCAAACAACCCTTAAATTTACCTATAGAGAAAAATATCCTGATGAAACTCCACTTTATGAAGTTGTCTCACAGGAGAATCTTGACGATAACGATGTCACAGATATAATAAAACTACTAGAACAACAGGTAAGGAAAATGGAATATCTCAATTCAGCTTGATATCACTTCACACTTTAGCCAGAATTTCTCTCTCAAATCAGTTGTTTTCTGAGGTATGTGCTGCTGATTTGAAACCTGTTCCATACTGTAGGGACTGACTTTGAGGTTTGAGTTTGGTAAATGACATTGCTGAGGTAAATTATGTTAATGAGGTAAAATATAGGGCTAATTCAGTGTGCACAGGTACGATAATGAAATGGAAGTGCTCTAGGGCTTCCCCTCTTTTGCAGTTCTAGCTTAAGGTGAATGTGTTTATATATAGTATTTGTGGAAATAAGCCACTTTCATTTTATTTGGAAAGATTAAAAAATGCTACATTGATTCTTGATTCTTTTTAATAACATAACTATTTTGGCAGTAGGGGGATCTTTTCAACCTTTGGGATCAGTGAGAGTGCATTGTGAAGGAATGAGAAGGAAACACTTCTTTGGTTTTAAGAATTCTTGACAAGTCCCCCCTGCCTTAAAATTACCATAATATGTTCAGTAGGCATTCTTTCTTTTCAGTTTGCTTCATATAACCTTCCTTCCATCAACTGATGTTTTTTGTCTTTCCTGGGAAACTGTCCCACTTCAAAGGGGCATGTAATGGGATTAAGGAATAAGCCATTTCAGGAGAGGAGAGGTACTAAGTGACTGTTGTCTCCTACGATTTATGATATTCAAATATTGGAGTTTTATTCCTACTATGGGTTTTGTTCTATTAATTAAAAAGCCTTCCAAATGTCTATAATATGTTGATAACCTCAACACAGGTGTTCATCATTGGTGTTTTGCTGCACACCCATTTGGGGGTCATTTTAACTGGATTAACTGGCCAACTGAATTTTACAGCAAGCTTCTGAGACTGGTGCAGAGTGCCTCAGCTGTGCTATCTGCATTTGCACAGTGTACTGCTTTCTAAACAGACTTATGCATTCAGCTGCTGAAGGTTTGAGGTTCTCCTGTTTGAAGTTGCATTCTTTGTGTTGTAGGCAGAAGAAAATTTAGGAATGGTAATGATCTTCACTCTAGTCTCAGCAGTACAGGAGAAGTTAAATGAAATAGTGGATCAAATAAAAACACGAAGAGAAGAGGAAAAGAAACAGAAAGAGAGAGAAGCAGAAGAAGAAGAGAAAGTATGTAAAATAATGTTTTCAAGTAAAAATGTCCTGCTTTTTTTAAATGTATGGGTTTGATGCAGGAGCAATTCTCGGTTGCAGTGTGAGAGAAACATCTATCCCAAAGTTGATATAATTAGAACTTAAGGACTAGAAGATTCTTTAGAGCACGTAAGTGATTTCCGCGCCCCGCCCCCTTTTTCTAAAGCAGTCTTTTCAGAGACATATTGCATGTTCACAATCCCTTCTAGCATTACTTCCTAGGACAGGGTCAGGGATTTTTCCCAAATGAAATCAAAATTGCTATAGCTGGTTTTTTGCTTGAAGAGGCAAGAGGGGATGGGGAGCAAAAAAACGTAGAGCATGGTGTGCTGCACAGGGGCTGCGTGGTCTGAGGAAGTCTTTCTTCCTTGGTAGGCTGAGTGGGTAGGGCGGAAGCAGTGAGACCAGTCTTCAAGACTGGTTTGTCCTCCCAGCACGTGTCCTTTCTACCAGCCACTGTGGAATATTTTTTTCCATTCATGGCATGTGCTGTGGTAAGTCCAACTACGGAGTCTTCACTTTCTTCCTCAGAAGTAGCTAGAGGGTGGTGGGACTTGGAAGGTTCAGTATTTCTGGAAATGGCAGGAAAATAGCTGGGAAAAAAAGAATCCTTTTTTCTGTCTCAACGAGATAGAAGGGTTAATATATTTTAATGGAAAATATTTCAGTGTAGATGGCACTTAAGAGTTGATGAGTGCTGCCTGCTTATGGATAACCTGTATTAGTGGTGTGTTGCTAAGTATTGCACTGTACATCCAAAACTAGTACGCAGGGTTTTTCCATAAGAATTTCCACCTCAGTACAGCTCTCTGAAGGGAGAGTCCCATGACAAAAACGAGTAGGAATGTGTTCTTTGTATATTCTCAGGGTTAGGATTAATTTCTCAGAATACTTCACAGCAAGCGGTGCTTCTGGAATGTTGTAATTTAAATAATTAAGAGAATGCTTATCTTCACTCGTAGCTTTGCAAGTTGTGTTTGCAGCTTTGTTTTCTGTTCTTCCAGCAACGTTTTCATGGCACTCCTGTTACCATTGAGAATTTTCTAAATTGGAAAGCAAAGTTTGATGCAGAACTCCTAGAAATAAAAAGGAAAAAAATGAAAGAAGAAGAACAAGCAGGCAAAAATAAATTAAGCGGTATGATTTAAAACTGGTCTTGAAGTTTTTTCAATGTTACTAGACTATAATGACAAGCCTAAAAGTAATTTTTACACTGAAGGATGATGGTAGTAAATAAACTCTTAATGCAGTATTTGATTATTGTCCTTCATGTCGCATGAAGTCTTTGAGTGCTGCTTTTGGGCTAAATACAAAGCTAATAGATTCAGGATTTCTGCTGAAGTCATTAAGGTTCCCAGACTGTTTAAGCTTCTTTGGTTTTGTACCAGACAGTGTACCACTTTGAGCCGCTACTGGCAAGCATTGTTCTGGCAGCAGTAGTTGGGGTTTGTTAAGCAAGAGACAGAATCTACATCAGGCAGTTTATTGATTTGGCCTTTATTGCACTGGATCGTACAGTGACTTCAGATTATTCAAGCACATGTAGGAGTTTGGGATGCTGTTACTAGACTGAAGCAACACAGAGGCTGGCTGCTGCATATGACAAGCTTACAATGACTGGTGAGAATGGCTCTGGTACTTTGAGGAAGGGCTTGTCATAGCAGTGGTTTCGGGCTCTGTGTTTTGCAAATCACCATTTGTCCAGCAGAAAGCAAGCTCTGTATCCAGTGGACAAAATGTGGAGGAAATTACTTTTCTTATGAGAACGTGTAGGTAAGAATTAAATCTTGGGCATCTTCCTCCACACGCTCCATGGCTTAGCTTTGGACTGGTTCTCCTGTGATGTTGGATGTACTTTTTAAACTGATTACCTGAGAAAACGTGACCAATGCTCCCCTCTACAAAACTAAAACCAGGCTTATTCTCAGATGTCATGAGTGTAACCCGAGTAGAAGTAAAAGGTGTCTTAAATGTTTTACCATGAACACCAACCAGTCTTCTTGGCGGAAGCTTGCATAAGCAATGCAAATACAGATGGAAGATGGGTAGTTTATGCGGAAAGAGTCCTGAGCTTTTCTTCCTCTACCTCCCAGTTAGAAAGGCTTCACTTTGCCTTGTGTGATGTTTCCTTCGCAGATATGTGTGTGTAGGAGCTGGTGATTTTTGTGTAGATCCCAAATTGCTTTTCAAATGGTGAGGATATATGGAAAAAGATGGAGGAGGCAGCTAATTTCCTTTCCAGTTCCCACAGAGGATTTCTGTGGAATGCAAGATGAGGACTAAAGTAATTGGAATTGAGCAAAGGCTTTGGGGCACTACAGTGTAAATTTTCCCGCCCCCCATTATTAAAGCCTTAGTAGCATTAAAGTGACTATAAGAAACAGTGACCCATTTCACATGTAAGAGGAGGAAGCCTGTTGGCGTGGAAGAATCATGGATGAATAGTCAAAAAATCAGAATGGGGGACTTACAGAAATGAGCAGCTTAAAAAAAAAAAAAAAAAAGACAGGTCGAACTGGTTAATTTGAAAAGCCTAAAATACATGTGCTAACTGTTGTTGCCTTAGGTCAATAGTTATTTCAGAATTCTATTTGATTATATATTGTGTTTTATTTTATTTTTAGGTAAACAGCTGTTTGAAATGGATCACAACCTTGACACCTCTGACATCCAGTTCTTGGAGGAAGGTAAATTTCTGTTTGTTTCCACAACTGAAAGACAGTGGCTTAAAATAGATCAAAATTCCTAAGCAAAATCTGTATTATATTTCTGACTTAACATCTTACCTCAGTATCACTTTTACATTAAAAGAACTTTCTAAGAAGTACTGTTTTGCAGATTGAACAGAAGCGATTTTTAGCTTCTTTCAAAAACAAGCAAACAGAACATTTTCAAGATGCTAAAGTGTATTTTTTTGCAGTTTTGAGCTTGAGTTGATCTTATTTCTGTTGCTTCTCTTCAAGTCGTTGGACTGGAAGCAAAACCAAAAACAAGCAAAGCAAAACAAAAACAAAACAAAAAACCCGCAAACAAACCCTGCTTTTTCTTTTTTTCTAATAGCCAGCCTTCTTACCCCTGATTTCAAGCACAGATCTTGAAGTTGTGTCTGCTTCTCTCTGAACCTCAATGCCAATAGTAAACATCTTGCAGGTCAAATTAAATACTGTTTGCCTCTGTGCAACCCAGTTCTTCTTCGGGGTTTTGTGCAACTTTGTCTATTATTTTACTGAAAATATCTGACCTGGTGCCAGCTGAAAATTTTGTGAGCCTGTGCCAAAAGATGTTAAACTTGGAGAATTTATTGGAGATAAATAAATCTACTCATAGTCACGTATCTTATTTAATTTTCTGTACTGCCATTTAGTATCCTAGTTTAAAAGACTGATTTTTGAGTTAAGACAATTCTTTAATGTAGCTGCGTTATCTACTGGCATTGCAAAGCACACATGCAGAAGAGTCAAGAATTTTTTTAATTGTTACTTGCAGAGAAAAGTTGCTTATGAACATCAGCGAGTATAAACTTGAAATGGGAGTTGAGTTTCTTTTAGTTAGAGGGCATAATTTAACCTTGTCTTCCTCCAAAAGACGGATTGTTGATGGAACATTTGGCTGTCTCAAGGGAAGAGCAGATCTCTCTGGGCTCTGTGCCCAAATGACTTGGGATTAACGTATTTTAATCCTGTTGCTATCAGTGATTAAAAACTCCTGTCCTCATTGCTGTGTGCATTCTATCATAAATGCAACAGGTCACTAACTGCAATTTAGTATTACAATACCATGTAATAAGTAATACTAATTTTCACAGCTTAAACAGGATAATGGCATTATCTTTTAGATGGAAATGGTTATAAAGGCTCTTTCAAATCCAGTTAAAGAACAGAACCTTGTTGAGTGGCCAGAAGATGTCACTGTTGATACACACAAATAAAATAGCAGTAGTCTTCAAGTGTTATCCTTAGGTCAGCATCATCTCTTTCAGAAGAAAATACGAAAGCATACAAGCATTCATCTTGCTTTTAAAATTTAAATCTGAAAACAAATGTAGATATATAAATGGTGTGTAAGGTGTTTTGTTGTTTTTGTGTTTGTTTTTTTTTTTTTATAAACCTTATGTGTTTCTGTAGCTATAATAGTTTCAATATTCCAGCTATGGGGTCCTGAGCTCCTACTTTGACAGTACCTGGGGAAAAAGAATCTCTGCTTCTGGGAACTATAAATGTAAACTTCATTCTCCTAATGGATTCTGAGGCCCTGAGTGACATTTCTCTTGACTGGGTTTTAGTGTGAGGGGAAAATAGCTTCACTTCAGCTGTAAAAAGATAAAATGTGGCGTTTCCTTTTCTGTATCTATTTGATATATAAAAAGCCAAGTAAGTTAACAGCTACCTACATTGAAGAATAAATACGGGAAAGTGTTGCGTATTTTGTTATTCGGGTACTGTTTTCCTACGTGCATGAAAATAACTTATTTTTCTGTTCTTTGCAGCTGGAAACAGTGTGGAAGTTGATGAATCTTTATTCCAAGAAATGGATGATTTAGAATTGGAGGATGAAGAGGATGACCCTGACTACAACCCTGTTAATTTAGATAGTGATTAGACTTTTTTGAACTGGCTCTGTCATCAGTATGGACATATGTAAGGAGAGAGGGGCAGGCAGGAAAGCCACAGCATCTGTGGTTTTAGTAATGTGTATCAGTTTTTTTTTTTTCTTTCCTTTTTCCTTTTTTTTTTTTCCAAAGAAAAAAACCAAAATATTTTAAATCCAGGAGAATGGTCTTCTGATGACTTTCATCATAAATAAATTTACTTTAATATTTCAAATGAAAAATTTGAGGAATATTGATCTGTCTGAAAATGCTATTCTATTTTCTCTTATTTTTTCCTTCCAATTTCTGTAACTGTCCTTTGAAGAGATGTGACAACGAGCAAGATGGAAAGATGTTATAGAAAGCGCTAAACAGACCTGCATCTGAAGGCTGAACAGCTGTATCTTCTATCCACCTAGGATATACATGGGCAGCTTTGGTGAATAAAAGGGATCACATACTATGCAGAGGTTTTTTTTAATTTTTTTTTCCTTCTGTGGAATTTTATAACACTTCAAGTCAGTTCTGGTGCCCCAACCTATCAGCTATAGATAGGCAGCACTAGTCACCTTTTAATAAGGCTATGCCTTATTAAAAAGTTTAATGAAAACCATTTCCTTACTACTAGAGTAAAATCTTTTGCCGTAGTTGAGGATAATAGTTTCAAAATGACTAGTTCTAGTCTGTAGGAAAAAAAATCAGAATGAGATGAAGTCCTTTTAAAAAGTTTGGCTGATTTGTTCAGAGAGGTGGGGTTTTTTTTTATTTTGAACTTGTGCATCAATGAACTTCCATGGGGAAAAAAAAAAAAAAAACCACCCTAGGAAAATTAGTTTGCTTTTGGCAACAGTCTATGTTGAAACACTATCGGTGGAGTGCAGAATACAGTACCAGGATTTATAGAGTGCTTATAGATTTGAGTGGAATGGGTGCTGTTTTAGGAGTATCTTGTGGGCTAACCTTTATGGGCTGCCAAACACACAGTAAAGCTACACATCAACTTGTGGATGTTGACCGTCCTGCAGAGTCGCTTATGGAACTAATGGCTTGATGTTAGACTCCTTCTCCCTTCCCGCCTCCAAAAAAAACCCAAACACTGCGAGAACTGTGGTGTTTAAATGTGCTGTGTTTGAGACTGCATCAGCTAGAAGGATGACGGTATGGATGAAGGTTTCAAAAGACAGCTCTCCAAATAGAAAACCACTGGGCACTTCAATGGTTAAACACTGTGTGCTGAATTTTAAAATACTGTTAGTAGACTGCCTTAACTGCCCAGCTTCAACCTCTGGAGAGGATTGCACTGAAGTGTCACAGTGCTTAGAGGAATAATAAATTTATGAACTTTAATATTTGGAAATTCCGTATTCAAAATGAGAAATTTAGTTCTGGAGATAGTTTAATGGTGTATGAGATTCTCTGCTCATTTTGCTTGAGAACATCTGTTTAGGATGATCTCCTTTAACATGTTTCAGTAGTCTTTTCTTTTTGTATTCAAGATGAATGAGTTTCTAGTAGATAGAAAGAAATGTTCAAGTACCCTGTAAATACTTCTATAAATTAACCATGTGCCTTTGTTCCTACTGTCCTCTATTTGATCTTTTTAATTTTGGCTACTAAGAACTCTAGACAAGCATCTAGGTTTCAATGATGATGTCGTACGTTTCAAAGCAATAAGCAGGATCTGTGTTCCAGCAGAGTTACCAAATATATTAAAGAAATTGTGAGCTAGTGTGATATTAAATCTGACTTTTCCAAAGATACGGTTGGATTGAAAGCTTCGTAGTGACTACATCCAGCTTCCTGTGTAATTGCTAGCATGCTTTAAAATGCTGTTAAGCACTGAACTTAATTTACTTCTGATATGTCTCAATTCAGCTGCATAAAACCATTTAACTCTTAAGGCTGCTGTCTATGTTCAGCTATGTATGTTTTTAGCATTTTTTCCTAAAAGGAGTCAATTAGTTCTCTTTAAATCTGGACTGAATCCAGGAACGCTGTGTAGTCTGTGCAAAATGTGGTAATCTGAGAAAATTTTCCAAGTGGGTCACTGACAAGAATCATCTGTGTATGAAAAGAAGTTTCTTGTTAATGGTATTTCTAGATTAATGAGATTTTCTAGTCTGTTTTCACACTAACATATTTATTGGTTTTCATGAAGAGGATGTATAGCTTAAAAATGCTAAAATGGTGTCAAAGTTTAAGTTAAAATGTGAAAATGTGTTTTCACTATTACATCTTCTGTTTCAAAGCAGAGGAAGAAATAAGGGTTGAAGTGACAAAAAATTGCGTAAAGTCCATTCCTCCAAGTCTTTGGAACAAGTTTCAGTGACTCAGTCTGAACTTGAGATTTGTTTAGCTTTCTTAGCAATTAACATCTGTGAAATAAAAGGGAATTTGACTGAGAGTAAGCTCGGCTATGTTTGCGTGTTTTAGTTTGCTGAAATGGACTGAGATAAGGGGGTTTTGGTGCAACAAGTTCAGGTGAGAGTTAAAGTTTACTTACGCACTTTGGATTAGATTGAAGTCTAATTCATATTAATCTAATAAAATTCCATCAATAAACTTTGATGAAATTTTCGTAATTCAAAATCATGGTGCTGACAACCTTGCCTGTATCTTGCTTTTGACTCTCTAAGTCCAAAGCTTACATTGTAGTGCATGTCGGGAGATTATTATGAGTTGCAACAATGCACTATGACCAGAGCTAATTTAGTTTTGATCATGCTGAACTTCTTGAATAGTCGGTGCCTGAGCTCTAGTAAAATTCAGAGGATGGTGCCTACCACATCAAGATGCTGCAGGAGTACAATCTCGGGCTTCTTGCAAAGCCTAGGATTTTGCATCCAAATTATGATTGAACTATGATCTACTTTAAAGCAAATAAAACCTAAGGGTGGTATACTCTTCCCCCCCCCCCCTTTCTTTTTTTCCTTTTTTAATAGGTCAGTGGTCAGTGTATTTTGGCCAAAAATGAGGAGCTTGAAGTACAATTCCTGTGGGGAGAATCAACTTCAGTCTTTCTTCTAGGAGACTTATAACCATCAGGCTACCTCCAGTTTTTAAACTGTGTGGTTGCTGAAATAAATCCAAAGTTTGTTGGGCGAGACAGTAGACTGGATCCAAGATGCTGATACCCTAGATCCTGAGAGAAAGAGCTGTCATATGGGTGCGCTCTCTCATGTTGCAGAATCTGACAGGGACTGAAATACTAATTTTTTTTTTTTTTTTTTTTTTTTTTTTTTTTCCCCTTCAGTGCCTTGCAACTTGGCTCGGAGTAGGAAGGAGAGGGAAGAGGCTTTTCAGGTTCAATTCTTTGACGTAATTGCATTCATTGCCATGAACTCGATTTTACTTTCTGCGCTGTTTGCTCATGAGATCTGCAACTGATAGAGCGAGCTGATAGCGTTGGGCTGTGGCGTGCAGCGTAGTGTCAGGCTGGTGGCTTTTACTGCTCTGCGGGGACTTCCTCTCCTTGGCAAAAGAGGAAAGGTCAAGGTCCTGCTTGTCATCGGGAGTTCTGTTTGTACTTATGGCAAACTTGGCAAAAGGCCTGCGTTAGGCTTCTGACTTTGAACTAGTGTTACCTTTTGCGTGGCCAGGGTAAATATGTACAGGTGGAAAAGGTCACTGGTCCCCTTGTGGGAAGTTCAGACTCGGAGGTCAGGGGATGCAGTGGTTACATAAGTCACCGAAGGGGGTTTTTTGTAACTTATTTTCTTGCTGTTGGGGATGCAAAGTGCCAGAAGAAAAGATGGTCTGGCTGTACTGTTGATGGACGTGAAAATATTCTTCTTGTAGGCTAATTATATGAGGCCACCTTTGCCTAATAGCAGCTAACAGCATGCTGTGCCTGAAGTAATTCTGCCCAGGAAAAAAGCAGGCACAATATATCAGAAGGCTAAAATGGGTGGATTGAAAATGAGAAGAAAAAGCTGGCCCCTTGGGACCACTGATAGATGTAAACAAACAAAAAAGCCAGCATATGAACTGGAAGGATTTTTTACATTTTTCAAATAGTTTATGGGAAAGCCAAGGTTAGATGTTCTTTGTCAAATCAAAATGATTATTTGAAATGTTTTTGAAATTAGAAGTTATATCCTGCTGTGACTGCTTGCTAGGACATTGATTCAACAGCAACCAAAAGCAGTCACCGTAGTTTCATCATGTAGACATCCTAGCGGGAAGCAGGAATGAGGGTCCAAAACTTGCCTTCCCTGCCAGGGAAGTGCAGTTGGTGTCTGAAAAAAAGTTGGAACAAAATGTTTCCTCCTCCGATCATGTCCTTTCCTTCTGCCCTCCTGATTGAGGCTGTGCTGAAAGCATGGAAGATTGTTGGAGGGGAAAAAAATGGTGGAGATGTATCAGAGACTTAACAGCGCATACATGGGGGAGGGGAGGAACTACAGCTCTAGTTTGTGAGTAGTTTCAATGGATAGAGTTGAGAAATACACAGGAGTTGGACTTTCCTTTGTAAGCAACATAAAAGGCATTACTGTCTACAAAGGTGAATATATCATAGACCAGATGCATGTCAGGAGTGGAGCTGCTGAATTTGCAAATATTTTTTGAGTTATTGATAGCAAAAAAATCTTGAGATATGTCTCTGTACTTATCTTCTCAGGGGAAGCCCTTGGGCGTGGAGTTGAATCATGGACAGGTTAAACCATGATAGTGAGTCAATGAATATATGAGGAAGGATGTAGTCATAGATAGCTGGTAGTGTTTTACATCAGTAGCTCTAGCAGATCGTCAGGTGTGATAGAGTGGACGTTCACTTAAAAACTGCTGTGACTGTGGCTTGTGTTTTTTTCTCAATATTTCAAGCAGCAAATTGTCAGACATGACCTCAAGAACCATAACAGACAATGCAACAAAGTGTTTCAGTCAATAGGCAACACCAGAGAATGCAACATAAGGTCACTTTAATAGCAAACGGTTGAGTATCAGTGTTTACCAAGGAAAGAGGGACTCGGAACATATCAAAGCATAACCATACCACAGCTGTTCAATCTTGCTTCCAGTCTGGACATTGAAGGTTCTACCAAAAGAAGCTTCACAAAATGCAGAAGTGAAACATTTTTCAGAAAGTTTTTAACAACACCAATCTATCCTCACTTGATTGTCTACAACTCTGGTATTATTAAAGCCAATGAAAGTAAAAGCAAGCACGAAGAAGTCAGTTTACTGAGAAAGTTAATTAAAATACCTTGTAAAATTACAAACAGGAAATTGGTGGAATTGAATAGCTTCCTCGGACAACTCTCGTTTTGTGACCGAGTTGTCATTGTTATTATTTCTATAACATAGCTGAAAATGGATGTACTTTCTTCTTCCAGAACTTCAGATATGTCCATCCGGTATAAACACCAAAGGATGATGAAACTCAAAACCAGCCTACATTTCATCGTTAATATCCCAGGTGAATTTGATGGGCAGGGTCTTCATTTTCTCTTTAAGAACTTCGTCAAACCTTTCACTCTGTGCCACTGTCATGGTGTTTTTCCAGTCTCCAACAGTGCCTGAGGAAAGAGGCAGTAAAGGGAGGTGAGAAGCAGAACATGCACCTCTCTGAAGCCCACTGCAAATAGTGCTAGTCTTGGGAAGCAATTCCTGGCTTCCTCAGCATCTCCCTTTGCTGGCCTGCCAAGTGAGGCTCTGTGTGCTCTTTTGAGGATGGGCTTCCAAATCTAGGTGCTGTGAATAAAGCACAGTGTAGACCTATAACCGTGACTCCTCATAAAGTTATTCAACTTTTTTGGTGTTTTACTGATTCCTTTGGGATCAAAGAGGAAATTATTAAAAGCAGCGCCTCCTATTTTTCTCTCAGTGCACCTCTCTAATCCTTGGAGGTTTCCTCTTACGCTGAGCATTAGGACATCTTAGCAATGCCCAGGAGCCCAGGGATGCCATGTATGGACTCGGAGGGTAGTTGGTCAAGAAGGTCTATGCTCACACAACTAAGGTGACTCTTGCCTTGAAAAGTAAGAAACAGCAAAAAAAAAAAAAAGTATTGTCTTAGCCCTGGCTCGGTACAACCCTTAAATCCTTTCCTGTATCTGACGGGCCTGTTACAACTTGCATTACAATCAATGAAACATTACTTTTTTATTATCGTCAGGAAAACATGGTAAAATCACTGATGCCACAGCAATAAAACTGCTCTTATAAATTTAATTTGCCACTAACCTGAACTCTCCCTCTGCAAATGGGGCATTCCAGCTCTAGGTTCATCTCACACCAAGAAGTGTGGGATTAAATAGTTGTTGCAATGGACTGCTTCTACTTTACCTTTTCGTAGAAAACTCCCCTTGCCTTTCACTACCATGTCATCTGGCAGGTTCTCATAGTTTGCCCTGGGATCTTTTCTCATGTTCTCAAATGTAGCCTGTCTCACAACGCTGTCCACTTCCTCTTCACTCAGCTTCTTGCCTAGGAAGTCGCAGATCTTCAGCACAGCCCTTCTGAGATCCTGCAATAATGTTACTTTGAAGAGTCTTGATGATGCAAAGAACTAAATGCATACAGTAGTGGAATTCAGTATAATAAAGGACATACATTTGGGTGCAAAACTGACCATGGTTTTTATGTGACCGTAGTCTCACTTGCATCAGTTGAATATTGGAGAGCAGTGATGCTGCGGCTCACTGCAGCAACGTGTCCTTGGAGATGGGGAATTCTGTGTTTTGCTCCCCACGCTGCAAACCCAGTCTGCATTTCATGTTAGATGCCCCAGCAAAGTCACCCCTGAAATCGCGTCTGTCGCGGTGAAGGCACTCAACCCGTGGGGGTTTTGTCAGTCGTCTTGTCCTAGCAAGGGACTCAACGTGAGCAATCCCAGGCTCCGAAGGGTGAGGGACCAGTGCGGTGGCACGTGACGTGGGCTCGGGCGCTCTGGGGCTTGCCCATGAGGAGAAGGGCAGCCACTTTGCAGAAATGAGAAGTCGCACAAAGGTGTGGGCAGCCACCGAGCAGGAAACCTCTGGTTGGCAATTCAAGAGCTCCTCAAGTACTTTAAAGCCTGCCTCCTAAGCACTTCTTTCCTTTAGTGGAACTGTCCTTATGATCATAACATTCCTGTTGAAGATACTTGCGAAAGTCTTGCTCTGTACTATTTCAGAAAGGGTTTTTTGGGGTGACAGTGACGATAACTTCTGTCATATCGGAAAGTGTTTTACCTAATAATTGTCTAGTAGTTGATAAGACCTTGAACCAATGAGACAAATGACTTCATCCTCTCAGAAGTCTCAATTTGAATCTGATCTACAACGGATTAAGCACTTTCCAATAGAAGTGTAATTATAAAGAGCTGTCTGAAAATGCACTTAAAATAGGAAAAAAATATCTTGAATATAGTGATACTGATTGACCTCACCTTTTTCATTTCTTCATAGGTAAGGAAGAGTATATTGAAATCCTCTGCATGACTGTACCAGCCTGCAACGTGATCCAGCCACGAACTGGCAAGTACTTAGCAAGGGAAATTGTTAAAACAAAAAAATAAAGAGAAATACTATTAACAGCTAGCAGTAAAACAGTAAAATTATCAGTCATTTAGGTCTTTGAAAGGGTTTTTATAAATAGTATTTTTTGATAATTTGAGGGATGCATGCTCACAGTCTTTGTGACAATTCTCTGAAATAATGTGGCAACTCCTCTTTTGTTTCTAGAAATCTGAACTAATACTGGCAGAAGCAAAAAACTACTTCTCTATCTTTGCTGTACAGTGTCTGTTCCTATGGGTTCAGCTCCACTAACCAAGTGCAGAAAGTCTTAAGAGATTTTCAGTCATAATGGTTATATTCTGAATAAGCATCCAATTCAGATAAAATAAGCAGCTTGTATGTTGTTGGGGAGCAGCAAAGCCATGAATATGCTACTCCCTTTGGACCAGCTTTCATCAGAAAATAGTGTCAAGCTCAGACAGCCTCTGCAGCTTTGGATTCAGGTTACAGCATAGCTGAGGATTCTGGTAATTGATATTTACTGACATAATTAATCTCCATTCAATCTGACGTCATGGAATAGGATTTGGGCTCCTTAGTAAAAATGATATCTTACCTTTGCCAGCTAAAAATCTCTCCATAAAAAGGTTAAAATCTGGTATTTCCTCTAGTGTGGATATGAATTTGGAGAAGTGGTAGTAAGAAACCACAACATCCTTAGGGTTCCTGGTAACATAAATAACCTGCACAACAATAAGACTAGTCTCAGAGATATTAAAGGACTCCATTACCCTGACCATCAATGCATTTTTCCATACAGGTCCCACTAAAAATGTGTGAAAACGTTTTGAAGGTGACAATCACATTAGGTAAATTCTGGATAACATAGTGCTGTCAATTTGTTTATAGGTGGTGGTATTTCTGTAGTTGCAGTCATTCAGTGCCTGCAGCTAACTCTCTCCACGGGATCAGTGTTACAGGCCTCAGTGATACTGTTGACTTATGCAAGGCAGTCAGGTTGCAATAACAACACTAGAAAACCATTAGGTTGATTCAGCTTCACTTTTCTGTGTACAGTCACAATGAAATGAAGAGGAGTTTCTTGTAAATCCCAGCTTTGGTAGCGTTGACGGCATCCTTACTCTGTGACCTAAACTCCTGGCCTGTGGTGCTGGTGCCAAAGGCAAGCACGCAGGCAGATTTTGAATGACAGGTAAGAGAGAGCCCTGGCATCTTAAAAGAAGGAGCTATTACGGGCAAGCGTTGTTTTGGCTCCTGCTGACTCCTGACCACATGAGAGCTGCTGCCTCAGACACAGACCAGGCACCACCAGTGAGATGGGCAGCCTTCTGCCTCTCAACTGGCAGCATGTGCCAGCTTCTGCTAAGTTTCTGCTCCTTAACACTTAGTGTCTAATTAGGGAGAGAAAACAGAGCCTGGCATGTCACCCTTACAAGGTTACAAATGCTTGCAGGGAGAGACAGAAGAATCATGCTCTCAGACTGCCTTTCGAACTGGATAAAATGACTACTTTTGACTCCTGCTTAATTGAAAATGTATCATCTGATTGATTATCTTTAGCAAAACCAAAACCATTATTTCCAAGGTATATAAAATAAGGATTCCTAAACACATTGCAGGAAAACTCAATAAATGCCTAGTTCAAAAGTTCTGACCTGAAATCACAAAAAAAAGTTTTTCTATGGTTTGATACAAAATACAAACAGCCTGAGTGACATATTCAAGCAGAGGTGGAAAAGACTCCCCCCCACAAGCAATGTTTTTCTGAAGTCACAACAATTTCCAAATTTTCTGACATGCATGCTCTGTGTGATTTTGGGGCAATTTTCTCAGTCCTTGTTGGGCATCATTTGGATTTCAGATCTTCTGCATGTGAGCTTTCTCTTCCAAACTTCACTGCTACCGTGAAGAAAATGGTGAGCGCATTGCAGTTTCCCGTTACACCTGTATCTGTGAAGAAGGTAACAGCAGGACTAAGAGCTTGCCTCCATAGCCCCTGTGGGCAGAGCTCTGCCACACCTCTTCGCTCACTCAGCCATGGGAAGCCCCACATCAGAAATGAGGATGGAAGGGGCAGAAGTTATTGGGACCACTATAAGAAAGACTAGCAGAAGTATGAGATCCTTTGCCAGGGAGCAAAGTTTGCTGTAATGCGGCTAAGGCAATTCTTGGTGTGCTGTTAGAAGTATACATCCCATATACATCTTCAGACTTGCCCATATGTCCATGTTCTGTCAGTGAGCCTTAGTGTAGTAGCCCGGTTACACCTGTTTCTAAGGAGAAGGTCCCTGATCTCCCCACGTATACAAAGCAGGTCATATTTATACCGAGACATGGGGAACTGAAAGAGGAAAAAGATAGGATTTGGACCAATTCACTGAGGCAAATTGGCATGACTGGTTTTAAGGAAATCGTAAAAATAACATCACTTACACGTCCTCTTTTGTTTCTCAGGTCTCTTGGAAGTAAATAGTAAGGCAGGTGGGTGGCAAAAACACGAGGCAAAGGAAGAGCTGCATAATCCGTATTTTTTATATTGTATTCCAGCCATGGGATTCTGTCCATGGTCTCCATATTTTCTGTTCCATTACGGTGGCCTTCATGAATTATTAAGCTCAAAATGTTCTGAGTCCACACAGTTCCTGAGAAGGAAATCTTTTTATTTGAATCTTGCTTGATTTTTTTTTTTTTAATTAAAGATAGTATATTGTCATAAACAGAGCCTCTGCACAGCTATAATGAGTTTCACTTTGTGACTAGAAACATAGCCTCACATACTGAAGAAAGCAAACATTGTCTTGGTGACTGTTGAGTGCAGAAGGGAAGCATATGTTTGTTTTGTCCCTGCAGAAAAGCTATGGCCAGTAACGAAACCTTCAGTTCCTTCACCCGGTATACTCAGCTTCCACACAAATTATGTCTGTCCTCACCCTCTTGTAGCAACAGGAATTGCTTCATCTCTGTGGGCCATGCACCTGAAAATATCTCATACTGAGTGGATCTGGAAAAGACCTTTGCTTCCAGAACTCCTGCAAAATGTTGCAAGATGTCATGAAACAAACAGCTGATAACACCATGTTTGTAAAGCACGAATGACCTCCACAAAGCAAATGCTTGTGGCAACAGGCTCTCTAAAGTTCCTTGGGGAAGGTCTGACTCCTGGGTCACAGCTGCTGGCAAGGATGATCTAAAAAAGCGGGACCATGAAGGTGTCCGACCGCCATGCCAGTATGTTGATGTGCCAGCTGGTAATGGTGGGAGGCAAATTCTGAATGAGTAGCCCACTTGGGCAATGAGCAGAACTGTTTAGCTCCAGGTCCTCCGGCCTTCTCAACACTATACTAGCACTGGTTCCTTTCCCCTTTTATACCATAGGCCAGTACAGATGGACACTTGAGAGAATTCAAATCAATGGAGAAAACCATTTAATTATTGCTGTAGGTTACCCTGAACAAGCACAGAGAAAGGTAGGCATCTGAAACTGAAGACTAGTTGTTAAGACCTCACCTGGGAAGGAAGCTCTTGGTTCTGGAGATTAGACTGTATGCATGTTGTAGATTTAAAGTCACTGGGCAAGAAAAAGAAATAGCCCTAGGATTCAGAGGAACAACACCCAGTGATTTCACAGCTGTGTTGACTGTCTTGCACTGCTTGGCATAATCAACCTGGAGGATTTTTCTGCACAGTGGTAGAAATTCAACAGAAGGATTGGAAGGTACCTTAGATTGATAACTGATGAGGAAGAAAGAGAATGGTGGGGCAGGATAAAGGAAAAGGTGTAAATGAGAGAGAGATGACATTCTGTGCAATTCATAACTCAAAATCATCTTCCAAGTCCTTCCTGTCCCAGGGTAGACCATCGCTTTGCAATACAAAACTACTTCCAAAGATGTGCTCATCTCAGTGGTGTAACGTCTTTACCCCTTAAATACTGCCTTCTCATCCTCCCTCTCTGCCTTACCTGAACAGCTCGCCCTGGTGCTGCCTGATGATGAGCTAGCATCACCTGGGGTCCCCATCCCCTCACTCTGTCACCCACAATCCCTCCACAGGCTTTTCGTATCACATCTACCTTCACCACAACCACACCTGGTGCTCCCTGCCTCTCCTTCAGGGCTTCGCTCAAGAATGTCTTTCTGCCTCAGGTATTTCACTGAATACCTGAGGGAATAGTGAATTCCAGCAAGATGTTCAGTGAGCCTAAGAAAAGGACATATGCTAACATAACACTGTAAGGCTGTATCTTGAAGGCTGCTAAAGAAAACCAAAGGAAAATGGCAGAGGTTCCCAAGAGCACAAACTTCTAGAAGAGGATAGCAGAGGCCTTGAAAGTACAAGCACAGATTGGTACCAGAGATGTCAAGGCTTTAGTCATAAATCACTGCTTAATGCATGATCAAGTCATTAATTACTAATCAATAAAGAAATGCAGTCTTGAAAAATGGGTCGTACAGTTTTAGAGCATAAAGTGAACCTGTATGGAAACATACAGGTCTTGGCATGTCAAGGCTTTAGATTTCATGTAAGACGACAGTGAAGCCAGGTGGTTGCTCAGTTGCATTTGCTTCAGAAATAGGAATGCAAAATTCATCACACTAGTGTCCTGTATTGCTATATAGGTAAATAGTACTTCATTATTCTTGAAAGAAGGTATATATCATTCACTCACATTTGCTCTGATCACCTGCTTGGTTGTAACTTGGATGCAGCAACCCCCAAACCACCTTCCATGTGAGCCCACAAATCATTCCAGGTATCCCACAATCGTCACCACCACTCATGCACTCAGCCCTACCAAAACTATATATGTGTTTTGTGAGGCACAGGAGGTCAGTTTGGTTTGTGTGTAGCTTGCTCTGAGTATACCTACAAGATTGAGTCCAAGAATGAGGTAGACCAGTTCAGCTGGACACGAGCAGGAACCTTGTGTCTGGCTGTTCAGGCCATGGCTATGCAGGGTTTGTACTTAATGCTACACTGCATATACTCAGAGATGACTCAGGTCTAAGAGCAAAGCTAACAGCCCCAAGTACTTCTGCAGTTAGATGGCTGGATAAAGGCAGATTTTTCCCCCCTTTAGAAACAATTCCATTCTTACCTGATTTTGGGTAAGTAGCTAGAAATATGTCACTATCTTTGATTTCAAAATCCTCCAGGGAAGCTACATACTCAGGTGTTGTATTTAAAGCAAAATAAAACCCTTTGTAGTTGAATAGATAGTCTTTTGATGGTTCCATTGTTAATCTATTTTCTTTCTTTATAAGTGAATAACCTGCAAAAAGAAAATATAAAGTTATATCTTTTTCTTTGGTTGTCATCTCACAGAAACAAACAAATGAGTAATTCAAACAAAGAATCCAGTGCTGGCAAATTTTAGCAAATTGCATTTCAGCAAAATTCTGGAAACAATAAACTGAAATTTAGCTTTCAGATTTTCACAAGAACATCACCCAGGATACATTTCTAATGAAAAAAGAAAAAAAGAAAGGTGTATAGCAATACCCTTTACTCATATACAAGTGTATGCTACGTGCATGTGAAAAGTAATGTAACTGAAGGCAACCCATGTAAAAATCATTTGTCAAGATTCCTCTAGGATCTGAGTGACTGTAGAGTTTTCTTTGGGATGTCAGTAGCTCTTGAACAGAGCTAGCTTAACTACCGAGCTCTCATTCTGAACTTTGTGACTGAAACTGTGTTCAGAATGTCTTATTACAATTTCTGCCTCCTGCTTATTCTCTGTCTCATTACTAATGTTTCTCCCATAGTCAGCATAATTTCTGCATACTAGGATGGGTAATCATGAACGTGTGTTATCTTCTTAAACACGCCTGCTAGTTTTATGAGATTGTTGTCTTGTGTCTCATTAACACCATTGCCATATATTTGCCAGAAAAAGACATTGATCATCATTGTTGTGGTGACCAGGGAAGAGCAAACACTTGGCGAGATACGGGAAAAGTAACAGAGAGACTGAAGGGAGAGACTGACTCTTGTAGCTGAGTCAGAGCCAAATGGAGCATCTAGGTTTGAAGGTTTTGGTCTATGTCTCTTCTGCAGTCTTTGAGCTGAATGATACATCCATGGATTTCAGTGAGTTTAACATCCCAGTCTCTTCCGCCCTGCTCTGTAGATGAACTATTTAATACCATTGGACAATGTACAAGCCTTGGCAGAAACGACATAAGCAAGTTCACTTCCAGACTTGGATATCACAAGCATTCTCTGATGTGGGTTAAAATATATTTGGAAAGAGAGACTTTCCTATCTGGAATTTTGTCTGGGTTTCTGTCCCCTGCCTTCCCCTTGCAATGCGACCACTCCCATGCCCTCTCGGACTGCTGCATTTGCCATTCCTTCACCGTCAGGATATCACCGTTGCTCCACCGTCAAGGTATCACCCTTGCCCAGGTTTGTCAAATCAGCCCATTGCGCAAGACACACCGGCCAAGCGATCTGAATTCACCACAAGAGGCAGTCCTTGGAAATGAGGCCACCCATCCCACCTGTTATCATTAGCTTCTCTCCAGTTCGTGCTCTGCTTCCCCTTTGCCTTCCCGGTCTGTGAACTCCCCCGGCCCAGCGCTGGCTCCCCGCCCGGCCCCGTGTCACCCCGCTGCGCCGTGCCAGCCCCCCTGCCTTTGGCGGGAGCACTGCCCTTCAACCCGCGCGGCCAAGGACGTGCCCTCCCGCCCGGGTGCCTCAGGAAGCACCTGGGGATCTCTGGCGGCGTGGCTGCTCGGGCTGGTTGGCAGGGCAGGGGAAGGGGCGCAGCGGCCACTGCCACAACCGGGGACGCCCGCTGCCCACTCTGCCAAAGACCCGCGGGCAAAGAAATGCGGCAGGATGTCTCCTTCCCGGGAATACCGACCCCCGTGCTCGCGCTGCCCGCCCTCCGCCCGTGACGGTGGCGTGGGCCACGGCCAGGGCAGCGAGGGGAGCCGCCGCTGCGTGTGCTGAGGGGCTGCCGGCCCCACCTCACAGCGACAGGCACCGCCGGCAGCAAAGCCTGGGAGGTGTTTCAGCCTCACGGCGAAGCCTGGGCTTCACTGATTGAAACAACCCCCAACGAACTGGAGCTGTAAATGGAGAAAAACCCACGCTTAGAAACCAAGGGATGGATACACTTTTAAATTCAAGTTGTGATAACAAAGCTGGGTAAGCTGTCCTAAGAATGCAAAGATATGGAGAATGAGTGAAAAACATTACTGATACAGGAGAAAGAACAAGAAATTTGGGGGAAACAAAAAGGGGACACATTCAACGCACAGTATACAGAAACCTTCTTGGTCTCATTCTGTCAAAAACATGAGTTTTTGTATCACTTTTGGACAAAGGTTATTGCACTGCTTGTTTCTTACAGATGTATGACTATATCATGAAAAAGTATACCCTGGAAGAAAAGCCTTGCCCCGTGTCCTGGAAAGGGTCTTCATGATCTAGTGTATATGATGGGAGAAAAAATAAACATTCAGATGTGCCTGTACCAGCCAGCTATGCATCTCAAAAATCTGTCTCCAAATGCAGACACAAAACTGTCTGCCAGTCAGTCTCCTAAATCCACAGTGACCACACACTTTTACTCTGCTTAGTTAATTATCTCACAGCTATGACTCCAATTTCTTTGTTGAGTGATAGAGAACAGCCCATGTAAGATTCCGGTTTCCCCATCAGCACTGAGATAACCCTGCTGCAGACAGCCGTCCTCCACTCAAGCACGGACCAGCTCTAGCCCCTAGTCCTCTGCAAATCTTTCTGGCAGTACATGCCAAAACGGTCTGCAAAAGAGGCCTATGTACAATTGTTATTATTTTACTGAGAGGGTAATAGAGCATCTTTTAACTCACAGATCTACCATTCTAATAATTTCAGGCATACTTACCTCCTCTGGTCTCCGTTCAGTGCCCACGGAGACGTGTGCTACTACTTCCCAGCTCAGTGAACACGAGTAATTCTAGAGATGCGTGAGCTGCGCGTTTCCTTTTTAACTGAGATGTGAACCCATGAGCACCGTGCTGGTTGGCTTGCTTTCAATATTTGCTTATCTTTGACACAGACAGAGATCAGAGAACTAATATAACTCACGAAAAAGTGAAAGCAGTCCAGAAAGATTTTTTTAAATTATTTCAATGCTCATTTTGATTTCTGTTCCTCCTTTTTTTATCAATAGCATTATCGAGGAAGGTTGGAGAGGAGCAGAATTGAATAAAATCTTTTGCTTTTTGCTACATTTTGGGTTTTTTTCTCAGCTTTCACTGAACTTTTGCCCAAATTGTTTTTTATCTCCAAGCTACATGTGACAGTAGTCACAAAGAATAACCTGAATCCACTACTCCACCGAAGTGGTTGATCAGACCGGTCCAACCTGGTCTCAGCCATGAGCCTGGAATGAGCTACTTGGGTTATGTGTAACTTAACTCGTGTATGTGCTCGTGTTAAGTCTTCCTGTGAGGTATTTTATAACTGAAATAAAATAATGCCTGAGACAATTCTCACTGAAACCTGCACTCCAACAACATCACAAAGACGAACACTTTGTTCCCCAGTTCTGTGTTGTGTTTTGTATAGGATTACTTTTTAACTTGGATCAGTTCCCCAGGTGGTCCCCAAACTTGCACAACCGATCAGTCAGGTTGGTCAGCATGTGAATGAGCCAGAAAGAGGAGTTCTAGGAAAAAACCTCTAGGAGTTTTCTAGGAAAAAACCTCTAGGGCGGAGGTTTTTTCACCACAGAGGAAGTGCTTATGGTGAAAGATTAACCCTGTTCTGCTTTGCTTTCTGCTCCAATCAATCAGGCGTGTTTATAGTATTTTGTAACTGCAATTTCTATTTTAAGTTTTTAATAATAATGAAAGGCAACATCTCTTGATCCCAAAACTAGATGGAGAGGTGCTCCACCAGCTGTTCCAGCTCCTGGCACATCACTCTGAAGAATCCAAAGAGTAATAGCTATGGTCCCACATCAGCTTTGTGAACTAGCTGGAGAGCCAACAAGGTGTGAGTTAGGGCAAGAAGTGATATTTTCCAGTGAAAAGAAATAGCATGTAAAGCCATTTGGCCTTTGGACAGATAGTGAATGGGGAAAGCACATGAATCCTAAGGATATTGTAAAACGCCAGCATCCTAAAGTTAGAATTTGTCCCTGCTTGTCAGGAACATTGAACTACAGTCTGTCTGCAGTTAATTGAACATAGGTTTCATGTATATTATATTTTCCAGGATAAATAGTCCATTGCAATATGAATAATTAACCTTGGGATCCAAATACCTAACATATTGTAGGTGTAGTTCCACAAAGTTCAGTAGGAGACTGGGAAAGGAAATGTATGGTTTATTGTATAATTTAAACAAAACCAATGTTCTCGGTGCTATTAACATCTTATGTCCTTCTCCGGTTGTTTCCTCTGGTAGTTTGTGTCAATACATTTCTGTACATACTAATCAGTTCTTTCACAAACCTCCACAGCGACAGCAAACTGGTGTAGCTCTGAAGCTCCCTATACAGACAATAGACAGGTCTCCTGCCTACCTATACTGTAAAATGAAAATGTAAAGCAAATGCCTAAATTAGTGTCCTGGTTTCAGTTGGGATAGAGTTAATTTTCTTCTTAGTAGCTGGTAGAGTGCTGTGTTTTGGATTTAGGATGAGAATAATGTTGATAAGACACTGATGTTTTGGTTCTTGCTGAGCAGAGTTTACACTAGTCAAGGACTTTTTAGCTTCTTGTGCTCTGCCAGGTGCACAAGAAGCTGGGAGGGGGCACAGCCAGGACAGCTGACCCAGACTGGCCAAAGGTCTATTCCATACCATATGACATCATGCTCAGTATATAAGCTGGGGGAAGAAGAAGGAAGGGGGGGACATTCGGAGTGATGGCGTTTGTCTTCCCAAGTAACCGTTACGCGTGATGGAGCCCTGCTTTCCTGGGCATGGCTGAACACCTGCCTGCCGATGGGAAGTAGTGAATTAATTCCTTGCTTTGCTTTGCTTTGCTTGTGCGGGCGGCTTTTGCTTTACCTATTAAACTGTCTTTATCTCAACCCATGAGTTTTCTCACTTTTACTCTTCCGATTCTCTCCCCCATCTCACCGGGGGGGAGTGAGCGAGCGGCTGTGTGGTGCTTAGTTGCTGGCTGGGGTTAAACCACGACAATTAGGCACATTGAATTCCACAATAAGTTTCATATAAGTTACTGCAAAATACATTCAACATATCATAGCAAAAAAGGGCAAACTAAATTGGACCACTTCAACACTCATTTTAGGAATCTGCATAGGAAGACATTATTGCCCACCAACTGAGGAAAAAAAAATAAAAGGTTTGCAAGGCATTCCTTTGTTTTAGACATGCCTCAGGTACTATTACATAGCAATAACATCTAGTATTGACTCTTCTTGCACAAAATCCCTGCCAAAGATACATGATGCCTGAGTTACTAGAGAAGCTTCTCAGAAGTTAGCATTACCTAAGGGCCACAGTCAGTGTGGAAGGCTAAATGTAGCCATTTCTCATGAATACTGTGTCTGCTCTCTTCTACGGGATTTCTGTCACCGGCATACTTGTCTCCCCTTTCTTTCACTCCTGTAATTCACAACTGAAGGTGTTTTACCTGTGTGTCTTGTATCCAAGTTCCCAGGTTCAGCAAAGTGGCAGGGGGATTTTAGGTTGCCACAAGAATTCTAAAACAGCATGAAATGGATTTATCTTTGGAAGATGAGGTGTTTGAACAGGGTTTTTTTTGTGTATCATCATCCCCACTAATGCACCAGAGAAGGATTCCAGCAGAGATGCTTAAACAAGTGCTGTTAATTTGAGAGTACATGTTTTCTTTCTTTCAGAGACAGTTTTCTCTCTGAGAGCCATTAGTTTCTGTTTTGTCCCCAGAGTTTTCTAGCCAGAAAGACAGAAGAGTTTGGTGCATTTTACACTGCAGAAAAATGAACAGGGTGAAAGTGAGGCCTGAGAAATTTTGGAAAGAGTTATAGGAACAGTGGCAAAGCCAAACAACCCCAAATGTATATGCTGCACAGTGGGAATCACACGCTTTCACATAACATGAGTGGTATGTGAAAAGGAGATGTTGCCAGGGCAAAGTGTGTAGGCAGTCACAAGGGGGATTGGGCTAATTTTCCTCAGCAAAGGATATAGAATGGTGAACCAAATAGGTTTACCATTTGGTGAAACAAATTCTGAATTTTCTACAATATTATGTGTGTTATTTGCACGTTTTAACTTGCATTTATCTGTTACTTTTCTTCTGGGAAGGCAAAGTAGTTAACATAAATTTCAGTGACTTAGCTGTGGGCTAGCTGTGAGTGCTCGCTCCTTGACTCATACACTCCAGAGGGTATGTCAGTAAGTATGAATTTCTATGCTGGTTTCAAATGGATCAAAAAAGCCTCGAAAACAAGCTAGTCCAGCTAAAAAAAAAAAATGTGTTCAATCACGCTAATATTTTTCAGTCTTTAGACGCAAAGTCATTTTAAAAAGTTAAGCTCATAGGGAATGGGATGAATCATAGAATCCTAGAATGCTTTGGGATGGAAGGGACCTTTAAAGGCCATCTAGTCCATCCCCCCCGCAATGGGCAGGGACATCTACAACTAGATCAGGTTGCTCAGAGCCCCATCCAGCCTGGCCTTGAATGTTTCCAAGGATGGGGCATCTGCCACCTCTCTGGGCAACCTGTTCCAGTGTTTCACTACCCTCATTGTAAAAAATTTCTTCCTTATAACCAGTCTGAATCTGCCCTCTTTTAGTTTAAAACCATTACCCCTTGTCCTATCGCTATTGGCCCTACGAAAAAGTCTGTCCCCATCTTTCTTATAAGCCCCCTTTAAGTATTGAAAGGCTGGGAATCTTGGGATGGGATGCTGCATTATAACCCATTTTTCATAGGTTCTGCTTTTACTGGGAAATCAAAGTCATAACGAAACTGAAAGATGAATGATTTACAAGAGTGTGTCAAATTTTGCATGGACAATCTGAGAACATCGTGCCCATGAAAGCAACCGCCAACTGGAAAACAGCTTTTTAAAAACTATAATGATTTTTTTCAATAATTTACAATATTAAAATCCACTAGGGTAAGAGGAAACTGAGAGGAATGTTAAAAATTATAAGCATTAAATGTTGTAAAATATGTCTGGCCTAAGAAATATGACAAAATCAATGATATGGCAACAAGATCACCTTTGAGTTAGGCCTAAAACTCTCTCTTTTAACAAAGTCTAGCCACTTACTTTGGCTAGAGCTGAGCATTGAACTCTCCATTTCACACAACACTGTGGAGCCATCTCCTTGCATTTCCTGCCTTACAGTATAATATGTCTGTGGTCACACAGTTAGCCATGCATTTAATTCACATTTGTGTGTGTGTGCACATGTTTTAACAGAAATTAAAAAAAAAAAAAAATTGAAAAGGCCAGGGACTGAAGAACATAATTTTCTTTTCTCTCCGTTGGAGTAAAGACCTCAAATCCTTCCAATTGCTTTCCATGACCAGCAGCTGAAAAGCATTACACCATCTACGCAGTTTTCTGTATGCATAGCAAAATTTATCAACTAGATATCTTATTACTTCTGTCTTGGCTGTTCCTCTCTAAAATTTCTGTATCTTCTCCACAAGCCTCCACCTTCTCAAGAACTATTTAAAGTGGTGTTGGCTTACTCTGTTGTAATGTTGTTTGCTTAACCCTGTTACACTTTCTTGTACTCAAGGTATTTACAAGTACTTGTCTTTTACAGCTCTGCTTTTCTCCCTTTAGCCTGATTTTTGTATCTATATCTTCAGATGTAACCTGTCCCCACCACAGTCTCTGGTTCATCTCTTCTTCAGAATTTTTTTGTCAGAGCTATAGATTTTCAACACAGCATCTCTCAGATCCTGCAACACAAGAAGTAGATGGGGGCTGGAGGAGAATATTATTAAATATCCCGTTATACTCCATTCAAGACGAGGTTTATCACGGCACATTGACACTTTACCTCTCAGTGCCACTTTGAATAAGGTTAAGAAGTGCCAAAAGCTGTATGTTGGAAAGCAGAACTCTTGATGTCTCTGCATTAGAACCAATTAATGGAAAAATCTTTATTTGCTTAATCTGTCTACTTTGAGACTATCCTTCTCCAAGTGAGGTGATGGGCTAATGCTGATTTTGGTCTTTAAAATCTTCAATTTTTTTTTCTCAAAATTCTACAGATTCTCCAGTTTGTTAAACCACTGCAAAGGACACAGGCTTTTTTTCTGTGGAAGTTAAGCTAGGATGCCACAAACTATATTATAGATGACATAACACACAAAAACCAGAGCTGTAATCTTGTGGCCACTAACTGTCCATAGAGGAGTGGAGAATATTACCCCACTGAAAACTGCTGAACATCTACGAATGAGGACAAGACTCTGCATGTTTTTCACTGATAAGTCTTGCACAGTGTGATCCCACTTAGAATATGATTTGTCCTGTGTTATCATGTAGCCAACAGCGCAGTTAAAGTTGCAGCTCATTGCCTACATTGCACTGTAAGTTTGAGGTGAAAGGTAAATGAGAAAAATAGCTGTAGTGAAAACATGATATGAACTTGTGTCCCTGTGAGGAAAATTATTACCTGAAAAGTGCACAGAAAAGAAAATGGCAGACTGCAGAGAGTAGAATTCACTCCATAGCCCTGCTTCTGGGGACAGCAAGGAAAGAGATTGGAAAGGTGACAAAAATCCTTGCTTGTTTGCTTCTTTGTTTATTTTGTCACTATCATGCAATTATTTTTATCAATTATAGCTTATTTAATTATTCTTCTGTTACAGATGATTCATATCCTTTAACGAATATATTCTCTCACCAATACTGCCTGGTTCATGGATGGATCATATAATGGATCTGAGGCTGATGCAGCCATAGATACAATTTCAAATATCCTCTTCCTTACCCACAAGGAAATTAACAAGGGGAAGGCAATGAATAACACTGCACTTAAAATATTGTATCTACTTTTAATTTGCTCACACAACATAGTGTACAAGAGATTGAAATATATGAAACTCTCGAGTAAGTAAGAGCTACTGATCTGATTTGCATAAAATCTGGGTTTTTCAAAGTTTTTGGAAAAACACGAAGAAGAGTAACAGTACCAAATCAAGAACCAGGTAGTGACATTTGCAGAAAAAATTTCTGTGGGATTTAGATGCGGACTCCTCCCTGCACTTTTAACATTTCCACAAGAAGAAGGATGACGTGAGATCATTGCTCACCAGGTCTGTCACCCCACAACCCTCCCTTCTTCTCAGTGCAAAACTGTAGGCATGACGCACCCAACGTGTAGATGGCTTTCTGCATTTACATAGCTATATGAGCTGCAGATGTGAACCCACTGTGATTTATAGTATACAGATACACAAGTAAACCCTCTGGCAAAAACTGTTTCTTTGTCAGACCACATCCAAAAGAACAGTGCCTTGAGCTGAAACTTCCATTTGTCCACTTGGTTTTGCTTTTTGTTTTCTTTTTTCTGTTGGCAGGCTCTGGAGGTGGAGAAGGGAAAGGGAAGAAACAAAGCTTCAAAAGCTCCTAAATCCACCATTCACATGGAGGCGGAGAAGTGTATGCTGGGAGCATAGGTTAAGAACAAGGGCTGATAATGCATTATCTCTAAACAATTTGCAGAAATAACATTCTCTCCTACCTCTCTGCTCGTTCCTTTCCTGGAGCTAAATGGTAAAGTAAGTGCATAGCAAACAAATGAGGTGATAGTCCATGTTATTTAAAATAAAGTCCTGCCATAGATTCTTAGCCCTTATTTCCATGCCTCCTTTTCTTCAGAAAATATTTAACTCAAAATATTCTGAGCCCACATAGTCTCTTGAAAGAAAATAAAGGCCCCTGAAGGGTATTTTATGATCATATTTTTTTATTTAGGTGTAATAGTACCTCATAAATATATCTTTTAACAGCTATCTTTGGTTTCAGATTATCTAAGCCAAAGTGTACATTTGAAGGTAAAAAAAGTGATAAACTCTTGGAATTCACCTGTGCAGCTGGAAAGCATTTTGGTAAACTATGATAGCACTGCAGATCAGCCATGGCTTTGTCTGTCATCTGACAAGCATTATATTGCCAGCCTCCATGACAGGCCAAGAGTGACAAAGAACTGAGTTTTCTCCTCAGTTCCTCTGTATGCAGAGGTATCTCTGTACAGAGTACACGGAACAGGTCACTGATACATACGATATCTTCTGTTTTAAAGCATTTGAAAATACTATTTGATTTAAAGGAGCCTGAAAATTATCGTGGACTGCCATGGATGAGCTGGTGTGCTTATACGGTCAGAGCTCAGCGTAGCCCTGGAGAGAGCCAAGGCAGATGAAGGACTGTATCTAGAGGATACTACTATTACATTATGTTCCTCCCAGTGCTGACCCAAAGGTTGAGCCCTTGTAAAAGATTGAAAAACACGCTAGTTCTTTAGGAATAAGTTGAATTCAAAACTCAAAAGAGGACATCATAATTCATTTTTCCATAACACCTCTGACTTCTTCCTAGCAGAAACTGATGTGCTGGTAACAGAACATGTAAAACTGGAACAACGCTATTTATAAAATCTTCATGGAGGAAGAGGGAAAATAAAGCAATCTTTGCCTTTTGTGGAAAGCTCAGCTACCTGTCCTGCTTTCAGCTGGGATAGAGTTAATTTTCTTCTTAGTAGCTGGTATGGTGCTGTGGTTTGCATTTAGTATGAGAATAATGTTGATAACACACTGATGTTTTGGTTCTTGCTGAGTAGTGCTTACACCAGTCAAGGACTTTTCGGCTTCCCATGCTCTGCCCGGTGCACAAGAAGCTGGGAGGGGGCACAGCCGGGGGGGCTGACCCAGACTGGCCAAAGGGCTGTGCCGTACCGTATGGCGTCATGCTCAGCATATAAACTGGGGGAAGAAGAAGGAAGGGGGGGACATTCGGAGTGATGGCGTTTGTCTTCCCAAGTAACCATTACATGTGACGGAGCCCTGCTTTCCTGGGCATGGCTGAACACCTGCCTGCCGATGGGAAGTAGTGAATTAATTCCTTGCTTTGGTTTGCTTGTGCGCAGAGCTTCTGCTTTACCTATTAAACTGTCTTTATCGCAACCCACGAGTTTTCTCACTTTTACTCTTCTGATTCCCTCCCCCATCCCACCAGGGGGGAGTGAGCGAGCGGCTGTGTGATGCTTAGTTGCCATCTGGGGTTAAACCACGACACTACCCCTTGTTGTGGCCTTGTGAGAGGAGTCCATGTGCTTTACGATGGCAGCTGCTGTTATGTCCCAGCCCTCCTCTCTCCCATCTCCTGGGAAGCTGCCATCACATGCCAGAGGCCGGGCTCTTGCAACAGGAGTTGCTTTATAGCACCGACATGACTCTGGAGGGCAGAGGCATGGGCACTAGGAGCCTTTGCTAACAAGATGTAGTGTATATAAGTAGAGCAAATCACAACAAGCTGCGACCAGCTTCATGCCTCTCGCCGGTGCTATTCTCCATGGTGGGAGAGATGGGACCTCAACGACTGGTCCTTCCTCCTTCCATGAAGGGGCTGCTGCAGCATGCCATTCGACCTACACAGTAACTCCCTTTACCATCTACAGACACACATTAGGCCTCATCAGAATAGTTATATTTGGCAAGACAATGAAATCATTCCAGTTTCAGGTCACTTTGTCCCAGTTCCATAACAAAGTGCTCCTATCAGCAGCAGTCTCTTTTCAACAAGCTAGTAACGTACTTAGAGGTCCTATGTATCAGCAAAAGATTCACCACAGCTGCGATTACCAGCAAAACAGAAGTTTAAAAGTGCATACCGAACACAGGTAAGCGATCAAGAAGTCTATGCATTTGGCTATGCTATTGCATAGGATTGCGTTGGCCTAAGCGAGCAAACAGGAAGGCCTCTGGCAGTGTTACGGCTGTTTCTGCTTTTAGCTGGGATATGAACCTGACTGGGACTAACAGTATTTTTCCAGTGGCTCAGGGGGTCCAGAGGGATTACTCTCTGCCAAGGGGATATGCTCTTCCAGGAGTGGCATGGGGGAAGGCAGCTACAGATGTCCACATTTTAATCACAGGGTCCTTTAATTTGAGGAAGCAGGTTCCTTTACATTTAGTGTTGGGCTTTACCAGAAAGCATCTCAGAAAAATTCTTTTTTAAAAATATTCGTTGTTCTTTGAGTGCTTATTGCTGTTCACCTTTGATGTAAGCATTGTGACTGTTCTTACCTTGTTCTTGTCCTGGAAAATGAAGAGAATGCCAAATTCATCCTTGTGTGCATACCAGGCCTTTAAATGGTCAAACCAAGAGCTTCCCGCCACTCCTAGCAAAACGAGGTGGCAAACTATGCTCATCAGCTATCCTGGCAGTTTGTACAATTACTTCCCATGTGTTTTTACTGGGCTACAAGAGGTTGTGCGTGGCTGGCTGGAAGCCATGTGATAGTCTATCTCAGCCTCTCTGTGACTCCATACAGTCAATAGAAAGGATAAGACCTTTTTATCTATGTATTGTATTATACATTAGATATCATATTATAATAACAAGGTACAAGAGTCATCTGCAGTCTTTGCCTTTGACAAAATTCAAACAAGAAATTAGCAAATGAAGCTGCTCATGCATGTTTGATGAAAAAGAATGAGTATAAATAGACACCAAGAGTAAGGTGCAACAAATAGACACACTGTGTTTTCTGGTTACTTCTTGTAAAAGAAGCTCCAAAACTGATCATTTGTTAGTCATCTGAAAGTGTGACCTTCCAATTTTTGTTCTCATAAGTAATGGTCACCACTGAAAAAGAGCAGAGAGGCACAAATTCCAAAGAGTCCGTTGATGTAGAGGCCACCAATTAATGTATGTACCAGTTGATATAAATGTCTTCTATGGGTCTGCAAGGACATGATCAACGTATTTGTCTTCTTCTCCCTTAAACTTGTGAAGCAAATACCCTTTGCCTGTCCAAGTCCCACTTTTTCAGAAGGAAGAAGGAAGTTTGCCTGCACTTTCAAGACTTAATTCATTTCCTCCTACCTCTTTTCTCTCATTCAGCATGAAGGACCTTTAAGTGACGTTCATGTCATCTTCTGTCACTCTCCTATGATATTCTTCATCACATCTAAGACAAATTCCTTCTAAATACCTACAAAACAAGATCCTTTTTATTTCTTTAAATTCCTTCTTCAGACAACCCTGTGCTATGATACCTGTAAACCACTTGCCAGCGGATGGAAAGTCATTGCTGTGATCATTGTCTATCACCCCAACTAATTCTGTCTCCTTATTTCCTATTTCTCTGGGACATGGCTATGTCCATCTGTTGTTTGTTGTCTTATTTTTTGATTGTAAATGCATTAATCCTCTGTGTATGCACTTGTTAGCATTCTGGACTTTGCCCAGGTATTTGGGCTTTTAGGCATCACTTCAGTATAAATTCATAATGCTTTTTATAATGAATTGATAAATGAAATGTCAACAGTAAATGTTAATAAAAATGTAAAATTTGGGACATCCTTCCTTCTATCACACCACAGGCACAACAAATGCATACACCCAGCTATGCTGGCCACAGGTGAAACCAACAACGTACAAGATACTCTTGTGATCTCAAGAGAGAGGAATGAGCATGCAGATGGAGATGTAAAATGGAGAAAATGCCATGGTGTCAGTCACCCTGCTCCTGTGATCGGAAGAAAAGCAGGTAAAGAAACAACCCAAAAGAATGCTGATACGTAGACATATGGAGAAAGTTTTTTTAACAGAACCAACACATTGTTGTCAAACTGACCAGCCTTTATTTTTTTCTTGGAATTTCCAGGCAGTACCTGGAAGTTGCATAAAGAAAAAAAGGGACCGGAGTCAAGACAAGCAGGATCAGTCTTACGGAAATTTCATGATGACACCTATGTGTAGGTTACAACTTCTGCTATGAAGCTTTGTGCAGATTTGTCTAGTTTTCCTACATCACTTCAATAACCTCACTTGATCTGAGGCAATAGTTTTCACTGTACCACTATCAACACTTTATTACGTGCATCTCAGCTGCGTACGTGCTTTTGGCACACGTGGTTGTAAAAGTAGCTTATTGCTACTTATTGCTCAATACTTTCTTCATGAGAAAGAAAAAGTTTTTCTTGTGTGTATGCTAACCTTTACCCTGATCTAACAATGAGATTGCCATAACAAGTAGAGGAGAAAAAAGAAACAGAAATAATCTATTAAGGTATGAACTACTGTGAACTCGTGAGTTTCATAAGCCAGGTAGGAGTAACAGGCAACTGCTGTCATAAACCTCATCCATATAACATTGCTTTTATTTGAAAAATCATGGGGAGAGGGAAAGGAAAAGTCAGAGGGAAGAGTTCTGGAAATAAAGATTAGAGAGAAGGAATTGAAGGAGGTTTAGGGGTGGGGATTTTTTTATTTTTGGATTTTTTACTGAGGCATATAAAGAGATTTTTTTATTCAACTTAAAAAAAATATTTTAATAAGTAAAATGTCACATTTCCAGGATTCATTGTCAGTAATGGATGTGCTGCATGAAAAGTAGGAAACTTGATGAGGGAGTAGTCGCATACCAATGTTTTGTTCCTTCCTCAAGCAAGAGCTTTACGCTATTTCCTCTCCTACTTATTTAGGAAAAACTTACTTTTTTACACAATAATAACTGCTTTGCTTAAGTGTCAGTGGATAAATCCTTATCTTTTCTCTCTTCAGGAAATCCTCCAAATTTGATTTGTCTAACCTGATTATGCTTTTGAAAGAATGAATAAAGACTAACCTATCCTTAAATTTTCTATAGACACAGATAGTCTGCAATAAAACATTTATTTATTTATTTTTAAACTCAGGGAAGATATATCACCTCAAAACATTAATTAGTTGTGATTTAGAAACAGACATAAATTCTCCACGAGGATGAATTTATCACCCAAGATGCTAGAATAGGCAGAGATGAATGCTGGCTTTGTGCTGACACTACAGAATAATGAAACACCGATGTATGACGCTTGGCAGCTTTTAGGACATAAATGCTTCCCAACTGGGATATAAGCCCTCTCAGCACTTGCTGCTTAGCACTATATATGGTATGAAGAATACTGTTTTTATAATTAGGGCTTAAATGGCAGTGGTTCCTCATAGTAATGCCCTTCTCTAAAGTCTTCATCCCTAGAATCTGACTGCTATTAAAAAAAAAAAAAAACAAAACCAAAAACAAACCATAAAACCCCTTTATTTGCTGTGCTTGCATGGAAAACAGAGTGTAATCCATGCAGTGTTGTCTGAACGTTCTCTGTGAAATGAAAACTATTATGAAACAACCATGAGATGGAATTAAAACTTATCACTTCTCTCCAGTCTACAGCTGGCTCCTGCACAACTCCCTGGGATGTCCCCACACCACCTGTAGAAAGGAGAGGAACAGCACTGAAATAACATGCTAGAAAACACCCCGTACAGGTGAGCTCTTGTCTGCGCAGAGGAAATCATCACTTTCAGGGCTGGAGGGTGCAATGAAATTCGCTGCCATATAGCCCAAGAGAATAATTAGGATGTGTTAAAATTATTTCTGCGAGAAAAACCTAGGGGTCACCAAAATCCACATTTTTCACTGGAACCTTCAATTAGGAACATTTTATCTAAAAATGACTATCTATAAAGAAACGTGAATTAGAATTAAATACTAGAATTACTAGAATATTCCTAGCATACTAGAATTAGATGACTTGATTTTTTTGCTTCAAAATAACATTCACATTACAGTCTCTATAAGCTCTTAATATTATGGTATATAAAAAGTATTTGGACAAGTCATATATAAGATAAATTGAATATAAATCAGCAAAAAAGAATGCAACATTTTGCCCCCCAAATTTGGAATTTACAGACAGTTTTGACATTATTCCCAAAGAGAAATGAACACATTTTCAAAATCATGGTAAAACAGTTACAGTGCCTGACAAACCCAAGTGGCAATTTTCACAATAATTAACTGAAGCTTTTCTGAGAGTTAGTTTACTCCACGTAAAAAATAAACTGCTTCAGCACTCGACGTATAGCAGACTCAGGCCTTTCAGTAATCAGTTTGTGCTGTCTCACATAGGTTCGCAGACACTCCTTCACTGCTTTTTTTCAGAAAATACAGTTTGCAGCTGAACATAAGCGGCTAGGACCCCCAGCAATGACAGGTCTCTGGGATTTACTTCTGATTACAAAAGCGTACTACTCCTTCCGTTGCCCTGCCACCTAGGAAGAGAAAAGCGGATCAAAGCCCTTCTTGGAATTTGAGGAACACACCATCAGTTCCTTCACCCAAGCAATTAACCAAATATTCAGGGTCTTGTGAATAGATCCAAACAAGATCCCATTGTTTCTCTGAGGCAACTATTTGCAAAGAAGATAAAAAGTTCGGCTTTGGTGAACCCAGGGAAGTCTGACAATAAGAGGCAACCTCCATTAAGCAGTTATTTTAGTTAGCATTGAGCCCAAATGCACTCATTCTCTCTCTCAGGGCAAACTTTTGGTAGCAATTCAGGCTATAGTCCTGGCTCTCCTGAAGGTTATTTTAACATTTTGTTACCCCACTGCTTTCTTTCCAGTGGTGCCCAGCTAATGTTTGAAAGTTACCCCATTACCCTGCCCCAGCTGCAATTCCCTGGAAAAGGCTATGTTTGTTACACCATGAATACCTTGGTTGGTCGCATCTTTACATGACATTCCTGGAGTCAAGCTGAAACAAGCGAGACACCAGGAACTTGACCTTAATAAATCTGTAATCAGACTTGTGTTGCTCTAACACTCCCAGAGTGCTTGTTAAAAAAAACAAACAAACAAAAAACAACAAGCAAACCCAAAACCCATCCCAAAACAAAACAAAAACCAAACCCAAACCAACAAAACAAAGACAACAAAATTTACTGGGATCTTGGCATAAGGTCACGCTTACACAGGGAATCAAGCATCTCAGGCAGCTGGTCGCTGCCCGGGTGGTGCCAGGAATGGCCATTCCAAGGGCCCTTGCAGAGGCATCTTCAGCTGGATCAAGCGAGACTCCCACTCTTCTGCTCACTAATTATCTAGCTGCCCCACGGCGACTACATAGGAATCAAATAGCACGTACAAGCCCGTACAAAGAGATATTTCAAATTTGGCGCGTTACAGCATTTCACTGAAACACCAGCTTGGTCCCAATGGCAGTCTGAACACATTAGTGAAGAGCTGGGGCTGAGCTGCAATTCCTCCTTCTTAGGCGTACACATCTGGGTACAGTGTCACACTGGTAAAGAACATCCTCGGTCTGGAATTAGCAGAGCCTTAACCAGGAATAGACTCAGCCCCAGTCACAGGGAAGGTGAGGGAACAGTGCAGAAGAGGGAGCAGCACAGAAGAGACTGAACTGTATCCGTGAGAGGTTAAATGATCGCATGGCTGCAATACTTCATGTGGCATAAGAACGTGTGCCACACGGACCAGGGCTAACGTGGGAGCTGATGGTCCCCCAGTTCCCAGGAACTCTATCCCTAGTCTCAGCCCCTCCAGTGTCCTCAATATTTAACCCTTGCACAGGTTATAGGCCACTTCTGCGTACCTACTGGAATTAAGGCATTTTCATAATTAAAATTTCTACTTCCATGCATGTTTCAGAAAAACTGATTTATAGGTTGTAATATCTTTACATGTTCACACATTTCACTGCTTCCAAAGATTACTAGTTGTTATTGCCAGAGCATATTAAACATGAGAAAAACAGATTAATGGCAAAACTCCTACACCTACACCTAGGCACCAACACGTAAGAGTCTAAATGAAATGGAAGTATCTAAACTCTAGTTACAGTAAATGGATGCCACGGCATGATTCATGGCTTAAACAAAGGCATCTAGTGCTATTTGCAACGCACTGGACCATCCCTCCCAGCCTTCAGCTGCCCTGCTGGAAAGGCATGACTCTTGCATCCAGCCAGAGCAGCATGTCCTTAAGAGACGGCAGGGTGCCTCAAACACCCAAGATATTTGCCTCAGCAAATAGCCCCAGTGTCTTAACTGGCACTCACCCTGCACAATGGAGCCCCTAGTCGACAGCCAGCTCAAATGTCCTTTTGAGATGCCTCTGAAGCCTAAGGGCTACGCTTTATGAAACATACAGAAAAAATAGAAATAAAAAAGGATGAAATAAACACTTTAAAAAAATATTTTTATTTATTCATGGTATAAAAGAAATACTTTCTTCCTATACCCCAATGGATTGTCTTGCATAGCCCCTCGAGCACACGCACCCCACTTTGGACACTGCTATCTTAGACCTCACAGCGAATGCTAACACTGATCCACCTCATAAGCACACATGTGCATGTTTACAAGCGATACATCTAGAGAAGCCAGCTAACTGAAAAGAAGTTCAGTAGTAAACTAATCCTGGTGCAACAGACTGTATCGTGTGAAATCACTGAACTGTCTCTGCACTTTGCAAATAGTTGCAGGAGAATCTGATAAGGCATAATAGATATTTGTTGATCAAATTTGGTAAGAAATAGAGCATTGGCCAGAGTCAGCATAAATATATTCACAGAGGCCCTCCAATAAAGTAGTTCCATATTATCTCTATCCACTGCTTATTCGCAGTTAAACTACGGTGCATAGTTTGCTATGGGATGGTAGGTGTTGCTTTGTAATTTAAGCAACTAAGAAGTCAGCAAATTTTCTAGCAAGACAAGGGCTGTAATACTTCAGAGTTACAGATTCATCAGGAGGGCAGAGGTTTGACTGAAGATCAAAACTACAGGTTTACTCTACTGTTGTGCTTCTCCAGAGCCCCCAAACAGTTTTAGAGACATAGTTTAAGTCTAGAAATTGTTGAGTTAGGGTCACAGTCCGGACGTTTAATGTTTTGCATCCAGCAAATTCCAAAGGAGATAAAGGCATCCTTTAAGGAATCTTCTCTGATGTTAAGACCTGAGAAGCATGGCAGCGAGCCTAAAAAAAGGTGGGGAGAGGGGAAAGAGAATAATTTAGTGAACGAAAATACCACTTTAAAGAGCATTTTCCAAATTAGTAGTTTAATAAGCTTAGTAAGTATAAGGGGTTATATTTCATCTTAATTAAACGGGAGCTTTCAAGACAAAATTCTAAATAATTGTTATTTTTAAATATAAATCAAATCTTTGAAAAGAGGAAAAAACCTAAAACCAAAGCACCCCACACAAATCCCATACAACAGTCTTCCTTTTACTGTGTCCTGAATTGTAAAGCTTTTGCCAGTAGGAGGAAAAGAGGATGGCTGTGTTTCATTGCTATTTCTGACATGTTCAGGGCCAGAAAACACTTTCAATATACAGATGTTAAATACAGTTGAGCAGGTGATACAGTCACCAGTTATTTCATAGTTTAAATAAAAGTCTGTCCCAATGCTTGAACATGCTGAACAGTGCTGATAAGACACCACAGAATTGGAACATGGTTCCTCAGAATCCATTTTTTCGCGTAGGAAAGAGAAAGTTTAAGAAACAAAAATCACATCTGACATTCAGCTGAAAACTTCTGATGTCTTAAAAGTTATAATGCCCAAAGTGAAACGTGGATAGATTTATAAAAATGCCGATAGCTCAAACATATAAGCTGCTCAGAGCTGTGTTTTGAATATATGAAGTTCTAAGCACTTTCAGAAAGCAGAATGCACTAGTTCTAGTGTCCAAGCAGAGGAGACATTGGATGGTTAGGCCTCAGTATCTGTGCGCCTTGTTCTTCAACTATCAAAGGCTGACAGACATCACAAAGCTTTACAAAGTTGCAATAAAAACCCCTGAGCACAATTTTGGTCTATGAATGCTTTGGAAGTACCTTATATGCCCACAATAAGTTACTTAGGAGAAAATATTTTATGAAAAGAAAAAAAAAAGAAGCCTAATTTACACATGCAAATGGCTGCAAGCTTCATAAAAGTCTTAGAAGTTGTCAGTTACATCAAGATGGCATGCATTTACATGCAAAACCTTTTTGGTATTGAGATCCTGTGATTACTCAATTCAGTGAATAAGCAGAAAGTAGCAGAGCAGAAAAAGAAGGAAAGTGAAGAGATGAAAAAAATTCACCATGCAACCATATATGCACATGCATTTGAGTATTGAAGAAGAGATGCAGATTGTCTTCAATTTTCTTAGAAACTATTTTCTGAAATACTTACAGCTTTCTCTTCCAATGAGAGTACCCCATCTACAGCCACTATCTGGTATTGCTTTTCTTTTAAGCTACCCACAAATTTCCGAAGTAGTTTGAGACTAGTGCCATCACTGTTTTGTTTTAGCAGTTTCTGCATTTCTTGGGAAGGACATCCCGGGTCAAACAGTAGCAAACATAAGGTTTTATTCTTCTTCTCTTCTATTCCAACAACAGTACGACTATGACCTAATTTCAAAGTAGATTTTCAGTATTTTAAAAACACACAAATCCCATTTACTTCCTCGTAGCATACCCCTTATTTTCAGATCAAGGAAGACATTACTTGAAATTTAATAAGGTAGTTATAAGTAAAGAGCAGATGTCAAAAAGTTGAGACCCCAGTCACACCCAGCTCTTCCCTCCAATAAAAATACAAACTTTAATGTTGCTCTTACTAAATAAAAAAATAGCAGGAAATAAAGCCATGCCTTCAATTAAATGAAGAAAGAATGTAAAATGCTGCTCTGAATTGCAGCACATATAATGAAAGACAGAGAATGGAAAGAAACCAGCATATTGCGATACTGACCTTGATGTTGCAAGTAGATAGGTGGTTTGGAAGTACACACTACCTTCGCACCACCTTCATTCTCTGTAGAATAGTAACGCAAAACCCACTCAAATAAACGAGGGTGTGTACCCATAGGGCCAGTCGGTTTGTGAAAGTCAATGATTTGACACCTACAGAACATTTAGAATGAAAACAACAATAAAATTTCAAGCAGGTTGTTTGTTAAAAACAACTTTTTCACCTCTCAGTCCCTTCCTCCTGCACCAAGAATGTTTTGTAAACACAGCAATTCCAGGCATCAAGTGGTCATTACCACTTCTGTTTTTTTAAAATACAGGAATAGGGGACACAATTACAAAGCAATGCAATATATACTATTCAAAACTGGAAGATTTATTCTGTAAGAAACACACACTCTACTCTGTTCAGTCTAACAAGAGCTTGTGAAGCTTGCAAAAATTAAAATGTTTGATTTTTTTTTTTTTTTTTTTGTATAAGTGATATACTAGAGAATCCAATTAACAGCTTTCAGAATTATGGAAGCGAATAGCTGAAATTCAGATTCTTCTTGAGAAGAAACTTCTACAGAAATTAAGTTTTTAACCAATGTTTGATTTTATGCATATGTGGCATAATACTTCACCAAGTCTCAATGATCTAAGTAGTTATACAATTTATTTACCTGCCTAAGTAGTTACACACCTTTACGCTGTGCTAAATCAGATCTGTCTATAGGTTGGTTAAATTTAAAGCCACTCAGGTGGCTCTGTCATCACACTATTGGCAATTCTGACCTTTAAAGGTACAGCACTTAAATCAGCACTTAAAAATAACAACAACAACAAAAAAGCAATATTTACTTTATCCTGAGACTGGTTAACAGTGAATAAATTTCACATGCTCCTATCCATGCTTTGGAACCATGTAATCTGTTGTTAAAGTGCGATGCCCCATGAGGATCGAAGCCTTCTCTCCAGGCATCTTCAATCATGGACTGAATCTTTGGTATACTAGGAATTAGTGTAGTATCTGGAACAGAAAAGCTTTTGAATTGTGGTTACAGTTACTGAAATAGCCTATTAATTAAAAGTATTCAGCTCTTTTATAAGAGGTAGTTAATGTCACAAAGATGCACCAAAAAAAACTAAAGCTAAAACTTCAACCACATCATGCCTTGCCAGTATTCACCCCTCTGATTCTTTCCACGTAAGCTGCAGTGGTACAACAAGCATTTAATAGGTGTAATTAACCTAGTAAGCCTTGCTGTGTAAATGAAAAAGTAAAGCATCAGTCAGTAGGTTGTCATCTAAGGCACGTGAAACAAATAGGCAGCGTTTTGTTTAATACCTCTCAAGCAGTCATTATACGAGCTGTTTTGCAACAGCGAGGAAAGGAGCATTTGGAAATTCCTGTAACCGCAACCCCAGCCTCTGTCGCCCAAAGATGACTGGAAGTGATCTACTCCTGTTGAAAGCCATACATGCCTCACATCTTTGTTTTCATTCTGATAGTACTTGCACAATGCTTCAATGACTCCTGAAAGAAGACCAAATATAAAGTTTATCTGTAAAATGAACTACAAAATTTGACAGAAAAAGATTCTTTCCCCAGCTTGGAACCGATACAGGTTAAGACAATTTATTTTAAAACTCCTGAGTGATCCTATGTTACATCTAGAACCCAGTGGACATTGCATCTACTTCATTTCAATGGTCTTTGACGAATTTATGTACTACAAAGCTTTCAGAATTCAAGCTATTTTTTTCACTGCTGCTACACGATGAACATTTCAAATTAGACAGCTTGGACTACATTATAAACTGTGATATGCACAGGAACTATTACAATGAAACGGGAAAAATAATGTCACCAATAAAGCATTTCTATGCCACTGCCACCTCCAGTAAAACACCCCCTTAAAAACATGGAAATACTTATGCATACTATGTCAACCTTTTATTTCGCAGAGAAACTAAGACAAGAAAAGGAATGGCACAGAACCTGAGAATTACTGTAAATATTTTTTAAAAGTCCACTTGCAGGATATTCCAAATCCTCCTTTGTTACATGAAAGAACATGCTTGGGAATGCTCTCTCCAATTTGTATATGTAAATTCTCAAAGGCTCTTTATTGCCATGCTATTGTGAAGACAATCATTCCACAGCCATCACAGATTATTTTCTGATTTCCTCTCTGAAGTCTAAATCATTACCAAGAATGAAAACTTTAAATGTATTATTTCCACTCAATAAATTTTATAGCAGAAATTTTATTTTACCTGTCAAGAACCAAATGAGTATTTTGTAAGCTAGAACCACTAGCAGCAAGCTAAAAGACCTTTGAACTGTGGTCCTAGCAAGAAAAGACAAGGAAGCCTTTTGGAAGAGATATCCATCGGCACTGTATTTTAGTACCAATTACAAAACATTTCCAAGACGATGTATCAAGTAGATGTCTACTCCTCCCAGTCCTCTCTTGGACTTTGTAATCATATGAACACTGTGCTTACCTGGGACCAGCTTGCATGATACTACAACTAACTGAAACACAAGATAAAATGCTACTGTAAATTTTAACAGCTACACTACGTTAGGAACCAATGAATACTAAATAGTAAACAAGCATACACTCAAGGACAACCAACTTGTAGTAAGACATTTGTATCTTTTGATACATATTGTATCTGGGCCCTCAACCACATAACTTGGTTCCAAGGTTCCATAGAAAAAAAGGAAAAAAAAAAAAAAAAGAAAAAAACTCTTCAGGTTAGAATAAAGATTAGAAATATACCAAGCTTTAGGAATAAAATGGTATAGATTGATCTAGAAAATAAGGATTAGAATTAGGATCTAATCAATGTCAAACATCCAATTATATGCTTTGTTAAAGACTTGTTTGGTCACTACAACCTAGGTCTAAAAAGTACAGTCTTAGTTGTATAATTTCAGCATTTTTACCTGAGGTCTTTGTTTTCCCATCATCTATACCAAAAGCCAAACATTCCATCATGTCAGCTTTTCTCTTGTGATATTCAAAAGGCTGCATCCTTCCTCTATCAACTTCCCTTTCCATATTCTTTAGGAATTGCTGCTTGTAGCCTCCAGAATTATCCAAGCCATACTGTCTCTGTTAGGGATGGAATGTGCATGATTTAAATCTCATTTTTTAAATTAATCTTTAGTGATTTCAAGAAGCTGCATGCACAATCAGTAACTTTGAAAAATAGTGAACAGTGACACATAAAAACTTCAGATTTATATTTTAGAGCTGAAGCTTCACTCCTGGACAGGAATGTGGGACTAGGAAAGATACAGTTGGAAGAGCAGGCACATCCCTCTGCTCCCTGCTGGGCAGCCAGCCATCGGCACAGAGGCAGTCAAAGGCCAGGAGGTAGCGAAAGTGGGAAATGAGCTATCAGGGCTGTCAGGTGGGAGGGATAGGGAAGCAGGACCTCGCAGGGGGGTGCTCACTGGAGCAGGAAGAGGACAGCCAGGATGCTCAGGGCCTCAGGCACTCTGCCAGGGAATATGCTCCAGGCTGTGCTGCAAGGCAGAGCACTAGAGCTGGGTGGAGCACAGTACAAGGCGCCAGGTGTGCCAGGCTCCTGGCGAGAGCAGTATGGCACGCGTAGAGAGCACTGGGTCCCACCCTGAGCCAGCACCGCTCAAAGCAGTAAAGCCAAGTAGCTCAAGGCAGGCATGCCCAGCACCTGTGCCAGGATCGGGGTTGCCGAGAGCTTGCGTTTGCCTGCCACCCACTCCTGCGCCGCTACCTCAACTCAGCCTGTCTGACTGCACAGGTCTGACCTGGAGTTCCAAGATACTCAGCTTCCCATGGCAAAACTGTTCAAAATTTTACTATATAGAAATATTACTGTACTTGCAGCTTCTTAAATTCTTCCCTCTCTCGCTTCTCTTCTTCTGATCTCTGCCATTTATCTTCTTCAGTTTGGAGTCGCTGAGCCAGTTCGAGATCTCTCACGTTTCCACCTACCCAGAAATAACATTCCAAAGAAAGAAGACTTGATCAGGAGGTTAACAATGCTCTGATGGATCTGGGCATTAATTTTAGGAGATGCATCCCACACTATTTTGAGCTATTAGCAATGAACATGAAACAGGACCGACTGCATTCAGTCTACCAAGACTCAGACTCCTGACTTGGACAAAGTTTATGCAGAGTCACAGGAGCAATTACTTGGCAAATAATGCATGTACCTCTACTACTAAGAAAACAGCTTTTGTTTACTTTTGTTTCACTTCGTTGTTAGCAAGAAGTCCCAGTTTCTTGAATACCACACACTTATTAGCTTCTAGGATCACTGCCAGCAGTCTCATAACAAAATGACAAAAACAAATTTAGGATCAGAGAACTGGATAGGGAATCTCTAGGATTTTATTAGCCATGCTAATAAATAAAATTAATTTTGATTGCTTTACTTTATCGCTGTGACTGATGAATCAGCACAAGCATTTAGGGAAAAGAATTGAGAAAAACTTTGAAGTTTTCATAAGCTATAGATTTTCAGCTCATCACACTGGAATGTGGCACTCTAAATTACATGTATGTAAACCTCCTATAGAGCTAGGAAAAAAAAAATATAACATGGCTTTCTTTTAAAAATTTTTTGCTTTAAGTTTTAGTTTTGGCTAACATACAGTGCATTGATGTAACAAGCATGCACAGACAAATATTTCTTTTGGCATGTGCAATTAAATAACCACTTGGGCAAGTGACAGGACTTTCTATTAACTATGTTCACTTAATTATGTGTGTGTCCAGTTCTCTTTTTAAATAAGGAAATATTTAGTTTAAATTTTGTCCGAGATTCTATACTGCAACATGCAAATACTTGTAAATGCTTTCAAGTATTATCAAGCCTGTGGTCCTTCATGTACCTTCCGAAAAGCTTTGTTCCTGTAAGTGTAAATCCACATGTTCTTCAAGAATCTGAATGTTTGTACAGGTAAGACTGCACATTGGACATTCGTACAGCTGTTCACCATTTCCTGTGTCTGTGAAAAAGAAATACAGTTTCTTGATTAACGCAATTCCTCGTTTTTGTGAGAATCACACTCCTAATTGATATACAGTCTAAGATAAATGCACATTAATGAATTTTGTGTTGCCATTGAAATTCCCCAGTGAAAGGCAGCAAATTCTAAACAGCTGTTACTCTCTTAACCAATTAAGAATTTATATCTAAATACCTGACAATTTTAAGACATATCTTCCTTCTTTCTACTGATCAAGTTTTGCCCCATTTAACTCATAGATCACAATTTGCTACGATAATACATGTATTAAGAAATGCTTAGTCTGAAAGATCAAACCATTAATGAAAAGATCTGTCCTGCTAACTGAAGAACACTTGCTTATGAAACTTTAGTATTTGTGTGATAACACAGTAGTTGGTGGGCAGAAAGAATAAAGTAAAACGTGCTGTCATTCCTACCTTGTTGGTCTTCCTGCATCTCCTCAAATAAATATTCTTTCTGCAGTTTTACTATTATTATTGAAGAGTACCATATAGAATAGGTAAGGTTCAAAAGGACTTCTGGAGATCATCTGGTCCCTCAAAGCAGGGTCAAATTAAACAGGTTAAGTTACATAGGGCCTTTTCCAGTCAGTTTTCGAATAAGTCCAAGGATAGGCACCCCACAAGCTCCCCAGACAACTTATTCCAGTGTTTGCCCACTCTCACAGTAAAACACCAAAAGTGTTCTTGTGCTTAAATGGCATTTCCCATATGTCAAGTTGTGCCCACTGCCTGTCATCCTGTCACTAGACACCACAGAAAAACCTTCCTAGGTTCACAAACCACAGAATTAGTATGCTATGTTAGCTGTTTCTGGAAAGCATTTGCCCACGCTAAAAGTTCATGACTGGCTGGAGGGAAACTCGATGGTATAATAATCTAAACTCACCAGCAACATTTTGCATAACACTGCAAACATACAGTTTCCTGAAACACACTATGTACATAAAAAACCAAAACACCCTTAATGCAAGTATTTTAAAAATAGAAATTGGCATGCAGGCAATAAGTTATTTATTCAAGCTCTGCATTATTTGCACACATAGAAGTTAAATATTATTCGGTGCTAAGATCTGGATTTTTTTTTCTTTTAAGAAAAACATATTTTTAATCACAGAATATGCAATGTGGTTGATTATACTGCCACATTCTGCATCCTCATCATCATTTGTTTTCCTTGTCAGTATACATAGCTTGTTACACCATAATGCTAGTGTTCTAAGATAATTACCCACTAGCAGAGATGCCATTACTAAGTTTCTGAAATTGGTACCAGCAACTTTGGACCGTTAGTCAAAATAAAATTCTGACCACGCTTAAAATAAAATACAGTATTCAAATAAATTTACTTACTCCAACGTTATCCCCCAAAATATCCTTGTGGTCTCCAAATCAACGTTTACTACTTCAGAATACTTCAGCGCTGGATCTTTCCTAAGTCTCTCCTTCAAACTAAAACCTACCTTTCCCTACTGCGTACTGCAACTGCTCTACAGGGTCCTGCCAAAGACAAGACTTCAAGAGGCAAAGTCAAACCTCTGCGACCAAAGGTAGGTAAATAGGTAAAAACCACGTCCTGTCACGCAAAAGCTTTACGAATTGCTTTCACTGATACGGATGGCGTGGTTTGGGCTTGCAAAACACTGCAGGTTCGTCTGCATTCGTGGTTTTAGTTCTGCTCCGGAACGGATTTTGCAAGTGCCGCCCCCGCCGTCTCGGCTCCCCGTCCCTCCCCAAGGGACTGCCCTCCGCCGCGCGCCAGCTGCACCCGCCCGGATGAAAACTCGGCGGAAGGGGCGCTCCGGCAGCGCCCCCAACACCGGGCCGCCACCCCCGGGCCCTGCGGCCCCGGCCCGGTCCTCCGCTCCCCGCCCGGGCGGCCACGGCCAGCCCCACCCTCCGCGCGGTCCAGGCCCGCCACCCCCCGCCGCCGCTCACCCGCGCCCGGGGCGCCCAGCAGGTGCCCGTGCCGCGCCCTGACGTGCGCCTCCAGCTCCCGCCCCGCCGCCTCCCCGCAGAAGGGGCACTCGGGCAGCCCCACGGCCAGCTCAGGGCGGCGGCCGCCCGGCGGCCCCGGCTCCGGCTCCGGGTGGGCCGCCTCGATGTGCCGGCGAAGCTCCTCGCATCCCGGGGCGGCGGCGCCGCAGAGCGGGCAGCGGGGCTGGCGGCCCGGGTGCGTGCGCCGCAGGTGCCGCCGCACCGCCGCCTCCGAGGAGAGCGCCTGCCCGCAGACCTCGCACACCAGCATGGCGGCAGCGGCGCCTCCCCCGGGAAACGAAACCCTCGCGCTTCCGCCCGCGTCGCTCGTCACGTCCTGCCGGCGCCCGCCGGGAAGCGCCGTTCGCCTCGCCTGGGGCGGCTGCCTGCGCGCGCGGGGCCTGCTGGGAAGGGAGGGGCCCGCCCCCCGGCCGGGGCGGTGCGCGGCGGGGCGGCGTCCGCCATCTTGAATTGCCGTCCGCTGCCGGCGCCGCGCTCCCCAGCGGGGCGGGGTTCTCTCGCTTGGAGGGCGGCGGGCGCCGTGCGGCTCCGCTTCGATGGGTAAGAGCGGAACAGCGCCGAGAGTCGGCGGGTGGGGGCAGGAGGGGCTGTGCCCCCCTCCGGCGCGGCGCGGCGCGGCGCGGGGTGCGGTGCGGTGCGGTGCCGTGCCGTGCCCCTTGCTGTGAGGCTCCCCGGCGCAGGCCGGTCTCCTCCTGCGTCGCCGCGCGCGGCAGCTCGGTCCCCGCCAGGCGGGGCGGTCGGTGCTGGGACGGGGTCTTCACGCGCTGTTGTCCGTCGCTTCCTCAGTCGGAGGGCTGCCTTCCTCCCGCCTCCCTGCCCTGCTGCAGCTGCTGCTGAGCGGGCTTTGCCACCCCCTCTTCAAGGGACGCGGGTGAAGAGCTTCGCTGGTCGCTCTTTGTGGCCGGGGTCGGTGTCCTCTCGGCCGGGCAGCCGCGGCAAGGGGGCTTGCGGTCTGACCCGGCCCTGCGCCGGGGTCTTGGCCGGTGCGAAGCCGGCGGGCAGCGCCTGGAAGCCCGCGCGGCCTCCCCCGGCGCTGCCGGTCGGGGAGGGGGCGGTGGTACAGCGAGGCGCGGTATTTAGGGAGCCTTATGTAGGCAGGGAGAAAAAAAGCTATTACTAGGGTAGGTCTTAGTCTAGGCACAACAAGTGGGCGAGATGCAGGATGTGCTGGGAAGAGGGATGTGGTGTTAGAACGAGCGTAGTTTGCAGAGCAGAAGCGCAGGCTTCCTTGGACGTAGAAGTTGTGAAGCCTGAATAGATCAGGGACTGACAGTCTTTTTGCCCTTATGATGTCTATACTAAAACTCTTGTGGGGGGAATGAAGCTATAAATTCATAAACTTATCTTTTTGAAAACAGTTTTGATGAGAGCTTCCTCCCAGTTGTGCTTCTGTAACTCTCTTTTGAGCTGGTGACCTAAACTGGGTTACTTTGAATGCACGCTTCTCTTGTTTAGTTCATTTCTTGGCCTGACAGTTTTATTGGTGCAACTAAGTTAGCAAGGTACTAGTGATTAAGGAAGTGATGATGTTCTACGACTAGTTAAGCCAGTAGCGTTGTTGGAAAAATCTTCTTAAATTGTATCTCAAAAGTTACATGACAGTTACTAGCAAATTGCTTTACGTGATGGCATACTTAGTATTGTGGTCCAGAGATGGCAGTAGTTTATTAAGGCTCTTGTGAAGCAAATATGTTTGGGTGAAACAGGTTGCTGAGTCCTCCAAGTGTCTTGTTGATGTCAGCCTAAGTCTGCAGACTGTTTTTTCTCTCACAGCTTGTGTTTATTGCGCAGCAGTCCTTGGTACTGCTGATATAATAAAATAAACAGTCCTAGCATGGAAGTTGATAGAGAATTGTGCACAGCTCAAGAGCTGTAGTTCAGATATTCTTATGTATGTTTGCTTGTTGTGGAAGAATTTCAGATAAGTGAGAGTTCGTGTAGAGTCTTAAATCGTATTTTTGACAGTTATTTCTCAGGTGAAGGCTACAGTTCTAGCTTTAAAAACTAGCACTGTGATATTAACAAGCTTTTTCAGTCAGTCAGTTTGATCATTTCAGTGACAGAATCTTGTTTTATCACTTTCATCTTTTCACAACTGATATGCCTGAAATGACAGGCAGATTCTAATCCTCTAATCCATCAAAAGAGTTGTTAATTAGAATGGGTCAATCATTATCTTAGTTTTAAATGGAAAAGAGTATGCCTGTCTGGGTACTACTGACCCTTAATTTGTTTTTCTGCAGAGTTTTTTCTGCATACAGTTTAGAAGGAAGCACGGCATAACCTTTAGATCCTGTGTTATGTTTGCGAGATAGACATCTTAAAAAAAAAATAAAGAAACAATGCGGTAAGATATTAAATGAAATGGTAATTACTGCAGGTTTTCTTCTTGGATTTGTCCTTATTTTTTAATACATTTACTGTCTCCTTTATGAGAGGAGGAAGCAAATTCCTTTACTTGGTGACAGAATCAAAATTTAGCAGCGTAATGTTTTTGCTTTTTGTTTCTCAGTTTGCTCGTAAGACCCATAACTTCTTTTTGCAGTAGCTTATGCCCTTAATGAAGTAATCTGATCCCTGAGATGATCTGTAGTTTAATCTGCAGTTTAGAAATGCCTGTCTAGGCAAAGATTTTTCTCTGATTTCTACTGTAGAGACTTTTGTTGATGAACTGGATATTGCAAGCAGCTATAGGAGTATATAGCTGCTGCTGTAGATATTTTTGTAGTACAAGAGATGGCGTGTTTGCCTTGCAAGGTTTGACCTTTTGGAGTAATTCTTCTTTTTTTGATAGACAACATGGCAAGCCCAGGTAAAGATAACTTCAGAATGAAAAGCTACAAGAATAATGCACTTAATCCTCAAGAAATGCGAAGACGAAGAGAGGAGGAAGGAATCCAGCTTCGGAAACAGAAAAGGGAAGAACAGGTAAATATCTTAGTGAGCTGTTAACTGGTAAGTGCTTGTGAAGCTAAAATCAGATATGTGAAAGGACTTGAGCAGACTCCTCCTGTGGAGCAGAATCCAGAGCGCCAGGTTGAATGTCTGTTTTCTGTCCAGTCTTGGGGAGCACCAGGCACTTCTCAACAGGATCATAAAACAAAAAAGTGAACAGAAGCCCTCTTAAGTCACTAGGGCACACAGAGGAGAGACCAGTGTCTTAAGTTTAATCCTTAGTCTAGGTTTAAACATATAAGACTGGGCTGAAAGGATACTCTTATTTCTGATAAGGATTAGAAACTTTGCATTCTCTTCTGGAGTTTGAGCCAAAGTTGTACTGTTAGAAGGGAGAGGATTAGTTTCATCTTTGAAGCCGTACTTCAAGCTGCCCAAGAGCTTTTTCCTACAGTAACTTAGTACTAAGTGGCTACCAATTAGTGATCCCTGAACTATATATATAACATTTGCAGTTGTCCTCATTGAATTTTTAGTGATCACAGTACATGGAGCATTGTGTAATTTAATGGTTTGTGGTAGTTCCTTTTCCCAAAATGTTTAGTAGTTTCTTGCCAGGAAAGTAAGGAATGTAGTTTGTTTTTCTGCTTGGTCTAAAGTGGCTGAATTTGTCTCCCACAACCTAGAGAGTGTCCCAGGCACTGGTCTGCAGTCTTCTCTGAGGTGGGAATGCTTACCCTTCTCCTGTGAAAGTGGTGCTACTGCATGGAAAAAGAATTTAAATTAGTTGGGCCAGAGAGGTAAGAGTAAGAAGTAGTACGATACTGGAGCATTTACCTGTGAATGGGTAACTGCATTGCAGTTCCTGCTGAAAGTTTTGTTTGTATATTTTGTAGTAAATACTCCCTAAATAAATTATGAAAATAATAGGTGTTTCCTCTCCCATGCTGACTGTCATAATAATGAGAATACTGTTATGTTCTCCTTGATCTTAATTTGTTGGACTGGTGTTTTTCAGCTCTTCTTGAACTGGGGAGAACAAGTTTATGCAGGGAGATAAGACTGCTTTTGCTCCAAAGGAAATTACAACTGGTAGACAGACCATGATCCTAAACAAAAACAGTTTATACATTTCAACCAACAGCTTCTGTGTTCTTGTTGAGTGCTAGAAGGAATGGCTCGTCTTCCAAAAGAGCGATGTTGTTTATTCTTCCTTTGTGGGTTTAAATGGAGTTAAACTTTGTTTAGGTCCAGGATTCTGCAGTTGTTTTGTGTCCAGGATTGCGCCCAATACAGAATTCTTTTGAACAAGGGAGAGAATGCTTTGGTTTAGGTTCCTGTTTGAAATATGGGCAGATGTAAACATGGAGTTGCTTCTGCAGTTTTGGCCATGTACAATAGCAGAAGTTTAGGTGTCTATAGAGGGCAAAACCTTCAGGATTTAGTAGGAGGTTTCATTATTATGCTTACAGGTGAAATCTTAGTCAATGGACTGAGATTCTAACATTTCTTTTTAAAGATACCAACATAATATTCTTAGAATTGTTAATTACAGTAGTTGTAAGTGTAATACAGGATTAAAGATAGAAAATTAGGTTTGGTTTCTAGAAGAAAACAGGCTAATTTGAATGTTTTGCTTGTATGCCAGAAAATGAGGAGGCACTCATTAAGTACTACAGTGCAGGTATGTATTTTGAGCATAGGCAGTGCATGCAGCCAATGTTAAAGCCATTTTTGGACGTAGAGAATGTTTAATGTTACATAATTTGAAAGTTTCCCTTGAAGCTATGCCATTTTTTCTCCAACTATATTAAAATAATGTTTCTGTGTTAATCTTTCTGCAACTGTATATCAAATATAGGTGCTGTTTAATTGGCATGCAAAGAAAATACATAGACAGTGAAGGGAGGAACGGGGTGTGCTGAAACACAAACATTGGCTCTGTGCTGATGACTTCAGCCTATAAACTAAAAAAGGAGACAGTAGCTTGTAGAATACTGTTTCCTGCTTAAAAATCAATGTTAGTTATGAGGGATAGAAGAGTAAAGCTTAAAAGATCTGTATCTTCTTTTTCTTACATGTGGAAAAAAAATTTGGATCTTTGCTAATTAAAGAGAACTTCATTTTTTTAAATGTCTCTCTGAAGTGTTGCAGCGCAGTTAATCAAGATGCAGATATAGTAGTGTGTTTCTCCTTTATGTCCTTTAAACTTTAATGTAGAATTACATTTGCATGGATGAGTAGGAAGGTGAGTAGTTGAAATACTTTGACTAGTATTGGTGAAAGCATTTCTTCAAGTGCATGTCATCAGTACCCACTCTGTGGTAAGTTCTAACTTACTCTCCCAAAAATTTCTTCTTTGTTTAGCTGTTTAAACGCCGAAACGTTTCTCTCCCGGGAAATGAAGAATCTATGGTAGAAAGTCCAATTCAGGATCCTGATGTCAGCTCTACTGTACCTATTCCAGAGGTAATTATTTTAGAATGCATTTAGAATGTTACCTGTTATGTGCATAGTATTAGACATGAGAAATCCTCCCTTCATTTTTAGGAAGAAGTTATTACAGTAGATATGGTGCAGATGATTTTCTCTGATGATCCTGATCAGCAACTCACAGCAACTCAGAAGTTCAGAAAATTGCTATCTAAAGGTACATAAACATTGCCTCTTTTTTTTGTTGTGTTTTTTTTGTTTTGTTTTTGTTCCTTCTGTGTTGTTATTACAAATTTTTGTCATAGAGAGTCATTTAACCTTTAGTTTTGTTTTACTTTAAAATAGATCTTGCTGAAACTTCTAGTTCTGTTTATGGAGAAACCGTGCCAAATCTATTCCAACCTAATGGCTAAATACAGAAAGCTTCATTATTCTAATGTTAAGTCTTTCGGACAAAGTAACAAAAGCAAGGATATTTTGATTGAAGTGTCCAGGGCAGTAACTAACTGCACGCCAACATTACTTACAATACTTGTTGCAGTGATTCAGTTTCTGATTCTCATTCTGTATTTGAGGGGAGAAAAATTATATGGCTGCCAAAGAAGAGTTGTAACTTGTTTTTGTTGAGACTGTAAGACGTGCAGTCTTAAATTAATGCTGGTATTTGTATAGCATGATAGGTGAAGGTATGCTTGGTCATTTAAAATAGTTTCTAATCATAATTGCTCTTCCACTGACCTGAGCTACTGACTGAGGGAACAGTGTTTTGTAATGAGTTACTAACATGCCAGTGGATAATAGTATGTGTTACTATTATTATACATAATAGGGTGTTTACTGAATTGTAGCACTTTGTGGAGATGATCCTGCAGTCTTCTAAAGTCAAAAGTTTAGCTCCTTCATTTGAGATTAAAATGATCGAATGCTAAAAGTTATGGTAAGAACCGAGAATCATATTCATGTTTTGTGTCATACTGAAAAAGTAATTTATTTGGTCTTTTTTGTTAGACTTACACAAATATGTTTGTTTTTATCCCCTAGAGCCTAATCCACCTATAGATGAAGTCATACAAAAACCAGGAGTAGTACAGAGATTTGTGAAATTTCTAGAGAGGAATGAGAATTACACACTGCAAGTGAGTTTGGCTGGTGGTGATTGGGGGTTTGGAATGGAATTAGAAACACCCCAAAACAGCTTTGGAAAGCATGTGTTGGTTTTTGTTTTGTTTTAAATAACCAAATATAATTACTTTAACCGATGAAGCTGTAAATTTTAGTTGTCTAAAGTGTCAGGTATCGCCACTGAAATTGTTACTTGACTCTTGTGAATTTCATAGTAGTCTTTAGGGTTGTGTATTCAGCTGGTCAAAAACATGGGTGTTGAAAGCAGAATGTGTTCAAGAGAGTTTCCAGAGTGGTATATTAAGATCGTCAGCATTGATGTGTGAGCAGAATCTGTTTTGTTTGTGTTGAGTATATTGTAGTACTTTTCAGTTGAAATCTTAGAAAAGAACAAAAAAACACAGGAAAATGAAAGGCTTGTATGAAAACCCTCTTAGAAGAGTCTTTGAAAAATATATAACTAACGGTCAGAGTTACTGGTTCTGTCTACTTGTGGTAGCCCATGGAATGGCACTTAGGCCTTGTGTACATTCATACCAGAAGAATTAACTTAATATAGAGTAAACAGAAGGGATTTATACTAGCTAAGAGATTTGAAATCTTCTTTATAGTTAGTGCTGCAAGCCAAAACCTAAAAATAATTTAGATGCTGAAGGTGCTTATTAAATAGAGATTTTGTAAGTGCCAATTATTTTATTGTATAGAAAGTACAATAATAGTAATAATTGCATTTCAGTGGAAAGGAAAAAAAGTTGGAAGATTAACCCCTGCAACTCTCATGTCAAACTGTTCTTCACGAATGTAAGCTTTACTGCTGAGTGGTTTAACATGTCATCTTTGTGCTCCTCAACAGTTTGAAGCAGCTTGGGCTTTGACAAACATAGCATCTGGAACTTTTCTACACACCAAAGTTGTAATTGAAACTGGAGCTGTTCCAATTTTTATTAAGTTGCTTAGTTCAGAACATGAAGATGTACAGGAGCAGGTAACTGTTTTCTTGTGGTGTTTTTATAACTACTTAAAATTCATTTATTAATGTCTTTTTTGGGGTGTGTGTGGTTAGAGAGGTTTTGAGCCCCACTTGTCTACTAGCCCATTGATCTGGTTCCAGGAAGATAAAAATTTACTTTCAGTGTATTTTTTCCCCTCATGTCTTTTTTCCTCTGATTCTTTCAGGTTTCTTTGAACCTGTTTTTTATTTCATGTTATGGAGTAAGTTGAAGAAAGCACATCATTTCTATTGCAGCATTTACAGGTGGACAGGATCTAGAACGCCATAATAGAAAGAATATAGTAGAAAACAATGTAGATTTTTTTTTCCCCTAAGTTACCTTGTAGCTTCATTTCCTATATACCTCTGCTCTTGCATCTTACTATGTTACAGTCTTCATTAACATTTTCCTGAACTTTAGGGTTTGTTTTGGGTTGGGTTTGGGGGTTTTTTTGTTTGTTTGTTTGAGAGGCTGTAATTTACTGGCTTTTATTTAGCATGTTTGAAAGTTTGCATAGTGAAAGTTCATGATTTAAGTTTTCTATTCCTCATACATTTTTTGCACCTTTGAGCCAGTTTTATTGAATCTGTTACACATAGTGAGCAAATGTAACTATTAAAAAGAGTGCACGTATCCTTTTTATTGAAAAGCACATGAATCAACATTTTCATAACAGAAGACTTTCTTTCCTTGAAAGGATGAATTCAAGTGTACGTAATTGACTTTGTGTGAGTTCACAAAAAATGCAATATAGCAATCAGTATTCTTCTGAAATTTTATATTTGGAATGATACTGCTTTTTTGCTTCTGTAATATTTGCTGTAAAAAATATATAGATGTGATGTAAGAGTTGTTTTGCAAGCATGTATAAATTCACTTGGATGCTTTGCTTTTTAAGGCAGTGTGGGCTCTTGGAAACATTGCTGGTGATAATGCAGAATGCAGAGACTTTGTTTTAAACTGTGGAATATTACCACCCCTCTTGGAGTAAGTATTGTAAATTAATATTATAAATATAGTATACAGGTATAGATAACTGTAAGCTTTAACTTAAAATTTATTTGAAAATAATAATATATTATAAATAATATTATAAGTAATAAATAGCTTTTTGCTAAATTGAGAATGTTTCTTTTTTTATTATATTGCTATGACTCTAATGTTTTGGATTACCTGAACTCCATGCATAACTTTAATTAATTAGTCCCTGACTGCTGGAAGCTTTCCAGTGTTTGCAAAAGGAGAGAAGTGTTATTTCACAGGTTTGAAATTTCTGTATTGTGCAGAACTCTGTGTTGCCAGAGTTCTGGATATACAGGGTGGGAGAGGTGATTTAATTCACACTTGCAATTGTGTGATTCCAACTGGCTGGGCAATAGGCTGGTTTCACCACCTTTGTCCAGTAGCTCCAAGCTCTGGTCTTGCTATCTATCCATTTGCTTGTTGAGACGAGCTGGCACAGTAGTTGTTACATGAGCTGTGTTCCACCAGGAGATTTCTCTTCACTAGTGTCGTGGTTTAACCCCAGCCAGCAACCAAGCACCACGCAGCCGCTCGCTCACTCCCCCCCAGTGGGATGGGGGAGAGAATCAGAAGGGTAAAAGGGAGAAAACTCGTGGGTTGAGATAAGAACAGTTTAATAATTGAAGTAAAATAAATTAGAACAGTTAAATAGGCAAAGCAAAAACCGTGCACGCAAACAAAACAAAACAAGGAATTCATTCACTACTTCCCATCAGCAGGCAGGTGTTCAGCCATCTCCAGGAAAGCAGGGCTCCATCACGCGTAATGGTTACTTGGGAAGACAAACGCCATCATGCCCAATGTCCCCCTCCTTCCTCCTTCTTCCCCCAGCTTATATACTGAGCATGATGTCATATGGTATGGAATAGCCCTTTGGCCAGTCTGGGCCAGCACTCCCCCTGGCTGTGCCCCCTCCCAGCTTCTTGTGCCCCCGGCAGAGCAGGGGAAGCTGAAAAGTCCTTGACCAGTGTGAGCGCCACTTAGCACCTATTTAGAGACAGCTTAGCACTACTTAGCAAGAACCAAAGCATCAGTGCATCACCGACACCGATCCCATCCCAAACCCAAAACACAGCCCCATACCGGCTACCAAGACGAAAATTAACTCTATCCCAGCTGAAACCAGGACAACTAGGAATATCATTCCAGCATTTATTGTACGCTTACAATAGGATGTAAGGTAGCTTCATCACAGGGGGAAAATTGCACAAACCAAATTTTGTTCAATTTATTATTGCTTGGAATAATAAAAGGCTTTAAAACATTTCTAAAATAGCTTAAAATAATAGAGGAGAGTGTGATAACCTTCCTCAAGGATTTAAAGGATTAACAGTTTTAGACGTTTTGGTATGTATCTGAAAGTGAAGCTGATTTTTCAGGTGTTGCATCTTTCACATTCTATTCAGCAAAACCAGTAAAGTGTTAATTTTTTTAGATCTTCTAAGTTCTAACTTTTTATGGAACTACTTTTATTATTATTAATTGCATTCTATGAATGAAAAGGTCAAAGTTAATTCAAGGGAGGGTTGCATCTCCTAGCCTCTTCTGAAGACCCTCAGAAAAGATTAGTTGAATGATTTTTCATATGAGCAATGGTTTACTTTATATGCATATACTTGATTTGGGAATGAAATGCCCATTCAAAATAATCTATTCAGATTCAGTTGATTCTAAGAAAATACTTGCAGCATGTAAGTGATGAAGAGAAATAAATTGAAACTAGTGCCCAATAATAGAATTTCTTTTCCTGATTTGAGGTACTGTTGGTAATAATGGACATAAAAAGACATTTTCAATAAGAAGTTGTTATTTTTATTACTGTTGTCTCTCTTTGACAGACTGTTAACAAATTCAAATCGTCTTACAACAACTAGAAATGCAGTCTGGGCTCTCTCAAATCTCTGTAGAGGAAAGAACCCTCCTCCAGACTTCAGTAAGGTATAATAAAGTATTCATTTTGAGAAATCAGAAAGCTGAAGACGACTTATGTTTGTAATATGTTATAACGCACAGAATCTTTGAATGTGGAGATCGGCTCAATTGTATCTTTTTGATGTAATCACAGAGTCTTGTCCATCTGTTGTATCTGCAAAAAATCATCTACTTTGACACCTATCAGCAATAAAATTAAATTACTTAAAAGCTTGAGATTGTAGTTAGGCGGATGCAAGTAGTCATTCACTGGTATGAAATGATGGACAAATAATACATTCAGCACTAAACCCCTTGGAGCTGTATTTTCTCCTGATCTGTTTTAGAGGATGTGAGTTATTACAAGTGATGTAAGATAAAGAAGATGTAAGATAAAGAATTAAGTTCTACAAAAAATAGGAAATTCCCAAGCTGTACTGCTGAAACCTGTCAGGTTCCAAGTGGCGTTAAGATGGTCTAGTTAATTTGTCTCTGCGTGGCACTTGTAGGAGATTAAGGCCAGAGACTACAGTTGCAATGAGAACTGAAGTCAGCCATTGTTTGTTTCATTTGCTTCCATGAATGTTGAGTCCTGTGAATTACGCTGGGTTTCTTTGTGGTAAATTGGTTATTATAAATAACCTCCAGTACTCCTGCAAAGACAGCAATATGAAAAAGTTGTTATTTTGAAGTTCTGTTCCCCGAGTGATTAAAAAAAGCATCAGTAATTCCTGATCCTTTGGTTACCTGTAAAAGCAGATGGTTTTTGTTTAAGCTGAACAATTACATACCTAATACAGTATCTCTAAATAAATAGGCTGTGAATCAGAATTTATCCATTTGACAGTTGGAATTGGATGTCCAGTTTAATCAGGAAGTGTTCCACCTAGGTTCTGGTTCATTAATGAGCTCGTGTGCTTTGGCAGTAAATAGTTTTGCACCTTTATGCCTTTGCAGAATGTTCTCTGAAACTTGAAAAATATGAAACACCTAATTTTATGCAATGTTTTTCTTTAACCTAGGTCGCTCCTTGCTTAAATGTTTTATCAAGACTGCTGTTTAGCAGTGACCCGGATGTATTAGCAGATGCTTGCTGGGCCCTCTCTTACCTTTCAGATGGTCCCAATGATAAAATTCAAGCTGTTATTGATTCTGGAGTGTGTCGAAGATTGGTAGAGCTGCTTATGTAAGTCTTCTCTTCACCGAATAAATGCCTTACAGTACTGTTAATGAATTCAAATTGAGTTGTTTTTTCTCACCTCAAGTCTGAATTTATTTTGTGAGAAGTGATGAACATGAATTCAATCTGAAACCTTTTAAGTTGCTTGCTAGGTTGCTTGGCTCCTGGGATTTTTCCTGAGATTGACAGTGAAAAAAAGTTTTCTCCAAAGTATTCCTTTATATTCTTTAGAATTTAATGTAGAATTTAATTTATGTGGAGGAGTAGAAAGGTGAAGACTGAAGACCAAGCTTGAATTGTAAATTAATTTCTCAGCTTGCTTTTTTTTTTAATTTTACTGTTGTATTTTGTTTTCTTACCTTTCTAGAAGGTGTAGTTGCAATACAGACAGTTCTTGGACTCACGAAGTCCAGAGGCAGGCTTGTGCCACTTTTGAACTGTTTCAGTATATTTGGTTTATGGTTTGTTATTTTCCTAGAAAGGGAGACTAAATCCCTGTGTTCACATGGGGACTGGAGAGTAGGTCAGGAATAGTAGTACCCAGCTCTGACAGCTCAGCACAGTTCCCTGTGAAATTTGTGTACAAATAATGCAATTATTTGTATAGCTGTCAGGAGACGGTGAGGTTGATTTCGCTTGTGTAGAAGCTTTAGGACAACTGAGTAGATTTCCTTCCCCCACATTTCAGAGAATTGAATATGGGAATATGGGCTTCATGTACTGGCTTCTAGGGTTATTGACTTAGAAAAGGGGGAAGTTCCCTTACAAAGCGGAGCTGCTAAGTGTTAGCATACAGCTAATAACACCCCTTTTGTTTCTGTGGCTATTGAATGATGCAGCTTCCAGTATTATATTCAATAATACTTGAGCTGGGTGAAATGAATCTGCTGGACAGATAGATTGCTCTAAGTTGTGTTGTTCCACAGAGATGCCCTTTCCTTGAATCAGGAATTCAGTTGTGGGCTTGCAGTTGTCAAATTTGGCTAAATAGGGGGGAAGTGTAAGAAGTAATGCAGTGTTTTCTAGAACTAAAAATTTAGCACCTGAAGTAAACCATTGTACACTGAAAATGCAAAATTATACTTTAACACTTGGTAATATAGAGCGATTTAATATTTGTCTCCAGGCATAATGATTACAAGGTGGTATCCCCTGCATTAAGAGCAGTTGGAAATATTGTTACTGGGGATGATATCCAAACACAGGTAAGACTAGTTGATTTAAAAAAAATGAAGCAGAAGGACAGAATTTTGTAAAAATTGTGACAAAATACCTGTCCAGTACAGGTATCTGCATATGTCCGTGAAAGAGGCTCTGTACAAATCTATATTGTTAATTTGACTGTTTAGGCTGCTATTTTAAATATTAAATTACTGCAAGAACGAACAGTTTCTTACAGCACTGTATGTAGTGGATTGCTTCATTCCTGTATGGTACTCTGACTGTTTTCCATTCATTATGAAAGTAATTACTACCCCCCCCCCCCCCAGTAGGGGCTCAATTATTTATTATAATCATTCCCTTTTTTAAGTCTTCAAACACAGTCAGCATTTTTACTTGTAAGCAACAGTCATGCTTGATTTGTCCATGAATTTGTATGTGATAGTCTTACTAATGCAATTTGTTCTAAAGGTTTATTTTTTAATTTTAGGCAATGGAAAACTGAGTTTGAAGCAATGCAGGAAATACTAAGACAGGTCCTGCTTTAAAGAAAATTGTGTCTAAAAGGCTGACAACTAGTGTAAAGGGAAAATAAGGAAATAAGTTAATGACATAATTTGTTGTGAACTCTGTAGGAGAGGATTTTGGTAAGGAATTAAATAGAAAACATCTGTCTCTTAAAAAAGAAATTAACAAATAACTGTACAAATCAGATTTACACTTCTCAGTTATTCTCAGTTATTCATATTCTAGCCTTAAGCAGCCTTATTTAGTCTTGCTGTTGTTAGTCTTCTGGTCTGAATTTAATTGAGGGCAGATTCTTTCAAATTGCTGGATTGTCTATTCACGCGTTACAGCATTGAACACTGATTTTGCAGGATGTTATCTATGATACTTTGTATAATATAAATGTGTTGCAAAATCTTATTTTGAAGTCATCTGTAAAGTGCTTTTCTTATGTATATGTATGTTGCACAAACCTCCATATATATATGTGTGTGTGTATATATATATGTATATTGTACAACTCAATTTTCAATTCTCAAATTATTTTAGGTGATTCTAAACTGCTCTGCATTACCCTGTCTCTTGCACTTGCTTAGTAGTCCCAAGGAATCTATTCGAAAAGAAGCGTGCTGGACTGTTTCTAATATTACTGCAGGAAACAGAGCTCAGATTCAGGTAAAGTCTGTATATTTGTTACTTGGTTGGTTTTGTTTTCATTTTACTAGTTCACTTGATTTTCCTTCACAAGGAGAAATAAGCAAATACTACATTGACTCTGCATTATTTGTTTTAGTCCTAACTGTCTATAATTCTACCTAACTTAAATGTTTTCTTCTACGTTTTGAAAGATTATTATAAATAACTTCATAAAATAATACTTTAGAAATGACTGTCATGATTTGTACTAAAGAAACTGATTCATTTCTCTCAAAGGGATTTGGTTGTTGTTTATAAAACAAATGAAATATTCTCTTAGATCTGATACCAACAGTTATTTTTCCCTGTGGGAGCATCATCTACTGGTATATTTTAATTTTGTTATGCATTGTAATATATATATTAAAGTAATACGCCATTTTTCTTTTTAAAAGTTGAAAGAAAACATCTTGCACAGACTAGTCCAGAGAAAAGTGGACAGTTTACCAGTTCTGCCTGTTTGGAAATGTTGCACATTTTGCTTAGATAAAAAACCTGCATGATGTCATCAATACTGAGTTGTATTCTTGTGGAGACTACTAAATCCTGACTATTGCTCCAGGTATCTGGAGTTACCTGAAAAAAGGTTCTGTTTGACAAAAATGAGAATTCTGAATCAGAGTGCGTCTTTCAATATGATTTTTTTTCCTCTATTTCAGTCAGGGATGAAAATGTTAGTTCTTCATGTCATTTAAATATAGTCTCCAATTATAGACGTAGTCTATAGTGTTTAGGCATTGGAGACTGCAAACCTAATAAAGTGGACAAAGTGAAGTTTTGTTCTGAGGCTTGATCTCCAGTTCAAAAATTCAGGTTTCGTGCTTATGTCATATGATTTTTAAATGGGCCTATCCAGTAAGCAGCATTCTGTCCACCAGAGACAGAGAAATCAACAAGGAAGACACTCTGATGGCTGCTGTAGTGCAGTGGTGGAATAGTTCTGGATTTCAGTTTAGCGTTTCTAGTTAGTGTGGTGCCTTCTAGCAAAACATTGTTTGCTTTGCTATCAGCAGGCATCACTGACTCTTGTAGTGAAGGGTATTAATGTTCTTTCTCTGTCTATACTAAATCTTTATTAATTATTATAAAATGCTATAATTGCATCTCTTAGGCTGTTATAGATGCAAATATTTTTCCAATATTGATCGAAATTCTTCAAAAAGCTGAATTTCGCACCAGAAAAGAAGCAGCATGGGCCATAACTAACGCAACATCAGGAGGAACCCCTGAACAGATTAGGTAAGTTTGTGTATGTTACTATTTTCTCTGCCTAAGTATCTTTTATAAGGCATTTTTATTTCTTCAATTGAACCCTGACAAACATAGCAGCAAAATCCTAAACACAACCGTAATACCTTGTAACTCTGTCAACACAGGGACTAAACATGTAGAAGCTCAGAAAAATGAGTGAAATATATGCAGTAGACTTAATAACAAATTGACCGATACTGCTTTGTTTCAGTGATATTACATCTAAAGCTTTCACAGGGTTATCTTCCAGAGTTGATATTGTATTGTCAAACACAATTGGAACAGTTAACGAACAGTTCCAGTGTTTGAAAATGGAAAAATTTGGGAGAGTTGTTTAGAAAACTTGTGCAATGGGATTGTCAGGAATTTTAGTGGTTTCTTCATGTATTTTAAACTCGGTATTATTTTAAAGCAGATATCTAAACTCCTTTTTCAGATTTGAGTTTGATTTAAATTTTACTGTCAGCAGCTATTTATGTGCTGCAAAGATTGGACTTCTTGAATGACTAGAATAAAATATTCTCTGGTTTCTCTGAGTACCGTCAGCATAGAGATCAGTTTGAATCAGTAGTTGATAAATGTATTTAAATATGACAGTGTATTATTTGGAAGCCAGAACTGAAAGTGATGTGATAACTCTTCCAGCACATTTAAGAGATCTGTTGCAATAAGTGCATCCTAATTTATTTAAAATGTAAACAGTCCTGGTTTTCTTACAACCACTAAGTGTTATCAGAGGTAAGGAAAGTTTGTGGGTGTTTTTTTGCTATTATTTTGATTGCTTGCATAATGTAACATCTTAAAATTTAGCATATTTTAAATAAATTTTAATTCAGGATCTTCAGATAGTAAATGTGCACGTAGTATCATAAAAGTAGCTTCTTGTCACAAAACACAAATATATTATCTATGCCATGAAATTTTAGCCCTTTTAACGTCCTCAAGGTACTACTGTCTAACTGCAGGATAATTTAAAACCACTAAATAAACTATATTTAAGCAACCTTTTGATGCTGGCAAGCATTACTGACTTCATTTTCCTTCCATACTAGAAACAAGGGCACAGGTTCTAACTTCCAAAGTTCTACACCATTATGTGCAAAATTGGAAAAAGGAAAAGGATACTCAGAATCCCAGTATCTTTTTTGTATTTACAATTATGTCCTTCCTTTTACAGTAGGTAATGCTAGTATCTTAATGGGCTGCTAGCGTGGACTGCATTAGTATAGAGCAGTGTCCAATATTCTTATCTGTCTTTAATGTGTTTACTCGATGTTTGTGCCACTACAAAATTTCAAATGCCTGAGAAAAGAACTTACTGCTAAAACTAACGTTTTCTCTTCTATTTAGTTAAACCCATCTGAAGATCATAAGCAAAAGAAAAGACAACAAATTCCAAACTCCAGTTAGGAATGCGCACATTGAATTTTCTCATTAGGATAAATTAGAGTATTGATCCAATTTCAGATTAAGATTATCTTTGTGGTGCGTTTTAGAAATCTTTTGTTTCAGCCACTTCTTTTAGCAAAATTAAGGACCAGTGGTGATAGACAGGCATGTCGGAATGAATGTGCTGGATTATCAGTCCTTCTTTTTCCCCCCACCCCCCTCTGTTTTTCTGCTGTTATAAAGGTATTTGGTAGCACTAGGTTGTACCAAGCCTCTTTGTGACCTCCTGACTGTGATGGATTCAAAAATAGTACAGGTGGCTTTAAATGGACTTGAAAATATTCTGCGTCTTGGAGAGCAAGAGTCTAAGCAGAATGGAATGGGCATTAATCCTTATTGCGCCCTTATAGAGGAAGCATATGGTAAGAAATTACTTCTTGTAAAACTACGTACCTGAACTTCCTTATTTCAGGCTGTAAAAAACAAAACCATTGTGAACCATTTGTAGGTAAGTTTAATATTAGAATTTTTACTTCAAGCTTAAGTGGACATGAAAGCATTGTAAAGGAAGTAATGTAACATGATGGGAAAAGCGGTTAAATGCAGAAAACCTGTGGATGTTTGTCTGTGGTCAGTTTATGAAATGTGCCTCTAGAGGAACATTCTCAGAAATACTTAACACACAGGTGTCCTAGTCTGTTGGAGCCATGGTTTACATAAGTTTATCAGCCAATCCTTAAATAGAGTTTTATTACTTCAATATATAGTCCTGTCTTGTACAGTTTCATTACCAACAGGGATGCGAGATCAGAGTTTGTTTTACTTATTCCCAAAGTCAGATCATTTTTTAGCATAGAGAATACCAGTAATAGCAAAATCAACTTCAGATCACAAAAGTAAATAAGCTTGTATTTAATTTGTGAAGGTATTTCTGTTCTGTTTCTTCTTTTAAGAGTTGTTGAATTAAACCACATTTTAAAGGCAAGAGTATCAAAACTAAAATGACATTTGTAGAATTTCATGACTAGATGCTTTTGATTTAACAAAATTAATGTTAAACCTGGCTTATAATGAATCTGGCATTATTCATGGAGAGTTATCTTTTTGTAGCTCTGACAAAACAAAATTGGCAGACATTTGTGTTTCAGTAACTGCTAATAGCAATTCTAGCTGACCACATATCTGATTAGAGGGTACTAGCTTTTCTGTCAAGCAGCCTTTAAATCTGAATTCCCTGTTACAGAGTTTCATTTCTAAAATCAAGTGCATACGTGGAGAACTTTGCACTCTAATGTGTAAGAGGAATAAGTACTGAATACTTGAATGGAATTTATTCTGTTCCAGATTTTGAGTCCGTTCAGAATTTCAGCTATTGAATGCCTAGTTCTTTCTTTCGCTGCTGAAGCTGTACAGTATAAGTTCAAGTAGGGGAAACAGCTAATTATATCACCTTCATTGCTCTGGCCTCTGTAGTCACCAGAAGGGTTTGTATAGCTCTGTGTAATCCAACTTAAGTGAAAACTTAATTATCTTAAATAGCTAAAAAGGATTTTTGAATCAACCTAACTGACCGCCAAGCACTTAATTCTGCCAGCAGAGCAGGAGTTATGTCCTCTAGCTTGCAAATGATAAACCTTTGGAAAGATAATATCTTCAAATCTTAAAATTAAATTTGAAAAAAGATACCAGACTGTGCCCAGTGACGATTCCATAATAGGGGATAGAATTTAGAGTTGGGGAAGACTGAAAGAGTAAAAGAAAAGAAATGGGGATATTGGAAATTGCTGTAGCAAACAGTTTTATGCTATCCTAATTCTATGCAGATTCAATTTCTTTGTAGGCATGGCATATTTATTTGTAGATACTACTGCCGCCTCCTCCTTCTTAGTTTAATTGATGTTCGTTTAGCATAGTTTTAAAATCAGTTTGGACAGCAGAAAATGCTGCAGAAACTGAAGACTAGAAATAAATGGGTTAGGAAATTAAGAATCAATTACATCGAATGAATTGAGATGATTTGGGATTGCATTTTTTTATCTGAGAAGTGCATCCATGCTATAAGCTGTTTCCCCTTGAATTCATCAGTCATTTAAGCAACTCGATTTTAAAAATGTTTTGTTTTGAATTTAGGACTTGATAAAATTGAATTTCTTCAGAGGCATGAAAACCAAGAGATCTACCAAAAGGCTTTTGAACTCATAGAACATTACTTTGGTGTCGAAGAAGAGGACTCCAGTATTGCACCTCAGGTGGATGAAAATCAGCAGCAGTTTGTGTTTCAACAGCAGGAGGCTCCAATGGAGGGGTTTCAGCTGTAAACTATTGAAGTGAAGACAAGCATAAAATGTAAACACTTGTAGGGTTTTGGTTTGTTTCCCCCCCGCCCCCAAGAGGTCTTTTCTTTATGGCCAAAGTTAGAGGAAAGGTTGAGTATGTTTTGCAGAAATAGATGAAGCAGCTCATGCACTTTTATATATTGTGTTAGATGCAACTGTTCTTTGTTTTGTATTTGTGTTTTTCATTATCTCTTATGTACAGAAAACAACTGTGAGTAATCATGTCTAAAGTAAAGCGTTAAATGTGATTTAACAAGAACTGTTAAGCTAAGACTTGGTAGGATTTTAGGTAGTGGTTCTGAATTTTTCATGTAGTCTCAAACTGCATATCAGCAATACAGTTACTGACAGTTGCGTTTTTGGCAGTTGGCTTGACTTGCCCAGTCTCTATCAAATCTACCTCTTGTATTGAAGCAAAAACATTGCTTCAGAACTAAGATAAGAAATAAAGATGAGCTTGTAAGAAGCTGAACTGGAATGTGAAAAATATTTATTTAAATTGTGAAACTTTTATGCATTACTTACTTTACAACACACTGTTGGAATTTATTTATAAAATGTATTTAAAGACATAATAGATATACATATATAATGCTAATTACCTAATATAATATTGAATATATGAAAAAGCTTTTTCTGAATTATGTGGGAAGAGGACTATTTCAGAGATTTTCAAATTGGAATCAGCAGAGAGCTTGCTGGTCATTTGATGTTGGCTCTGTAACTAAAGCTGCTAAATGGCATTAAAAGTCAGCCACAAGTACAGTACTTTGCAGTGGAAGCAGTTGCTGTAGTTACCACAAGAATGCTGAGATGATGAATGACAGAGATGGTGATTTGCACAAATCGCCAAGCAGATGGTTTACAGCTGTCTCCTGTCAAAATGTGGTAACACCACTTTAGTTTGAGAAACATGGCAATGTTTGCCTTTCTAGTACAGTAGCTTCTTAAAAGTTTAGACAGTAGGTGTTATTTTTTTTGACCAAATATGCTACCGCCACTTGAATTGTTCTTTAAGTTAACTAACTCGGTTTTCTTTTGGTAAGACAATAGAAGTACTGCAGTGAAGAATGAGTAGTGAATCACTCCTTTTCAGTTGAAGGCAAAGTTTGTTGTACTGTAAATAGCATTAAGTATGTGAACACCAAAACTAACTAGAAGTTATTGTCATCTAAATATTTAGGCTCTACAATATAGTGTTTGCTGTTAAACACTAAAAGAAATAGAATTCTAATATTTACATTAACAATTTTGAATACAGAAAAAATGTATGCTCTGCTTCGACTTGCATATAAGTAGTGTTTCTGGTGTATTAGTAGTATATCTCATTTGGAGAAATTAATACTTTGCGTTAATGCTGAAGTATGATTATTTCTTATTACCTGTAATTAATGTATTAACATCAAACTCCTGGGTTAAGTGAAATCCTTGACATATGAGAGCATTGTGTGCTTCATAAAAAGCTGTAATTTAAACTTCAGATTACTTACCCCATGGCACTGTGCTTATCACTAAACAATATTTTAATGCACTGAAAAATACAGGTTGAAGGTGGTATCATTTACAGTACCATTTTATATTTAGAGTTTTTTTTACATGCAGGTTAAGATTCTAAGATGTTTCACTTTGATGTTACAGCAATATATACTATATTGTAATTGAATGTGGGACTTGAAGTGGATTTTCTAAGATTAATGGTCAGTTTTGACTAAGGTGTAACTGGGAGGGAAGAAACCTCTTTTTGAAGTCTTTTTAGTGGAATATAGTGTAAGAAGTGTATATAGGAGTGCTGTTACTTTATGAACTCTGAATAATGAGATATTTTAGCAAATGACACTTTAAACCTAGATTTGTACAGCATACAACAGTTTTGAATAGTGTGATAATCTTGAGTACAGCTGCCAAATTTTCATATAATGTTAGATGATTGTATTTGTGCCCTTTTTACTCTCATAGTCTTAGGTTTTCATATACTGACCTTCCTTCTTTCCCCCCCTCATCTGTTCAGAGTACAGGGTAACAATCATGGAGATCTACCAGGATTACTAGTAAATGCTGAATCTCAATGTTCTTCAAGTGTAAGAAAATTATTCAGGTAACAGGGTATTCCATTGTTTCTAACAACCTTGTTTTGATAACATAACCAGCTGTGCCTGCTTTTTATTTGGAGAACCCTGTAAAAACTGCATTTATAAGCCTCTCTAATTTAAACCAAATCTGAACTATAAAAATCTTGATGAAAAGACTTGAAAATGAAGAAAAGAGGGGACATTTAAAGTATTATATTTGTTTTGAAAGACTGTCTTCAGTTTTGTGGATATATTACTCAATATGTGTGAACGGTTAGTGACTGCACTTTACGCATTTAGATAAACTATATTTCATGCCTCTGATACATTTAAATGTAACGGTTTAAAAGGGAACTAAAATTGATGGACTTCGGCTAATGAAAGCATTATTTAAACTCAACATTTGGTTTACCCTAAAATTGTTAAAAAACAATAATGAAAATTATTCTTTAAAGAATAAACGTACAGGATGGCCTCTCCTATTTTATCACTGGGTTTACATCACACTTTGTTAAAAGCACATAAATGAACAATATCAAACCAGAGATGATGACTTAAGGTCAGCTCTGGTGTAGTCATTTGCAGGCAGGGGCGTGAATATGATGATGTGGCCTAAACAGGGGAAACCAGTGTGGAGGGAAAAAAAAAAATAACTGAGAGAAGAAAATCTCTTTAAGCTTGGTATTTTATATGGAATCTGAAGTGCCCCATCAGTTATGGAGTCTGCTTAAAAATAGAGGGCTTTGGGCTTTGTGGTTTTGGTTTTAATTAAAAGGGTACCATTTGTTCTGCTTAAATGTGAATACTAACTAGCTAATCTATGCAACTATGCAAAGCATAAGATTATTTTTTAGTTCCCTACTCTTGATACACTGAATCGTATCTAATTTTTTCATCGTTGCACTTTTGTCTGAGGACTGGTTCATACAGCTTTTTAATTTTCTAGTATTTGCTTTAAACACTGTTGCTAGCAGCAATCAGAAAATAGTAATAATGTTGGCACAGAAATAAGTTAGCTGTAGAACAAGTTTGCAACTGGAAAATATTTATTGTTGGGTCTGTCTTTAAAAAAAAAAAAAAGATGCACTATTGTCTTTCCTCCATGGTTAGTTCTCAGTCGGTTTAAATTTATTAAATTGTGAATTTGAGGATTTTTGCAATAGGTCTGCCAATTGATATGTGAAGTTTAACTGTGACCTCAAGAGTTCACCAAAATCTGGAATGAGAAATTTCAGTTACTTATGGCACAATATCTTCAAATAATGTGTGGAAACTACAATACCTATACTAACTTCAGATAGTAATAGTGCATCTTTAAATCCAGGCCAAAGGCCCATTACTGTAACAGAACACATATGAGTAGTATGCAATATTATGGAATGTTAAATCTCCAAATACCATACAGAAACAATAAAACCTATTTTACAGATGTTTATTGTATTTATTTAGTGTTTCAATAAGCGTGGCTTCTTAAACTAGAGAACACAAATGCCATTTTGAATACAGCATTGGGGCAAATGCATTCAAACTGGCTGATTTGTGCACTGTAAAACTAGGCACTGTTACCAGACAGAAAACTTTGTGGTTTAAAACATGTTTTGTAAATACCTAACCAAACATGTACTTGTATGGTAACCACAGACTTGGCTCTGCCTGCAGAACTGACTGCTTCTTTGGGAATTCCCATGAAGTTCATAAGGACTTGAGAATGTGTGAAATTATCAGGCCCCTTCCCCTCCCCTCACTTCTCCAAACCTTCTCAGTGTGTAAGACTTGTAATACCCTGGCTGGTTACAGTTTGTTCTTTATTTAGAATTGCAAAAGTGAATTGCATAAGTCTCCTTATTTTTGCAGTTTTCATTACCTTCACTCCTGCTTGGTCTTTGCTGCACTTAACCTTTCATTGAAAAGTACAGCTAGTTTTTCTGTGAGGAACTCTTACCTGTGTAACAGCTCAAGATAAGCCTGAAAGAAAGTTTTTAAGACAGATAGTGGAATCTTGGCTCCCCCTGTGCCTGACATTCTTAAGAAACTACCTCATCTCCTTTGAAATTAATTACTGCTTTTAATCGTGTGGAAAACATTCTAATTTTAATAATTTGCAACAAGTACATCAAGCATCTCTCTAATAAAGAGACCCTCCATTTCTTTTTGTGGTCCTGTAACTATACTTGTTGGCTCCGGTGTGTGCAGTACTACAGTTTTCCATTTATTGGTTGAAAGTCGCTAATCCCTCAGCAACAGTTAATTTTGCTCCGACGAGGACATTTGGCATTTCATGTTAAGTTACTTTGTCTTCGCCTCCGCTGCCAGCGCGGCCTCTTTCCGCCACTTGGCCTTCTTTGCCAGGTTCCAGCTTGTTAAGGACTCGTGGCGTGCAGCAGCCTGTGGAAGTAAGACACCTCCTTAAGAGCAGCGTGGTAGGAGTAACGATGCACCCCATCTCGGGAACAGCCAGCGACTACTTAGGTGGCAGGGGTGACAGGAACACAGGTTAGCTAAAACTGGGATAGGTGTAAGCTGCCACTCTCTGTTAAGGCTTGTCGACTTTTCACAGAATGCCATCATTTTTAAGTATGCTACGTGATAACTAGCTAGCACCATACTCACCTTTTTAGCTGAGGCAATCACTGCAAAACAGGCAACGATTGAGAGGCCAATCATGATGTAACAAGCTTTAACTCGAGCTTTGTTTCTTGCCTTGTCCAGCATCTCTGGCCTGCAATTAAAGTTATTGCATTGAATAATTAGAAAACTGTGAAGCATCTCTTCTTCAAAGCCTCACAGATACAACATCACCGCCACTGAAAAATAAAAACAGAATTAGCTTCGAAAACGAGCATCTTCAGCTTGCTATGACTGGTTACGTACCACCCGAGAACATTGCATTTTCTGACCCTAGTCCATTTCCAGTGGAAAAGCAACATTTAATGGATTTAAGCAGATTTTTTTTTTTTTAAGCTGAAAAAATAATTGCTTGTGCAATAAATATTTGCATTTAAATACTTGGGGTAAATACACCAGAAATCATACCTTAAGCTCTAGTTAAACATAGTGAAAATTAAGGGGGTTTATCTATTTTGAACGGATGGAGAAATATATGTGGTGAAAACAAGTTCCTTTTATTCAAAATTAACTTTAGAAATTAATTACTGTCGTATCTGACCTGCTTAGATGGCGTCCTGTACACTGTAGGCTAGGGGCTTTACATACTCGGATAGGTGATTAAAACAGAGTTTGTACTGCGATGGGTTAGATAGAGTTTTTCGTTCTTTAGCAAAGCAGCAGCTTTATTTAAAGCGGGCAGCTGCTGTCGGCCGCCTCGCTAGCACAGGAGCGCACGCCGCAACACGAACAATCTCCGTTATTAGTTTTGCCGGTCACCCAAGGCAAAAGCAGTGAACGCTCCTGCCTGGCGCCCGGCAGCAGCGGCTGGGCCCAGGCAGCTGCGCGGGTACGGCTCCCGTTTCCACCTCCCGGGCTGGGAGCAGGCTGCGCGCCCCGAGAGCCAGCCGTACAGGAGACCTCCACTCCGCTACGACCGTCTCAAAACTCTCAGCGGAGTCCTTTTCTGGGTCAGACGGTACACTTGGGAGTACGGGTTTTAAGACGTTCGTTATAACGCTGGCTGCGCGCCGTTTTCCTTTCCTAAATCACGTGGGAATGCGTTATATATATAAAGATATATATTCACAAGATACGGAATATAAACATACATAATATATAGTTATGGTTTTATACATACATATATGTAACAAGGATGGTTGCATAAAGAATTGATTTTACATTGTGAGTAAAGATCTCGTAACGATCTCTTTCCCCCAGAACACCTTTAGCTTTACTCTGAGGAGGAAGAGCGGTGGGATGGGGCAGAGCTGGGGTTTCCATCGCGGAAGCTCTGCCCGCGGCGGCGCGGACCAGGGCTGAGGGCTGCAGCGCTCCTCTCGAAGGCTGTAGCGCGGCAGCAGAGGGCAAGTCTGGCAGGCGGCTCGGCCGCGCTACCCCCTTCCCTGCCGGCGCGCGGGCGGTGCACGTGCCGGGTTCCACCGTGCAGGTGACTGACGGTGCCTGCAGTTCTGAGTAACCGCTTTTCCTCTCTACCATGGTAAACACGCATCGTCTTTAAAACACACCGCGCATCAGACGAGCACATAAAATCATTAATCCGCTAATCCATTTGTAGCGACAGAAGCAAACCCATAAACGTTATTACTCTGGGTTATTAGCCTAATCATATTTCACGATGCACTAATCAAAACTCTTCTGAAGAAGATTTTCACTTTCTCCCTGCTTTCTGCCTCTGCTTTATGGAAAACAGACCTTATTATGTTCTTCCCTAATTGCAAATTAGGGCCTTTGCTACTCAATCCTTAATCAAGACTCTGCGCAAACCTCTGCTGAAGTCAGTAACAGCTGTTTAAAAAAAAAACCAAACCACAACAACCCAACAACCTTGAGTAAGGACTGCAGATTTGACCCTTGCTACAAAATATCTTCAGCAGCTAGATTGTGTTCACAGGTAACAGCATCTTGCAATTCTTTTGGTTTTTTAATAGTTAAAGCAGTGACACAATTCAGCTTCAATGTCTCACAATTAACTTCTTTTAGTATATTACTATTTATGATCTTACAGTTCTAAAAAGACCTTGCTCACCCAGAAAGCACAAAGCGGTGACACGCACTTGAAAGCGGTGACTTGCACAGAAACGAGCAATTTGTGTGCGCGTATGTGCATGGACTGGCAAATGCGTGCGTCTCTATAAACACCTCCCGATGACCTGAATAGCTTTTAGAGCTTCTGAGACCTGTCTGAGCCTTTCTCTAGGGGAAGATGGTGGGACTAGCACAGCGCAAGAGAGGCGGGATGACGGAAAGCCACTGTCCAGTTCAGCAAACTTCAGTGAAGCTGCCAGGAACCAAGAGGAGCCGGCAGCGGATGCACCCGTTGCTCGACGCAGCTCTGCACGCTGCTTACGCTCAACGCACCGCCCAAGGCAGGGACGTACTGTGATGGTAAGAAGTAGCGTCCTGGAGAGAGACATCGAACGCGCTATTGAACACCCTAAGAAAAAGGCAGCAATTGGCATTCGAGGGGCTTCATGTGTTCAGCGGCTGACTCCCGTGGGGGATGCTAACTCTCAGCGAGTCAGAGCAGCACAGAATCAGGGTGGTTTGTGTGGGAAGGGTCGTTCAAGGATCATCTAGTCCAGTGGGTCAACAAGAATGGGAGGCTAAGGCTACGTCAAGTACTCGGTTTTCCTTGGTGGGGGATGTTTCTCTCACAACCTTCTTCGTTTTTCCTCAAATTCTATAATAAATCATAATTTGTTGGATCTAATCATTCAGTGACAGTCAGCTCCCTTAGAACTGTTTATGGGAGCTATAAACAGAAAATATTGTTTACCAATAACATCCTTCTCTGGTTGCACGTTAGGAATAAGCAAAACAAACAAGCCAGTACATAAATGTAACAGAGGCTATCTACTCAGATGGATCCAGTTCTTAATCCCAGGCTCTGGGGACCCCAGTAAGGAACATTTTCTCATCTTAACCTCTAACCAGGACAGGAAATTCTTTTGCCCTCTAATTTGTTTCCAAGTTTTCACTGTTGAAAAACGGACTGGTTCAAACTCTGCGGAAAAGCTTTAGATCGGGATCACGCCACCGCTTTCCCTTCAGCTCCATGTTTCCCTCGGGCAAGAGCAGCACACTTACGGGATCCTCGGAGGAATCTCTTCTTCTGTCTTGAAACGCCCCGTCCAGAGGAGGATTTTTTTGTCAAACCTCGAAGGTTTGTAACTCGCAACCACCTTGTGAGCCTGCTCAGCTTAAAGATTAGCAAAAAAACACTTGGTCAAACCACGCACGAAGAGTGAATGATGGGTGGTAGTAAGGGTGGAAGGGGAAACCCCCTGCCTGTCCTGGTCGCTGGAAGGATTAAATTTCCAGGGATTAAACTTCCACGTCCCCGCTACGCAGAGTTACCTCCACGCGGTCTCTTGCACACCCCCGCCTGCGATGAGGGTCTCTGCGGGCCCGCTTAGGCCTCCCCGCAGCCTGCGGGTGCGGGACCCAGGCCGGCAGCAGGACGCCCGGGACCACCCGAGCTGCCCGGCTCCCACCCGCGGGCCGCCGTGCCGACCCGGCCGCCCCAGCCCCAGCCCCAGCCCCAGCCCCGCTCCGCCGCGGCCCCGCGCCGCCCGCCCGCCGCCAAACCCCCGCTCAGCCCCGAGGCGCCGCCGGCGCGGCGGAGCCGCTGCCCCGTCCCCGTCCCCGTCCCCGCCCGCAGCCCCGCGCCCCGGCGCGGCGGGCAGCGCCCCTCACCGCGGCTGGTGGCCGGGCCGCGGGCGGGCTCCCCGCCGGCGGCGGCTCCCCGCGGCGCGGGCAGGCGGAGCGGGGCGGCGGCCAGCAGCCGCCCCGGGCGGAGGCGCGCCGGCAGCATGGCGAGGGCGGCGAGCAGTGGCGGGACACTGCCGCGGCCGGAGCGCCCCGCTCCCGGCCCCGGCCCCGGCCCCGCCCCGGCCCGCCGACCCCCTCCGGCCGCGCCCCGAGGCGAGGCGAGGCGAGGCGGGGCGGCCGCCGGCAAGGGGGGGCCGGTCCCCCTGGGCAGCCGTCCTGCTCCGGGGTGCTACAGCTCTGCCCGCGAAACGCCAGCGTTAAAGGCGAAAGTCGGCTAAAGAAACACCCGCGGCGGGCCCGCTTCACGACTCGGCGCAAGGTGGACCCGAGTCCCGTAGCACAGACCGGCGCGCATCCGTGCTCCTCTATGTCACCCCTTCCAGGAGCTTCAAACGTACCGATTCTCAGCACACGCCTGTCTGTTTATTTCAGTCGAAAACATTTTTTTCCCCTTTCACGTCCTGAACAGAGTAAACCTTTATTAAAAAGAAAAAAAAAAAATTAAAATTCACTACCAACATATCCTTGAAAAAAATAATTCAGAAAAGTCAGCACAGAATACATATTTAGTAAGCAACAGCCCGTGCCAGCACGATGCCAGTGCCAGTGTAACACAGCGTCTCAACAGGAGGATGTCTGATGCACCAAACGGTGGAAGATTTTACGTCCGTCGGGGCGGACGGGAGAAGCCCCGCTCCCCCGGGACGGATCGCTGCCCAGCAGCAGCTAAAGGACGGTGCTCAGCCTGACGGCACGGATCAGGAGTCTTGAACCGTTTGTAGCCAAAACCTGCCGTTACCTATTGTCAGGAGCAGAGCCAGAGGTAAGCAGCTCTCTCTGAAAGCAAATTGTGGAGCAGAGGAAATCAGAAATTTGTTACCATGAGTTCTAGTGTCCTCGATATTAAAAGTTTTTTTAAATGCTGTTTGGACAACATTTCGTTCTGGAAAGGTATTCAGAAAAGCACTTTCCATTCAATAAGTAGTCCCATGTTGATGTTGTCTTATTCACACATGTACAGTTTCCATTCCAAAATCATTAAAGTAAGAAAATGTCCTTATTATTGGTAAAACATCAAAGCCATCCCAATCCATTTAACTCATACCAACTCAGAAAACAATCGATCTTTCCACGTTCCGTTTCAGAACAAAATTTCTGTTTGCAAATGAGCCATTCTCTAAACAGAAGAGCCCAGCTCCCTGAATCCAAGCTCCGCACTGGCTTTCTCACGTCCTTCTGAAAATAACGAAGAGTATGCACCTCTTTGCACGCACACGCACACCCCGAGCAGCTCTGCCCTATTTCAGAGCGTTGTTGGGGAGATGAAGACACAGCAACAGAAATGACACAGAGGGTGATACTGGGGTTACAGGCTGCCTGTAGCCGTTTTGCCTTCGCCTTCTTCCTGCTCAAAGAGAGCGGCGCAGCGTCAAGCAGTGCTCCTTGTCACTGGAGACACAGCTGGGAAGGGCGGGAAGAGTCAGCACAGCTGGGCTGCTCAGCATCCTACCTTACGAGCAGCATCCCAAACACTGCTAGTAGTTACTAGTCGTGCTGGTAACCCACAGGTTTAGAGTCCTCGCAGTTCCAACAGCCGTCAGCATTGGTGCTGGGAGGAAGCCTGGGGCTCACATAAATAGTTCTCAGCACTCACCAAAGAACTGCTCTGCAGATTATGGGCAGCTGAAAGGCATTCGCACAGCTACAGCCACTGAAATCCTGAGGGAATTATGCCCTGGAGTAGAGGACTTGAAAAATTTGTTGTCTTCATTCTCCCTAAAGATATTGTACACTGTGTGAAAGCAGCTTCAGAATGCATCATTTAGCATTATTAACAATGCGTCATTTAACATTATTAACAATGAACTTCCTGGAGGTATTTAAAAGACGGGTAGACGTGGTGCTCGAGGACATGGTTTAGCGGTGGACTTGGCAGTGATAGGTTAACGGTTGGACTCGATGATCTTAAGGGTCTTTTCCAACCTCAACGATTCTATGATTCCATGATTCTATGAACAACATAAACCCCCAAAAGTTTAAATAGTGGTTACATCCAGAGCAGCATCCCACTGACCTCAACAGATGGCATTTTCACACTTGACTTCTCTATGGACAGCACTGTATTTGGGGACCATGTGTCCTCCCTGTTGGTCTTGGAGATGGAAAGCTTGCAGGTGGGTGCATACGGATGTTAGCATTCTGAGAAGTGGTGTTGAGATCTTTTCAAAGTGAGCGAGGAGATCACGCTCTGAGCTGGGAAGAAGAGCCAACCCCGTTGGCCCTGCGCGGTCTGACCTACGGGCCGTGGCTCCGGGGAGACTCTGCTGTGACTTGGAAAGGTGATTTCTGTACTGTGCTCTGTGGGTGAAAACCTGTTTCAGGATCATTTAATATCTGTGCCTGGTAACAGGAATGGTTAGATTGCTGGAATGCTTACTGTTCTGGGCAGGGGGATGCATGCAAATGCCCCCCTTGGTGCCATGAACCCATGTTTTCAGCTTTTTTACCCTCTATAGGATAGCACAATCCCCTTACGTTCTACCTAAATGTGATCACTTGCTTCTGGCAGACAAGGCATTTAAAGATATACGTAACACAGCTTGGTACAGTGTCTCTTTTTTCTGCCAAGTCTAGCTAGCAAATCTGCTACGTCCTCTCAGCTCCGCCATTGACTGTGCTTTACGCAGAAGACCTGCGTAGCTGGAGAGGCAGACATAGCATGCAGGACTCCTTTGAAATTCTGCCATATGTGGTGTCTTTCCTTAAAGATACCTTCACAGTGAGGTTCATATTGCTGCCCCGACTCCCTATTCCTCAAGACACTTTCCTCATTGTCCTGTAGGAGGGATTGCCCTACCCTACTTAGCTTTCAACCCAAAGGACATTTGTAAGAAGCAGACTAAGACCTACTGGGTAGAAATACTGCACAGGTGCGTGTATTGCTGCTCTTCAAGGCCAAACCAAAGTTCATGCGGAAAGGTAAGGAAATTAAGTAAGCAAACTCAATTTTAAATAACAATATGGCTTTAATCATCCCTTTTCCTTGTGCCTTCAAGACATGATATGCTCAACACTTTTGAAAACAATAAATACAGGTACAACATTTGAGCCAAATTAACTTTTCTAACCAGCTTAGTGCTGACAGTCATTGTGCCATGTAAGCTTTGCTTCTCTCTTTTAGGGACAGACTTCTTGCTGCATTAGCAGCCAAATTGCAGGAATTTTAACCTTATCGTACATAACTTCATATTCAGAACAGTATTTGCAACAACTGATGTATGAGCAGCATTCATCATGTAAATATATATGCATAAACCTTCATTCTTCCAATCAGCTACAGAACTTCTATAATTACGCAGCTATGTATGTAAATTGCACCCTTGCCATTCAAATGAGTTTAAAAATGTCTTCACAGATATGTAGTATGTATATAGTCTATGTGTCACAGTAATTTCCTTGCCTGTGTCCACTGTTGAAATGTGATTTATAGCTATTTTTAACAAAATAGGAGTAGAAAAATCATATGGATAAGGGTTACAACATATAAATAGAAATGATAGAAAAATAGATATATTGTACATAACCATGATACGGTATGCCTGTGTAACATCAAATCTACTGAACTTTATTTTGGCCTGCCACAATATCCGATTATTCCAGATCTAAACAGAAGCACGGGCAAAACTCAAGGAATTTAGTATCATTTCACGGTAACATGGCACAGAAGTTAAAATAGCAAAGTTTCTGTGGTCTGGGATTTATGAACATGGAAAAGTATTTTTCATGCTTCTGGACTGGCAACATAGCTCTGCTGTTTAGGGTTTGAAAAAGCTCTGTGGTACCGTTTTCCCGACAGAAAAATTCCTCCTTCTCTGGATGCGCCTTTTGTATCTCATACAGAAGGCACAGCATAGCTGAACTGACAGAGCTACAGAGCAGAGACTCATCCAGTGCAGCTCATATCAGTTCATTCTTGAGCTATTTCTACGTATAGGAATGGTCCATTGTCATTTTCTTGTTGAATATCAGATTTTTTAAATATGTATTAAAAAAAACACACTCATGCTGATCCTGGTCATTACATTATTTATGCTAATGAGAGGAATCAATTAGTGTTTATAAGTTTTGACATTACATATTGACATTACGTCCTCAACTAAGAGGAGACCTGGGGACAAACATAGTGGGTCCTCTCTCCTCATGCATCAGAGGAGGTGCATGAGGTGAATCAGTGTATTTCCTCTGAGCGTGGGGAAAAATGTAGATGAACATACATATAACTACAGAGCTTCAGAGAAATCCTTTAATTTTTAGGTAGGCCTGTCTCTAGTGCATTGTCATCCTGGTAAATACAAGGAACTTTAGTTTCAGTACTGCAGCACTCATCTGGAATAAGGTGTGCAATTTTAGGGAAGGAAAAAAAAGGATTCACTGATGCCAGGTGAAAAGGGTTACTTTTGGATGTTAAGGAGAATGGAAAGCCTATCTCAAAAGTGGAGACTAAAGGCCTGGGCTTGTTTATCCTAGCAAACAAAGGCTGGGAGAGGGTTCTGTTTGATTTGTAAAACAGAGCCAGGTAAGAAGAGGAGCTCCTTAAACAATTGAGCATCAAAGATGCAAAAAAAGTGGGGTAAACCCATATGTTCCCACCTACGTGTCTGTGAGAAATAATAATTTCCTGATGCTTCTGCTGAAGTGAAATTTTGGAACAGGTTCCCACAGGTCTATGTGAGTGGGCTGAGGAAGGAAGGGAGCTGCTGAAGGGGACTGCGCCTCATGGTGCCTGCAGGAGCAGAGCCGGGGCTCTGTGAGCGAGGAAAGCCTTGCAAATCTGGTAATGGATAACTGCTTAAGTACCAGAGGAGAAGGCATTTCGTGTGGCCTGCTCTCTTTGGGGATGCCAAAAGGACAGAGACATGAATGAGAAATGGCTCCCAAAGATGGCTTTTCATCTTCTAGTACTTTAATGCTGCCCAGTCATATGCTGGAAAGTCTTTTCCTGGCCATAGTCCTTGCCGTATTTTTAGGAAGAACTTTCCCTTTTATTAGTCTCTGCCCAGGCACTTGGAAATGGCAGTTGCCGTTCACAGAGTTTTTCTCAGATTTACACGAGTCTGAGATGGTAGCTCGGGAGCTGGAAGACTTTGAATCCAAAGAAATCTGACTAACAGCAATGCTGCCTGCGCTCTTGGAGGAATAGGTGTAAATCATTTTGAGAAAGGCAGATTTTGTGTTTGTTTCTTGCTTGTAAATGATGATATAGCACTTTGGAAGAAAAGTGCAGCAGAGGATTCCATAATTGGATATTAAAACAACGATGATTTCCACTGCTGGCAGGTACTTGCCAAATGTAGTTGCATAGACAGGGATAAATACAATCCACGCTATAAAGTAAATTAGCATGCCAAAGGTGATGAATTTCGCTTCATTGTAGTTCTCTGGCAACTTCCTACCTTTGAAGGCAAATATGAAGCAAATGAAGGCTAAGGCAGCGATGTAGCCCAACATAATTCCAAAAGCCACAACAGAGCCCTCATTGCACTCCAGAATTATTTCTCTTGGGATTGAGAAATTTTGCTTTACAAAAGGTGTCCTAAATATTAGCCAGAAGGTGCAAATGATAACTTGAATTCCAGTGCAGGTGACCACAGTGGGAACAGGTTTATACACGCATTTCAGGAAATTCTGCAGCTTGGGATCAAAGCTGAAGGCTAGTAAAATTTTTAGTGACTTTATTAAAATACATGAAATGCAGAGTGCAAAACTTACGCCAAAGAGGGCTTGCCTAGTTTTACACTTGAATTCTGTGGGTTCATCTATGAAGAAGACGGTGCTTAAAAAAATTAAGAAGTGGCTGAAGAGAATAATATAGCAGACAGTTAGACCTCCAGACGCCTTTACAACCGGTGTGTTCAAGTTTTTAGTAAATATTACACTAATTGACAAAACCAACACAACCCCAACAGCAGAGAGAAGGAGGAGGAAAATAGCAAACCAGTCCGTCCAGGCGAGGAAATGGATTGTCTTTCTGTAGCATGTGGTGCTGTTGACGGGAGCCCAGTAGGTTTTGTTGTTGCATCGGTAGCAGTCGTCCATATCTGAAAGCAGAAAAAAGGAAGATAACTTAGAAACCCGAAGTAAATAAACTGTGAAGTGGGTTATCGAGGCTTGAGATACAGGGGGAATGTGGGAAGGGATGCTAAGGGCTGCTTGCTTCCCACTGTTGCTGTCGCCGTCCAGGTGGAGGAGCTGCAGGGCTGCGGTGGCAGCGGTGGCGGTGGTGGCCGTGGTGGTGGCGGTGGTGGCAGTGGTGGTGGCGGTGGCAGTGGTGGCGGTGGTGGCAGTGGTGGTGGTGGTGGCAGCGGCAGCAGGAACAAGGGGAGACTGCTTGCCAGCAAGGAGCAGGGGCTGCCTGCAGCCAGGGGCAGGGAGAGTGAGCAGGGTCCTAAACCTGCCTTGGTCATGGCTGACGGGCGATACGTAACCTGGGCAGAGCTCTGGGCAGGCAAACTTTAACTGAAACCTGGACAATGACTTGAGAGTAAATCAATCCTCTTGCAGAAATTGGAACTATGTTTCTTTCCTTTACCTATTTCGACAAGAAAAAAGCCCAGCTTTCTCTTTACTGCCAGCTTTTGAAATAAAACTGCAAGAATAAACATTGCTTTAGATTATGCTTTGAAAGGTTACTTCTGCTTTAAAATTCCTATCCTCTGATATGGAGAAATTTCACAATTATTTGAATTAAAAAGGTAACATTTCATTTCCTTCTGCTCTCAGGATATGAAAAGTACATTGTACCACAGTTTTCTTAATTCCATCTCTCTCCTCCATATTTAATTATCCCCTTGAAAAAATTTTGCTGAAACCTATAAATGAACCAGTGGTAAAGTACACATCAGATTTTATACTAGAAAATATTACTGTTCAGTTATATCAAACTTCACAGTACTCCCTGGTAAGCCAAAAAATATGCTGGTAAGCAAAATCCATAACCCTTGAACTTTGTAGACTCATAGAATGGTTTGGGCTGGAAGGGACCTTCAAAGATCACATAGTCCAACCCCCCTGCCATGGGCAGGGACACCTTCCACTAGACCAGGTTGCTCAAAGCCCCCTCCAACCTGACCTTGAACACTGCCAGGGAGGGGGCATCCACAACTTCTCTGGGCAACCTGTTCCAGTGCCTCACCACCCTCATAGTGAAGAATTTCTTCCTTATTGGACTGGGTGTACTGCAGAAAGACAGGCAAGCAAGGCTCTATTTTAATGAGAGTCAGTCCCACTGATAAATCAGCCAGACTTTCCATCCTAACAAAGGATAATCCTAGTCAATTGGAAAATCTAACTGCTGTACATTTGGTCTTCTAAAAAGCATTTAAACCTAGTTTTATAGGCTGAACACTCGTATTTGGGAAACTGAGCACAAACAAATATTTTAATCCCATTCCGAAGTTATACCCAAGGTTGCCAAGGCACATTATACCTAAACAAAACAATTGTAATGATGTCTAAATAAACCTTTATTTGAATCACAATTCCTTACCTGTTTGATTGCTGTAATGGTTTTCTGGGCAGTAAACACACTCATAGCAGCATGTGTGTGGACTCTCTGTAACCTTTTTCATCTGGCCTGGCCTGCAGTGCTGGGAGCATGTTGACTGAACCTTCTGCAGTGTGCAGAGAACAAAAAAAATCAACTCAGGCCCAACTAATTACTAAGAACCATTAAAATAAACCTCCAGTAAGTCTGCAATTTGCACTCTCTTTTTGTATCTAACATATTTTAAGGGAATCTGAAAATGATGCTGAAAAAAGGTGTTGTAGGCTCCATGTTTCTTGTATTTTCTCCACACAGTCAACAAGTGACAGGATGGGGCATTATTTACATGATAATTTTATTTTTTGGCCCTGAATGTGAATCAGTGGAACTGTCTGTACCTTTAAAATCCAGATCAAAGCGTCTCATCCAGCTTCGAACCTGGGACTTAGACTGCTGAAGAAAGCCCAGAAGTATCTGATGGGGGATTCAAATGGACTGCTTCACAAGTGAGATCCTGAAACCCTGCTTGGCTGCTCTGAGCCCGGTGGAGACACCTCGGCTCAGCGGAGACACCTTGGCGGGTGCTCTGCACTGCAGCTCCGACGTTCCTGACCCTCAGCAGCTCATCCCTGAGTCATGAAACACCACTCTGGGGGGTGTGATCAGGGCCTTCTCTCTCGAGGTCTGAGTTCAGGTCCTCCTTCCAAAGACAATTTTTTGTAAATTGGAGAAGCGGTCCTGAGGGATGTTACTATTTCTTCTCCCAGATGGTGCTCACAAGGAGGTGGAGATATTTCCTTGCCATTCCGGGCAGTGCCACAAAGAGGGACAAGACTGGAGGTTTTCTTCTGTCTTCAGCCTTTTCCATCATCTGAGACTTGAATTCAGCCCACCTAGTATTCAGCCTTTCCCCGTCCCATCGGTGGTGAATACTTTACAGCACAGAGCTGCACAATGAACCAAGACCTCCACCCGTGCACAGATGATAGATTATCCAGCTGCAACTGGCTGGGGCCGCCCGTTAGTCCTGTCTACACTGGTGCCAGGGCTCCAGGTTCTGCCACCTACCTCAGGCTCCTGTAGGTGTTCTGACTCCAGCTCTCATAGGAGCAAATAATCAACAAAACTTTCTTTTTCTTTTCTTTTTTTTTTAAACAGTAAAGTCAACAGATATGAGTCTTCATGTACAAAATAAATGGTGGTGTTACATAAGAGAGGGGGCTTTTATACACAGTCACTTTTTATTTTAAAACCGCTTTTCAAGATTCTGGAATAGCATCCTTGGGACAGACATAACTTCTATTGCTTATCTTAGTAGACCTATTAGAAGCATCCTGGAGAAATAACTCAATTTCAAATCACTGAGCCTGCTCACAGGCTAACATGGTTCTCAGGGTTCATGAAGGTGGTCAAATAAACCCAGAGAGGATTCATTGCTCTAAAATGAGAACATGAAACCACAAGAGAGATTTCTAGCTGACACATACTTCAGTTGCAAATACTGGAGGGAGAAGAAAACACATGAAACAGATTTCAAATGTTATGTCAACAAATTAAAAGTTACCTTTAAATTCAGAAATTCTTTTTTTTTCTCCTCATCCTCAAAGATAAAGTCACCTTTCTCTGGGTCATATTCTGCCATAATGGTGATTTCCATGTGGCCATCAACTTCTTTCCAAAGAAGTACATCGTAACTGGTGCTCATATCTCCGTTGGAGTCAAACTTGATTTCTTTATCATCATCAATGACTGTAACTTTTTTAAGTTCTTCAAGGAGCTGAACATAAGTGTAAGGAATGATAACACATATCAGTATCAGGTCAGCGTGATAAACTCAATAATTTAACATCTGTATGATCATATGAAGTTAAAAAGAAATGTTGCTTTTTAGGAGTAAAAGAAATCTTAAAATTAAAATGTATCCTTATAACTGTTTAATTTGACATCTTACACAGAATTACATTATTCAGACAATCCTGTTGACCTTAAAAATCTATTAATAAAAAAATAATCATTTCTTAGCTCTATGCAATGTGTACAAATACTCATGTTAGTATTCTTTTTCTAGCCTTGGAAATTTTGGTACAATGATGGGAAAGAAAAGATTTTTGCTTGCAAGAACTAATGGCCTTTTGGAACTCCTCTTCTTGTAAAGAATGACCATGAATGATGCTCCTGTTGTTACTTTACTGTCACCAGAGTCGATATGGGCAAGATTTGCTTCCAGAGTAACCTCCCCCAGTGTGTATGGAAATATCTAACATCGTTTCAGCTGTGACTCTGACTGATATTGTGCATTGCAAGGCGAGAATCAGAACTGTTAAATGAGCAATACACGCCAGTTTGCTCAGATGAAGTGATCAGTGGCACAATGGCAATAAACAGCAAGGCAATATTTGATAGATTGTAGGAAATATCAGAACGAGCATGCTTTGATAAGGCAACTGTCCAGCTTCATACAGCACCCTTTCTGTTCAACAGAGGGAAATTTCTGTCTCCCTCATCACAAACAGCCAGACCAAAAAGATCTGTGTGAATCTAGAAAAGGACAGGTTAAGGCACATATATCCCAATCCCAGTTCATGGGGAGACCATAGAAGGACTTTCATTAGCTACTGTGGTTCTTAACTGAAACAAAGGCTTTATCCCTTTGCAGGCCTAACGATTTTTGGCAACAGGGATTAATTAACAAGAAAAAAACCCAATGTGTTCTTGAAAGGCTGAGGCTGAATTTAACTGCCCTTTGAAAAGCACTCTCTTACATGGATCCATTTGTGGTATTTGTAGTATTTACCGAACATACTGACAAGTATATTACTTCAATAGGCTTTGGCAAACATATTTATGTAACATATCTGGTGTATATAACGTGTCATTTTTTTATGTATAATGTAATTTTTTTGAGAATTCATATACTGTCACTGCATCTCTACCAATTTATGAAGAACCAAAGTGTGCTTCTAACCAGTATTTCATTTCGGTTGGATGTTGCATAGCTGTGTGGGACTGAATAGGAATTTTTTAATTGTATATACTCAGGCTAGTAATTTTAATCTTTCTCTTCTTCACTTTTCCAATTTCTCTAACAGTATGGGTACAACAGAGCTTTTGAATACATCTTTAGCTTCAGACAGAAGGGGCTAATAGTCAGCAACATTTTGATGTAACTGAAGGTTATTGTTGCGAAGTCTGTAACACCGATGACTGTCGTTTCTCTGTATGTGGAGGTGTGTGATATGGATGAGTTGCATCCTAAGCTTTATATATATATATATATATAGCTATTTCTAGAGGGTTTAAATTTAGTGTAGAGGAAATGTATTATGAAAACATCATAGGGGGAATAACTATCTCTTTCAGTTTTCTTCATGAGTTCTTAGCCTCCTAACAGGACTTTTCATTTGGGATTTAATTCAGCAATGATGTAAATGCAGCACCATAAAGTTGCATCCCCTGTAGAGCAGTCATGAATTTGTCCCATTTGCATTTACAAATTCATGCAAGAGTCTGATTTTTTTTTTTTTTTCAAATCCCCTATCTTGGTTTGACCTGCCCTGACCTAGGATAAGAGGTCAGAGCAAGTCAGAGTGCTTTAGTGGTTGTTTAACTTTTAAATGAACTTTTGTTTAATCCTCTGAGTAAAAGTGTGTAAAAGTGAATATTCCTGAGCAGGTTCTTGGGTAAAAGGTCAGGTCAGGTTTACTTGCCTGATTTTTCCTCTTCTTTTCCCACCCAGTAGGGTTTGATTACAAGTACCTCACCCATCTTAAAGATTGTGGCTAATTTTCCTACCAGTCACTTCAGTATAAATCAAGATCAGACAGAGCAATAAGTTTGCTGCATTTTCACTTTCAAATAAAGGTTAATTATAGAGGAAAATACCTGAATTCAGACAAAACAGAGACAATGGTGAGAGAGAGAGAGGAAAATTGAAACTCTTTGGTGAATGAATGCTCCTATCCTGCAATATCCCCATCTCTCAAGAGCACTCATGGCTATGTATTACAGTGGTTTGCAGCCACATGACCAACCAGTAGTAGCTGAATAGCTGATAAGTCAACTGCAGATTGACTATACATTTTATTCTACCCCACATGAGTAGCTAGCAAAACGTTCCAGCAAGGAACCTGCAGACCGGAGCCTTCATCCAAGCTGGTGCCTACTCTGTGTGCTCTTTGAAGGTGGTGGAGAAGTGTTAGGGTAGCTAATGAAGCCCAGCAGAAAAAGATCCCTTCTTCACCTGTGAAGTCAAGTGTTTACAGCCATTGCTATTGTACCCATGAAGGAGGAGATGGTGGGTGTGCAGTTACTCTTGATCAGTTAGCTATCTGTATGTGAAATGCAATAATCAATCTCTATCTACAGCAGAACACAGCTGTGGCTTAGCACCAGGAGCTTCTGTGTCTACATGGGCCAAAAAAAGGGAGACAAAACTGGGTTCTAGTTCTCAGCAGTGCAGCAGTTAGATACTGCTGCTCTAGCACATAGTCTGTGATTTCAGTTGGTGAAGAAAGGCAGGAACAGGAATAAAAAGTCATCTAGTAAAAGGACCAAGCTAGTAAATCCAGGAATGTGGGAGCAAAAATGAGACAAAAGTTTTGCAGAGAGAATGAGACCTGAAAGAATTAACACCATACCTCCCAGGGAGTGAAGGCAGAGGGATCCTTGCAGTTTCTGTCTTTGCATTGCCCTTTAATGGCATGAGCAATGGCATAGACTGCAAGTATAGTACTATGGATAAATCCTGGTTCAATGTTAGCATTCAAAAAATCATCTCTCCAGATCTGATGTTTATTTTCAACATTTTGCAACAGATCATCCTGGGACTGGTTTGAAATGCATGTTTGAAAATCGTGGTATTCCAGGTGTGCACAGACTGACAAAAGCATAATATATTCATGTAAAAACTTGTTGTTGTCAGTGGGCTTTTTGTGAAGGTTTCTCAGAAAGTCTTGGAATGTGGAGATGTCTCCGCTTTTAAATCCAAATCCCACAATGGTCCCCAGCTGTCTGATATTCGGAATTGTACTGATTTTGACTGCAGCTGACCAATTATCACTTGCAATCCAGATTTTTTTTACATTCCTCTCAATTGCCTTCTTAAAGAGTTTGAGCACATGGAACTGTCTCATAAAGACAACAATAACATTTACTCTGGCTTCCTTGACAATCTTCTCAATTGCGTGATCAACTTTGGTGTGAAAGGTGTTGTCAGAGAGATAGGCAGGCAGCATTTCTTTAAAAGCTATGCAAACGTTGTTTGCCATGGCCTGGATCCCAAAGCTCTCCAGAGCAAAGCGCCCATTGTCATCATCAGTGGCTATTACTCCAATCCAGTTCCACCCAGACTCACAGATCAAGTGGGCCATTGCTCTTGTCTGATGGAAATCACTGGGGATAGTCCTGAAGAAAGAAGGAAACCGGATTTTGTCACTGAGGATTTCAGCTGATGATGCAGGACTGACCTAGGAAGAGCAAACAATTCAGTTACAGAAGAGGTCTCCTGCAAAGTTTGCCAAGAGATCCAAAGCTGCCGTGACTGCTCTTTCATCCAACCTGACCCAGGGCTCCCTCCTCCTGTGACTGAGCATCAACAAGGTGCAGCCACATGGGGCAGGTTCCCTCACCCTGCTATTCGGATGCAGACTCATGCCCAGTACCGCTTCCACTATTTTCATCCCCATGCATATAATTACTTACTTTGGTAAAGGCAGAGAATAAAACCTTTCAAAATGGATACGACAATTATGCTGGAATGTTAGTATGGTTCACCCACATATATTTTTTCTCTCCAAGATTTAATTACTATATTTTATATTTTAAATACTATATTTTAAAAGGACCATTAAGACTGTTAGAAGAACCTCCCAGAAAAAACAAACAGTAACCAATACTACAGAATGCTATGTTTCTTTCATATAAAAGATTTATTACCTTTTCCTTGTGAATGCAGCTAGAAAAAGGTAAATGGAACATTGTTATTTAAATCTCTTCAGTTTTAATACTTTTCTATTTGTAGGAGTTTTTTCCTGCACTTGTATTTCATACATTGCTTGACAGTTCTTAAAAAATAAATCTTAGCTTCCCAAAATGAAAGTCACCTGTCTGGAGGGGATACCAAATCTTGCTGTTGTCAGAAGATTACAGATGCTATTGGTGAGAAAAATCTCCTGGGTCACTTTTCCATCTCTATGTCCCAATGCAGATTTGTTTCATCACTTGCCTTTTGATTATATTCAAGTGTGGCATTTTAGTTTTCATACTTACTATTGCTCTTGCGGTGGAGCTGGAGGTCATACTTACTTCCTACCATTGCAGAGGAAAAGATTCAGCTAGAAGTTATGTTTAGTTCAGATTTTGTGTCTTTTGCACGTGTTTGGTTACTATGGTGCTACTTTGCAGTATGGTCATTTATGTCAAATAGCCCAACCCAACCTGCAACACAGGATGGTGTGGAAGTGGATCTCCTTTTTCCTTGTTGGTCCTGGCCTTGACCCCAGCTCTTTTACAATGGTGAAAGTAGAAATGTAAGCACCAGCCTAAGTGCAAGTGTGGGACTGTACTAGTCCTAGAGAGGCCAGAACCTACTTCAGGCAGGAGAGAATTTCCAAACTTCAGGCCAAGTTTGATTTTGTCTTTTTTTTTTTTTTTTTCAGCTTGAGATTGGGTATTGTAATATTCACTGCCAGCCAGACGAGGCCCAGTGGGTGTGACTTGGATGCCTGAACAAAGTCCTTGAGTGGCATCCGAGGTACACTAGCGTAACTGGCACAGCCATGCAGGACTGACTAATGGTGCTGCCAGGATGACAAGAGCCCAGCATCATCCTGAAATAGCACTCGGAGGCATGTGCCTTGGGCATATAAAATAGCCCTTACTGCCTTTGTTTAGGCAAGTGAATCAAGCTCTCCATTTGGCGTTGAATCCCCCCACCTCCTGATGTCCTTAGGCTGAGTCAAACCCTGCCCTGTATCAAACAAGTGGCATTTGCAATCCCTATGAACAGAGCCGCACCTTTATTCTAAGCATGGTAAATTTGACCCTCTGTCCAAAATGAAATAGCTCCCTCAAACCTACCTGTGGGATTAGTTGCAAAGCCAACAGCCTTGAAACTGCCATTGACACCTCCGAGTAGCTGGCTCCAGTGACTGCCTTAATTCTTGGGACGTAGTCTGAGTAGTTACACTTGAACTCTACAACGTCCTTTGAAGAATTTAATTTAGCCAGGAACCTCAGAGCAGATGCCATGGCTTTTGTAACTTCTGCACATGTGTCATAGATTTCGTAGCCCAGAGTAACTCCAGATAACAGCGTTGAATTGTTGATCGTTTCAATAGCATGTATCATTGCAAGTGTCTGAAGAAAAATTTGAATTTCGAAGCTGTCAGGAAACACAGAAGTTTTATTTTAGAAAAACATTGCTGGTAACAAGGCTGAAGCAAAGTCCGTTTTGAGCATATCCCTTAGAATTTGACAACTACTGAAAAGAAGTGATGGATGGTATGTTTTGTGTGATTTGCTTGGGTTTTAGTATACAAAAGATTAGAAAACATATATTTTTGTCTCACCTAAATGGGACATTAAGCAAAATAAACACAAAACTTAAAATATACCCAAATAAAAGTGCTTTTCTGAAAAAATCAGGTGCTAAAAAATTAATTTTCATGTTACATGAAAATTTGCAAGCGATATCTTCAGGAAGCATCTGTCAAAGCCGGTGAAGGTATTCCCATTTACTTCATCTGCCCAATAAGCTTTTTTTCAAAATGTATCTACTTTCACTAAAAGCATGAAACAAAGAAAAGAAAGGACTTATCTCCACTGGATATTATAACAGACGCTTAATCAGAACTGTGCTAGCACAAATGTCTGCAATACAACCAACCCTCTTTTCAGGAAAGCTTCTCTAAAGTTTACAAATCTTGCAAGCTAAATTAAATTTCAAATGGACCTGAGGCAATTTATGACTCCGTAGAAAAATAACGGAAGACTGACAAAATTATCAACTTTGTCATCATTTTTAAATAAATCCAGATGGATACCTGCATGTCCAGCTGATTATTAGATTCAGATGTGGGACTAAGTTGCATGTAAAATTCAAATAAAATTTGAGGATTTGCACCTGTATTAAAATTAAAGAAAATGCATATTTGGCATTTCTGGGCTTAGGAATGCTTTATTATATACTTAGAATAAAGTTCTTCACCAGGGTTCCTTTGCATTCTTTCCAGAAAAACGGATGTTTCAAGCACAGTAGGATTTGGAGCCACCAAAATAAATATTCTGATGCACAGTCTGAACCTGAATGCATACATGGCATGCTGTTTATATACAGTCTATCCTATAACGTAAGGCCACGATTATAAGACAAAGTGCAATAATTACAGTAATTATAACAATAATTACAATCTAGTCAGCAAGGTACTATCATAGATTACAACTGAGCTGCCCTGTGAGGCAGGGGACATACTTTAATATGTGCTTAGGTAAAATGGAACAGTCTGCCTGTGTTCAAATGATGTAGGTGCAACTTCATAACAAACACTGAGCAACTGCACAGCAGAGTACTTCAGACATGTAGCAACAAATTAGCATTTACATGGAAATTACATGATTGTTCAGCACAAACCTCCAGGGCTATTTGGTTATACATGAAGATTGAAATAGGATCAAATGCTTATTGCCTTCCTCAGGCAGCCACAGTATTTTTTACTGTAACTTTGCCATACTTTGTCATCCTGTATTAATTTACGTGCAATTTATGTGACGTCCAAGGTCTTTTTAAAGACTAAAAAACGCAAGAGAACCCGATTTTGCTCATCTTAATATAAGAAGTACATGCCAGATGTCAGCGATCTCCTCTTTGCTATGTATGTAATTTCCAGTATTACTCACCCAGCACAATTCTGAATTACTGGCTTGATGGGATATTCTTCTGGATGCAGCATTTCGCTATGAACTGCAAACAAGCCTCCAATAACAATGTCCCCCGGAGAACTGGCACCCACGAAGTCATCAGTATTCTGGCAAGAGAAAGCGATATCAGTGCCGATCACAAAGGGGATCAAAAAGCTAACAAATGCCATGTTTCTGTTTCACTTGCTCACTACCAGCTTTAAGTCAATTAAGCGAGCTGCAGGGCCAACAAGGGCTCCTATGTCATCTATAAACAGCAGCAAAGGAAAAGGGCTGCGCTCAGAAGTTAGTCACACCTCATAAGGTGCTTGTGCTTGCTTCACTGGCTGAGGCTATTTTATTGAAGGTACTAAAGCAACGCTGTCACATAAAATGTGAGGGTGCAGGGGCGTGGGAGTGACGAGGGAGGGAGAAAGATAAATGAGTTTAAAAGGAAATGTTGGACATAAAATCTGTTCTGCTCTGTTCAAAGTTTATTATACCTTATCTGAAACACATGGCAAATATTTTGGTATAAATTTGGGCTTGTCTTGAATACCTTCCAACTGAGTGCAGGGTGAGAAGAAGCAATCATGCAATATGGTAGTGATATTGCTGCGACCACATTTTAAGGATCTGGTCCAAAGAGTACTGAAAAAAATCTCACTTGCCACAGTGTGCTTTAGGTCAGACTCTGGTCCAAAAAAGCCCACCCTGAAACTATCAAAAGATCACTTTTTTCTCAACCCTTTTCTTATAATTTTTTAAATCTTTGTATAAAAATGGTTTGGATAAGCTAATATTCATGGTTCTGATGTACACACGGCTCCTAGTGACTTCAGTGGGCTTTGGGTCAGGTTCTGTATTTACAAGCCAGGCCAGGTCTGCTGCTGGTTAATCTGATAAACACAGAACAGTGGGAAAACATAATACTAGTCCTATTTTTTTGACAGGAGGGAAGCACACTCTCTTTCCCCTCTGATGGAGGACACCAGCACATGAGCAGCAGCTCCTGTGCTGTGGGAGGGCCGGGGAGGAGCTGGTCTCGGTGCCACTGTTCCCCTCAGATTCACAGGAATCGGATGCTGTGCCCGAAGGGAACTGGGGGAAAAGAGAAACAGAGACTGGACTCTCAGCTCTCATAAACTCCGACCATAAACACCAAAGTGAACCTCTTTAGGACAGAAACATGACTGATGCTACTAAACAGTACCAAGTTACGTAAGAGACACAGATTTGACAATAATCCCTTTCTGTTCTTGGCATTGGCTTATTTCTCTATTTTCTTATAATGGCTTCTTCAGATTTTGCTTCTTTTGGTAGTATGCCAGAACACTCTCAGAAGAATGGGGTCAGACATAGTGTTTATTTTCTATGATTGTACTATCAAAAAAGCTGGGTTTTACACAGAAATTTTGAATCGATTTTTTTTCTGGCAAGCGAAGTAGAAATGGGATGTCTGTTACATATTCTTTCTGATAAGCGTAATGCATACCATATCAATTATTTGAATTATTATGCTTAGCTTTTTTTTCTCACTAGTCTCTTCATAGTTAATATCCATTTACAACAGAGATACTTCTTGCACATGCAAATACAACAGACATATTACTTGCAAATGCAAATGTTAATCCCCAGTTAAATCACGGTTCAGCCTCTTCTTTGTTATAATATAACAGCTTGTGTTTCTTTCATCTGCCTTCGTTCTTTCCATGTGGTTTTCTCACTGCTGGGTCAGGGCATATAGTAAACAGCTTCCTGCATTTTCTTTAATGTATCTGATCACATGCATTTATGGGCAAATGATGACACCAGTTTATTCTGCTTCTGCACTGACTTGCAAAAATTCCAGTTATTCCAAAGGTTTTCCTCTTGACTTACAGCAACATAAGGGTAGTCAGACTCTGTCCCTGAGTTATGAGACATTCATTTGCAAATATTCATGTACCTATTCCTTTCCATCCAGGTAATACACCGTAAAGCCTGGCTCCATGGACTTTGGTGTTTCCTTTTCCCTGACTTTGCATATAACTTTGCATATAAACCTGCCAAATGATACTTTATGTTGTTAAAGCATAAGATTGGAGCTAGTCATTTCCTTAAGCAAGCCACAAGAATATTCAGCCATATGCTTCTAGTATAAAATGTAACTTTTAAGGACCTAACACTAAGTACTGCATTAGGGATTCAATAGAAATACAGTACTGATAATTTGAAATTGTAAATTTGTTATAATTTATGATTAGAAGCAGAAAAGAAACTCTACTGTGGCCAGTCTCTAAAAAGCTATTAATTTCTGTAGAAGAGGATTTTACCTACAAACAAAAATCCTTATTTGGTCACTTTGGAAAGTAGAAGTTGACAAAATAAACATCACATATAATTGGTGAATAATTTAATGTTATTTATAAAAACACCACAAAATGAGGTGTGCTTCAAATTCAACTACATTGAGTTTACATCACAGTGTATTTTCACAGGGAAGAGTTTTTATTGTTATTGTTATTATTTGTTTTCAAGACCTATATCTCATAATTACTGCTAGTGATGAGAAGTACTTAGAAGCATTACTGAGATAGCTCAGTGTAATCTAATACTGCAGAATTAACTGGAAGTGTTTGCAAATATCCTTTTTCATTGACATTTAAGTACCAAAAGAAATAAGTGTAGAGTACAAAATGTTCTTTTCTTAAAATTTAGTGATATATTATTGCAACATCGCTAGACTTTCACGGTTGTCTGCATAGGAGTATTTCCTGGCAGGTAGAATTAAGCGTAAGATTCAGGGGAAGTCTTGAAGTACCATCATCTCTAGAAAGCAGCCTTTAATGGACTGTGTAAAGGCAGAAAACAGGACCTACCAAACCCAGAGCTACTCTGAGAGCCACAGATGAATTCTAAGAGGCTTTGAAGGATCTGGTGGGAGACAGAGATACGCCGGTAGTTACCTGTTGTCATGCCAAAACAGCTACTTCTTCCACCTGGGCTTCAGCTTCTTTTTGAGAAGGACCAGAAAATAGGTGGATTTTGGAAGGTGGCCCTGGCAAGCTCAGCACTAATTCTGCAGGTAACTTCTTGTAAATTTACAGTTAATATATTTTTGGCAACAGTGCCACACCTATTGAAAGGTTCCACAATCTAAAATGCATGAAAGAAGCCAAGGGAACTTTGGATATCTCACTGTTATTCAGAAGAGTGGGGTAGCCCCTCCCCACTCAGGACAGGACCTATCCTGACACAAGGGAGATTGTCTTGTTTGGAGAACCAGCAACACTCAAATAAAATCCTGTCATTTGTAGGGAAGCTGATGCTTGTGTAAGTTAAGAGTGACCACCCCTTCTCGGATCGTTCCTGGGGAAGACATGAGCCACAAGAAAGGAAGATGAGCCATAATTTTAAATTGAGTGGTTTGTTCCCAGTTCCAGCACTGACTTCTTGTGCCTGATCTGCATGGCCTTCATGACTTCCCAACCCTAGTCAGTTATTCACAGTCAGGTTTCTGAAAGGCTCCTTCTTTCTCTCAAATGGAGTAGTGCCAAAATGCCTTGAAACTCTAGACGTAACCTTCTTCTGATTCACATAATATCTGCAAAATAGAGACTAATATTGCCTTTCCATCCAAATCATAAACTCTTTAGAATAACTACTGTCCTTCATTCATGGTGAGCCCCCAGATTGTATAGGGTATTTTGATACAAGTAATAAAGAACATAACAACAACAAGGCAGAAGAAAACAAGCTAAACTAAGCCAAGCCCAAGTATAAATCAGTGCTGCAATAGAGGAACATGCCTTATTCATGTTTTACTGTAAAGAAGCTGTGTGTTTTCCAGTCAGCCTTCATGTTTTGCCTTGTATGAGGTATCTATTTTAAAAAGTGTTACTTTTCACATAACAGCCTGCTAGTATTGTAAAATGCTGTGGTTGCAGAAGCCTTAACCCACCAGGGAGCTGTTCAGTACAAATGCCTGTGTCTGCTGCCATGTGCCTTCTACTCAAGAGCAGACAGGGTATCCCATTGCTTTGGCCAGCAAGCCACCTCTCGGTTTGCTTTTGTTTTGGGGCAGTAACCAGTGTGCTTGAAAGCCTCCCAGGTAGCCCAGCTACTCCCTCATGGTCTTACTGAAGTCCATGGGAGCTGCTGTGCCTCATAACGCAGGCTGAAAGGCCAGTTGAAGGCTAATCTACTGAAGAGAAAACCAGAGAGTCAAAGTGTGATGCTCAGTATATATTAACTATGAGCAGAGTTTGGGAATGCTTCAAAAACCGGAAATACCAAGGAAACATGTGGAACCGCTCTCTAAAATCACCACTAAAAACCCCTGTGCAATTGGAAGCAACCGTTGCTTCCAGCAGGGAAGCCATTATAAATGAGTGCGCTAACATCTTCCAGGCCAGTAAGAAGGAATTGTCCCTTGCGAAATCATTTTATTTTCCATGCAATCAGTTTATGGAACCATTTCCTTTCAGTGAGATAGACTGCATCTGCACTAATAAAGACAGTAGATAGTGCTGAGGTCAAAACATTAAGGAGAGTAAATATTGGTTAGGGTTGCCAGCTTTCTAGACCAATAGAACTATTGTATTTAACCCAATTATTTTGGATTACTCACTTTCTTTTAAGGAAGTTTAAACAATGGAGGGAAAAAAAAAAAAAAAAGCAGGTATTGCATTACTTAATTTTAATAATCTTTTTAAAAATTCTTCTGTTTACTGGGACCCTACATAGCTTAATATTAAATATTACAATTAAAGAATGGGAAGGAAAATACCCATTATTTTGATCTGTTGTCTGTTATTAAAAAAAACTTAAGAATTAAAAACACATCAACAGTGAAATGGAATTTGGATGGGAGCCAAGCAGTCACATTAATTTCTGAGAAACAAACTCAATTTTCAAGTTCATTGAGTTTGTCCTCTAGAGCGTGTCAGCTGAGCTGCATGATGGGGAGGACGAGTCCTGTTTTTCTCTATCAGGTCACAATATTATAAAGTGTCTCCTGATGTTCTCTGAAAGTTGAATTTTCCCCTGATGCAAATGGCCTTGTTGGAGTACTTCTGGTAGAAAACTGAGATGCTGGAACGTCTGCCTAGAGGAGGGCTGTGACAGTGCCTTCGGCCTCCTGCCCAGACTGTCAGGGCAGTCCTGGGCAGCCCCGTAGTAATTCCTTTTTCAGAAAGTGTTTTAGTCAATAGTCAGTGTTGTGCATGTTCAGTTCACCTCTGCTATTTATGCTACAATATAGCTATAAGAAATTAAAGCAGAGTTGTGAAGGGGGGAATACAGCTAATTTCTAGGGTTTTTTTGAGTTCAGAGCAGAGATTTTTGTTTCATTTATCTTCTCTAATATTTGAATGTACTTAGATTAAACTTCAAGTCAAATATAATTTTGAAAAGAAAGATCAAATGGATTTGACTTTTCTGATGTTGAGGACAAGTATTTTTAGCCATTCCAAAGTTGAATTTCTCTATAAATGAACTGTTTGGGGTTTTTTTTCCCCAAATAATCTAGCAAGGCTGCTCCTATCCCACCCAGCCAAGAAGATAGTCAGCTATCAGGATGAAGTCAGGATGGATGCAGGACAATTTTTCATAAAATCCAGCATGGCAGGCATGACACCATTGATCAAGATGCTATTTTCAGAATTCTTCACCAGGTTTTATTTCTCTCCTTTTTTCCATCTCCTCTTCTCTTAATTGGAAAACAAGTGAGCAAAAATGTCATTCATCTATTGACTGTGCAAATATTTGGGCCCAACCTGCAGTAAAAGGGCCACCCAGAGGGAAAGAAAACCTCTAGCCTACATATTTGGGCTTTCTCCTGAAAGGCTGGGGGCCAGGCATCCAGCCCCTCTAACAATGACTGCTCCTGATCCTATAGTGAGACTTTTGCTACATAAAGGAGGGGACTCAAATCTTTCTGCTCCCAGTGCCCTCTACTCATTGCAATGTCATTCACAATTTGTTTGAGAAAGCCCTTCTAGCCCGAACGTCAGGAACCCTCCTCAGAGAGTCAGTATATTCAGAGACTGCCGGGGGTGTACTGCCTTGTATATTTGGCATGTTCTGGAAATGCCTATCTGCAAGAAAGTCAGGCTGGAGATCACCTCACGTGAAAATATTGATGGCAAGCAGGTATGAAGTTGATGCCAAACCTCTCAGCATTATTAATACTGAACACACCTTAAAATAGAATTAGGCTTACAGGGATTTTGAGTTTAAAAGTATACCTGGTTACAGTTTTTAGACATCCCCAATTGACTGTGAGGGATCTAAGGGTCTTAGTTTTGCATATAGACTGTTAAAGGGACAGCTAGCTACCTAAATCCAACTAGCCATCTCAGTGACCTTGTGCTTATTCTCATTGAATCACTTTTGTAAATAGTACTTAGTGATTTTTTTTAACTCTTACAGTACTTGTCCCACATAAACTCCTTTAAAAATATAAGCACTTTGCTGCAGTCATTTTGGAGCTGAAACAGAAATGATAATATTAAACAGTAATTAGAATAAGAGAAATGAAAAAAGGTTCGGTTTTGGGAGCAGGTCAGGCAGACCATACTTTTAAGGGAATGCCTTCATCACTAAAAGATATCATGGAAATGCTTGCTTTCTGTCTGGCCCAAGCCTTCAATTACTCTGTGCAAATATCAGCATAGGAAAGAATGAGAACTCATTTGCTTCCCTTCCTCAGCATACTTTATCAAGAACACTTTTGGAAAACATGGGTCTAAACCTCTTCCAATAGAAGAGGAAATGGAGTCCATGTCTCCCAAATGTGCTGGCTGACAGGATCTAGAACGGGACACCAGAGAAAGGGCTGGTTTTCACTTGCTCTGATTTCATGAGTCCCCATCTTGTCACTGTCCTGAAAACACATATTTGAGCAAGTACATATGTGTTTACCTTCTCCATGAACACTGAGTTATTGGACACAGATAAAGATAAATTGGGGTTGGGCCAGATGCTCTCCAGAGGTCCCTTCCAACCTCAACTACTGTGTGATTCTGTGATAATGCTACTTCCAGAGGTGTTTTGTGGGAAGGGCTGGTGCCCATAGGTGCCAAATTGTAGAAGATCTGAGTGGGATTTGAGGTTCCTCTCAGTACTGGCTACTGTAGGCAGTCCTGAGCTCAGCCAGCTGGTCTTGGGGACACTAGTTTTGGGAGCCTAAATCTCCTTCAGTTCGTACAGGAGGTAAGCTGTTAGGAGCTCCTTACTCAGTTGTAAGGAGCTCTGCAGGCAAGGGCCAAGATCCCTGAAGGTAAATAGGTTTTATGCCTTAGTTAACTCAGTTCAGGTTTGATGCTTAAATACATTTAACATTGACTCTAAAACCTTTTCAACCCTAGGACTCCAGCTCTCAACTTATTTTGTAATTTTTTTTTTTGAGAATTGATTCAAGGTTGTCATTGTCACCCTTATTCTGGACTTTATTTATTTTGGTTTTCTTTTGAGATCTTAAAAGATCTCCGCTCACCTTACAAGGTTTAACTGATTGTGTTATAAAAGTAAACATACATCTGCAAAGAGACTACAGGCAGAACAGGTGACACTCATAAAAATTCCTCTCAGATAAGGAAAAGAACCCCAAACAGCAGATCTGCAGGAGTCACTCTGGAGACTGACTTCAATCTTCAGAGTTAAAGACTGAGGAAAAAAAAAGTTTCCACAAATTAAAACCATTGGGAATGGTTCCTGCTAAAAAGTTCACTCTTAAAATCTTGTAGAATAGCATATCACTCCACACATTTCCTACGGAATATCGTGCACTGTTGGTTACATACACAAAAGTACTGCACTTTGGCTAATGAGAAAATACGAAACAACTTTGCTTTAAGTCATTTGTGCTCCCTGACAAGAATTGTCTTTGAAGACATACCACAAGGATGGATGAAATCATTAATCTGCAGTTACATCCCCAACCATTCTGCTTACCCACATCTTTTAGAAACACAATCCAAAATAGTTAACAGTACATAAAACCATGATTGATCTTAAGTTTGGTAATAAATCTCTTTACAATCACCCATCCTTTAAAGCTGAGGGTGGTAGAACAACTATCACTACCTTCATTGTACCTTGTACTACAAGTTGCTCTAAAGATTTCCCTTGCTTCAACAGCAAAAGGGTTTTATATCAGCTTTATAATCCAGAGGGTGAGAGAGAAAAAAGAGCCTCAGAAGTTTGAGGCCAGTGCATGTAGTGTTTTCCATCTGTTTTGTTTTGTTTTGTTTTTTTTAAATCAGAATGGTTTCCTTCTTTTCACACATCAACTTGTTTACGTAGATTTCCATCACTCACTGGGCAAGTCCTGTTTTCACTTTATTCCTGTGATAAGAAAAATCATATTTGTGAGGCACCTCAGAAAACCAAAACATAAACTTAAAAAAAGTCTTGCTTTAAAGGAAACTACAGCTGTGATTTCATAACCAATGGCTGACAAAGTGGTACTATGAACTAATCATAACTTTAATATCCAAGCTCGTTAAAATCCTTCATCTACCTCAAATAGATTGAAATGCAGGTATTACTTTCTCTAAAACTATAGAAGAAATGTTCTTCTTTACATTCATGCAGAATTCTTTAACATATATTCGTCTAAGAAGTTAGATCTGTGGGCAGCCAGATTCTTAGACTCATAGAATGGTTTGGGCTGGAAGGGACCTTCAAAGATCAGCTAGCCCAATGCCCCTGCCATGGGCAGGGACATCTTTCCCTACATCAGGTTGCTCAAAGCCCCATCCAACCTGACCTTGAACACTTCCAGGGATGGGGCATGCACAGCTTCTCTGAGCAACGTGTTCCAGTGCCTCACCACCCTCATCGTAAAAAAATTCTTCCATATATCCAATCTAAATCTACTCTCTTTCGATTTAAAACAATTGCCCCTTGCCCTGTCACTATAGGCCTTGGTAAAAAGTCTTTCTCTGTCTTTCTTGTAAGCCCCCTTTATGTATTGAAAGGCTGCAAACATGTTCTCGTTGTTCTTGAGACAATGTTTTGTTTTGAAAAGGTAACGTCATTATTTCCACATGCAAACATTCATAAATCATCAACCAGGCACAATAAAAACATGATGATGATGATGACAATGATAGGTAGCATTTCCATTAGTTCTTATTAGAGTCTGTGGATATATCTATAGGTTAATGAAGGGTGATTCATAGTTACATGATTCCAAGAAGTGAGGCAGTAAGAAAGGTCTCTGCATAGGTACCACATCTAGTACCCATCTCATTAGTGAGAAATTAGGAAACAGAAAACTAAATTCTTTTCTGAATTACACCAGAGTAATTCACAGCTTAATTCTGCAGAGGTGTTTTGGCTACACTAGGCTGATCTGTGCTCTCCAGGACTGAACCATAACAGATCTCCAGATTAACTGTGAGACTATCACATTTAGGAATGCACCAACATATATTCAGATTCAAAACACAGTGCAACCTGTTAACTATCAAGGTCTTTGAAGTCAGTATTTTTAATATATGACAATTTAACTTATGCATTGCATTATGAAGATATAAATGTTAATGGAAGAACGAAAGAAAAGAAATGGAAATAGCTCATTTGCAAGAAATACTAGCTTTATATAGGCATCCAAGTAGCAAGCAAAAGCAAGCAGCTAGAACAAGGAAAATAACTACAGAATTATTTTGTCATGAGTATGACTGTCTATTATATTACAGTATTCCTGAAACATCATTCAGCATATGTACGTCAAACAGTTCCTTAGTCCTCCTATCCTCTGTCCTTGCACAGGTCATGCATTTTGTTCACAGACTAACATTCAATACTTGCTGGCAGACTGATTTAAAACATAAAGTAGTAGAGTAGTAGACAATGAGATGTCAAGTTTGAATGCCAGTGAAAAACTACCTTGTTGTATTTAAATATTTCAAGACTATGATGGCACCATTATTGTTGCTTATGCACAAAAACCCAAACCCAAAAGAACAACAAAAAAATTCAACTATAATCGCAAGTGAATCTTCTTAGTAGTAATTATTATGCAGCCTTTATTTTGATACCTAAATGACTAGTCCACTGTTAAACGACAGGCAAAACAAATCCCCTTCCCTACCAGTACTGACAGGAAGTGCTTTCAGAATTAAAAGGACTTGTTAATGACAGAACTCTTTTAAATAGTGCAGTCTCTGAAGGGAGGCAGAATGAAGAGATGGATGAACCTGTGAACTTGATCTAATTTATTCCTAGTTGCCCAACATGACACTAGATACCCCTGAGCCAGACAATGATTGTGGTATCACCTATCCTACCTATCAACGCCCATCCACCTATCAACAACAGCAAAACTCCTTCATAATAGGATAAGAAAAAGGAGTGCTTATCTTGGACCTGTTCACCTCTCGACAGTGATCTATGCTAAGAAGAGTGAAATTCTCTACAGCAGTTTTGCACAGAAAATCCCAAACTCTGGCCCCCAGAGGTTGCCCATAGTTAAGGTTTTCTAGGCTTGGAGTCACCGTGCATTTTCTGGCATAGTAACCACACAGTAATCAGAAAATACAAATTGAAGAGACATTCAAAATTAAAGTAAAGGGAATCTATTCAAACAAGTGTTCACTTTAAAAATAATTTTATTCTGTCAGATAAGTAAAGAGGACAAAAGGAAAACATCTCTAGCTCATGTTCACTAATTGGAAAATTTCATTTCAGAAGATTTAACACAGATGCACCGCCACTGGCATTCTCTCTCCTAACCCCTTTTGCACATAAGTACACAGCTTCCTTTATGCTCACATTACAGATAATATCCTTGTTTGAAGATGAACTTAGACATAGAAATTTGAAAAGTACTTCTCCAAACTGCCTTTCCAGGACTACATTAATAGCGGGTTTGAGGAAGTTGCTGCTGTTTCGGTAGCCAGTAACGTGCCTGTTGTGAGCTATGTAAAATACCAGAGAAAAAAGTCATTCTTAAATGCATATGTAGGTGTTCAACAAAGGTTTCATACGTGAATTTGAGGACCAGAACTGTTTAATCCCATCAATCCAACACAAAATGTTTTGAAGAAATGTAATCTCCAGAGTTTCTCATCATGAATTTCGTTCCCATGAGAGCTCTCCTGATCTCACCAGGTCTAGCCCTTATTCATTCTGTTTTATTTATGTTATTTCCCATTTGTAAACAGTGCATGTCCAAGTGCCTTGTTTTTAATGAAGTGTAGCAGTAGCATTTGATTGGAATTTAGATAAACGAGCATATAAATCCATGTCTGTTTTCTGCAAGTTTATATGCATATATATGAAAAGTTAAGAATGTAGCTAGATAAATACCAAAGGCTGGTCTTTGTTACCCCATCTTATCATTTTTCACCCCAAAATAGAAAGTATTATGGGATATATAAACAATAGTAGGAGGGTTGCATGGAAAAGTCAGAAAAAACTATAAAAAATTAAGAACTACTTTGTCATGTGCAAGATAATTGTAATGGTCCTTTTCATAAATATCAGCATATACTATTACTTGTAATATTTCAGTAGTTTGAGACTATAAGCATATATAGCATACCAGGCATTACATATAATAAGAAATAGGTCTTCCCTCAAAAGATTTGCAAGCTAACTGAGCCCAAGGAACCATTTAACTTTATTTTACAGATACAGCAGGTGACTTTTCCAAGGGCAAATCAGACATGCTGGAAGCAAGTACAAAGGCCTGTCTCTTATAGCACCCTTTACCAAGTGCTATCATAATAACCCACCCATCACTTCAGTACACCATTAAACCGAGCCCACATTATTCCAGATTGCAGTGGGATGTACTGCTAAATCCTGCACAAATGTTCTGTTCACTTATTCTGTTGATAAGAGACACAGCAAAGACCTTTCTGATGTTTTCAAAACAGGTAGCAGGTTGAACAGGTGGTGTTGAAGGTGTTCTGGGTGAAGGAAAGGACTAGCTGAGGCTGGCTGGGGCTGAGAAGATACTCAGCCTCCTTCGGCTTGGTTTGCTAAACACAGTAGGAAATAAGAAAGCTTGCTTATTTAATGCCAGCGGTTTGGAAAGCGCCTTGCCCACCAGGAACCTGACCATTACTGAACGTATCTAGTATCCCTTTACCAAGCAACCCATATCAAGGCAGGTCTCTCAGTCCTCTGCAGCACGTGAGGCTTCACGCTGCACCATCCCCAGGACATGGCTGGGTTTCTGTCCACTGTCCCAGGTATCCCAAGGATCTTGTCTTTGGCAAGTATTTATGCTCAGCTGCTCTGAGAGCAACGTGACCACTTTGTGGTTGGAGATAAGAGATCTTTGACAATAAGCAACATCACTTCTCTGACACGGGTATCAGAGCCCATTTTCCTCCTGAGCAGATTCTAGAATCTGTTACCGGCAAGAACCTGTGGTTTCACGTAGAGCACAATACTTCTGTGACTGTGTACACGCAGCAGACTGAACTTTTATCTATTGTTTACTTAGCAAATAAGGACCTAATCAACAGCCCATTGAGGGCAGTGGGCAGGCTACTATTGCCTTTGGATCAGGCATTGAATTGCTCTGACATTGTCTGTCATTAAGTATAATATATATAAAAATGCTTTTAAAAATATTGTCCAAATATACTACGTAGAAAAACACCAAAATTTTTCTTCTGTCCCAGAATTTAAAAATAACTGGCTATAACATATCAATTTTTGGCAGGCACTGTTGTGTCAGTGACAATCAGGGACAGGTGACTGCAAACACTTGGTTCCCAACCTTGGAAAACTCTTGCTGGAATTGTTATAACTCAGCGACTAGCGGGTGCATGAATCTCTCTCCATCCAGGAAACTGAGATTCAAAGCCTTACACCTGCAGCTCAGTACAGAGCATATGCTACAAATGGGAATATGCAAAAAGGCAAGCAGTAGTTTTGTTTCCAGATTAATCGAGGGCCTGAGCAACTTCCAAGTGAAGGCACTGTCTGTCCCTGAAGCTTTCTGTAGACTGTGGCTAACCAATCTATCTCAAGAAAAAAATATTTTCTGGAGTGAAATGACAGAATCATCCAAAGCAACAGACACCAGACTCAGATACACCCAGTCATAGCACTTAGTAGATTCCTAGTGCAGCACGCTTCTGTTCATGCCTAGCAGGAAGAACATTGATTTTATTCTATAAAAGATGGAAAGCCAAGCCTGGGATTAAAAAAAAAAAAAAAAAAATAGAAAAAAGAATAAAAGGAAGAGGTTAGTTATATGTTACAGAATTGTAATGTTGCACAGTATCTGTCAGATCATTTGTTTAATGAAGGCTGTATAAATCTAATAAGCATCTTTTGCCAGATGCATATCACCCATGGCAGCTATGAATAGGTCTGCAGTCCCACAGGCAGTTTATCAGATCTGACAGCTTATTGTTTCAGGACTGAGGAGATCTTGCTCCCCTCCATTCTCACATATCCTCTCCCTCCTCCATCCTACCTCATCCTCCTTCCCTTTCCCTCAGTCCCAGCTGTACCATCCCACCCATATTCTGGCTTTCATCACACTCCCTGGCTGATTTAACTCATTGGAAAGTCAGAAAGCTGTTCATTGTTTTTTCCTGGTCTTGTTTTCTGTTATTTTGGTGAATTAAACAGACACAGAAGTGTTTGACAGGAGCTGAAGATGGCACAAGGTTAGCAGCGGGGGTGTGTGGCCAGGAATAGGGTGGACAGAGAGACACAGAAGGGGAAAACAACCTGTTTTCAGCAATGATGAGTTGTCTGTGAAATGCAGCACTCTAGGGAGCTGTACCCAACTGGTGGTAGAGCCTTTAGGATGCTAGGCTTTACATGAAGAGAATAGTCCCTTGGCTTTCGTGGTTTGCTTCTGTTAACACCTATTTAGCAGTTATTTGCAGATAGGATAGGTATACAGGAACAAGTGTTGCTAACAGAGCTGTTTGGAGTATCTGCAGAAACTCTCAAAACCACTTCCTTAAGGGTGAACATATTCTCTAACCTCAGCTCTATTCGTGGATCATTCATGGGGAAACTGGAGAGGTTTGTATAGCTGCCCAGTGAAAAACTCAGCTGGCTTCCTTACTTTTCTTTTCCTCGGTGCTGCCCACCAAAGCGCAGTGTAAATACATGAACAGTGAAGTGGCTGTTCAGTCTGCAAGCTTGTAGGAGCACGTACTTATACGAATACAAACATTTTCTCCCAATTTGGCAAAGGAAAAAAGAATACATACAGAAAAATGGCATTTAAAAATCAAGATAAGCAACCCAAGATAACTGTCTAACATCAACTTGAGAGAGAGGTAAGCATGGAAAATTTTTACTTCCATGTAGCTACATAAGGTCAGACTATGAAGTCCCCACCTGCAGTTTACCTCGGCCTCCTACAGACTGTAGAGTTTCCCTGTGTTTGTAGAGGATAGAAACATGTGAACGGGGATGGGGTTAGTGTAATACAAATATATAATGCTAGTTTATTTATTTTGAAGTTTGCTCTTTGGGGAGAAAGACGGAAGCATCCACTTCTATACAGAACAGAATGGTTTTTCATTTAAAGATCGCAAGAACAGGAAATAAGTCAAATACCAGAGTATAAAGAGACAGACAGACTTGTCCGGCTTTATCAGCTGGAGACAGAGCAGGAAATACATTATTAAACATCACCATCTACTGGATGCCAGCATTTGTTCCTTACAAAGGCAACCCTAGCTTCTATGGAGAATGAACTTGTCAGACAAGCCTCCGCTTTCACAGATCTGACACTGCTCGTATAGTTATTGGCAGGCCAAGGTTTGTGGACCTTTTCAGCACCAGATTGGCAAAAGATTTTCAGCATTATGAAAACAAACACAAAAAGTTCTGGGTGGTATAATACAGGCTGTGAAATCTTTAACAGACTACAATGGGAGCTTAAAAAAAGAATGTGGGGGTAGTCAGGCATGGGGGCAGCAGCATCCTTTGGGTAATCTGTTTACTTGCGGTATGTTTGTGTAGACACACACACACACGTGTATAGCATGGAGCTGCACAGCTGTCCCCCTGGGTAGCACATGATGACTGCAGTTCCATAATTTTGAACATTATCTGCTCACTCTCTTGGCTGCACAGATAATATTCAACCATATTTGTGGGATTTTACAGCATTGGGACTAGCAGCGGGGCTGACAGAGCTTGCTGAGGGCAAAAGGCACCAGTGCAGGGTGCACTCCCCTGCTGCAGCTGCTGGGCTGGCCCTGCTGGGCACTGAAGGATGCTCCTTCCCTTCTCCACTGAGGACAGAAGTCCCTGGCCCCACAGTTAAGGATGGCCATTTCTTTGCCTGATGTCCCCCCTTTGCATCTCTCCCCACCTCCTTTTTGATTCAGAGAAGTCACAGCATTGTGTGGCAGCAAGGGATGATACGCGTATCCTCCTCTGCCACCAGAACTAAATAAATTCTTTAGAGAAATTATTTCGAAAACATTGCTGAGGTATAAACACCTTGGGAAGGGCTCAGGAAAAGCTGCAATAAATGTGCAAAGGCAACGAAATCTTTCATCTAATGAATAATGATCTAAAGCCATCATGACAATTAGTTCATAGAAAGGAATGATTGGATAACTATTGGAAACAATAAACCTAAGATTATGGAGGATGCTTCAATGCTTTGACCCTTTAATTCATAGACGGATATTTCCCTAAAGACATTTGTGTGATTAAAATAGTTCTTCCTGGTTGTATCCTTTCAAAAAGCATGGCAGTGACAGGGCTAAATGCACAGGGCCTTTTAGCTTAGTGTACTGATTTTTTTTTTCTCAAGAGCAAAATACTCAGAAAATGTAAACACTGAAATGTGGCAAGGACCAAAAAAAAAAAAAAAAAAAGGGAAAGCTGTCTTGTTTGAAGCGTTGGTAGTTAAAACTGTTCCTTGTAATGAGGCACAGGAAATGAGAAATGGAGCTTTGGAAAGAGCTAAATTCATGCTATGTCAAGGCAGAGAGAATGACAAAGACTGATGATAATGAGAAATTACTTTATTATTTCCTTGTGGAATACTGGTATGTACCATACTGTACTGTTATTAGACTGTCAATGTATTTGGAAAGAAATAGGTGTTAGAGTCTACCAAATAGACCTGATATCAACACTGTATCAGAGCTTCCTGGTAGTTCATCTGTCGGGGGAGGATATGAAGTGAAACAGTTTCCAACACTTACCTAAACATCATGAAATTACACAAGAAAAGATCAATAACAAATTGTATCTCTATCACTGCATTTATCTTCCAAACCTTGTTCAGTTCAACACACAGAATCCCTCAAGTAAATTGTTGTTACTGGCAAGTCTCGCCAATATAAGTGAAGTTGAAAATACTTTGTTTCAATGTGCTGTGTGGGCAACAAGAAAAAGGAACATTGCAGCAAGATGACATGGTGCAATACCTGAGTGCCGATATAAAAGGTATTTCACATGTAAATTACGAACAATAATTCTACTGTGCTGCAGAGCACATGTACCTGAGCATTTACTCCAGGAGGTGTAACAGAATCTATTGAATTTTGGTGGGATTACACCATCAGAAAAGTCACCTAAAACTAAGCAAAACTTCCTGGGCTCTCAGTACAGTCAAGGAAGAGAAACAGATTTGCAAGAGGATGATTTGTTTCAGTGGGTAATGTGCCTCGTATAAATTATCCCTGGGAGACACCTTCTCTTCTCCGCTGACTATAAAAGGAGACTGACGTGACCAGATTAGACTCAGAAAACTAACTTTGTCTCAAAGTTAAACAAGATGTATTCCCTGCTTCCATGATATTAAATATCATGCTCTAAAATTACTGCTTCTTGGACTCCTAAGACACCTATGGAACATCTACCTGTAAACAACTGAAGTACGGGGATATCCTCCCCATCTGCTGCATTATTTGTTAGATGCCCCTGTGTTGATTCACACACAGTGCAGAGAGAAAAGCAGTCCCTGCTGCAGGAGGGTTGGTCCAAGAGTCTGTTCTTCCAAGCACATTGAAGCTACAGATGGACAACAGCTTAAAGCTGAGTTAGATCCTGAAGATCTGTTTCTAGCACGGAGTCCATTCTGAATATTTTGGGTTTGCAGCTCAGAGATGTTTGCTAAAAACGACTCAGAGCCCTTTTCTAGCCATGATACTAGCCTTGAAATAGAGTACAAGAATGCTAAGCAATAATGAAAGCAGTATGTTTTGTTTATATGAAATATGACCTTTCCATCAGGATGAATGCTTCTGAGATTATATCAAACAACAGAAAACCAGGAATTAACTCCTTGAAGTAAAAAGAGTGTGCTAGTTATTTTGTAAGAGACCTTTTCAGTTGCCTCAGATCAACACCTTCAACAGGCAGGTGTGAGAACTTCTCACATTTAAGGTCCAGTAAACAGAAGATGGAGTCATGGTGATTTGCTTATGCTGGAATAGGTACCTCAGAATGCATTAGTGAGGCAAAGGCTCTAGGGAAGTCAGGCAAATAAACAAAAATAATAGCAAAGGTGTCACTGAAGAAGGCAGAGCTGAAGGCTGGCTCAACAGACTGGTAAATGGACTTGAAAATGGATGCAACATCGTACAACGAGAATGGTAGGAACCAGATGGAAGCAGGAATGGTCTGAAAGAAGGTAATGAGGGGTGAAATAAGTAAGATAGAAGATGAAGACCAAAGCTAGGGCAATTGTTTTAGTTCCAAAAGTGTGAAGGTATCACGATTTTTAAGGATGTTATAAAGAAAATCGCGAAGTGGTAAAAAAAATGACTTCTGGCTGCAAACCTGTGGACAACTCCCTGGGCTTTTCGGCTGGGTTTGGCAGTCCATGTTAGGAGTTCCACGGTGCCAGTAAAATGTCACAGATGTACCATGCAGGTACCAGAAATATGACAATTAAAACTATTCTGAGAACTCCCTGACAGCAAAGCATGACATGGTGACTGCTGAGTAGGTGTACTCTGAGGAATAGAAAAGAAATCTTCCATGGTGATACAAAAAGGCAAAAATAAGTTCAAGCAAAGAGAAAAAAGAGGTTGAAAAGAGTTGGGAGGCAGGAGCAACACTGGAAGACATAAGGAGATGCAAGAAACTGGTACAGTCAATTTAATCGTACTGGTTTCATTTTAGTAATGAAATGACAGAGTCAGAAAGGAGACAGGATAACAGTCCTCAAATACTGAAAAAGTGATGAAAATAGAACAAGAGTAATCATGTCCTTAGATAGACAGCTAAAAGAAGCAATGGACACAAGCTGAAGGGAGATTGTTTGACACTAATAAATATTTTTCATTGACAGATCATCTGGGTATGATGTGACCCGCCATCACCGGAGATCTTTAAGAAGTGAGACAAACTGTTTTGGGAATCATACAGGTATAATGATACCTGTCTGTAATCCTGCCTTGTTTCCACTGGAAGGGATGGGATGGACAAGATGATCTGTATCAGCACTATAATCCATGACTGCAAATGAGACTGAATGAGAGAATAGCCAAAAATTTCAAGCATGTCAGCAGGAATAAGTGACAGAGGATAAGATACTGAACTTGAAGGCTATGTGTCCACATTGCCAAGCGCACCTACAGCACTAGAATCAATAGGAGGGACAGGCCCATAATGACAAGAGTCATAGGCTGGCTCAGCTGAGCAGCAGTCCCTGTGACTTTGTAAACAGACACAGCACCAACCTCCAACTATAGAAAAATATTTTCTATAAAGCAAAAGGATTTGGCTGTTTTAGTGCTGCATGAGTGAACAGTTCATACACCACAGTTTCCCTTTGCTTGCTAGGATTAATCTTTCCATCTTATAAATAACTTTAATTGCCAATGATTTCATATAGAACGAAAACAATTTGATTTTATTAAAAAGCACTGTCTGTCCCCTGTCAGAGGAAAATATTTTATATTTAATTTATTGTATGTTACTTATTAAAAAAACCCCTTACTTCTATTAATTATAGAGTAGGTATGTTTGCTCACATATTGGCACTGGCCGATGTACCTGTTCTCGTGCATGCTTTAAACATTATGTGTTTACTTAGGAGCACTGGCCTATCCACTTTTCTTTCTTTACTACTGCAAACATAAGCTTAGTTTTATACAAAGCTGGTAGCACCACACAACAATCTTTCACTGGCTTGAAAGAACAAGTAGGGGACAGTTTGTATGAGCCAGAAAAGGTTACTAGGTCCAAGGAGAACTTCTGTTTACTGAAAAAGCTCTTAAAAGCATCATAAGTTTTAGGCAGGGCTACTTAAATCCGTGCCTCAGAAGGGACAGGAAAGGACTACCAATGGCTGTTGCCCCAGGGTGGAAAATAGCTGGTCCCTGGACCGGACCCCTCACTCAGTTAATCCCTGTGTTGATGCTGGCTAGAATTCATTAGCGTCACTGAGGATATTCTGACATCACAGCAAAGGAGAATCCTGCTCTTAAGCAACAAATAACTACATTTAGCTCCATATTACTAAGAAGACAATGGCACATTGGATTTTGCTCACAAAAGATTCAACACAACAATTAGCAGCTGGGAGGTTTTATTATACCATAGAAATACTGATCCTCGTGGGCCAAATTCTGAAGTACTCAGGTCAGCCAAAAGTCACACAGAAGTCAGGGTCAAATATGGTTTTACCGTAACCTCAGAACAAAGCCATTGAAACCAGAAGCTGAACTGTCTCAGCGAGTTATGCTAAGAACTGATGCGCTGACAAAGTCATGTATGGACTTGGGCATATGGACAAAGTCATGTATAGCATCACATATGAAGTAAGAAGGGGATGTGGGAACAGTGAAGAAATGTTTGAACAGAGTAACCAGTAAGGAAGGACATATATTTTACAGAGTTAAGGGAAGAGGTGTAAGTAGAAACAGCGGGAAGTTCAGGCTAAATGCCATTTTTGACTCTGGGACTCTCTCACGGGTCTTCCTCATTTCTGAAGTCTGTCATTCATACTTACGATGAGGTTTTGAGCCCTTTGACAGATACGGGCACACCTAGGGTTTTGTTAAATACGGATGTGACAGCTGATAGCTGGTCTGATAATGCATCTGTGCAGGAGTGGAAGTGGTAATAATCTGCTACTTTGTACTGCTGCTGAGATCAATGACTTGAGGTGCAACAGGAGATTGGAAGAGAGTAGAAAGAAGAACAGCTCTTCACAAGCTCTGTGTCTGTGACAGCCCAACACCACTCGATGGCTAGAAGAACGCCTCTAACATTCACCTGATACAGCGTTTCAGGGCTGCTTGCCACCACAAGCCACACTACAATTTCTCATCCCTTACCAGGGAGGAGTTACACAGTGCCCAAGATTTTGCTTTGACGAGGACATATTAAAACAGTGGATGTTGCAGTGATCAATCAGGCTAATTTTCCATCCTAGTGACAACTTTGCTCTCTGGAAAAAGCAGGGACCATCTTTCTGTGCTTGTCCCCCTCCATCTCTCTCAGTCAGCACGCTGAAATGGAGCAAAGCAAAGACACCTCTGCCAGATCAATGGGATTTATTTGTACAAAATCACGATGTTTTGTTCCAACGCCCACAACGTCACACCAGGAATAACGCGACCCTGGCAGCAGCAGACGGTGCCCAGGCGGGCCCCGCGGCCTGCCAGCCCCGGACGGCTCCCTCTTGGCCCCGCGGCTGCCAAGGGGCTGCGGCGAGGAGCAACGCGCCCCTCGGCCGCCCCTCGCCCTCGCCCGGAGGGGATGCGGGGAGCCCCCGCGGCCGCCCCCTTGCCTTCGCCGCGGCGGGGCGGCGGGCCAAGAGCTGCTCCCCGACACAAGCCAGAGCCACCGCCGGCCGGAGTTAATCATTAAGTCCCAGCAGATCCGCTGCGGGCCGGCTCCCCTGAACCTGCCGGGCCCTCAGCCGTGCCCCGTCCCCTCCCGGCCAGGCGCGACCAGCCTGACTGAGCACGGCGGCGGGCGGGGAGGCAGGGACGGGGAGACCTCGCCCGACGGCGACCCCGGGACCCCATCCAAGGCGGAGCCCCCTCCGGGAGCCGCCGTGAGGAGGGAGTGGCGCCCGCCGGCCCGGCCGCCCCTGCCCGCAGGGGAGCCGTGCAGCCTCCCTGGAAGGCGCCGTAGGGCACGCACACCTCTCCCCCGCCGCCGCCGCCCCCGCACCGCCTCTCCTCCCCTCACGCTGCCGGCGCCGGCGCTGGGCTGACAGCCTCTCCGCCCAGCCGCACCGACGGCCGGCGCGGCCCATGCCTCAGCCGGCGCCCCCCGCGCCCTAAGGCCGCCGCCGCGCCCGCCCCGTCCCGTCCCGTCCCGTCCCCTCCCGCCGCCCATGGGCGCCGCCTGCGCCGCGGCGGGGCAGAGCAGGCGCCGGTGAGGAGCATGGCCAAGGGACCCGAGCAAGAGGACGCCTTCCTGCAGCTCCCGGCCGCGCAGGCGGTGCCCGCCGCCGCGCAGGAGGATTGCTACGCCGACCTGGTGGGGCGAGGCTTGCCGCCCTACGCCGAGGAGGGGCTGTGCGCCGCGGCGGGTGCCGAGAGGCGGCTGCCGGGGCCGGCGCTGCCCGCCGGCATCAAGTCCGGTAAGAGGAGCGGAGCCGGCGGCGCCGCCTGTCCAGCCGGCGGCCGGGGCGGGTGCGGGCGGGCAGGGCGAGGCGCGGCGCGGCGCCCCAGCCGCCGCTGTCGCTCGGGGTCCGGCGGGGAGGCGAGGCGAGGCGGGGCGGGTGCGGCGGCCGGGCCCGGGCCCGGCCCCTCGGGCAGCGGCGGGCAGGGCGGCCGGTTAAACGGGCGGCGGCGGGGCCGCGGTCGCCTCGGGAGGAGGCGGCGCGCTGTGCCCGGCCCTGACGATGCCCTCGGGTTTCTCTTCTTGTTCCCCCGCCGGCGCTCAGAAACGCGCTGCGCCGGCGAAGGCCGCCTCTCCTCGGGAGAAGAGGATGCGGACGCTCGGGACGGCGCGCTGAAAGCCGCGGACCAGAGCCCGTCTGCGAAGAAGAGCATCGCGCAGATCATGAAGGACAAGAAGAAGCAGACGCAGCTCACCCTGCAGTGGTAGGGCTCCGGCGGCGAGAGGCGAGACCCCCCGGCCGCTGCCGCCCGGGGGCCGCCGGCGGGAGGCAGCCGGTGTGCCCGGCGGGCACCCAGGGGCACCGCTCTGCGAGCTCAGCCGGCAAGGGGGTTACAGCTCACAGCCCTTTTAGAAATACTTGTCATCCGTGGCGTTGTGGGGTGGTTTTTCTGGTTGGTTTTTTTGCTTGTTTTTTTTTTGTTTTGTTTTGTTTTGTTTTTTTTCCCGGGATAAGCTTCGTCTACAAATAAGGACACTCACCCCCAAATTTCTGATTTTTCACATTAGCAGAGGTTTATCAGTTCACAGAAATCTCCATCAGATTCTTGCAATATGTGGCTATCGATGAAACGCAGAAAATCGATGAAATCGATCAAAAAATGTGGAAGTGAAACGCTACTTAAGAATTACATTTGCGAATGGATGTTTTAATTATCCTTTAAGTCTATGACTGTTAGATTTTCACTGCTTTATAATGTATTTTTTTTACATTATATTCTACCATTCTTGGAAGCCGTAACTTTACTTCGTTTTATCCGGGCAAAAATTAACCAAATAAGAGGTCAAATTCTGCAGACATCAATTGATAAATGTTTCTATTAAAGCACACTTGAAATTAGGGAGGAGCGCCGTTGAATTAAATGGGAAATTAGTTACCAAATGCAGATCTAGATTTTTTTCCTTCTAACTGGAAGATGAGAGTAATCCAAATTTCCCAGTTTCTTGGTCTAGTTTACATCTGACTTCTGAGCATAAATTGTTAAGGATTTGAGTCTGGTGAGTGAGTGTGAAATTATTCAGTATGCAGCGTTTACTACATGGTATTTTCTTACAGATTTGTGTAATTTGAGAAAAAAATTTATTGCACATCACCCCAAGAGTAGCAAATAATGTAAACTGATAAAGAAAAGAAACAGGACAACGGTGAGATACCCAGCTGTTACCAAGAGTTCAGTTCAAGTGAAGACAACGAGGTTTTTACTTCAGTTTTAAAAATTTTACTTTAATGACAATCAGTAGGCACTTGTATTCTGTAAACTGATTGGGAAGCTACGTAAAAATGCATCCCCTTCAGAAAAAGCTAGTGCTTTGCTTTTCAGTATGGTTTGTTCAAGACACAGGTCCAGCCTGGAAATTAAAAAGCAAAAGTAGGAAGAAATGAGAAATTAGCCCAGGTGTTAAAGATGCAGTGGGACAGAACTTGCAAGTTCAAGCCCCTGCTCTATTCAAAGGACAGACTTAAACCCAAGTCTTTCATAGTCTAGTTAGTACTCTTATTTTCAGAGCAAGGCAGGCTCTTAGGTGATGATCATTTAATCATTTATCGAAAGAAAAAAAGTCCAGACATTGAAAAAAGACTCATTAAGAAAAGGGACCTGGCCCCGGGTTTTCTGTATTCTGCAGCTACCCTAAGCACCGAGTGGGGAGTCAGTCTCTAGTGCCTGTCTTGTTCTGTAGAAACTCATCTGTGTGCTCTCGTGGAAATCTTCAGTAAAATTAAAAAAAAAAAGAGGGAAGTACCAAAAAACAGAAGGGAAATAAAATGGGGAGATAGGGCATGCGGCTTCTTACTCTGGCAGTTTCTTTCTCTGTACAGGCTGGAAGAAAACTACATTGTCTGTGAAGGAGTTTGTTTACCAAGATGCATCCTTTATGCACATTACTTAGACTTCTGCAGAAAAGAAAAGCTGGAACCTGCCTGTGCTGCAACTTTTGGGAAGGTAAAGAGTAAATGTCTTCATAATTTGTTAGCTTACTTCTTTGATAGAATGACAATTTAGTACACCTGTGTCAAAATGTCTCTCAAATACACGTTTTCTACTGCTAATATACATGGAATCAAACTAACTACACTGTTCCATATGGAGGGATTTTGTGACACCAACTGGTAGGAGAGTGAAGCTGAAATTCCCTTTGATTTATTGTTATTTCATATAAAAAAGAAATCATTCTCTCCAGGAGCTTTTTTTTTTCTTCTTTTTTGGTGATGACATTAATAGGGTTCTTTCCACAAAAACAGATCTGACATGGAAGACACTTTTAATTACACTAAAGGCAGTGTAAAGTGAGATGTGACACAAGAAGCAATACAAGAAGGGGAATAAAAATTAATAACACAAAGAGCTTCTGAATGAAAAATTGTTGATTTATCCTCTTTTCTACCCTTCCTTACAATTAATCCTGAAATCATTTAATGAAAGGGAGATGTGAACTCTCCAAATTAAATCCTGAGTAGTTAGTGAAACAGGAAACCAAAAATGCTTCAAGGATCATCTTTTTTTAAACACTGCTGATCTAGTCATTGTTCATACATAGCAAAATGCATTAATTTAATTAAATAATAATAATGGATTTAAAATCCTGTTCATAAAATGTTCGCTTACTGATTTTTTCCTCTTGAATTGGATATACTGAGAAAGTGTATGTCTAATTTTCATTACACAGTTTCAGTATAAATGAGGAAGACAATAGCTTTCCATTTAAACATTGTTTCAACAGTGATCTATCTATTAGATGTATCTGTTAGATCTACCTCTATTACTGAATTACTTTTTTACTTAATAAACCTTTTGCCTTAAGCATCACACTTTACAGGAAGGGTAGGATGTTTTTAGGGCACTAATCTCAGTCTCAGGAGTCCAGTGACAGAAAGTTTGGGTTGACTCGGATTAAATCACATAACGTGAATTCTTTTTGGGCAGCCTAGAGCTAACAGAAGCTTTCATAGGGTTTCAGTGAGCATAAATAAGTTTAAGACTGTCCAGCACTTTCATAGCGGAGGACACAGAAATACCTGCAAGGCAAATATTTGCTTGCTTTAACCTTCAGATCACAATTTTCAAATCAAAAATCAGTTTATTTTTAGCTGTTTTGACTTTGAAAACAACATAGCCAGAGGACAGATCTTTCCCTGGTTCTGTTTAGATCTCTGAAGCAAAAGATACAGTTGTACTTTAGGGACCTGAATGAAACAGGGTCCTGGTGACGAAAAGTAGATTTTAAGTTGTAGAAGTGAAAACGGAAAGGAAGAATAGGTGGGAAAGGCGGGAACGAGTTTATGGGTGGGAAGACTGGAGGTACACAGCGAGATGGACAAGGATGGAAGGACCCCTACAGCATAAAACATGCTTAATTGCTTATGTTGTGACATGAGTCTCACAAACATTTATTCATGGGCTACTTTAGACCATATATTTACACTATGATTTTTCTGTGAACAGATTGCTGAGAAAGTATACCAGTGTTAGAAATTAATACAGTTATTTTCTCTTTAGACCATTCGCCAGAAATTCCCTCTCCTTACCACAAGGCGGCTTGGAACAAGAGGCCATTCAAAGTAAGGCACAATTATCTGTGTATCCGCTTACAGAATACATTCTAGGAATGACATGTATTTCCATGTCTCCATAATATATACTAATTGACAGGGGGGTTTATTCAGATGACAAGCTGCAAGTGATAACTTTCATGCACGTGATGAAACTGATACAGAGTTTGAAAACATTACTGCAGGCATAACTTCTAAAAATAAACTGCTTGAACTTATAAAACTTGTCATTATATTTATAGAGCCATATATTTGTTGCAAATATATGTCAAAATGTTATCTATAAAAAACATTATATAATACATATATCTTTGTTACAGCTGTTCATTTTTCTATAAATAATGTGAAATTTAACTATGATTTTATTTGCCTTTTGCAAATCTAACAACTTTCATTGTGTTCTCTACATAACAATATGGATTCATTTAAAGACACTACAAAAAAGCATTGTCTTAAATTGAGAAGAAGGTATACATCTGCTCTTTGTTGGGAGTAGTTTATAAAAACCCTGAAAAGTATACAACCTATAGTGCAGTCATTTCATAAATAATGTATCCAATTAATTTGTGTATTTGATCTGTGGAATATTAGGCTGTGGGAATAGATCCCAGATAATTATATATCAACTGTAGTGAAGTTTTTATTAATTCTGGTTCTGGCATTATGCTTTTGGCCATGATAAAGCTATTGTAAAACTGTGGTGAACGGTGGTAACACCATATTCCCTTGCATCCACCCTCCCTCCTATGTCCTGATATCAAGACTGCTGAGGAAGGACTGATGAATTGTACCCGATCTGATTTTGTTTTTTAATAGGGGAATGCCACTTCTTAAGGAAATGAAAAACTGTGTGGTGTATTGATGTAAGGAATGTAGAGAAGTCAAAATAATCCTGTAGGGTATTGCTAGTGTCGAGCTATGAGTTAGGTAATTCTAGGAAAATTCTATCCCTGTTAGGGGAGTCAGAAATACAACAGTTCTCTGTATTGCCTGAAACCAAGACTGGCTCTGAGCTTTTCTGAATGTTGTGCTTTAAACTGTTATTTCAGTATTGATCAATATCTGGTTTTAAATATATTTAAACCTAAATAGCATGCCTATACCATTCTACATAAAATAGGACTAGTTAAATAATTTTGTTCTTTTAAAATAACTTTCCAAAAACTTAATGGTTTTCAATCCCAAATCAAATTTAGACCAGATCCTTATCTGTATATTTCTATTGATTTCAAAACAGGTTTTCCTGAAAATAAGACATTGCTACGAGGAGCAAATTAGGATAGATATTGTGTCGAGCTTTCTGTGTATACACAGAAATTAAACTTTTATTATTAATGCCTATCTTTAGGAGATGCATGCCTTTAAATATGTGAGTAGCCTAGGACTTTTCTCATGCTTAAAATTACAAATGTGTTTATGTACTTACTGAATAAGATTCATGGAACTATCCTTGACTTATAGAAGAAAGCACAAAGAGTTGATGGCTTACTGAAACAAAACTAAACCCCAGAAAATTATCAAAGAAACATTTTGCTAATGAGTAAGATAGAAAACCAGAATACTGGTAGCAATAGAAGAAACTCAAACATTCTGTTTGTTTGGGAAAAATCTTTATTTTGAATGACTTAGCCTTGAAAGACAAAGTTACTCTTGTCTGTCAGTGGTTTATAAGCAAAACTCAAAATGAAAGGAGACTGAAAAGGAAAAAAACAACAAGATTGTGCTTTTCCTAAGTGCTTTGCAATAGATTAGGAATGTCTGAAACATGCATTGTTTACTTTTATAATTTGGGGGGTTGTTTCATGTTGTTATGCTTGGTTTTCTTCCTGCCTTAGAAATATAAGAAATAACCAGTTGATTCCACCTTAGTTTTGCTGAAGAATGCCCACGAGATGTCACTTGTGAATTTTAGGTTTTGTTGCAGTATAAATGAAGGTGGGGAAGAATTTCATTCTATTTCTTGAGTACGTCTCAAGTATTTATTTTAAATAATCATTAATAAAAATAAACTCCAAAGGAGATAAAGCCTGCATAGAATATTTTTCCTTTTTTAACAGGGAACAGTTCTTGCGTAGATTCTGTCACAGTCTTACAAATTTGTAATCCATTGATTTTTTCTCAGGAGCGAGTACACAATCTGTATTGTATAGAGGAAAACTGGAACTGAAGTTCATTTCTCTTTTTGTAGATGACCTATACACGCTGAATAGAGGGGTTTTGAATTACTATTAGAAAGGTTATTTATAGGAGAAAAGAGGGATTTCATATATTGTCTGCTGTGGTGAAGTTCAGCTATGGTTACAGGTATAAGCTAATGTAGACTTCGCTTTGCAGATGGACAGGACATTTGCTGCTGGTGTTGTGTTTAAGTTTTTAGGAGATCTGGCATTCACAATCTGTGCAGGAATATTTGACAACCTAGTAATTCATCAATGCCTTGGTTAAGTAGGTCTTAGTCAGGTTCATAACCTAACATATTTGGAGAATCACTTTCAAGTTATAATGAACGAGAGAATACAATTGGAAAAGTCTTCCAAATGCTCATTATATATTTGATCTGACACATCTAATAAACTGATAAACAATATCCAATCAGGATTCAAACTTCTAAAATGTATCATGTATCTGCGTAATTTAAAGCACAGTAAGTCAACGTCTATTAAGTAAAGGGGTATGTTTCAAATCTAGTTTCTGACATGGGAATCTAGCTACAAAATTAATTGTCTTGGGACATGTGTCACTATATGCCTCTTTTCTCTAAGACATTTAACAGCATTAGCACAGAAATACCTCATGCCCGGCATTTTTTTTCAGCAGATCCCATATCTCTACTGACCTTGATGGTATTATGTGCCATATTTTATTTTGGATTAACTGTTCTTGAACAATTTCCTCAAAGGGATGAGGCATCAGCAGGTTTTGTTTGAACATCTGGCATTTTTTTCTTATTATTTTTTTTTCATCGGAGTTTTCCTCAGCGACTTTTCCTCTGCAATTGTAGTTTCCACTAAGGTACATTTACATTGTTCTTCCTGTGCAAAAAAGGGCCTCACAAAAGGCACAAGTGACAATATCTCCAATTCAGAGACTGAATACAGCAGCAAGTAGTCATAGAGAAGTGGCAGTATAAAATAAAAATCTCTGATTATTATTTACGTATCTCTGGTGTTGTGGACCATATTCCCCTCATAATCACAGTCTCACTGAGAAGTAAATGCATTTCTGCTTTCACCAGGTAGCAGTTAGTCACATAAGTGTAATTTACAGAAGTATTTCCATTAAGTTAATAAGGAAATCAAGGGACTATTCATCAGTTTCCGTAAATGATTAGTTACCCTCTGCTTTTATGTCAGCATGGACTCTAAATGTTGTAAGCTGTTTCTGTGTGGAACAAAGCTGAGTTACTGGGACTGGTAAGAGACACTTCTTACTAGCAATTAAATCCTATTTTTTAAGCATGGTAGTGTAGTGACATTGTTTTATTTCTGTTGTTGCTATCATTATTTCAATATGATGTTAGTAGGAGCACTAGTAGTACTGACTATTACTGATAGTGATGTTTTGTATTGTGGTATTGCCTAGGAGCTCTGATCGTTGTCCAGGGCTCTACTGAGCCAGATTCTGCAAAAGCATGAAAGGGAAAAGACAATTCCTCTCCAATGGGAGCATTGTTCTTAAATTGCAAAGAAAGGCTAACTCCATAGGAATACAGTTCCTTGATGCACACTGCATGCATACACAGCAATGTATCAACAGAGCCTGGCTGTGGTCAGAAGAATGCAAAGAAAATCAGTTCCCTTTTCCATCATCTTCCAGGTGACAGAAGTTGTTTTCTCACACACCAAAACAGGGCCAAGCTCTTTCTAGCATTCTCATGAGAATGACTTGGATTTGAGAAAGAACTGCTGCTCTATGGTGTGGGATACAGGTACTACTCTAAGGTGTGAGATGATACACAAATGTTAGTTCCTCCTCTGATTCTAAGCAGCATTTGTCATCTCCTGTTCTGGGCAAAGGAGAGACTTAAAAATGGGTCTAATAAATCCTAGAACTTAAAGTCAGAGTCTCTCTGTGTTTACATCCAACAACCCATTTGTACAAAAGTGTCAATGCTAAAACACTGATTTATACATTTGGCCAAGAAAGTATGACACATTGGACACAATTTTGTTAACAAAGTTCATTCAGCTCTCATGCCCATGCTAATCACTCCAGATTGCTGAATGTAGGGGAAGTTTTCTATATTCCTGCTGAGTGGAAGAAGACCCAGCACAATAAATACTGCAAACTGCTCTCCTAAATTAGTATTTCCTAAGCAACGGTTGTCTGTGCAGCAGGTTCTGAATCCGCCTTCTTGCACAGGTAATGTTGAACATATTATGGTCGCTGCTAGAATTTGGTTGTAATCTTCACAGTACATGAATTACCTGGAGCAGCTATTCGGGAAAACGTACATACTGCTCAGTCCATACACACAGAAGACTGAGCTCAAGTTACAATTTAATTTCTTTGTAGACTTTGATCAATGATGAATCTTAGCTTTTATCCATCATGTCTGAAAACTATTATCTTATTTATTAGGAGTGATTTAGTGGGTTAATAAAACTGATATGGCAGCTGGCTCTGTGATAACAAGTTATTGCAAGTCCCTGAACAGCTTAAGCCTATCATTTCCTTATCAGCTATCATTTGTGTCAGTGTATGCTAAAATCAGGGCTACTAGTTGCGTAGGAACATATGTTACAACAAACCACTGAAATTAAAAGAGGAAAGCAGTTCAGCTTGTTTTTTAAAAGTTGTGTTACAAAAATTGAGAATAAGTTCCTAATGATGACTGTTTAATTTTATTAATTATACAATAGAAACATAAATAGTAAAATACATTTATACTGTATATACACATAGAAATATGCATATAAAGAGACAGAAAGAAGGTACTTGAAGTTGTAGATCAAAGATGTTATCAGCGTGTCTGGAATGGGTATACTACTCTCAACAGAGAGTCCAAAATAAGCTATTCAGCTAATTGCTTTGACTTGTTAGAGAATAAAAATCTTTATACCTTATCACTCTATGAAGTATGCCAGACAGAGCTTGAAAAGTACAGATTATAATTTTCTTAATTGCTTCTGTGTCATGACTGGAAAGCTGTATTTTTAGTACCAAAAATTCAACTACACAAAACGCTGAAGGAAATCAGAAAGATAGCTGCTATGCCTTTAAGACACACTGAATAGGTACTGAAAATATCTATTCTCTACGTAACAAAATATCACAATGGTAAATTCTGATATCTTAGGGCAGTCCAAAGCAGGAACACGTACCTTGCCTACCACTGGAAACCTGAGAATCCAAATCGTACAATAGTTCCTGTTTCTAGCCCAGATATGTTAATATTGAATTAGTTGTTGAATAATCTAGATATTGAATCCTAACGTTGTAAAGAAGTAATGCTTTTCCTTGCCTCTGGTCCACTCCAACTTTAGCAGGAGGGAATTCCAAGTTTGAGGTGAAAGTGTGAACTTTTCTTTTTAGAATTTAAAAAATGGCATGTGATTGAAACTGGGAAATTGGGGGTGTTGGAATGAGATGTAGGCAACTGCTTGCTTACATGGCCAATGACAAATGTGCAGATAACATTGTTAAAGAAGCGGTCACAGCTCTATTTTTTTTCATCCTGTTCAATGCACAACCTTTGCAATGTCAAGACTAAGTAAATGCTGTTATTTCAAAGAATCCATACATGTGTATTTTCAATACCTCTTATGTCATATCTAAAATTACTTCATTTTCATGAAAGACTAAAAAATGCTCATGCCTTTAGCATTTGTGTCAGAACTCTGTCAAGTATTAGGAATTTCCAGATCCAGGTCTTTGTCCCAAATCTATCTGTTTAATGCTCCTAGAGCAAAAGTAGTGGTTGAAAACATTCAGGACTTTAATTCACAACATAGGTGACACAGTACTGCGTGTGAAACAGAGGACAACTGTCTAGCATTATGACATTTAATGAAAGGTCCCATTGGCATCCTAAGCCACCTTGATGTGTCACTTTGCTTTGATCAGCCAGCTCTGATGGATAAAAAGGGAACTGTTATGAGCAGATGGTCCTATGTCTGAGCTTCTGAGTATTAACAGGTGTTTAAAAATGATCAGTTCACCACATCACCATCCCTTAGAAAAATGCACTTACGGGGCAAGAAAACTAACAGTAAAGAAATAGGTGAGAAACTTTTGTCCTTCCTATGGGTCACCAGGCACTACTGCGATCTAGTGGTGTAATGGAGGCTCATCAGTTTCACGTAAACAGTAAAATCTATGATGTTTAACAGCAGCCACTTTCTGTCACATTTCTTGGCTGTAAAATGCTGAATGCACACCACAGTCTGTCCAGAAACACAATGACTATTTCAGCTGAGATTTTCAAAGCTACCTAGGCTAAGCAAATATATCATCCTAATGAACATTTTCTTAAATATTATTTGTATCTAATGCTTTCAGTCAGCTTTGTAAATATAAAGAATTTGAGGGGTTTGTTCTTATCTGTGACTGTCCCATACAAGAACCAACAGTAAGATTGTGATTTTTTTAATGGACATCACCAGGAACAGCAGAGATGAGCTGAAAACTTTTGTTTATGTGTTTTATGAAATATTTGCTGGGGGCTTTGTGTCTTAAGAGTGCATTTCTTCAAGCTTTTGAGAAGTTTCAGTGAAATTAGCGCAATGCGTTGCAAAGCGTTACCTCTATGTTAGGCTTGCTTTACATGCAATGCACTTGACCTACAAGTGTTACTTTGAAGCAGTTCAGTTAAACCAACTGCCATGGTGCTTTCAAGCTAGCTTTAGAAAAAAACAAATGGTCCTGATTACACTGTCCATAACATTCTTAGACAAATTTGGTTTAACACAATCAGTTTTTAAATCTATTGAGTGGAATTTATAAGACAGGGCCTATCACCTTTGACAGATGAACTCAAGCAAACTTTGCTATGACCAGTAAAGAAAGAGCTGCCCCCAGCTTGCTCTCCTGCCCTTCTCCTGAAGGTCACTTCTTTTGTAGCAAAATCAGTGGAAAGTAATAAGTACCTACTGCATAGCCAGTTTTCTTAGCACCAATCCACCCTCTTCAGTGTCTTTGGTTAAGGTGTTGGGCTCAGCACTGCAGAGGCTGAGCAACAGGTACGTTTCCTTCTTCCAGCTCTCTTTGGGAGCAGTATTTTCCAGGAGAGCAGCAAGGAGACAAATGTGGATGAGAACTCCTTAAGCAGCTAAATAGTTCCGCAGAGTCGGTCACCCTACAACTTGAGAGTAGGATGAATGAATGACGTATTAGCATTTTTAGTCATAGGAGGCTGAACACTGATTTACAGGGTACACTCTTGAGTTACTTTCAACTGAAAAGTGCTCTGTGAGACTGTCTAAATATAACAGTTTTAAGCCTGATAAACCTAGTAGATCAAACCCAGCACCCTTTCAACAAACAAAGTAAAATGAGTGCACATTAGGGAAAAGAGATGTAACATGTTTCTAGGAGATTTGCTGTTCCAGCTACATTCTTGTAAGAGAGTGAGTGTTTTAAACTTAAAGAAGATCCCAGCTTTGAATTTTGGATCAAATCATGACAATATTGTTTTCTATCAGACCAGATTTTGTTCCATGTCAATGAAAGGAATTGGTAGACACTGTTAAGAAAAGTTTTCGGAAAGCATTGAAAATCAGTTTGACAGTTTGCTTTACGTGACACGTCACTTATAAACACACCTCTTTTTTTTCCACAGGTATCACTATTATGGAATTGGCATTAAAGAAAGTAGTGCATATTACCACTCTGTGTATTCTGGAAAAGGCTTAACCAGGTACAGTAACATAACTTCTGAGACTTGGTCAGTGAAGGTCTAGCTTTAACCTTCTCTTGGGAAGGTATTTGTAGGACAGTAATTGTTGTTGATACCAGAACTAGTATTGCTCCACATCTCAGTGTCTGGCATTCCCAGATTTAGGTAGCAGTTTGCTCCCTGAAGACATCAATTTTGTTTTAACAGGTTGATCTAGATCTTTTGCTAGTATCATCCAGTATGGCCCCACCTCAGTCAGTGTAGAGCTGCATCAACTTATACCAGCAGAGGATTTGTTCAAGTTAGTGTAAGGCAGCAAAACACCATTTCCAGAACACTCGTCTGATTTTGTTTGCTTGTGTGTCACCCTCTGAGTTCTTTCCCCAGGACAGCTTCTCATTATGAAACGTCTGGAGAATGGTGTGAAGCTGGCACCTGTGGGCAGGAGGGAGGGGTCAGTGTAGATTAATATTTACAGGTCCTTTGACTGGCTAATATCAGTTTAAACCTAACCCAGGAAGCTCTAATTATATTTATTTAAGGGACAGCTAGCAGGATCAATACGTTACGATAGCTGCCTGTTGGTTTGCCAAAGATTAATAGTTCGTAAAACAAATGTCTCTGTTCACATATGGCTTGAATGACGGCTTTCATTGTCTACGGCAGTATACCTGTGTAAGTGGGGACTCTGAGAAAGGAAAGGAATAAATGAGTTTATAATCACACATAGAAAATGCAACTGCTGGCAGATTTAGATTATATTGAAAGAGACTTTTTCCAAACAATAGGACAAGTGTAAAAATTGAGGTTAATGTTGCCAATGATGCTTAAAAGGAGGGATCTCTCCACTGCAGGACTTAAGGCATAATAGACTGGAATATGCCATTTCCTTGTCCAGAAATGGCATCTATCCAGAGCTGTGGAGGTGTTGCTGGTACACAGCAAGATGAGGTTCTTTCATAATACAGAATTATCTTGAACAAATTGTTCATTTAATTGACTAAAAGACAGTTATTTTCATTTAAGGGAATATAATCACTCTTAGTCCTCAGCTTTATGTCAGCCAGTGCCCTTTTCATGTAAAGCTCTGTCTTTGCACAGTCTAGCAGCAATGAATGCAAAGAAAGTGGAGGTTCTGCAAAATTCCCCGCGGCTGGATTTCCAACGGTATACGCTCACATAAAGATGGCATAGATACCCTCTAAGATTTTCAGGAGTACTCACTAGATTCACTAGTTAGGAACCTTTTCTTTGTGTTGGGACTTGTGCTCTCATGTATGAGATGTTGAATTTTCAGGTCCAGCAGTCAAATTGCCTCCCTAGCTGATTTAGAACAGAAGCTCAAATGCTCATTTTGCACAGTCCGGGCCATCATTGTGGTTGGATTTGTCTGTGTGAAGAGAATGACACGGTAGCCTGGGATTAAGAACAAGCTTCTGGGTAAGGAAAGAGTCAGGCAGTGTAGGGATTCAAAATTGAGAGTGAATCTCCCAGTTGCTGGCTGCTGCATGTAATGATCCATCATAAAATCTGTCCTTTGTCTGATGTCTGTTCTTGTAGGTGAGCCATAAAAATGGTTCCTGGATCAAGCTTGGGGCAGAAATAGGCAGGGAAAATATATGAGTTGATAATGGTATCAGACCACACCATGCCCATGCACAAATATAGGCATATGGAGGCCTTTACCACAAGGCTTGCATGTTAGATGGCAGCTTGTCAAAAGATTAGCAGGGGCAATGGGCCTCAGTTTAATTGCCTAAATATAGGCCTCTACTGCTGTTTCGAATTTAATTGGCATTCATGTATTAATATTTAGGTAATTGAGCTGAGTACAATAGTCCTTAAATGCAGGGTTGCAGATGCCGGAATCCTTAAATTCCACTGTAAATTTGACCTCCTGGTTCCTTTAAATATCAAGCCTTGCACTGTGAAAGGAGCATACCTAACTCCAAATATCATTAGTATCTACAGCACTGTGTGAAGGGTAGCTTTAGTTAGCAATTAAGGCTCTGGAAGAGCAATGCTAGCAGATGCTGCCTCGTGTTTTTGCTGTACGTTCTGTGTACATTTTGCTGCACATGTGGAAATCCACAGTCCGTAACAAATACATCCAGCTATGAAGCTAATTATCTCCACGTTGTAATCAGCTGAGTGATGCCTTCTTTCATACTCGTCTATTAACAAGCAAGGGAACTCTGTAGGTAACATATGCTGGATAATCATGTGATGGGGACGGTCAGGCGCCTGTGCCTGGCCTGGGCAGGAGGAATTCCACAACCACTCAGCCTCTGGTTTTCTGTCCTGCCAGCAGAGCATCTCAACAGTATGAAATCACAATATTGCCGCTAATAATTATACGACTTCATGTTGCCCACAGTATCTTATCAGTTGGCAGCTGGCAGAACAGGAAATAACAAGAATCAAACAACATTTATCATTCTACTGATCCATTAGAATCTCTGTCGTTACGCATTCTCTAGCTTAGTAGTTACAATTTAAAATGTGTGCTTTCTAATTTCTGCACTGAAGAGTTGCCTGATAGTCTAATAATGTCATTGGCAATCTCTCAATTGGACTCGCAATACGACATTCACTATACTGCAACACATTTTTGACAGTTAATGAATCTTTGATCTCAGAAATACATTTCACCTGCATCAAAATAATACTGTGATGAAAAAGAATGGAAAATCACCATGATTTCTTCATTTTCCTGAGAAGTGTAAATTCTAGATGCATTTTTTCTACTTTGAATTTACTCAGCTGTATCAAAAACTTTATGTATTTCCTGGTAATGACCTTGTGGACGTGCACCTATGCTGCTCTTTTGATATTTGTGAAGTTGCAAAGATCCAAAGAAAAAACTGAAACTGGGTTTTATACTTTACTGTTTGGTCAGTGATCTGAAACTTCATGTGTTAGAAGACATCAGTAAGTTTCCCGATATCCTCAGGCACTTGCAAATCAATGGAAGAAGTTAAGAAAAAAGCATGGTTTTTATTATAATTACATTTGGAAAAATGTGATAGTTTTTCTAATTGATCTATTTTATATATCTATTTTATATATATATATATACACAAACTCTAAAAATGTTCTGCTTTTGAAAAAATAATCAAATGTGTTTATTTTCAAAGGTTCTCTGGAAGCAAGTTAAAGAATGAGGTAAGTGTTGTAGTCTGTTGCCTTTCACTTCTGCTGTAATCCAAATATGTGACCTGTGGTTTTCTTCATATTCATTTCTTTGAAAATTACAGCAATATTTTTCATTAAAGATTATACTGCATGACCTTTTTTCATGAAGCTGAGTATTTGCTTCTCTAAATATTCAAAGGAAAATAAGATTGGGAGGCACCTTCTGGTGTTCCTGTTCCAATCCAGTTCCCCATAACTGCAGAGGTTCATAATAGACCCTCTTAAGCAAAGGATCAAGCTCTAGCTTAATTTTTTTCATCCCTTACTTTTGCAGGAGGGCTTTTTCAGAATCTCATTTGTCTGACTGGAAGCCAAAAGATGGTTTTTTTAATAAACTGAATTTTATACCTCCTGGTCAGGATTGTCTTTCTCTATTTTTTCCTCTCTGTGAGATTTTCCTGTGATATGTCTTTTCACTGCTTTTGCTTGGTAGATGGAACAAGCAGCAGCTTTTAGTCACTCTGATCAGCCCTATAGTCTTTCATTGTACTTGTTCTGATTTGAATATCTTTATAGAAAAAAAATCATAAAGTCTTGTAAATGGCATATCTCCGATTTCTATTGGAAATATCCCTTCTGATGAACCCTAGAACTGCATTTGGTTTTTGTTTGTTTTTTCCCCACAAGTAGCCTACATTTTCACTAATGTTTACCATGGTATAGTCACTGTCATTCTGGTCGTATTTATACTAGAAAATTATGGATTATTGTACATTAAGGGTTAAGGATTGCTCCCAGGATTGTTCTTTGACACTGAGTTCAACTGGAATGGAATAGCCTGCATCCATATTATTAAACTCCTGAACCTACAAAACACCATAGGCACATCTCAGCCACATTGCCACAGAGAAAAGTCCCTAGCATGCAGTAACGGTTGAAGGATGACTAGGAATTGTTTGGGAGACTGCTAATTGGCATGGGCCAAAAGAATGCCAGGGGCCATTCTGAATAATACTGTTCCAGTATTGCCTGGGAATGTTTCCTGACACCATTTAATTTACCAGACTAAATATACCCTCTGTGACCAACTGACACACAGCAAGTCTTTCTCCTTTTTCATTTCCAGATAAGCAACTCCTAGCTGATAGCAGAAATTCTTATTGGTCCCTGAGAGTGTAGCTTTTCATCCCCTTTATTGCCATTATCTCAAAGCCATCTAGATCTTTCTACATGACCTCTTGGTCTTCCTCTTTATTGATGATTTCATTAGCTCATGTCAGCCAATTTAATCTATGAAATGTTCAATGAAATCAGCCCCAACTCTGATCTTTGAGAATCTTCACTTCAATCCCTTTTCAACCCAGTAGTTTCCCTGTCAACACAATTTGTTAGCATTTCAGCTGGAGTCAGTTTCTTAAACATTTTACATTCTTGTACTAATTCCCATTGTCACCAGCATAACTAATTATTTCCCATGGTGACACCACGTCAAGTATTTTAGTGAGGTTCAGATAGATTAGATATGCTGCATTTTTCCCTGTTTAGAGAATCAGCTATCTTATCAAAAAAAGATAGTGCTATGCCATGGGATATCCCCAACATAATTCAAGGATTCATGAGCACTACTACAGCATTCATTCTTTCAGAATTTCGGGATGGAAAATTTCTGGTTTCCTTGGCATAAATGAATGCACATTTACTTCCATCTCTGATGCAGCATTCCCAGTCTGTTTGAAAACTGACAGTCCCATAAACCTGTCTTGTTTCTGCCCCAAAGTTCAATCCCTTCATTCTTCCAGAAAAAGAATCACAGAGAAATCAGTGGCAATAAGCAAGAAAAGGCACAGCAGTATGAGTTTTTGATTGCCTAGCTCTGTGTTGTCTGAAATTATTAAGGCACATCTTAAAAGAAAAAAAAATAGCTTTCATGGTCAAAGCTGAATTTTAACAATCTCAGCGTACTGAAAATTTGGCATCATACCTTCCATTAAAGTGAAGAGGTGATATATCCTTATTCATTTGCTTGAAAGTGCATGCAATTAGGTATTCCAGAAAGGTTTACAATGATTGCATAAGGTGTAATTCTCAGTAGGAACATAAAGACATTGAAAAGATGTTAAAGCACTGATTGTCTAAATATACTGAGTAAATGGTATTTGAATGAACACTTATTGAGTGCCAGGGACACTGTTTACTTCTGGTATGTTTTATCACATTTTCTAGTATTCTCTCTGTAGGGGGAGATATCAGCAAATTCTTTTATCTAAACCAGTTAGTGCACCATTAGAGTCTGCATGGTTAATTAGGCAGATAATATTACTGTCATTATCTTAATGTTAAATGGCCATTAGAAACAGATGGCATTAAATTGAAAGGGCAAGTGGCAGTGGGTTGAAATATTAAGCCTAGAACTGAGGCACAGTCATATAAGTCCATTAGCAAGGTAAAAAACATTGCAGATTATCTTCTCTTAAACCTCCCACCACCATCACGTCCTTCTTTTAAATGAACTAATACCTTTTAATCAGAGCTTTTAATATATTTAATGGGTAATTGCATAATAAAACCGTTGAGATTACTCCTGTTACTAAAAAAAAAACAAACCTCCTGATACTGATAGGCAATTATAAAACTGCAAAAGTATTGGCACGAAGAAGTACTAATGTTTCTGAATTTCTACAATTTCTTTGACTTATAGCTTCATATGTATTTGAATAGTAGATAGCACAGGCAAAGTGTGTTTACGTAATGTATGCTTTCGTTTCTTGCTGTCTGTTTTGGCGGACATATCACACTGTAAAAATAGGGATGGATATATATATGGTGAATAAGTCAGTTACAGCTATAGTTTCTGAATTCAGTATTTGAGAGAATTTCACTTGACACTGGCCTCCAATTCATGAGTCGACATGTATAGGAAAATGCTCTCTTTTGCACACTTTTACACTATATGTTACACTATATATCTACTACTCCCACTATAGTGAAATCTGACTGTATGCAAAGGGGTAGGAAAAGGCCACTTCAAGTACCATTCAAATGTCTCGTGCATGGTCATAAATTCCATCCATTAGTACAAAGGAAATCTGCACAGGAGTAGTGGATTTATGGCAGGAATGTGCAGAAGGCCTGCTCAAGGCTCCGTACACTGCCTTGACATAAGGACTGGGTGGGCTAAAATGGAACAAAGGGTTTCAGCCAAGTAGTCTTCTCTAGGTTTGAATGCAGTTCTACGAAAATAAGTCCAATTCAGTCAGTAAGGACAGAATAATAATACAGATTTTATTGCTTCTCTTGAGGATGAGGGTTTCATCTTAATTGCATCATTTGAGGGCTTAATAAGCGTAATGTGGTGTGCATTATAAATATAAGCATAGTAACACTATATCACTACAGAATGTTACTGCTCGGCTTTACTGAGAAGTAGACTAAATCAGATTTTGTGAGAGTATTAGGTTAGGAGTCTAAACAAGGGTTGATTTACCATATATTGCTTCATGGTCAGTATCCACACATACAAGGCTGCTTGTTGTTTCATCCTTCAATCCTATCTCTCCAAAGGCTAGCATCTAATAATTATTCAGGATCTTTTCTTAGTCTGTAACTAATACAAGATGTGTCTACGATATTTCAGATGTCACAAGCTAAAAGAGGCTTAAGAGGTGAGCTCTGAGAACTGAAGGAAACTCTCAGATCAGCAGAATTTAGCATAATCCAGGAGGAATTTATCTTGTCTCCAGGTCACCATTGACCATGTCTCGACAAAGTAACTGAAGAACACTAAACGGCTGGGAATATTGTTCTTATTGAGATATGAAACTGGGGCTTCATGTCAAGTCTGCCACAATCACAGAGACCTATATAATAAATTCAGAAGTGTCCATAGACCCTACCTACCATCACATCCATAACACCATAAAATATTATCAAACTTTATGATGAACTAAAATAGTGGTTACGTAGTAAAACAGCAGAAATCACTATTGCTGTGCTCTCAGAGCAGGAAGAGAGCAGGGGAGAATAACATCTCCAGTATCCTAGATCCTTGCACTAGAAAGATATATATTAAATAAAACTTAGGGTCTCCCTGAGGATATCACAGTCCATACTGTAGAGGAGACTAGTATTCTACTTTACTTTTTAATCATAGATTATATCCAAAGCTTGTAGAATTCCATGAAGTAATGTGGCTCAAAGGCTGCATCACTCTGAAAATTGTATTGGGTGGAGTTTAGATCTAGGCAAGTATTTAATTACCTTTCTGAGCTGGAATCCAGATCTGGATAAGCATCAATATTTTGGAAGGCTTATTTGAATGTAAGTATTCTGGAATGTTGAGAGACTCATGAGATAATATGCAAGTTTAGCATGAATTGCTGGTTTCAGTTGAATCTATATTAGCTATTTCAATGTTCCTGTTTTTTCCTTCAATTTCAGGGTGGTTTCACTCGTAAATATTCTCTGAGTTCCAAAACTGGAACTCTCCTCCCAGAGTTTCCAAGCGCTCAACACCTTTTGCTTCAAGGGTGCATTTCTAAAGACAAGGTAAAATGTGAGCTACTTCTTTTCCGACTTACAGATCAAAAATTGCCACAGAATGTTTCTTCATATCTTAGCCTTTGAGGTATTGACATGAAAGAGCCAGAAATGTCCATAATCAAACAGAGGTGACTGATTTATAGAGGGGGCAAACCTTTACTAACACCGATTAACTGGCTTTCCACTGGAAAGGTGGTTGAATTATTTACCTATTAACTGACCTAGTATTTTACAAACTGATGGTATGTAAGACGGGGAGAGCAAAACAAACAAATAACTGAGAGTTGTATTCATTCCAAATGCCTTTGGATTTAAGGTGAATTTTGTTCTGATTGGATCAGAACAAATAATTCACAACAAATAATTAGATGAACTTTATTCTCTTTCATTAATATTTTGAAAAGAGACTGTGAAAATCTGAGCATTTTTTTTTTTTTAATTAGTAAAATTGTATTCCTCAAATCAATACTCAGTATTGCTCATCCTAAGGATAACTGTTCAGTGAGAAGTATTGCTGGCATATGTTTTATGTCTTTGACTCCTTCCCTGTATGTTACGTCTGTGTTGTTTCTGGTCACATTACAGGCTGCTACATCCCTGAACTGTGCTAGAAACCTTTTGGTACACATTGTGAACTCTCCAGTTTATCCTTCAGTACAGGTCGTGATGGTGGCTGTCTTGAGATATGGTGCTTTAAAGCTTTTTGTTCTATGAGCGCTTCTTCTTAAGTTTGTTCTGTGAAGGTAGTGAAGCTTAGGATTCTTGTTGTGAGGAGCTTAACAAAAGGAGCCATCTGTAGTACAGAGACCTTAGCTGGAAGTCTTGAAGTTCCTAAAGAAAACCCAAGAACTGGTGTACTCAGCAGTGTGCATCACCTGCTGCTATAGTCTCCATCAGTGAATTGACATCTCATATATACAGCATTCTCATAACATTTAAATCTGAAGACCATTTGAGGTTCCTTGCAGACCCAGCACAGTAATGTAAGCAAAACTGAATTTTACCACTCCAACAATGAAGAAAAAGATGCAACTCATTTTCTCCTCATTTTTGGGCCAGCAGCATATAATCGCTCTGATGTTGGGACCAGATGATGGGAGGGCCCAGCAGGGCTTTGCGGGTTACTGTCTGGGGACTGACCCATGGAGTTATGAGGAGACTGTGGGGAGAGAGATGACATTCTGTGTGTCTCCCTCTCTCTTTTCCCTTGCTGCTCTTTCCTCATTCCTTGTTCTCTTATTTCCTGTTTTCTTTCCTTACTGTCTTTCCCCTCCTTCAGCTTATCTGATGAAGGGTTATTGAACCTAAGAAGTTTAGGTACTCTGTTGAAGAGAGCCCGTACATGAAGTTTGACTCCTGCATTAAACTCCTAAGAAAGTGCATGCAGCTGAAATCTCTGGAGAGTCCATAAATGTAGCAGTCCGCACTAAAATAGATTGATAATTTCTGCATTTTATGTTTCTGCAGAAAACTTACACATACTTTAAACTTCCATCAACCCCTTCCAAAAAAAATCTTTAAAATTATCTTGAATCTCACCCTTTGCCATTGTTTTTCAAAGATATGTAGTTACAGAAGCAGCTCTGAAAGTCAGCACAGTCTGTTTTCAAAGAAATCTGTATGCTAACCTATTGAAATAAAGTGGTACTAGATTAATTCTAAACCTGATATTGGTTTGCTGGAGAAGTTCATAAGCTGTAACAAACTTTCTGTGATTCTGGACCATAAGAATGGTTTTGCTAGCATTTTTATTTCCTTAAAATACTTTACAAAAATCTTGTTTTAGAATTTGCTACAAATTTAAAAATTTACTACTATTTTTTACAGTCTTGTAATACCTCTGTGCAGTTATTAAAATAAGGGAACACTCCACTCAGATAAATTAGCCTGATGAGATGAAAGGGAGTTCTGCTTTTTAAAGTTCAGTTCTTGTAAGGCAGTGATTAAACTTTGACCAAATGACTGGCAGCTATTTTCTCATTTGTCCAACTAGATGATGTTTCAGAACACTCATAGACGCCTATAGTAGCCTAATGATTAACTTGCACTACTCTTTGGGATTAATCTTAGCTTCAGAAAGGTGAATTTACTTTACCATCTGACAGGCTAATCTAGCTATTGCCTTACTTTGATATCCACATTTTCACAGTGTATACAGATTCAGATGCTACATTTCTGACAACAGCACGGAGACATAAAGATTTCAATGAAAACTAGAGATGAGTGACCTCCTCATCACTTCTGAATATACAGACTGCCTATTTGTAAATATGCATTGTAATACAGTTTATCTTCTGTATTTAAATACTACCTACAGAAAGCAGAAACCTAGCTCATTATAGCAGTAGAGAGCTAAGAAACTCTGTTTAATCTTTCTTTCTTCCAAAATAGGTAGATACTCTTATCATGATGTACAAAACACACTGTCAGTGTGTCCTTGACAATGCAATTAATGGGAACTTTGAAGAGGTAAGGTTGTTTGAACATACATTCTTGGTATATATGCACAGGGAGCCAAGAAAGCATTATTTATGTCCATGAATCTGGTTCCTACTCCTTTAGATTCAGCATTTCTTATTACATTTTTGGCAAGGAATGCCTGACCACCTTCTTCCCCTGCTTGAAAATCCCGTCATCGTTGACATCTTCTGTGTTTGTGACTCAATACTGTATAAGGTAAGTTAAGCATTTAGCTACATGGATAATCTCAACCATGTTATGGCTTTTGCTTGTGTAAAAACAGTGTTGAAGTTAGAATAACAGGATGCCATGACTGCTTTCTGCTGCTTACCTGTGTAAATCAGCAAGGATTCCATTGAAATCAAGAACTTAAAACTGGCACATGCAAGAGCTGAACTCCAGTCTCAGCTCTGCTGCACACTTGATGTGTGACTATAGGCAGCACAGTAACGGTGAAATCCTGACCTGCTTGTCTGAATGTAGCTAAAAGAAATGCTTGTGTGCTTCACTGACAAGGCTGACTAAGTTAAGCCTGGATGAAAACTGAAGCCTTGTTTTTACTTAAAAGATTATTGCAATTTCTGCCAGCAAAAAGAGTGTGTGGCAGATCAGCAAGGTGATTCCACATGCAAATCTGCTACTCACAGATTATGTCAGGCCATGGTTTCAAGTTACAGAGCTGGACCAATACTGGGTTAAGATACTCCTGCCTCTACTGCCTCTTATAGTTCCTGTGTTGCTAGTTGCACCAGCAAAACTGCTGCACTCTGAACTGGTTTGGGTTTAAAAAAAAATCTAAGGAACATTTGTTTTTCCAGAGTTTTTGTGCCATATGAGTTCTTTGATCTAGTTCACAGCATGATCACACAAATAGTAGAAACTAAGTGAAAGTAAAGAGCATCGCAAGGTCAGGATTAAGCAATAGAGCACTGCGGAAAAAATAAAGAAAGTAATACCACCAGAGTTTCCTGAGTTTTTAATTTAGAAAATCAGATCAGATCATTAATTAATAGCTGCAAAGTACTTTTAAGTTCCTCTGATAGGACGTGCCATATAAATAGAAAAAAGATTGTCATCCTCTCTCTAACACATTTCACAACCACATATCAATGGGAAGAAATAACTGTTGGCATAACAGTAGACACCAAGCAGTCAAAGCAAGAGACTTGGGGCTGTTTAGCACTGAGTGCCTTATTGTCATCTGTTTGTCATTCTGTACTGTACAAAAATATGGGGGAAAAATCCAGAAAAGATGAGAATGTGCATTTCTTAGAAGCATATCAAGCTGTAAAATAAGAAGAGATGTTTTGGTTAGCAGAGTGAAGTAAAGGTGATTAGCATCAGAGGTCATAATTAGTACCCTGGAGATGAGCCATTAAGCCTCGTTTACTTCCAGAGGTTATATTGTACCTTGAGCTTATGAGTTTCTTCCTGCTAGAAATATGCTGTCCCAAGAGATCCAATATTAACTTTATTTGTAATAAATATTTAATGTGACAGAAGAAGAAATACTACAGGAGCACTAAATTCTAAATGAAATAAAACAGAATTTCTCAAAAGTTCATAAATTTACTGTTGTACCTCTTCTTTGTCTCTCGCTATTTCTCACTTATAATCATGTTAGATATTCTTGACAGCACAGCTGCCAGAAAGAAGGAGGAATTTTATTGCATTGTTATAAAACCATTTACCTTAGTAGTGGAAACAGATTTTTGGGATATAGGCTAACAACTTTGCTCTCCACAATAACAGCCCCCAGAAGGCATGCCAGATGGCACAGTTTTTGCCAAAACAACCACACTTAGCTATAGGGGATTTGTCCTAAACTCTGAACACCTTCAGTGCCGCACGAACTATGGCAGGAAGAAGAGTTATGTGGCTAAAAGCACTCAAGGACTTGGGAGATGCTTGAGTATCTGCTTTACTGAGACTCACAATGATGCTAGAAAAGACAAAGTGTTTATGCATCTCACTTGTACTGATTTCCCTACTGTAAGACACGAGTGACAGCACTTTCTTGTTTTACTGGCATGCTGGCATACGTTAAGAATGGGAGCAGTCTAGGTATATAAATATCTGACGTGTTCCTATTTAATAGTGATGGGAGAAATCTAGGTAGATAAATATCTGGACAATAGGTTGAATGGCTTTATTCTATATAAATTTCCTGTCCTTATCACTTTGCAATCTAAGTAGACAAGACAGATATGAATGAATAAATGGCCAGTGGAAGCTCAATATCATTTTCTGTTACCTTTTTGAAGGTCCTTACAGATGTGCTTATCCCTGCAACAATGCAAGAAATGCCAGAAAGGTAGGTATTTGACAATAATAATGCTACATTCTGTTTGTTAGGCATATTCCAGATAAATAGCAGAAATTCTATATCCTAGGGAAATTTTCCCACAATATTTATGCTCATTTTTAGAACAGTAGAGTATGTATGGCAAAATACTGTCCGCTCTGAGGACAGCTATAGAACAGCCTTAAAATATTACACAGTATTTTAATGTCCCATTTTACTGGCTTATTGGATATTTTGAAATAGGTTTTTTCTACACTAAAGCCCTAGAAGATCAAAAAAGAAACAAATGTACTCATGTTGTTTAAGGAAAAGTGATTGTTACCTTTTTTTCAGAATACTTTTCAGGTTTGTATCCTATGCATCACCATAATATCTAAGCATTTTCTCAACAAGACATTAATAAGAGGATTATTATAAGATACCTTTGAATCTTCTCATTTTTCCTTTCCCTTGAAGGGCATCTTGTTTGGGGTTTTTTGTCTGACTAAGGCCTTTAGCTTCAGATATCTCCAAATGGTTCTTGGATTTCTTATGGTTTATTCTTAAAGCTAGTGTTTTTCAACCTATTTCAATTGGCAGATGGCTTACAATTTTTCTCAGAAGAGGCACAGATCAATATATAGTCAATTTTAGCCTTTTGATGGTTGATCATTTCCTGTTTCCTTTTGGTGACACCTGAGGAGTAATTCACAGATATGTCCAGGAGTCTGTTAATCATAGATTGAAACCCAATTATTTAAACTAATGCAAGACAATTTTTATTGATGTTTCTCTAAAATACATTTTTTTCCTATAGTTTACTGGCAGATATAAGAAACTTTGCAAAAAACTGGGAACAGTGGGTTGTTTCCTCTTTGGAAAATCTACCAGAAAACCTGACAGATAAGAAACTGCCTATTGCACGAAGATTTGTTTCCTCCCTGAAACGACAGACATCATTCCTACACTTAGCACAGGTAAACTGAATAAGACTATACATCCAAAAAATTGTCAATTACATTCAGTGCACCTTGCTGGCTATGAGATATAATGCATTATTTTTTCAAGGTTCAACTTCAGCCATGGAAGACTTGCACCTGGTAGTTTTAACCATGCAAGAAGGAAGCAGCCATAAATAGATCTGACCAAAACTTCAAACTTTTGTAGTAGAAAAGAGAGAAAAGACCATGATTATAATGAACTAATATCATGGGAACTTTTGGCAATCAAATGATGAAGTGGAATATATGGGTATTTGTTTTAGTTCCAAGTTGGAAAATATCAGATGATCCTTCTTGCCTAGCAAAGGTTCCCTGTCTTGTCCGTGGTGTCTTTTAGTGACCTTATTTCTTTTTGAGTTTCGACTGAAAGAAGAACATGTGAGTGCCAGGTAGCTGAGGGCTCCAAGGCTGTGTTGGCAGGATACAGGTATCTGCAATTAGGAGGTACCTCCGTGTGATGATTTGGTAGATTATACAAAAGGGTACAATGCCTTTTGGGGAATTTAAGTGCTAACAGCTCGGGCTTTGAGGTGGTAGTCCTCAGGAATAACTGTAGATGCACCATATACTCATCTTGACTTAGTTTTCTCTTTCATAAATATTAAGACAGAAGTAGCATGTGGGTGACATTGTGAAGATGATCTGATAAGAAGGCACATTAGGAGAGCATTAGAAGTCTAATGGAAGGGAAACATTGTCTCATCTGATCTACAAAAAACCTAGCCATGATAAGAAAATTGAACAGAATATGATTCTTCTCTGAGGAGTTATTCAGGTGATCCCTAAGTGTGGGTCTGTGCTGGTTTTGGCTGGGATAGAGTTAATTTTCTTCATAGTAGCTAGTATGGGGCTATGTTTTGGATTTGTGCTGGAAACAGTGTTGATAACACAGGGGTGTTTTAGTTATTGCTGAGCAGTGCTTACACAAAGTCAAGGCCTTTCCTGCTTCTCACACCACCCCACCAGTGAGTAGTTTGGAGGTGCACAAGAAGTTGGGAGTGGACATAGTTGGGACAGCTGACCCCAACTGACCAAAGGGATATTCCACACCATATGATATCATGCTCAGCAATAACACCGGGGGGAGGTTGGTGCGAGGGGTGATGGTCAGGGACTGGCTGGGCATCGGTGTGTTGGTGGTGAACAATTGTTTTCATTTGCATCACTTGTCTTTCTTGAGTTGTATTTTTCTCTCTGTTATTTTTTTCCTTTCCTTACAATTTTTTTTATTATTGTTGTTGTTATTATTATTATTTCTTTTTTTAAAAATTATTAAACTGTTTTTATCTCAACCCATGAGTTTTCTTACTTTCACACTTCTGATTCTCTCCCCCATCCCACCGGGGTGTGGGGAGTGAGTGAGCGGCTGTGTGGTGCTTAGTTGCCAGCTGGGGTTAAACCACAACAGCATTTTACCTTGCCTTCTCTTACAGATTGCTCGGCCAGCCCTTTTTGATCAGCATGTGGTGAATTCCATGGTGTCGGATATTGAAAAAGTTGATTTGAATAGTATTGGCTCTCAGGCACTCCTTGCAGTCTCAGGGAGCACAGACTCTGATGGGGAGGTCTACAGTGAATGTAAGTCCATGGTGATATATCTGTATCATTAAAAGTAATTCACTCTTTCATTCCATGCCACACTAGTCTACTTGGAGATGGACTGAGAAAAGACGCACATAGACACTGGATTCTCTAATCTAGCTCGGGGTTAACTTCAGTAGCTTAAGAAAACCAGTGGGTTGCCCTAGTATGTCCTACAAGAACAGAAGCTTATGCTGTGAAGTCATCCCAGCTAGATGACTTTAAATGGTTGCTGAAAAAATCATTTACATGTCAGTTGCTAAGTGTAATAAAATCTCTTTTGAAGTTTTGTCCTAATCAAATGGGGATATTGGCACAGATCAGTTCTTGAAAGATGTCTCAAAAATTCCATATAATTATGACTTAATTTAATGGATATTTGAGCTAGTTTACTTTTTTTTGTATGAATAGATTTTTTTTTACTGAAAGCTGACCTTTAAAAAAATGCATAATTTTCTATAAAGTATAACAGCTATTTTCATACACAGAATAGAGTGGAGTAATGTACAAATTTTGAGGGTATTAGCTTTCATATACATACCTGTTGTTGAAAAAAGATATAACCATTTTCTCTATTAAAAAGATAACTTTTGTCATAGGAATCATGTTGATCAGAGTTCGGAGAGCTGAAAGGAGAGCAATAGCAATGTGTTGTCTTCTAAATATTGTTACTTTGATCATGAAAATTTGTTCTCTTTAACGGTTCACAATCCTATTCACATTTTCATCTGAGTTGCCATTTCCTACTTTTTGTGTAATGTTTTTTTATTTTGTTCTTTATCTCCTTTCACACTGGTTAAAAAAAGAAAAGGAGAAGAGAAATAACTGGTCATTCAGGCACTTTTTAAAAAATGGGAATTGGGGAAGTTAGCTTTACATTGTATTGTTAGAAACTTGTAAAATATAAGAGAAACCTAAGACAGTATACAAGTCTGCCACATTACAGATAAAGCTTTACTACTAAACTTAGTAATGGAAAGGTTTTCAAGGCTGAATCTCGAAATGAATGGAAAATACCAGAATTTTTTTTTGCTTTTATTTTCTTGTAAAACTTCCTTGTCTTACAACCTGTATCATTGTAATGCTTAAGTAATTAAAATATATATGTGTGATGGATGTGTGTCTGCTTGCTTTGCTGGGGAATTGCTCATTTCTTCACTGCTCTAATTCTTTGCTTTTCCTTTCCATGCTACAATATTGTCATGTGGCTGGTGAGTGGCTTTTTCTCACGTTCAGAATAGCATGCAATGATATGTTCTCCTTTTTACATGGTAGATGACTCTATTACAGTGTTCCAAGAACTGAAGGACCTTCTAAAGAAGAATGCCACTGTGGAATCATTTATTGAATGGTTGGATACTGTGGTTGAGCAAAGGGTTATCAAGGTACCTTTCAAATGTTCTGCCTGACTCAAGATCAAATCCTACTCCCCTTACTCCTTACACAGTCCCTTACTTACGCAGTCCCATTGGTTTCCCACATGGGATTCTCATATCTGCTCCCATCTCTTTATTTTAACAGGGGAGTTCTTCATTTAGTGTGAAAGGTTCCAGTGCCGTTAGTTCTAATTAATCATGTTGAGTGCTGTTGAACAGTCTTATGTGTGTGACAAACTAGGAAGTATATCTTAACTAAAACATAAAAGTCAGCACTGTCATAAACTGTACATGAAAGAAACCCATCCACCTTATCTGCGCACGCAGAATTACAGGGGTATTGCCCAGTCAGTAAGGTGAACAAAAGTAGTTCCTTAGAGAAGCAATTCTTTCTTTCATGGTATTTGGATGGTACTGTATGTGGTATAAGTTAATGTAGCAGATGGGTTCAGAAGTAGCTAACCTGTCGAAAGATTTCTACAGACCAGAATAGAAGATACAGTTCAAGTAAGAGATATTTATCCCATTTAGGACTCTAATAAATGTGAACTAGCAGAATAAAATGTTACACATTGCTTGCTAGTAGCTAAACGCTGGTCTTCTCATCAGGTCATGTTCTATCTGGAAATGCAATATCTTATCCATCATTTTAGGGAGCATCTTGACATGAATGGATGCAAGAGGAGGAGACAGTGCAGTTAGCTTTGACTGGCTTGCAAAAGAGTGACTGCCACTTACAGAATAACCACGGGCATGTCATTTTTCCTTTCTTCACCTGTTTTCCCAAATTTCAATGGAGACAGTGATAATTTCTTTCTTTTTAAAGCACTCTGAGTTTCCTAACATTTGCTGTCATATGTGAGCAGCACAGTGAGGAGCTTTGGATGATTAAGGGCAGCAGAGCCAAACTGAGTCCTCATACACACTTACCTAGACACAAAACTCCCACTGTAGCTGAGCAGTCACAACTTATTTTAGAACTGAATTATTATGGTCTAAAATTGATTCCACAATTTCAGAAGACAATTCTTGATAAACAAGCCAGGCAGAAAAGGTGAAGCACTCTCCCATTCAGCATCTACTATGTGATACTGTATTATTAAAGTTAACAGGTATGGTTCCTAGCGTTATTTTCCTGTAGTTGGGGTAAGAAATACCTACAAGTCCTGATATGCAGCTAGGTCAACTAAGCAGAAGCTAATAATTTACAGAACATGTAATCCTTCCATTGCTGTCTGCCTTCTGTTCATGCTAAAGTGTGGTTACTGTCAAACTCACACAACAGCTTCTTTCTGCTTGCTGTTTGAGAAAGCAACAGGGCGTACGTTACCACACGAACAAATCACTGCCAGAGCAAAGTGACAGTATGAAATGAGCAGCATTAAAAGTGTCAATGTTAGGATAGTAAACATACCATTTTGTAAGAGAAAGTCTGGCCAGTATTATACAGATGACATTAAAGTACAAAGACTAATTTCTGTTCCCTGTTTATGTGCCAGAGGGTGGTTTTTTTTTTTTCTTTCTGCCTTGTACACCTGTATATTTACAGAATAATTTGGCACCTTTAATACTAGAATATGAGCTAATCTATATACCTTCAGGACACAGCAGAGCCCAAGCAGTAAGCAGTTCGCTTTATCTGACATTGTCAGAGCTCTACTCTGGTTGCACTAAAAAAAGTGAATGCTGCTCTTCTTTATCACTTTAGGACACACATTATGAAGACAGTTTGAATCAGGCAGCTTGATCCACCCTGCCACATCAACCTGAGTCAAGGACTCCTTGAACTCTCAAGCATATTCAGTTCTCCTTTCTTTTCTCCTGTGTGCAGAAAGCAAGTTAACATACTTAACAGTATTTTACTCTTCTCTTTCAGGCAAGCAAGCAAAATGGGAGGTCATTAAAGAAGAGAGCTCAAGACTTCCTTCTCAAATGGAGTTTTTTTGGTGCTCGAGTGATGCATAACCTAACCCTAAACAACGCGTCAAGTTTTGGTACCTGGGCTTTGTAAAAACACTCAAATTTTGTACATATGTGCTAGCGCTTACCAGCTTTCCACCATTTCCTCAGCAGAGGAACCTGTGCTAGTCTAAAGATTCTTTGATCAAAGCCACAAATGCTGTGTAATGTGTTTTTCAAACTAACATTTCACAGTAAATGATAGCAATATTTTGTTGGTGTCCTGTGTCACATGTTCATTTTTCAAAGGTATTTTTTCTTTTGAATTGCTGGTTGATACTGCTTTGCCATTTAAGAGCTAGAAGCTCTGTTTGTTTTGGTATGGCAATGGAAGTGTAACTGCATATCTCAGTACAGAAGACAGAAGATTTAAATTATTAGTTTTACATGTGGATCAGTTTGGTAAAAAATTACTGCTGTATAGAAGTTCTTGTGCATGGTATGTTTTCATAAAAGCAAAAGGAATTTGGCAGATCACTACTCATTTAATTCTGGGATCAGCAGACAGTCAATTCAACAGTGGTTGTGGCTTTTAAAAATTAAGGTTCACATGTCCATCTTTAGAAATGTTTACATTTTTGGGGACTCTCAGAAAGAACCTTTTATAAAATAGAAGTTGGTAGAGCAAGTTAAACTCACTTTAAATCTAGTACAAAATTTCCTAAGTTTAGTTGTAGGTACATTGTTGTCTAAAATTCAGAGGCTATTTGAAATGGCTGTAAGGAGACACACATTTTTAATGTGATATATCCTTGAAATAAGGTCAAAGACTTCACCAGTTATTGTCTGGTTATTTAGCACAAGGCAAACAGAAATAGAGCAGAGGCATTCTAGCAGACTTTGGCCTTATCTAGCTCCACTGTGTGCCCTCTTCAAGTATAAAGCATGTCTCACTTTCATCAGTATTTTTCTTTGATGTAATTAGTGGTCAAATAGCCTACAGGACAGTAAACAATTGAGCTAGGTGGGCCAGTGCAAAGAGAGATTAGAGCTAGAAGTTAGGCACTATTCCTTGTTGGTCTTGCCAGGTCATTTAAAGTCCACAATTATTTGTTTGTTTCACTTGCTTCTTGTAGAGTGGTGAGAGATGGTCACAAAGATAACTCAGCTACTCTCTCTCTTTTTCCTCCGAAAGGTTCTTTTCATTTGATCCGCATGCTACTAGATGAGTACATCCTGCTCGCCATGGAGACACAGTTCAACAATGACAAAGAACAAGAACTCCAGAATCTACTGGACAAATATATGAAGAATTTAGGTAATTAGAGCTTGGTTCTTTGGAATGTACGCCTGTATTTTTAGAAATTGACATATTTGTTTAACTTTAAACAGAAGCAGGCTTACTATCTTCTCCTGAAGGCGTAGTTATATGCAACGTTGTCAAATTCACCTGAAAAGCTTGTGGCCCTTCACTCAGCAATTCATTCCCACCTTCCTACCATAGTTCAGTTAATAACATTTTGTGGGAATGTGAATACACTGGATCACTGATATGATCTTTGATGGAACAAACACTTGCAGGTGCATCTGAACGGCCACAAGCTGAAATGTGAAAAAAAAGGTGTAAGTAGCAGAAAGGGCAGGAATTCCTAATCCATTTTTTTCTGCCAAAGCTTAAATATGTAATAACACCTTGAACTAGGAATGTATTAAATGTTACCAAAATGCAAATATCCCTGCAAGGTTGGAACACAAGTTTGGAGTCCCGTTTAACACCTGGCTGAAGTATTACTATGTGGAAGAGAAACAAAATGAATTTTAAACAGTATCCTTAACATTTTCCATCTACCAGGCTTCTTCAAGGTTAGACAGCTTGAAGTCATATGCTCCAGGTCCTGTGCTATAAAATGAATGAAGACTGACTTGGATCAAATTCTGGTCCAAGTTAATCCCTAAAAATCCAGTGAAACTCCACTGGGTTCTGCTGAATTATTTTTTATTAACATTAGCACCAGTAATCAATCTTTAACTTTTTGGTTGTGATTACTCTAAATCTGCACCTTACTGCAAGAAACTTGCATAGAATTTGTCTGACGGTAGATGCTGCACTTTTTATTTTAATTCAGCCTTCAGGAAAAAACTTGTCCTATGCAGTGGTTGCCGTATCCTTGGATACTTAGGTGAATTACTTGAAACCATAAGGAACAGTCATGGTTTCCACTGAAGAATAGTAGAACGTCCACTGACTTTATCAATAGTTTGCAGAAAACTGAAGAACTACTGAGTATAACAAATGCTTTTCTCTAGGTATCAGTATGAAAATAGAGTTTAAGCATTCTAAGATTCCCATTGTTAATTCTTTAGGATGAAGTGTCATGAGCCTGATTCACTCTTAGTGCAATTTGCTTGACTTCATTGCTGACATTTACTTCCAGGAAATAAATCTGATTCATACCTTTACTGTGATGGCTTCAGTAAGGAGCTGATAATCTGTGGTGTAGATCTGTGGTCAGGGAATATGATATAAACAGTTCCACTGGGAAAATCAAGACTAGAGCAATATTTGCATTCATTGGCTACATGCAAAATATGGAGGCTTCACTGGCTTTTAAAATAAGCAACCAAAGATACGAAAAGCAGCTCATATGCTGTCTATATACTAGTGGTGAATTTATGTGCAACGAGCATACGTAACAGCCACCAAGAGTTTTCATTTACCCTTCCAGATGCAAGCAAAGCCACCTTTACTGCATCACCAAGCTCTTGCTTCCTAGCAAATCGTAACAAAGCTGCTCCTCTGCCCACTGACACTTCAGTCAAAAATGAGTGTCTAGCAGAGCAAACCTACGTGTCCTTGTCAGCTAGCCAACCCAGCAGTGCACCTTCTGGTCTGAACCCCTTCGCCACAGGAGACAGTGAGAATATGCAGCTGACAGGTATGTATCAGTTCTTCTAGTTTCTTCTTCTCTTATTTGCTGGTTAAGTCTTTCAGTCCACAGTAACACATTGCTGTAAGAGGAGCAATCACCATATGCATTTATAAAGACCTCTAGTAAATAATGTTTCGTCAGCTCACCCTCTCTAACAGATCCTCTTGCAACAATGGTGAAACTGTCCAATATGTCTTGGCTTGGTGAGGTTCTTGTGAGGAGAGAATGAACAGTAACACCTGGAGCACACGAGGCTTGTAACTGCTGGAATTTCCCACTGAATGTGGTAGCCTCCAAGCTGGAGAATGAAAGTGGGAAGCTTTGTAGCCTGAAGCCATGAATTAAAGAACATGGGTTGTATAGGTGGGGCCAATGCATATCCTTTGTAAAGGTTTCAAATGGTGATGTTAAATTCACTAAAGGGTTAGTGTCTTAACAGATCCGCTCTATTCAGCAGTACTGCAGTATGAACGCTCATCACGGCTAATGCTTATTTATTCCAGGTCAGATGGAGCTGTCCCACAGCACCGGTCACCTGATGACTCCACCCGTTTCACCAGCCATGGTCAGCCGAGGAAGCGTTATCAACCAGGGGCCAATGGCTGTGAGACCTCCAAGTGGAGGTCCGGTGTTATCCACACATTCACAGTGCTCTTCCTACTCAGAACCCCTTTATCAGACTTTGTCACAAAGTAATCAGAATTACTATGGAAACAATTCCAATTACCAGGCTATGTTCAGAACTCAGGCCCATTCCAATTCAGGAGTTTACCACCACAGAGCAGAGCACAGCCGATTCAATGCCTTGAGTGAACAGCAGTTCTCCAGAGACTACTTCAGCAACAGTTGTGCTGTGTCTCCATACAATGCGAGATCTCCTTCCAGCTATGGTCCCTCATCCATGTCTCAGGACAATATGCAGTTTCTGAATACAGGGAGTTTCAATTTCTTGAGCAACTCGGTGTCTACATGCCTAGGAGCAGCATATCCCGCTAATGCTTCCAACGGTATTGATATATATTTTCTTTTTCCCTTCTGTTTCTCTTCCCTTGCTGGAGTAAAACGCTTCTTCTCTCCTTTTTTATATGGAAGATGTTTTTCAAGTTTTATTTATAACTTCCTGTTTTCCACTTCTCTGACAACACACAGAGATTGTAAAGCAGCTTAACAAGCTACTTAAGGATTTATTTTCCTCTGGTCAATCCTCAGTTGACCTCAAATGCATCTGCTGCACCTATGCTAATCTTCCTTTGGCACCATTGACATGTCTTGCACGAAGGAAGCAAAACCAGGATGACCCTGTGATTTAACAGTCTCTTGAGAAGCCCACAAAATGTCTACTGTGAAACAGAGCAAGCATAAGATAGCTTACCTCTGGAATCAGCATAACGGGCCATTCTAGTTGCAGGGTCAGGATGGTGAAACGAAGTATAAAGATGTGCACTAGCATTAGTTTGAGACTCTGGCCCTAATATTTCTCATATTTCAAACGTAAAGTTATTGCCACAATCTGCTTCAGATATATAGTCAGCAAAACCATCTCCCTCTTCTGGAGGAAAGACACAGTGGCAATGTTGCTTTCATATGGATTTGCATATGCAGTAAGTATGTATTACCATGCAGGTTTTCTTCCCAGGTATACTTTCCTTGATTGTGAGCTTAAGAAGGGAGCACTGAACTGTGGATAGGAGTCCCCATGGTGTCTCTTATGGCCACTGATTGCAGGCTACTGTTTGATTCTGAACTTAGAATGGAAGGGCAATTCTGTACTGAAGGCATGACTGAACTCTTAGGATGCTTTTCTTCCCTTGTTACCACCCCTCTTTTGGGTCAGTCACTGCATATGTTACTAATGTTACTAGGCTGTATGTGTACATAAATAATCTTATTCTCAAGGGACTCAGCCGGCGACCATTACCTTTTGTCCCAGATTATCGCAGGCTCCTACTCTACCCTTTCTCTTCACCAGTAGTTTCACTCTACTTTTTTCCAATCTCCTGTCAATAGGATATTATGGAAACAATATAAATTATCCAGAATCTGACAGACTTGGAACAATGGTGGATCAACATGTTTCTGTGATCAGCAGTGTAAGCAGCATTCGATCGTTGCCATCATACAATGATATACATGATCCACTGAACATCTTGGATGACAGCGGAAGAAAACAAACAGGCTCATACTACACAGACTCCTCACCTTCAATTGTCTGTCGGACTCCTATGCGTAAGTATAGCCAACGACTGAGGAAGAGCTATGAACTTTTTAGCATCCTAACAAGTGCCGAGTATTAAACTGTAGCTCACACATATAGTATATGAGATGCAATATAGAGATAAAATAGCTCAGTACCTAGGATGTATCATAAGATGTGTTTTCCTTAAAATTGCAGGACAGTGGATTTAAGAACTCTTCACTCCCCTAAGGAGGACTATGATCCATGAGGAGTAGAATGACTGGCCTGAATTGCAGAAAAATCCATATTAGGAAACTATTAAGTGAGCTAATAAGAGACTGGGCTCTTCTAAGGGCTCTTAAGGATCAAATGAAGAAACCAAAGGAACCCTGGGTTGGGGATGTCTAGATATATACTTCCTGTGGTATAGTCCCTTCCTGTCCTATGCTTCAACAACTGCGTGTATTAGGCAAAGCTCCTACTGACAATGAATTTCAGGTGAAATTGCCTAACCCCAAAGGGTTTGTTTTGGTATATACATTAAACAAATTGCAGCTGAGTTTGGTCTCACATTCCAAAAAGGGTTGCACGGAAGATATAAACTAGGGCACCGTTTGTTTCTCCACAAGATTACCTCTTCCTACTGCTTACCTGTTAACCCTGCACAGAAGGTCAGACATTACTTGCCTCATTAAGGCTCTGCAAGAATTCAGTGTTCAGTTCTTTAAGGGATGCTAAAGAGGGTGAAAAAACCCCAGCACCACCACAAATGGACTGTGCCCATCAAGTATCTTCTGTATTCTATGTTGATATGTGCCAGGTGGTGGCAGTGGTACCACCACTGAATATGGACCTGAATGGTGCAAGATATGGAAAGACGAGCATAGCGCACATAAATAGCTTTGCACAATTATCAGAGAAGATGGCTCATATGCAAGCCATAAACTTCAGGCCCGTAGCTGGATTTTTAGCAGAGTTTGCTTATACATGGGTTTTGACCTGTACCCTGATGACGTGAGGAGCCATTGAAGAACAGTTACAGAAGTATAGCTAAATTGAGTGAAGTATAGAAGTGTTGACATTTCCACCCTTGAGATGATGTGTCTGGTAGATAAGGGTTTCCATCAGATGAAATTGGATTGTGTTTTTTATTAAATTCGATAGATAGAAAACTTGCAATGATGGGAACCTTTCTTTTTTCACAGCTTCAAACATGCAAACTGCATCTTCTTCCCAGTGTATGTATGGAACATCTGGTCAGTTCCCTTCTCAGGAAAATCTGGAGTCCCATGGCCCACCAAACAGAGATATGGTGTCATCTTTACCACCAATCAACACTGTCTTCATGGGAGCAGCTGCTGGAGGAACCTGAGCTGAGAGGGACATGTCAGTGCCTTAAGCTTACTTTCCAAATCCAGACATTAAGGCTATGATGACAATCTCCTTCAAGTTGGTGGAATAGAAAAGTATTACGTATAGGTGTTAAAGGAGCCATTTTAGAGATATCAGCAGCCCTCCACACAAAAGAAATAGCTATATTCAGGCTGGGTCCTGGTTGTGAATCACTCAGGATTGTTCTGACTATTACAGCTTTTCGGTCAGAAATTCAGGGTGAGCAGAAAGAACCAGTGATTCTTGCAAGCAAGACTAAGTTGTAAAGAAATGATTACATCTATTCCTAATTTATTTAAAATGCTATTTTAGTGTTTCACTTATATCTTTTTGTATAAAAATGTTTATTTAATGCCTGTGTTGCTCATTATTTATTAGGATCACAGAGTAACTGTTTACTATCTCTTATTTGACAGATTGTCAAATGTATGCATCCTACCTCCTATGGAAATGTTTACAAGGTCAATTTTTACTGTTTTAAATGAAACTAAGCCAAATTCTTAAGTTTTTTACTGTTGTGCAGAAAGTCAATTTCAAATGTCTGGTGCCTACTTGTGTAAGTGAAAGTCCTCAGGAAATAAATAAAACATATTGTGGGGATTTTTTTTCTTTTAAAATAAACTACTTTCTCTTAAAATAAAACCAACAAAACATGTAAATATCATAAGCTAACTAATTGCAGTAGCCTGCTACCATAGCTGGATGACTGAGACAAATGAAACCATGCCACAAAATGTCGTGGGATTCCAAAATTACTTGTGGTATGAGCCCAAGATTTCTACTGGTGGAAATCCACAAAAAGATGTCATCAACTTTCATGGGTTTTGGGAAACTGTGTATACTGAGACCAAAAGTAGTAAAGATGATTAAAAAATATTGCAACCCTCCAGATCAGCTATTTTAATTAAAAAAAAATTATAAGTGCCATGATACTCTGTATACAAACATGCATTTATGTACGTTTCTGGAGAAGCCAGGTGAAGAATATTCACTAATGAGAAGAGAAGAGAAGAGAAGAGAAGAGAAGAGAAGAGAAGAGAAGAGAAGAGAAGAGAAGAGAAGAGAAGAGAAGAGAAGAGAAGAGAAGGAGATGAGACTTACAAAACAAGCTCCTTGCTACACATTAATGAAATAACAGGTGTTATTTTAAAACCAGATTGTACTAACATCAGATTCATATTTGGATTAAATCCAGTCTTCTGAGGTTATTTGATGTCCATAATCCCATTCAGTCCATTGAATATATGCTGGATATTGTGGAATTAGATAGTAGGGTATTTTTGGTGGGAGAAAATGGATGATACCATGATGAAGTTTTTATTTCTAATCCTGTATAACTTCCTTTAGTGTTTTCTATCATGAGAAGTCTGACTGAAGCAGCAAAGTAATAAGGAGCATTGACTGGGCTAGCTCATGAAGAATTCCTGATATGAAATATTTTATGCAGAAATGAGACACCACAGTTCAGTAACTGAGGTGTAGAAGACTTCAGCTCAATTGCTTCCTAATTTAGGGTGAAGTCTTTTGTTGTGACCAAAAATGCTAGAATGATGCAAGAAAGTTTTGGTTTCAATAAAAATCCCCAATGACATGTAGTGGTAATACAGGCTGTTCAAACAAATATTTATTGGGCAAGGCTTTACAGCAAGTGAAGTCAGTACTGGAAAAGAGTTCTTTCTTCGTGATTATTCAGAACAGGATATATTTGCTCCTAAAATTAGTCCTATAAAGGTCAGGTTCCCCATCTAAGCGGGTCACATAGATTTCTTCTATAGTCTATAGTCAGTGAAGAGAAAGAGATCCCTCCCATTCAAAGTGAGATAAGATGGGGAAGGGCAGTATGAAGGGAATGGATATGTCACTATCCTGAAATGCTTGGCTACCTCTGCTGACAAATGGCATGGCCTAAATAATTGCTTTAAACTGGAAACTCCTCGATTGTTGAATTTACTTGAGAGCAATATTTAGAATTTAGAGGAAGAGGCAATTGCTAGCAGACAGGGTCTTAGTCCATCAGGCCCTATATAAGAAGCATAGTTGGTGGTACATAGTGACTCTCATGTGATTTATATGCATCATTTCCAGTCATTTTCTTCTTTTCATGTGAACTATTTTGCACTATGTTCTTTTTTTTTTTTTAGTGTAAATTACTTTATCTGCACTTTATCTGAGATAAGAAACAATATTATATTGTTAAATGGGCTGATTCTTGTGATGGCTGCAAAACCAGAGTAGCATGAATTATCACTGTTGTAAATTTCAATTCATTATCGATAGCAAAGAGCACTAAAAAGATATTCTAGTATTCAAGCAGCCAGTTAAGAGGAATCTCTCATAGTGTTGCAGAACAAGACAAAACCATAACAATTGTAACTATCAAAACCTAAAAAAACTAAAAAAAATGAGAAATTTCCATCTTATGACCCATTAGTTCAGTCAAATATGTGGTTTGATGAATTCAGTAAGTTTTGTCTGTGGGAAAAGAAATAAGTCTTAGCTTTTATGGATACTGCATGCGAAGATTTTTACCCTTGGTAGTGTAGCAGCATTACAGTAAATAATATGAAGAATCAATGGAGTTACCACTTGGTGGTCTTGTATTACTCAGTTCAGGTGCATTTTTGTGGATGCATTAATACGTTGATTTGAATACATACATGCCAGAAAATCTGTGATAAAAAATTGTAGATAGACACAATCAGTGTCAAATGAATATTGCTTAAAGAAAAAAAAAACAAAACACCCTTTTTTTTGGAGAAGGAAAAATGAAAAATGAAATCCTTTTGTTCTCTTTGCCAATATCACTGAATGTGAACTGATGCTAGAAAAGGCAAAAGAGAGGTGGATGAACAGGTCAGATCTGCTGCCACTTCTAAAGTAAAACTGATTCTAATACAAACTATATCAACCAAGACGAAGCGATATTGGAGAAGAACTGATTGTCTTGTGTGCCATGGTCCCGTGCCTAGCAAGTAACAGGGAAACTTACAGAATTCATGCTGGAAGAGAAGTGCAGTTCTTTGACTCTGAAGGCAATTAGGACCATGGGAGTTTTGCTCCAGACTGAAAATTAGCAAAAGAAAGTTTGCCTTTACCTTTAAATGCATAGAGAAAGCACAGTGTAATTACTTGTAAAAAGGGTGGAACTGCAATGAAATGGACATTGAACACTGGTTTGAGGCAATCGCTTCCTATTGCTTACTTCACAGGGAACCTGTGGATCATACTGTCATCCCACGTGCCAAATGCATCTTAGCGGTCTGATCAGCATCCTGCCAGCTACCTCTGTCCGGTACGCGAGTGGTCAGTGGTCACAGAGAGGAAGGGAGCCTGCAGTGCAGGGGGTAGAGATGAGCCATTTAGCAGAACCTTCTATTTCAGGCAGGCTGTTAGAAGATCACAGATATGCTGGAATGGAAACAGATGCTTTATATGACAGAGCACAGTGCTATTTCCCTTAGTGTGGGATCAGAACTAAGTGGACTTCAGGCTTATGGAGCAAGTGGTCCAGAGAAGAAACAACAATACAGGTCATTAGTGCCATACCTCTGGACAATGATGCACCGCGACAGGCCAGGAGACCCACAGCAGCCAATACTACCGAGCTGGAATAAAAGGGGCCATCAAGCTAAACTTAAAATCATTGAGGCTGCCTGCTAGTTGTTCGATCTAGGTAATACAGGAGGCCTTACCTGGTTTTGATAACTGGGAAGAGGTAGATTAGAGTTAGTTTTGGGGTTGATATGCCCCAGGTTGTAACTAACAGCCTTTTGTATGAATAGTTTTGGGCTATGGTTTAATTGGAATCACTAATCTAGCGTTAGGGATTGGATAAATTCTATATTAGCCTTGGGGATGGAGTCTGGGCAAGGGTGGGCTGGCTAGTACGGGCCTTAGGACTGCTGCAAATAAAGGCCTACAAAGCTATACTAAACTGACAGTCTGAAAGAGGTCACAGCTCTAGCTTTTATGATGAACCCTGTTTGTAGGATTTGGGAACAGCTACAACTGGGCTTATGGGCTTGGATTCAGGCTAGTATGTTGGATGAGCCTGCATAATGCCTGAGCTTAGCTTACCAGTAGGGCCTGCTTAACTTAACTTAGTTAATTCAGGAACGTTTGTGGCTTTCTTCTTAGTGATGTATTCAGGGTGGAGCTTAAATCTGAGTTAGCTTTGGCATTAGGGTTAACTTCAGGGGCTGGGTCAACATGAAGCTGAGACCATGAGTCAATATTGGATTTATAAGTGGCCATCAAGCTTGGCTTAATGCTGCTGCTTAGACGGACCCACAAACTATGCTTAGTTCTAAATAAAACAGAATGTAGCGACCAATATAGATTAATATTATAGTCAGAATTAAAATTAAGATGTACTTGGGCAGGAACTGGTGAACATGGGTTGTTTCTGCATTTAGCAGGGGTTGTTGAGCTTACATGAAACCTACTGCCAGTCCAGGTCATCTAGTTATGATTCCTTCAAAGTCTGGTCTCAAGAGTAGACTGAAAGTTGATTTGAAATTTACATTTGGACATGAAAAAAGATGAGCCATTTAGGTTAAAGCCAGGTCTAGAAGAAATTGATGGAAGTTACTTCGAGGGTTTAGGTGATGGAGACCACATTGTCAATCATACTTCTGAGGCTGGCATTGGGGAATTTAAAGTCATGGTTGAGTCCAGGCCAACATGAAGCAATGAATCTGAACTAATTATGAATTGAAGACCTGCAAGGATCTATGGTCATTATTGAAATTAGTAAGAGTCACTGACATAGTCATTAGCTTCAGCTGAGAGCTGGAATAAAAGTGTAGGACTAAACTGGAATAAAAAGCCAGGACTAAGTCAGTAATGGTGTGAGCCAGGATCAATGCACATCTAAGTAGTCATTAGCTAAAACCTCTCTGAGGGAAAAGAGATGCATCTTTCACAGCTTAAGATGAGAATGATATCCTTAATGGAACGACTGTAGGTATCTGTAGCCTCTAGAGAGATGCTGCATCATTGCTAATGATGAGACCTTAAGTAATCAACATTACTGGGATGGTGAGAGATCAGGAAAGCAGAAGATCCTACCACAAGCTATGCTGCTTCCATGGTCACCAGACATTTGCAGAACTTACAAGGCTCAGCAGAATCACTTCTCACCAGGACTGAGCCTGCCAACTGAGGCATCAGCAGGCAAAACAGGAGAGAAGCAGGGCTGGGATCTGAAATGGAGGGGAGCAAAATATTGTGCCCATTGCATAGTTAGTGACACCAAATACCATTTCTCTGCATTTTGGATTCTTTGTTATTTGCACAGGTTTTTTTTTCCCATTTAACAATGGCTGCATGCTACAATGCTGCATGGAGCAATGGTTACACAATTGGAAACACGTAAAAGATTATATTAGTGAGTGAACTAGGAAAATATACTTCCCTTCCTTTTGGCTTAGTTGATTATTATCCTTGACCAAATAAAGGGCCACATGTTCATACTGCCCTTGTGCCCTTGTTGCTACAGTAAAAGGAGACATACAGTGAAATTGTACATTTAGAGTTTGGTATTATATGCCTTTTTAGCTCCTGTCATATTTAATTTTCTCATATCATTTGGTTTTGTTCAGAAGCTGACTTTTTTGACCAATCACCTGTTTCACATCAAGATACACAGACATCACTCAAAAGGTAATTAAAATGACATGTTTTAGAAAATCTCCACTATAGTAAAAATACCAACTGTATGTAATACAGGGGTGGACAATAAACAGCCCTTCCTTTCTCTCTAATACGTCTTTACCAAGCTTCATCTTCAAAGTATGATCAGCCTTCAAAAACTAGCCCAGACATACAGCATCCTCGAACAGCATCTTTACTTTGACTCTACACATTTTTTTCACAAGTAGGTGTGCCATCCACTGACTGATATACTGGATCAGTCCACCTCTACACCCAAGCCACACAGGCTATGAGTTTCTGACAGTGCCCAGCTTTCAGTTCTTGGTGAGTACTTTAATTTTAGAGATCACATGCCCAATCTCCAGGCATGCTTCAGATAGCAGTTATCCAGCTTCTTGCTCCTGAAAAAGAGCTGGTGAACTACCTTCAGTGCCCTAGATGTAACAGGTCTCTTTCAGTTCTGTTTGTGAAACGACCAAAATACTCATCATTGTATAATTGATAGTGTGGTCAACTTAAAGAATTTTAGAAGAGACTATAAAAAGTTACCCCACTATTAAGGTCCTTCTAAGATTGAAAGGTGAATTTCATTCTAAATGAAGGGTATGTGAAAAAATCCAGGGAAACTAATTTTTAAAAGAGTAAAATATTGAGGATGAGACTGAAATGGACTCAGTCCATTGTACTGGGGATGTAATACTTGGCCTAAATAAATAAACATGAACCGAGCCACAGATTAAGTTTGATATTGAGCTATTCCAGCTGATCATGGTATTTGCTCATTTGGAAGAAAATCAGGTCTCTGATCCTGCTCTAAAGTTTACATGAAATGGAACAGTGCCATCAGAAGAAACTAAAGGCAGATCTATATAGTCAGCCTGGTTTGCTCCTCTGCTTTGCAGAGTGGTCTTTATCTCCTGATTATACAGTCCATCCCATATAACTGCTGGAGTACACCTTGGCTTCACCCTCAAGCCAAGCAGTTCTCTCTGCAGAAAGACAGTATAAATCAAAAGTTTGTCCACTCCAGGGTCCACATCTACTCTACATCATCAACATGAAAGAGATTTTCCTCCCCAGCCCTTCACAGTCTTCAAAGAGTAGCCTCACAGCTCTCCTGCTCTCTTCAAGGAGCTGGGAATGAGGTTTACACTATTTCTGCCAGTAGTCAAGGCATGATCGATCACTGACACGTGATATGCCCCTGAGTCCTGGACAACTCAGACACAAACAAAGCTGAACTATTTAGTCCTGGAACTGTGTCCCTCTACTCATCTGCCTCCAGGCAAAATAGAGTTTGGCAGGTGGCTGTCCCTGAGGGATGCTTTTGCCCAGCAAATCCCTTTGTTTAGCACTTGTTGCTCACACAGATTCTTAGAGTTGTGGCTCACATGATTTCCATGTGAAATGTGAGCCTCTCCACACGTCCTATGGGGATCCTAGATGCCTCAGTTGAGGTTGAGAAGTCTCGTTGGCAACAGGACATGCAGTCGTTATGCAGCAGAGTACATGACAAGCTTTTAGTCCCTTCATGGCTGTTGGCCCTGGAAAGTCTCAGTGCAGTCTGCGAGGTCAGGGTGAAAGGTTTGCCCACCACTTGGGCTACTCTCTGAGCCCCAGCCCCAGGCTGGCTGCAGCCCTGCAACAACGCAGTCAATGAGAGTTAACAACAACCTCCAAGAAATACTAGTCACTTAGCAGAGCAGATTGAACTGGGCATCACACAGTATCTCAGCTGAAACTGGATGATGCCCAGATAGTGTGCAGTGGAGAAGGTGTGTTTAATCAACATCTGGCTATGCGTTACATGTCCTGGGGGCTAAGCTGAGAGGTGACCAGAGAGAGAAGCTAAGTGCCTGAGCATTTTTGAAAATGGAGTTTGGAGTTTAGCTTTATTAACACTGATGGGTGCAGAGAGCTTTTGATACATATGAGGATCTAATTCTTAATCCTGTAAGTGACAGAAGATACCTTCTAAAAATATCCAGATATATCCTGGATACCTTCTAAAAATACCCAAATATCTAATTTGTAGAAAGCTTACTTCTATAGCAATACTTACCTATCCATCTTTAAAGAAACTGCCCTTCACCCTTGCAAGCTGAGCAGAACAACACACGAAAACATGTAAGAAACCCATAAGACTGTGGGTCCAATGCTTGAAAACACTAGCCTCCATTCTTTCAGCTTATTGACAATTCAAAAGGTAAGGCAAGGCTTCCACATCTGCATTTAGTTTCTCAAATAAGCAAACAGTTCTTCTGAAGGGCTGCGCACTCAGCAGTTCCTGCTGCCTGGCATTAACGAAATGGCTTTGCCCGGCAAGTGCGTGCTGAAGAGCCACAGAGGCGTAAACAAAATTCACAGAGTGGGGGTGGCCGCTGGGGGGGGACTGATCTTGCTTCATGTCGCTGGCTTACAGTAGCACCGGGTAAAATGCTACACCTTTTCACAACAACTACAGCATGGTTCAAGGGTTCTTGTTTGGGAAAGGCAATAAATAGAAACATGCCATTTCTTTACAAGGGGGATAGGAATTAGTGAAACCCGGTATCATTGATAACAGTGGTTATTGCTGTCAGATGGGATTGAATGAAATGGAATTTCTCACCCACCTACAATCACTCCACAATGACCAATTTTCTTTCAGCCTCCAAGAATTTTGAAGAAATCGTCATTTTCCTGAGACAGGTGGGGCAGGCCATGTAAGACACACCAAAGGGTGGCCAGCCCTCTGTCTACACGTGCAAATGCAGCCTCAGGAGTCCTGGTGTGCTTGCACTGCTTAACAGCAAAAATCTGCCTCTCTCAAGCACTGCTTTATCTACTGTCCCCAAAAAGAGCTCCAGAAGCTATAATGCCAAACAAACTTGGGCTGAGATCAAAGCGGAGATCTACATATGTGTGACGGGCGTGATAATGGGAGAACAACTGGATCTGATATTTAGGTATACAGAACATTTGCTATCTGATTTAGCACTTTCATCTGTCCTGAAAGAAAATTCTTCTTTGGCAAACTAGAACAAGAGAAAAGAAGTGAATTCTGCTCAATACAGCTGGGAAGATTCCCTGCCACTTGTATTGCTCTCTTTTTTTTCAGTACCTCAGGTTCACGTGACAAGATGTGAGAGTGCATTTCTCTCATGCACTGGTCAAAAGAGCTCTGCCGAGATGACTGACAGTAAGAAAATGTAGGCAAACACACAAAACTGAGGCAAGATGAAGCAAAATTAAGACATTTTTAACTAAGGGGTGCACAAAGATGTCTGACCTAGTGATTTAAATTCAGAGCAGCAAACCAGGAATCAAGAATCCAGAGTTCTGATTAACTTTATACGTGTAAAATAGGAAAACCCCTACTTTATCTCAGCACATATTCAGTGTGCATTTGGATCTGCTGAAACTGCAGACCAAACCAATCCAGTGAAACAAAATGAAACAAAAGAATCCCACACAACTGGCAGAAAGGAAAAGATGCTGTTAATTTGTTTTATTGATGCAGAGAAAGACAGCCCAGGTTTTAATACCTAGCAGTATTACTATCATAACTGTTTCAGCTAAGATCATCTTTTTTGCATTGACTTAGTTGCACTGGTGAAAGCCCAGAATTTGGTGTTGCCAAGTGCTAATGCTCGTTTCACTGGGAATGCTAGATTGTTATACCTCTGGAATGGTTTGCTATGGCTTTCTCCATACGGACTTAGTGCAACTTGCAGGAGTAGGCAAATCCTGAGGGATTTGTCCAAGATTATACAGGCAGCGGTGCTACTGTTTGAGCAGCATTGAGAACTTCAGACATAAGGTGTTGGATCTCCTGGGCGGCAAGGGAGATACACAGGTAGGTCAGCAGACACAAATAGCTTCACAAAATCTGCTGCTCTCTCTTCTGCCTTAACCTTTTCTCCTGTTTTCTTTCCCTAAGCAGAAGGAGCTCAGCGGTTCCCCACATGAGCAGACCCGCTTGCCAGGCTCTACCCTGGTAGAGCTCAGGCTCCATCCCCTTTCCTTACTTCTCCCAGTGGAATTCCCTGGCGAGGGCCGAGCAGCCTTTCAGGAGAGGGAGGTGCCCCACTGAGCTGCCCTCTGCTTTGCTCCTGCGACCAGGGGACAGGAGGAGCCAGGCGTGGAAGTCCTATGTGCACCTCCCCTCACGAGGAGCGAAAGCTCTGTGAGCTTTTGCACGTTGTCTTAGCAAAAGGGAATTATCCTCGTTTTCCCTTTCTACCTCCATCATAAGAGGGGCTTTGCAATTAAAAACACGATGGCGTTTTGTTCCCGGAGATGAGGGGTGGAGCGGGGGGTGGGGAAATCACCCATGTACCATAACAGATGGTTTAAGTACGGTGATTACAAAATCCTGAAGTTAAAATAGTTTAATTACAAAGTCAATACTGCCTCCAACCTCTGCTAAGCCTTTAGTGTAAAAACAACAGACGGTATAGTGCAAACGGTAGGACAATATTTAACCAGAACTTTGCATTAGCTACTGCAGTACAGCTCTCCATCAGGCCTTCAGCAAACGGAAGATCAACTGATTTTCCCAGCTTGTATTTGTTAACCATCTCTGCTTCAGTATCAATGGGTGGCTGTGAGAGAGCCACAAACAAACCTAAGGAAACAAACTGCAATACTATACTGCAAGCTGAGGCTCAACAAGGTTGTATGTAAAGTCCAATATTCCAAGTGTACAACTGAGACAATTATTAGCACTTTCCCAGGAATTAATACAGAGGTAAAAAAGATGAGCAGGTCAACTTATTTATATATAAAATGAAAATAAAATTGGTGAAATCAGTAACGTTTCATTTTAGACTATGGATTTTATGGAAAAAAACAACAGGACATGGGAAGGCACAGGGAAAGGTAAATTTGGGGATGATTTCAAGTGACACAAATTTGATCTTTCACGTGCAGGGAAAGCAGCAACTCTGTACAGCATGTTGTAGGAAAGTCTCACTAAGCCCTGCTCTTGCAGCTGAGAGCCTTGCTTTTTACTGAGTGTGTACATATTCTACATGTTCTTTAATAGTGACAAACCCTCCCTCTGTTGGCTTGCGCCCCTTATAAACATCAGCTCAAACATGGAGCCGGAAGAGTCAGAGGAAGTCTAGCTCAGCTTGTTAGCAATATGTTAAAATCCAGACCCATCTGCCTCCATCACGACACAGCGTAAGATACCCACCATCCACACTACCTACGAAGCGCTGTGAGGCACTGCTCTGGTACCAAGCTGGATGGGTAAAAGCCGGGTCTGACAGGCTGGTGACGAGAGATACGGACTCATGGAAGTAAAAGCAAAAATAGACAAATGGGAGATCATCTTCAACGCCTCTTCTTACCACTGACCATCACTGACCTCAAAGCAAAATCAGGAGCTAAAGCAAGAGGGAAAACAAGCTGCAGCAGTGACACTACATCACGGAGGAGTTCTCATAAGTGTATTAACCCTTTATAATTTTTTTTAGAGAGTTTGAGAGATGAAGAGTAATTTTGGGTGTCTGAGATCATGTTTGCTAAGTCAAATAAGAGTTTCCAGTAGCTGATCTGTTTTCCTGGGGTTCTTAACAAATAACAGCATTCAGGACAGAGAGCTGCACTGGCTAAAATGCGGGGGGGACGGGACGGGACGGACACGGACACGGACACGACGGGACACCCTAGTGAATCTAAAGGAAAATAATTTTTAATCATTAAGAGGAAAGAGGAAAAATTCCTAGGGCCTGATCCTGCAAATTGCCGCATATTCCAGTCCCGCTTTTATTAAATTAACTTTACATATATGAGTAAATTCATTGACTTTCAATTAAGACTAAGTGCAGGCTGAAGTGCTTAATTTCATTAGCATGGAACTGATCCTCTGTAATAACAGAAAAAAACATAAACTAATGTTCTGTTGGAAATCATAGCATGACTCTGGCATAGCACTCACAACACAAAAGCAATGTGAATTATTTCTTTATATGAATAGAAGATATTTGTATTTTTTCCCAGAATATGATAATAAATGATTTTATTACTATCTATAATAACAAATAGCCCTTTAGAGCATATTTTAGAGGCCTTTTGAATTTCTAGTAATTTCTTTTATTCTCCTGCTTGCCTCCCTTTTTTACCCTAAGCATGTACTTGTAACTAGGAAATCAATCCAAAGAAATAAGGCATGGTCATAGCATTTTAATAAAACTGAGCCAGGGCAGAACCCAGAAGCTTGTATCAGACCTTAGCCTCTCCCCGTAGCGCATGCGGGACACAATTGCCACGTCTGCTCGCAGGATAATTCTGTATTTAAGCCAGTAACTCTTTAATGACTGCTCTCACCCAGAACCACTGGGCCTGACGCTCAGCTCCCAGTTCTGGGAGCAGGACTCTTTACCAGGAAAGGAAGATGATCCTGGGCACCCCTTGCCTGGGCAGATACCTTGAGGGAGAAGCTGTGAAGTGAAAGCACCACCTCCTTCTCCTTCTGAACCCCAACAGGACCTAAGGACTGAGGATGCCTTCTCTGAAGAGCCAGTTCCTACTGGTGTGCATTAGGTAGATCACATATGTAGTGATGCACTGGAGTCTGGGTACCTAAAGTCCAGCTGGGGTTTGGTACCTAAGCACTCCTCATCTCTCCTGAACTGACACTTTACAACCGGTTCTGACTCTGGTTTTTTTGCCCCAATATCACATCAAGTGCCCACTGTCTGGAAAGGGCCTTGTATCCTGAGCAGGGTACAAGGAAGTAGGGCAATTCAAGTGATTTCAGGCTATCATCATTGCTAGATAAGCACGTCACCAGGAAAAGCATGCTAACATAGCAGTTACAACGTGGTCCCAGAAACACAGGTCTTTGGAAGAAAGTGCTCCTGGTGATCAAGTATAATAGTGTTATTAAGTCAGGCTGCCCGACAGTAGCTGTTTCACATGATGCACATTCAGGATAACCTTTGCGGGCCAGCTAGAAACCATGGCATCCAAATTCTGCCTTTCTCTGCCACACTAGATGTTGATTTAAGTAGGGCTTTTATAAGCAGATCAGGCACAATTTGGTCCTAAGGACGGGAGTGTTGACTTCACACACTCACACGAGGCTATTCCTGCAGCAATAATTCTTCGTGGGAGCTCTGCGCTTTGAAGATGGCTGATTTCACTCTGAATTCATTGGCAAGGCTTTGGATACAAATTGTTAGCATAAGGACGTTCAGTGCCATCATCGCTGTTATTGGTGCTCTGAAAGCACTTGGTGACGCTGCCGGGGATTACGGCCCTGCTGGGCTGGCGGCTCCTCAGGTGCGGGGAGGAGGAGGAAGGTGAGTTCCCACCACCCAAAGCTCACGTTCTGGAAGTTTGGAGGTGAAATGGCAGCACAGGTTTGTTCAAGGCCTCACTGAAAAGCAGGGGATCCAAATTCAGCCTGAACTATACTTCTGCATTAGAACACAAAATACATTTTTAATAGAGGAAGATATGTTTAAAAAAGCTAAGCAGTGGAAAACCTGTTGTTGTGGACTTGACCTTTTCTTCTCCCAACAAACATTTACCCAGAGTTGTCTCATGACTTGTCAACTTTTGTAATCCATTAGAAAGTGATGCAGTTGCATGATGTGATCAAACACCAAATGCAGCAGAAAGGCCATAACTGTATCTAAAAAGCCTTTGCTTTGTTAAAGCCGCTCACTAATGCTGGCAACAAAATTATTGAGGTCCATAATAAGCTGCTCTCTTGTCAAATAAGCCTCCTTACGAGCAGTGTTAAACTTTATATCTGCTTTTAAATTAAACACTTTGGGTTTATTAACATTTCCTTTCCTCTCCAAATTTCTTTGTTGAGAAGAGGTGCCAGAGGAAATGTACTAGCAACAGTAGGATGTGAAGTATGGTTTAGAATACATTAAACATATGTTGATGGGGCCATTAGCAGAGTTTATAGATACCACCACCTGTCTCTTATTCACTTGCCATTACTTTAGTGACAGAAAACATACTGTAAGAGAGATGATATGCTACCATTGAATCTTTACTCCTGTATTGGAAGGAACACAGTAGCAAATTCGTGCCTTATTGCTAAAAAGATTTTCCAATAGTGGCTCACTTATTGAGATAAATAAACCTGAATAAATACAGGGGGTAAGGGCTAAAGAATAAATATCAGTCCAGTTTTGGATGCAAGAGAGCCATTGAACATCTGAGAGGGAAATACTTTGCCATTATAAATGTACAGAGGGGCAGTTAACATTTTACTTGCTCCTTTCAAGCTAGCGAGCGTATCCTTTAAATCATTACTGCAAAACGCACTCTTAGACCTACCAAATGTAGGTAGGGTTTATTTGCCTTCAGGCAAAACAACTGAAATGAAATGAAATGAAATGAAATAAAATAAAAAAGTAAAATAAAGTAAAATAAAATAGTAAAATAAAGTAAAATAAAGTAAAATAAAATAGAACACGGTAAACAAGCGCCGCTGTCGCAGGCCGCGGGGCAGGCGATGGCGCCTCGGCCCTGCGGCGCCCCCTGGCGGGCGCGGCGCGGCGCTGGCGGCCCCCGGCGGGCGCGGTGCGGGGCGGTGCGGTGCGGGGCGCGGTGCGGAGCACGGTGCAGGAGCCGCCGGAGGGGCGGAGGGCGGGCTCACGGCCGGCAGCGTTTTTTTCTAGATCTGCGGTCAGAACTGTTGCCCTGCTTGCAATAACACCGTGGCCCAGCGTTACTGGTGCGGGGGGGCGGGAAGCTGAAAAGCGCCCTTGGCGTCATGGGAAAAAGGGACTTGTGCCACAGCCACGCCGTTGCTCCATGTGAAGGAAAGGAGGAGTGCGAGCGGCAGGGAGGCGGCTGGTGGTCGGTGGCGGGAGCGCGCAAGGAAAAGAGAAAGGTGAAAGTCAGAGTATTGAGGCAGGGAGAGGGGAGATCAGGCAAAGACCCACAGGCCTCAGGCTGTACCTTGGAGGTGGGCAAGTAGTGAATGCGTCAAGAAAGGTGGGTTTGGACATGGCAGAAAAAGCCGTTCTAAAAATCTAGGTTGAATTTCCCAAAAAACTTTAATTTAGCAAATGTTCCTCATCGCCCCAGAATGGGCAAAGCCTTTGCCCAGCCCCTCCTGCACCTGCCGGGGCAGAGAGAGAGGCGCGCTGAGCGGGAGCACCTCCTGGCAGCTCTGCTCCTGCTCCGCGCCCAGCCCCAGCGCACGCCGCTCACGGGCGGCCTCTGCAAAACCGTTCAGGCCAGGCAGAGCAGGCGAGAGGAAAGGGACGCGGTTCCTTGCAGAGCAGGCACAGGCATAGCTAGAGGTCAAAGGCCTTTTACTGGCCTTGCTGGAAAGAGATGGAAAAAGGTTGCGAGCCTTCGTCTCGGCCGGCTTTCCGGAGGGGAAGCCTCAGGTTTGATCAGGAGATGGCAGCACAGCCTTGGAAAGCTCGAAAAGCTTCCCCACACAGGCTCCCCGTTAGCAAAATCCCAGGGAAGTAAAGCACCCTCGTGCCCACTGGAAGAAGAATTTAAAAGGGAAAAACATGCACGTGTCCAGTAAGAATTTGAACTGAATTGCAGAGAACCCAGTTAAAGACCAAAACTGAAATTGCATCTGTGCGTCACAGGAGTCCTTAAGCGTGACTCTGGCAGCGCACCCTTCTCCAAAGTGTTGCAACCTCCCACAAAAGGAAAAAAAAAAAAGGGCCAGAGGTACCACTGTAAACTTCATTGCTTCAGTGCTGCTACCAGTTTATATGGAGGCATACACATATCACGACAAAACCATAAAGCTTCATAATAGAAAGATAGAATTGTGAATTTTCTCTTCCCTGTTTTCCAGTATTTGTTTTAAATGGGTGAAAAAGAGGATTTAAAAATCTGCCAGCCTGATAAGCAGGGCTTTATGTCAGACTCACAAAGAATCTGCTCCTTGATGCACACAAAGCTGATGCAGTTTTGCTATAATTTTTGCTTATTTCATTCCAAAAGAAAAAAAAAATGTAGATAACATCTAATAGCTGTAGCAAACCTATTGCTAAGTCAAACAAACCTGAGCAAAACTAAAGTCACTACAGGCAGGCTGTTTCTGATTTATTCGTTGATGAGCTTTCAATCAGAAGCTGCAGGCAGAGGTATTATTTTCAAGCCATGTATTTTGCTTCATTCTTGCCCCAGACTCTAGGTTTGCTCAATCTGTGATTGAGGACTTCCCACAGACCTGCAGGTGTTGCCAGGAAAAAAACCTCACAATTCATTAGGTGGTGCTGAAAGACTTTGCTGGAAGTGCCGTCGTGTTGGCCCTGTTTTCTAGAGCTGGTCCACCTGAGAGCTTAACGAGGGGAGATGCTATTGGAAAAGCTGTTTGGAGTTACGTTTGGCACCAACTCTGGCACCCTAGCCAGATTCAAGACCTTTTGGTATTCACTGAATATGCAAATCAGTGCATGTAACCCCTTTTTTTGTTCTCCAACATATTCATAGATCCATCTCATTTTTTGACACTTTGTTTAGCATTGGAAACATTCAAAGAGCGTAACAAATGGAAATTTAGGGTTTAACCAGATTGTATCAATTGTTGGTATTGGAACATCAATGGAGCTCAAACAAGTTTCACTTGGCAGGACAACTGCACAAAAGCATTTGATGTTGAATCACAAGCTATTTTCAAGGTTCATACACACAAAAGGGTTCAAATATAAGCAAATTAAAGCCCTAGTATTAATGGAATACGTTCTTGTTTCCTTTCTACTTGCCAACTATTTAACCTGGTCAGAAGACAAATTCACGTGAGATTAATTCTATGGAGCCAGCCTCAGATTCCTCCTGGGTTTCCTTGACATGAGGTATCCTTCGCTTCCTATCCTGCACGGTTTTGTAATGCAGCTGCACATTGTTGAAAAATTGCCACACTTCATGGCGGGGTGTCTGCACTTCAGCAATGAGAGAAGTTATTTCGAATCCATATATCTATATTTGCATGCTTGTGAAGCTTATGTGTCTGGCTTGTCAAGCACTAGCAAGCTCCTTGATGGACAACACCATGATACATAGCGGATGGCAATTAAGCTATCAACCTGAGTAAAGAGAGGCTGATCCTCAGCACTGTGAACTCCAAAGGAACTTTTGAGTATTTCTGTAATTCAAAAGGGTAAAGGCTCCTGTAGAGCAGAAAAACTTGGAGAAGATGAAGAAGAGGTGAAAAATCCTCTCCACAGCCAGTGACCCCTGCGTGCCAAGCGGTCTGGGGATCGCCCCTTAGAGCCAGGTTGCCTCGGGGGTCTCCTCTCTTTGCGCAGTGAACCAGCGGGAGATATGACCGCGAGGAGCTGACTGGAGGCAGCTCCTGCCACCTCTCCTGCTCCGTGCCCGTGGCTCTGCCCAGGCCAGGCACTGGTGGGCGCAGGGGGAGCACGCCCAACTGGCATTACAGTCATTCTTCCAAGGTTTTAGGCTTGCTTGCCTCCTTTTTTCTTCTGCCGTGTGATAGAGAGGGAGCGTTTGGCCTGGCAGTATAAAGGCCTTCTGTTGTGGAGCATGATGAGAAAAGGGAAGGAGAAGCAGAGATTTTGGCTGTAATCTCAGTGCTCCAGTCTTTCCTGGGAACCGAAGCACATGCCCAAACAGGTACAACAGGGGGAAGATACTTGGTGGCTGCAAAGGGCTCAACAGAGCCTGAATGACATTTACTCCTGCACATAAAGGTGTGATGACTGGGAGAGGGAAGAGCTGGGGCTCATTCAGATCCACAGTGGATTAACTAAATATCTGCAAACCAAACTCACAACCCGTGTAGGGTACAACCCAGGAACACCAGCAACAGATTTGCTGAGCAGCCAGCTAATCGGGAACTGAAAAAATCTCTCCTTGCAACATGTAGTGGCTGGCACAGTAACATGTGCTCATCTGTGCTCATTTGGTCCTTACAGAAATGTCTTGTTGCCTCCCAGATGCACCCACTCTGTAAGCACTTTTGGTGCCCTTTTGCCTACACAGGTCCTGAGAAAATCATGGAGCAGAAGCCCACGCTTTTTCCGTCTTTTGATTTAAACTCAAATGATGTGTCCAGGAGCGTTTTTAAGCCGACGTGATGAAGGCCTCCTCCAAAAGGCCAGAGGGAGGTGGGCACAGAAGGTCTGAGCACACTCCTGACCATACGCCCTCCCCATGCCGCTGGGTTGGTCCCCGGGCCAGCGGAGCGGCTGCATAGCCCCGCTAGCCATCGGCATGGAAGCTGGGAATGGAAAACAATTTTGACATTGGCAGCCTGGAGTCCTGCCCTTCGCAAACACATTTGATGTTCATACATGGTCTTTTGGCTGCTGCTGCTGGGGACCATCTGTTGGGATGGCTTCGTGCCTGATCAAATGGTGGTATGCCAGTTTCACTGGGACATGAAATAGATGCCAAACAAAACGCGTCTGGTTTTACTTCTATTACTCTGAATTCAAAGCACATGCTAATACTAATCCCCCTTTTAACACTGTTGTGGTGCCAGTTAAACCTTCATTTTTCCCACTATCTGCCAAATTTCTACCACGTACTTAGGCGCTTAACGAAATCCAGCAGAAATTGGCGCCGTTGATTTCACACAAACAGGGCACAGTTTGCAGGAGTTTGCTGAGAGGTGTTAGCACTAACGACAGAGGTGAATGTGTGAGAGTTTCCTACACACGTAACACAGGATCCTTGAAGGAGTTGGACTAGGACATTTCTTTAAAAATTGCTCCTGAAACCACATCCAACTATCATAGAATTTTCTGCTTGGTAGAAATGTGACTTATCAATTTAAAATGCTACAGTAAACTAGGCATAGTTTTAAAAAAAAGTCTCTATCAAATGTGTAAAGACTTTGAGCGTTATGTGAGTTCTAGTCTGGGATGCTCTAAAGACATTTTCTTTTCAATGTGCTATGAGTTCACCACAGCTCCAACCCTGACCTACAGTAAAATCTTCCATGCTGTGGCTGGCTTTGCCGTCTGCGTTTATATGACTAACACCCTGTGAACGTTCCACATTCAGAGAAGTGTGTTCCTGACCTCAGCCAAGATGAATATTGTTGTCAAAACTACCATCATTACAGCTACTGTTGGTTTTCAGATTCCTCTAGTGTTTGTGGGGAAAATCCATCTGCTACAGATGTTCCCTTGGGTGATGGATTTTCTCCTCTAGTCCCATAGCAGCTCAGGAAAGCCTAAGGGAGCATCCCCTGATGGGCTTCCCTTTGCTCTTCATCCTTCTTCTGCTGTGCAGTGCTAAGGTTGGACATCTTGGACACCTCCTGCCACCTCCTTCTCCTCCCTCTGCCCCCAGGGTGGGGATGACAAAGCCCCGTTGCTGGCCTCCCCTGGCCAGATCCCCACTGTGTGCGGGGTGGGCACGATCCAGATGTGCCAGCTGAGGTTCCCGGTTTTAGGAAGGGCTGGGACTTGACTACTCGGTCAAGTGTTTAATTCTTCAGCTCCTGGATTCATAATGATTTAAAACACTTTTTTTTTGTTAATGATGCAACGGATTCTTGTGTTATTATCTTTTAATAACCTTCATTAACTTTTTAACCACCTTGCTTACATTGCCTTCTTGTACATACCTAAAATAAAAGTTACTATGGAAATCTGAAAAAAAATACCATTAACAGTTAAGGAAAGTTGGGGAATGTGTATGTTAGTTTCTGTTTGGTTTAGCATTGTAGTACCAAAAAAAAAAATAAAATAAAGAGAATTATTTGAATCTCCCAAGTAAATATGGCAGGGCCAGGAGCATAGGCCAACCGGTGGCATGTGGACCAGCCATAAAATTAAAAATAAACTTAAGAGTAAATGTGCAGCTAAATGCAGACTGTGGGGATAGGATGTGAACTTCAGCTATTTCCTGGAGCTAGTGTGGTTCCAAAGTTTAACAGCTTTAGCCTTTGGAGACCCGGAGGCGTGCATACTTGTTTTCAGTTTCTCCTCCTTTCATCTCCCCCCACTCAGAGCCCTACCACCTCCCAGCTGCCCTGCTCGCTCCATCTCTCCCTGCAGAAGGACACTCCTCTCGCCCTCTAACGAAGGTCCCGCATGGCTCTCAGCACAGAGCATCACCGCGCAGCAGCGGTGCCTCCCTCACTGTCCTTGTGTCCTCCAGCCCGTTCTAGCAGGATGGGGGCCCGGATTCCCATTTTGCCCTCAAGACCATCCAGGGAGATGAGCGACTGCCAGCTGCCGTGCTGGCTCATGCCTAACAGTTAAGCTTTTTATGATGACTTTCACTCTTGAGCTTTCTTTTTTTTTATGATTTTTTTTTGTTAAAACAGCCATATAAGTCATGGGGAAGGGTTAATGGAAGAACTAACACATCCTTATCTCACAGGGGCTGTAAGATAGCAAAGATATTTTCAGGCATAAATTTGTTATTGAGGGATGTACTACAAAGCTCAAAAGTATCTCACTAAGCCTAGCTTGAGCTTTGTGTTCTTTTTGCTTGTGGCCCTCGTGCCTGCATAGACTTAAAGCCAAATTCAATTTAGGAATGTGTTTCTAAAGTGTGTCTTGACGTCCCTCTTGTTTATGGTAAAACTTTAATTTCATGCTAATTTCTCCTAATACCATATGATAGTTTTCTTTGTTAAAATAGAAATGCTTATAAAAACAAATGCTAGTGTAACTCCTTGAATGCCTTGAAAAATCATCATGAATTATTTTTCATGATTCAAATTACATTGTTCAGTAGTGCCAATCTGCTAACTCAAATGTCCAAGATACATACATCCCCCGCTTCTCCCTGTTTGTCAGTGGCACTCAGCAAGGTCCTTTCCATTAAAATCTTTTTGCCCCTTTTCACTTGCTGAAATCCTCCAATTGTACAGTAACAGGCAAAACAGCAGAATAGATAAATAGCAGAAGAAAATTGGGGCACATTTTCATGAACTTTCAAGAAATTTGTTTAGATGTTTGAAATGTATAGGAGGAGGATGAGCAAAGATGTGTGCACATAAATCTTATTCATTCTAGTTCTTGATTTTGCCTAGAAGAAAATGCATTGAATAAAGTCAAAGAATGGCAGAACAATGTAAACTGCAAACACGACGGTGGAGGTTTTCTTATAGGAGGCAGAAATAAAAAAAACAACACTATTGGAGATAATAGACTCTATTGGAGATAATAGACTTAAGGACTTCGGATTTCTGCGTGCAAATACCTGTGCTTTGATTATCTATGCTACAGCCACAGGTGTCATGAGATGCACATTATTTTTACTGTCTTTCAAGGTAAATTCAAGACATGCTTTTACCTAGCAGTGCCCCTAATTGATAACACAGCTAAATTTTTCTTAATGCAAAATCCACAGTAACGTATGTTCTTTCCCTAGCCCTTTCTATCACTCCTCTTCCTGCACCAAAAAGAAACTTATTATCAAGAAAGGAATGATAACAGGAAACAAACATTTAACCATAATCCCTCTTCAAAAAATGTTCATAGCATTCTTACCTCCTTAACATCTTTCCTGAAATGAATCATAAGAAAGTCCATTATGCATCCCTGCGTGAACCAAAATGAAGAATTAGGTGTGCAATCATCGTACAGCAGCTAATAAACTGTAAGTTAAAGTTCCCATGGAATAGCAGGGTGAGTTAAAGACACTATGGCAACCTTAATAGACAACATTTTCTATTAGAGTGTTTATAATTAGTTCCTTATTAATTTACAGATGAACAAACTTATACTATGTATATGTATATGTATATGTATGTACATCACACACATGTGATGTTTGTGATTCTTCTTTCACACAGAATATGTTAGCAGAGTGCTGTTGTACCAAAAAAAAATGTTTCTCTGTCCCTAAACTTTGGTGCTACATAATTGTAATTTATTAAAAATATATCGGACATCGCAAATGGCTCAATTCTAGTAGCAACAAGCAACATCTTCCAGAGCTGAAACCTCAGTGGACAAGATCTACAAAGAGGCCGAAGAGAATTTAATATGCTGTTATAACACTATATTATTTAACCACAGAGCCTTAAGATCGCATTAAGAACTGGGGTGATATATGAAAAAAATGGTGCCAGCTTTATGTGGCTTGCAATCCACCTCTGTACCAATTTTCCATACACACAATCTTCCAATACTATTTTATTACAAATGTAAATAGCATACTGCCACAGCAGATACCAGAAAATCACCAAGATGAGTTGGCGTATATGGTATTTGTAAGTGTTCCTAAGAATTCTACTTGTATGAAGGGTTTTCTGGTTCCCCCAAAATAACTTCCTCTCCTCACTCTAAGTCAGAGAAGACAGAGAAGCCAGAGGCTCACGCAAGGAATTTGGGAGAGGAAAACACCAGATTTCGGTTTCTCCTTTTTTCTCTGGCAATGAAGACTTAATTACAGACAGATTTTTCCATATGATGCCTTTATGTTTGCATACCTTCAGCATGCAGCTATTCTACCAGTGACCCCTTCAGGCCCATCGCTGCTTTGAGCTTACAAAACTATCAATCCTGCAAATGATCTACCAAACTGACGTCTGCGAGGGGAAAATCCCTCAGCGTGCTTAAGCCCATGTAGTAGTAAGGGAAGCAGTTCTCAAAACAAAGGGGCTAGAAGTAATCCTATATTTGGACTACTGATCGGAGTTTCATCACATGAAGTAACCCTTCATCAGTACAATCAGTCTTCAAAATGTTTCAACAGCTGGGGCTAGTTGTCACTTCCAGAAGAACATTATCACCTGTTAAGGAAATAGGACATTTGGGGACACACTTCACTAGCAATTTAGGGAGAGCTTTCTTCCCAGAACTGAAGGGGGGGAAAAAACCCAGAGTGAGATTTTTTGAGCTATATCATCCAGTGTGCAAAACCTAGAAGAAAAAGTATTTTGTAAGTGAATTGTTTGAGGAAGCGTTCCTCTGAAGTGACCTTTTCTGTTACAGTGCTTTCATGAGCAGTCTGTGAAAATAGCAGCTTTGCCAAGCGTGTTAATAACACCGGCTTGTACATTGCAAACTGTTTCATGGGTCACCAGCGAAGATGGAGTTCATTAAAAGATAATTTAAGTTCTTCTACGGTCTGAGTTAGACTGGGGGAAATCCAGTGTAAGCCAATGACTTCATGTTATCAATTAAAGACTAAAATGGCCTGAACAATCTTAACTCTGCTTCGTTGTACATATGCATTGCAACACAGCCTTGAAGTACATCACTGTGCTGCTTCACCCCTGCCCCAACATGCGTTTCAGCTGATCCTGATGGGATGATGAAGGGACATTTAAAATACTCAATTTTGTACATAGCCTTCAATGCATGGCCTTTTTCATAGTATACTGCAAACTACCATTCCCCAGCACAGGATTCATCTCATTCATGGTCAAGAAACCCTAATTATTTAGCCTCTGTAGGCATCTTGCTCTCCTTCCTCCAGACGGTGATTCATCTGACCTATTTTAGACAACCACTCAGGGAGAGATGTGTCTCTTGATCTAGAGATCTGCATTTCATGTGAAATGATTGAGTCAGTACCCTCAGCTTCCAGATCAAACACTAATGTGGTCTAAGATGATCAAATCTCTCCTTTTTTTTTTTTTTTTTGCAAGATCTTCCAAGTTCCTTGTCTAAAAAAAGAGTCTCCTGAACATTATTTCTGAGAGTTTAGGGCTATCTATAAAGTTATTAGGTTCAGTAAAGAAGGTAAATGGGTGAAAAGAAGATATCAGACTTGAACAAGCAAGCTGATTAAACGATCCAGTGATATTTTCTGAACACTAATGCTTGCTGTCATTTATTCTCAGTCCTGAATCACTTGCCATATCTCATATTATTTTGGTAAAAATGATGTTCAGTTCTTTGGGCCAACATTAAAATTCCTGATTAAAACATCTTTAAATGCAGGATGGGATCAGCACTCACCCCCAGATCTAGGTCCAAGTGCACTATGTAAGGCCTCACATACTAAAAATGAACTGAATCAACCCTCCAAGAAGAGTGCAAATTTCTGAATTCTTCAACTGAAGTCACTCCAGTTTGTTCACTCCTTCTTTAAAGATTTGACATTTTTTTTTCCTCCTTAATTGTCTAACCATTGAACTGTAGTAATACAAGAGCTGTATGGCAGGGTTTTGTTTAATCACATACATTTTTCAGGCACTATTTAAGGGAAAGAGGAAGAAAGTGTTTTGTTATGGTACATGAATTTTGGGTGTGTAGCATCTACTCCTTGCTCTGCCAGAGGCTTCCCAGGGAGATTGTCCCTGGAGAAGTCCCTCAGAGTCATCTGTACCAAACTGCAGTCCCCAGTTGGGACTTTGTCTCCTCTGTGCTTCCTTGGTCCCAGGAAAGGGACAGGCATGTCCCCAAGGGTGAGCCCAGCCTGCGGGAGGCTGACTCTCCCTTGGAGGATGCTCATCTCTCAATCTCTGCATGACTCAGGTTCCCATGTGTAAATATGGATAAGAATCCTCCCCTTCCAGTTAGCCTGGAAGTTCACAGTTGCAAAGACTGTCTTTTACTGGCAGTCTCTTTGCATGTATAATGGGTCTCTGTTCTTGGTACATCTCTGTTATGGTACTCATTACTTTTGTATTATACATAGTTATTAACATTGTCTATTAGCACTTGTATTAAAATGTTTGTACAATGTTTCCCCTTTCCACTCATTTATCTTTTACACCAAGACGTAAATAGCATTGCTTTATTTCATATATTCGTCCTTCATCTAATCTATTTATTGAGCGATATGAGCTAGAAAATGTGGACAAGTACCATGTGATTCAACAGTGAAAGCATATTCTGATCTCCACAGTGGCTGATGGATCATAAACCCACTTGCCTCCAGCATGTGCCTCCCAACCTGAGTGGAGCTGCGGGCGCTGGAGCGATGCACACCAGCTCCACTGTCAGGCATGACAGGCATTTCTCTTGTTGGTGGTAAATATTTGGGAAATCTCTCTGCACTTTTGGCACTGTAAATTTTATGCTCAGCTATAACTTAGAGATAAATTATGGTACATTCAGCTGCCATCAGTTTCAAATTAACAGTGTCATTTAGATTTCCTTTTGTATAAATATTATTAAAGCTACAGATTCCAAAAGTTAGGATGTACATTAACAGAGTGTGCTCACTAATCCTGGGAAGATCATGCCTCCTGTTCCATGGGATTTAGGCTTGTCTCCGATTCAAACAGATTTGTGGTGTGAAATATTAAACAGTGCTGCTGGTGACTAGTTATTCACAAAGGCCAATGCTGATACCTCATTTTTCTTGTCCTCACACACTCTTGATTGCACTGGAAACTGTTCCTTTGAAAACAAAGCAACAAGTGAAAAAAGCCACGGTGTTTTCTTCCATGGTTAGCTGCCAGCAGTTGGCACAATAAAAGCCTGGACTGAGAAATGAAGGCTTTTTCTGTTCTTATCCCTTGCCGTACCAAAGGGGACTCATGACCTGCAGTATGCACGGGTGGATTCAGACTTAATCCAGCTAGTTGTGCCCTTCACCCAGAGCCGCTTGCTGCAGCCTGTGAGGCAAGGCTAGAGCAGAGCCAAGTGACAGGATGCTGACACTGCTTTCTGGTGGCCACCGTCAAAAAAACATTTAATTTATATGTTTTGCCATGCGCGTACAGAAATTCCCTTGGCCCCAGTCAAGACTCTGGAAGGGAGAGCCAAGTCATATCCCTTGGCTTGGCTCATCCTTGGCAGATATTCAAGCTTTCAGCTTGCCTTGGAGTAGATGACATTCACTTACAGCTATCCTTCATAAACATTTGGTCTTCAGAAGATAGTGGTCTCTGCTACTTTATATTGGTCCTGTTTGAAGCTGCTGGGTTTGAGGCCTGAGAACTTTCCATCCTTTTAGAGAGTATCACGTGGTAACTGGGGACGTCTACGGGTTCTGCAGTGCATCGAATTGAATGAAAACATTTTTCTCATAATAAGACTTTTCTAAATTACTTTTTTATTTTCTTAAGAATGAGAGAGACAACTTAATGCTTTAGAAAATAATTAATAATGTTGATTTGTGCTGGATAAAATCCTCCTTCAAGATGTAAATGATCAGACACTGACGGTCATTCATCTCAGGTACCAAGCCAGCCAGATATAAGTCAGTAGATGTATCCCTGTTAGCGCTAAACTGAGACGGAGGCAACAGATGCTACCTCTCAGCAGGGCTTATTAGACCATGCTGAACAGCATGTTGACATAGTTACACGGTATCCCAGCTTCTTCTGGCCTGCAACTGCTTAGCCCATTGCAAAGGCAAAGGAGCAAGCAACTGCACAAAACCCAGCAGACGTGCCTTCACTCTAAGACGCTGGGTTTGTGGAAGACTTTTATAAGGATCAGGGGGAGCTGAAAGCTCTGTTGTCCTTTGCACTTTTGAAACGTGTCTCTCTTGATTAGCACACTGATCCCTACACTGTGGCTCTCAAGCCACCTGTGTAGCAGACCATTGATTCCCACTGTAGACAGGACGGTGTGGTTGCACATGCATGCTGGCTATGGACCGAGTATGTGCACTGGACATCAGGAGACCTCTTACGTAGAGTCATACCATTCAACTACCAAAGAATAGCTATCAGAAGTAAATTGAATGAAAGCTGCACTTTTGTCAACCTCCTCCTTTCCTGCTCCCCCCCCAGGCCTGTTGTGTGCTGCTTTATGTTGGTGCTTACACTAATAGGGCTTCTCATATGTAGGCAGCATATAGTGTTTTGTGGGTACCTGCTGTGGCTTTCAATGCACAAATGATAAATTATTGTTTCAATTTTTAATTCAAAATGATTTTTTAAATTTTTTGTTTTAGCCGAGTCTCACCTTGCTGCAGTGACTGCTCAAAGAGCTGTCTTGCATCAAACTGTTCAATGATATTATGGCACACATAATCTGAAACTAAAATAAGGATGTTATGTATGTTTTACCTTGTAACGATTGATAATTTTAATTAATGATGTCTTCAGCATTTTATGGAAGGGCAGTTTAAGCAATTCAGAATACGAAGAAGGTAGTTCCAGTACTCTTTTGGAGACTTGATCATATTCAACAATTTGTACATTTCATTTTTTAAAAAAGTCTAGATTTTATGGTTTCAGAACAAATCTGCTAAACACATATCTATGTTGCTTTGTTTAAAATTACAGCTAGCAAGCCAAAAATACATGTTCCAACTGACCAGTCTCATGGGAAACTAACTCTGGGATCCAAGTGCTAGCAATGCAATGGTGCCTGTCATTGCAACTGCCTCAGGTGACACCAGCTTGTAATCACGGCTAGACAAGATGAAAAAAAACTGCTTCAAATTATCTATCTTCTTTCAACCATTTCTGGACTGTTCTTGACCAGAGACTAGTTCTGTTTGAAATGCACCATTTGCAGAGTCTGCCTGTGAAGACTATTCCAGAGACTAACAAACAGATGCACTTTTCCGTAAAGTTTATTTTTTCTAGTCTAGTCTTTCCCCTGTATTAATTTTTTCAGTTACTTCAAGGCTCTAGTAAGCTGCCAGAGAAAATAACAGCAGAAGTTCTGCAAGATGGAGAATGGAGAACTAAAGAAAAGGACATGGGGAGAGCTACTGCTTGTAGAAGGACTAAGTAAAGGAAAGATTTTTTGGTGAAGGCAGCAGCCAAGTGTGCCATACTTATCATTCTGTCACCTTTTCTTTGCGAGTCACCAGTTATTTTCTTTCCAGAGCTTCATTTTCTTTACCTTAACAGTGAGAACAAGCAGAAGCTCTGGGATAATTTGACTCACAGAGCAATAAGGTATTTTCATACAGGATTTCCCTGTGTCAGTGGGCATCGAGGCAGCCAAGACCCAGATGCAGTTAGCTACCAAATCAAGTTTTTGGACAGAAATGACCACTCAAGTCTACCAGTGGTTGTATCTACAGGGACAAGTAGCCAAGACTTCGACCGCCTGCCTCATCATGCCTTGCTTGCCTAAAAACTAGTCCCAGAAAACAGCTTATTCTTATCCCAGACTCATTCTTTCAAAGTTTATTTCTTTCCTGGGTGCATGTCATTTCAAAATACTTTGTTTATTTTTGAGTCTTTGAACTTTTATGAGACTAATAAAATAGTAGGAGGAAAGGCAGGAAAAATGGTTTCTTTATATACTACAATATCACAAACCACCTGAATGAACTTGATGCATAATGAGATGTTAGACTGGTTGTGCTTACTCCTACAGGTCAGATGCAATCATTTAAGAGCACATCCTTATAAATGCAGTCTTCGGTTTTAGCCCATACACCTAGTCCCATCTATTTGATATACTTTTATGACACTCCTGGTTTCGGCTGGGATAGAGTTAGTTTTCTTCCTAGTAGCTGGTATAGTGCTGTGTTTTGGATTTAGTATGAGAATAATGTTGATAACACACTGATGTTTTAGATGTTGCTGAGTAGTGCTTACACCAGTCAAGGACTTTTCAGCTTCCCACGCTCTGCCCGGTGCACAAGAAGCTGGGAGGAGGCACAGCCAGGGGGGCTGACCCAGACTGGCCAAAGGGCTGTGCTATGCCATATGGCATCATGCTCAGTACATAAAGCTGGGGGGAGTTGGCCCAGGGGGCAGCGATCACTGCTTGGTGACTGGCTGAGCCACTGTCAGTTGGTGGTAAGCAATTGCATTTTGCATCACTTGTTTTATTTTTTATTATTATTATTATTATTATTATTATTTTATCTTCTTTTGCTGTCCTATTAAACTGTCTTTATCGCAACCCACGCGTTTTACTTTTTTTTTCCAATCCTCTCCTCCATCCCACTGGCAGGGGGGAGGGTGAGCGAGCAGCTGTGTGGTGCTTAGTTGCTGGCTGGGATTAAACCACGACAATGACACATATGATGACTTCCAAAATGAGCAGTCAGGGCAAAAGCCTAACTGTTGAGACAGCGAATGTAGCGTTCCTCAAAGTTATGAAAACGTAGCGTCTAAAGGCAGATGAAATGACAGTGACCTGAAATAACAGGAAGCTGGCCTCAGTTATATATCTGGCAGGGGCTGAGGGTGATGGGAGCTTGTGAGCTGTATCCAAACCCATGAAATATAGCCCTGCCCCTGAATGAACTGGAAGGCATATTTCACCCTACAGCAGGTCAAGGTTCAAGCACCACTGGCCTTCGGGACCTCTGTTCAGTCCTTGTTCAGATCCAAATGCAGAAGCTTTGGAGTGATCTTATGACTCTGCTGCTGAATTTCACTGGCACCTAAGTCTCCCCATCTATTCAGCTGTGGGCTTTCCCCAGTGCTTTCACCAGCATTCATATTTCTCTTGTGAACAACGGGTATGAGAGAGAAAAGTAAACTCTTGTATTAACTCAGATCCCCTCCTAAGAGTCTGGAAGGGAGTTCTGGAGAAACCAAACCTTTGCAACCCTTTTTTGTTTGCCTTGGAATATGCAATGTTTTGTGAAATCTGTTCTGCGAAATGGTTAGCAAGAGGTGAAAGGAAATCTCTAGGAAAAAAAGAAAGGTGTAAAGTAAAACCAGAGCCAGATAAGAAAAAAATTGCTTGAATCTAGGAATCTCTGAATTCTTCCATCAGAGAGGGAAAAAGCAAATTACTTCTATGTATGGAAAAAAATGCATGTCCTGATGCTTTATGGGGCATGAGTATTTCAGAGATTCACAGGGTATACCTGCAGATCCCTGCATCCAGTTCAGATGCAGTGGCAGCAGTACTGGGGCTTAGTCTCCCTCTGCCCAGCACCTGCTCCCAGTTTCCTTAGTGAGGACTGACAACTTTCCAGAAGGATCATCAAGGGAGACAGTATGCAATAAAGATCTGCTCATTTTCACAAGCAATGTAATTTCCATATTAAAAACTGTGCCTAAGGAAGCTTGATGGGAAAAATGCAAATACAGACAAATACAGTCTGACAGGCACATTGAGTCAAAAGCTCTCTGCTCAAAATTAACCACAATTCTTCTAATTGAACAGTTATGAAAACTTCTGGCTGGACCTCTCTGCATTCAGACACATCATATACACCACAAACAGATGGATTCATGATGTGCTGAGGCCAATCTAGATGCTGGCTCTCCCCCAGAAGGACAGTCTTGTTGTTCCTGATCCCTTGTCTGTGTATCCTGCCCTGTCCTGTGTATTGGTTCAGCAAGCCACATCACTTCATCCATCGACTGCTTTGCTCTTCTTCACTGCCAGCTTCCAGCCAGAGCAGCCAGCAGAGGTGGCTCAGCTTGGCCATGCAGCAGCTGGGTACCGGCAACCAGAGAGAGGACACATAACCTGGACCAGAGGAGAGCTGACCTCTTTCTCCATCAGCAGCTCATAGCATAAGTTGATAGTGAAACTGCACCCCAGAGCTACCCGTTATAACATGATATGGGGAACTGATCACTTTGTGCTTGGAAATGGAAGACTCTTAATGGGACTCAGCTGTTGCTGCTCACAGCAGTGGTGTTCATGCCACCGTCTCCAGTTAAAATTGCTAATGGTCATTGCTTTCGGTATGAATTAGAGGATTGCTACTGCTAACTAGCTTTGTTAAAATCTTCTTTGTTTTGGTGGGCCAGCACTAGATCCCCAATCTTTTGAGGATGATCCAAAGCGATTTTAAAGTTCATGCTTAAAAAGTTTCACCATGCCGTGATTGTTCATTGTGGAGGTGCAGTGGCACTGGCAAAGGGAGGAGGTTTCACAGCCCTTCCCACCTCACTGCTTAAATCCTTTGGGGTTTTGTGGTGATACACAACATTTGGGTAAGAAATAGGTTATGGAACACCAGAAAACAAAGAACCAGAAAGGGCATGAGCATCCTGCTATGTAAGGAGTATTTCTACTCTTCCCTCCTATAGCTCTACTTAGAGGGGAGGGCAGGGATTTTTTTACTGGCAGTCATGAAGATTTCTACCACAGCCATTGGTAGGAAGTCAACACAGTGTCCCAAGATCACTGCTGCCAAACCTGATTGATAGGTTTGTTGGCTCCCTCAGTTTATGGGCAATGTCCCTAATTCACCCATTGTAGGACTACAGGACAGAAGGAGAAATTTGCTCTTCCAAGGACTGGAGGCCTCAGCCCCGTACAGGACCACCCTAGAAACTGCTTCACTTCAGCAGCTGTGTGCTTTTGGCTAGTGTCTGCTGGTGGCACAGCTGGAGGTTGATATTGCATGAACACTCAAGAGGATGTTGGTGAGACACCAAGATGACTGGGGCAATACCTTCTGGAAAGCATTCCCAACAGGACTGCTGTATTTCCATGTTTGCGTTTGAAAGATCTTGTGCATGCTCACATTTTAAGCATAACCAGAGTCAGTACATCAAGGTGTGAGATGACCACATGCAGAATTTTAGCCTGCCCATTTTTTAAAAAGGGAAGTGGTGGTTGCATAAGCACTGTAACCATACATTACAACAAATTACTGTAACCATACATTACTTTCTGAAGTCTGAGATATAGCCTGAGTATAGTTCAGCTAGGTATTGTGCTTCAAGAAAGCACAAAAGCTCTTTCAAATCTTTCGTTATTTAAAGGTGATTCCAATTTATGAAAGTGGGGCTGTATTGTTAATTACACGTACTTTGTGTGTGTGCAGATATGGAATTACAGGCAAGTTCTGTCTGACTGTGTTTTGATATACGACGCACAGATTGAACTTTCAGCCTTCAACTTGCAATCCTTCCTAACAGTCATCTGAAAAATATAAAAGCATTGAACCTGGCCACCTTTGAACCACCAATGTTATTGTGGTGATTCAGGTTTTCCTTTGAAAATGCTGAAAGAAGATCATACTCCAGCAGGAGAAAAATAAGACTCAGTATTTTTCCTGTCGGTCTTCACAGCACTCACATATTTGTTTCTGTATTGGTAGTGATTCATATCACAAATGCCTTTGTCCATTTCTCTCTTTCTGCTACAATAGCCGAAGTAATTAACTAAGTGAAGAGGCTGTCAATTAAACACTGATACTAATCTTGGCATAAAAGCTCCCTTAAGAAACACTGAGTTGGAACATATTTTACAGCGTCACCACTGCCTTCATTCAGCTCACTTCTCGGACAATTAAGTGCTCCAAATGTTTGTGTGTCATCCGGGCAACATTAGTAGCATGAATGACCCCTGCTATAGATACAGGCCCTGCAAAGAATGCCTGGGGAATACAATGCCTATTGTGCCAGCAAGGCTGATTTTATCAAGCAAGGGACATTATATAGTTAATTAATGCCAAGATCTTTAATGATAAGATTGTCAAGGACAATTAAGAAGATGATTATAAGTGTCCTTGGTAACAAGAATGCAATAGTGATTTTAGCTTACTTTCACTAAGTGTGGCTTAAAGGTCAGTTTCTCTGAAGTGTGAATACTTAAGCATTCTTTGGATAGATGTCATTATACATTAATCTCAGGAGGAAAACACATCTTTCTAATCTATCTTTGCAGCAAATGAAAATTAATGTGAAACTCTTGCTAAATTAAGGTAACATATTTCAACGAGAAATATCTAGCCAGTGTGGCATCCTCAGCAACAGGTCTGGGTCCACACTCTGAGATGAAGTCAATGGAAAGACTCGCTCTGCCTTCAGCCCATCTGGTTCAGGACCGTGACCACGCAGTTGGTAGATGAGCAGGCCCTCGTCATTAAGCCCACCTGTGCTTAGTTAGCTTCTCCTGTTTCTTACCTGCCCAATACTGGATCCAGCTTTACTGTGTCTCACTCATGCAACAAAACCAAGCTCAAATGGCATTTGGCATAAAATCCCTCTGTGAACTGGATAAGCTCACAGAAGACAAGTGATTGATACTGGTAGCATAGATCACACCTTGAATGTTGAAATTAAGAGATTAATTAATTTGTCCATTAGAACTGGAGAAGGGCATGCTGCAAGGGGAAGTTTTGGTCTTCTAAAAAGACATTGTCAATGCAGGGCACTTTATGATTTAAAGTTTTAAGTAATTATATTAAAGATTAACCTAGTGCTGCATCTATGCTTATGGACAAATTCTATTGCCTCTGTCTGTAATCCCCTCAGTTTCTAATGGACATTTTATGATGCTAGTAATGAAGCTCTTATAGCTTCTGTAAAAGGAATAAGCAAGAGAGTTGTCTTACCACAGTCCCTCACAGGTTAACTCAGTACTGGGCTTCTCTCTGATGGGCAAAGTATTAATCATTGACTTAAAAGTAAAATATAAAGAAAGCACATTTGCCAAGGTGAGAATACTGTGATGTAATGTTCATTTCTGTGGTGGCAGCAGACTAGTTGAGAGTGGCACGCCTGATCTTGAATCTTCCAAAAGCTTATAGCAGTTGCTAGCACACTTGCAAATCAATATTAAGTAGGAATTGTTTGAGGAAAGGATGTACAATTCCACAGGTATGAAAAAAAAAAACTGCTTAGAAAAATCTGTCCTAATTAAAACCAGATATGAACACTTGGTATAATTTTTTTAAATTACAACAGTTATAAGGAAGGAAGAAAAGGAAAGCTTTTAGCTATAAAATATAATACACAATTTCCATTCAGAGAAATGAAAGGTATATCTAAAATATCAGTGGCCATTTCATTAGAACCAAAGGTAAGGCATTAAAAAAAAATGCAAAAGAGGACTTCACACTAGGGTGTGATGGGGTACGGATGGGGTACGGAAAAAATAAAGGTATTTAAGAGAGACTACTATGCTACCTTTAGAACAAATAATCCTATATGTTGCTATAAATGGAAGAGGAAGCTTATTGTTTGGGAAAAAAGCAACATGAGGAAAACATTTGTTAAAATTACTTATTTTCAAAACCAGCAGGTTCAAACTTGCATCCAAAATCCCAAAGTGCTCCTCAGATCAGCTAAGGAGCTCTTCAGAATTTTTTTAAGCACTCAGCAGTAAACTAAGAAGATAACAAAGTGTAGAAAACTGACCCTTTTTTTTTTTTTTAAGGGGAAATGACCGAAGAAGTTGACCTAGGGAAACTTGTGCCAGTTACCTGGTGTCAATCCTGAGCAAAATAATGAAAGTCTGTTCAAGACTACCAAGAAAGAAATATGTTCAAGTCTACTGAGACTAAGAAACTACAAGCTACAAAAACATGGTTAAAGGTAATCAGCATGTTTTGTGGAATGTCGTTCTTAAACATAAAAAGCACTAAGACTACACATTTGGTCAATAAATGCAACTATTTTCTGATAGTATAACTTGGATTTATCCCAGGTATCTGGGATATGCGATAGTGCTTTTAAAACCCCAGTTCAGTCTGAACCAGAGACAAGTTTCCTTTGCCAGGGCCTGGTTTAATGGGTTGGGAAGCCTGGCCACCGCTGTAACACAAAACAGGATATAACAATAACGTGTAGCCTTGAAAACTGCTTACATACAACCTTGCTCAGTCACCCTAGAGAAAGTACAGTCTTTTTTTTTAAAGGGTTTTCTAGAAGAATCAAGATCTGGCCCTTATTTTTTAGCACAAAAATGCATTTCAAACTGTGTAAAAGAAGACGGCAGTTTTGCAATGTCATCAGATCACAGAAAACATCTTTTCACTTATTTCATAGTTAATTATCTCCACTTCAACAGAGACAATTGGTTTCCAGATATTAGCCCCCACAACATAAACACATTCACCAGGGCATGCCTGTCAGTCTCTAAGCTGCTACGCGGTGTGATGTTGTTTCTGCACCTATTTTTATTTCGGAAAGGTGATGCCCAGTCACGCACTCAGAGCGTCGTGGAAGCCGAGAGCTCACCCCGTTCTCCCCAGGCATTTACCAAACACATGACTGCACACAACCCCACGGCCGCATCCTACCATCAGAAGATGTCTGCTTTGCATAAGGATGTGAAAAGCTGGAAGCCACCAAAGGGCTCTGTACACAAGCATCAGCCTCCTTTTCCCATTTTTTCCTTTCGTTCTCTCATATGGCAGATTCACTTCATCTCTCTCTGTCAGGTCCTAAGCTGGTGGGCAAGAAGACCTGATATAAAAATGTGGTTTAGCTGAACCAAGGCTCCACACCTGGGGACAGGAACAGAGCTAGGAGGTGCTGACAGTCAAAACTGGGAGTATAATGTTGATAAATATCCATTACAGTTGCCTCTACTTTTTCTTTCCTTCTCTCCCATAACTTCCCCAATCATTACTTCCATTTGCTTCTGATCTTTCCTCTGCTCATCTCCACACCAAATGCTCTGAAGACTACTTAGGGCTTTCTGTGAAAAAGTTGATTCATAATCTAATTTTCAAGGGGGCAAATATTTGTGTCACTACATGTAGCAGCACAGCTGTCAGAGAGCATCCCCTTTGCAGCCGTACCACAACATGCACCACTGAGAAGACTCAAAGAGAAAAAATAAATAATATTGCAGCTCACTGGCACAGGGGCCAAATTCTCTTGAGCTGGTTTACTTCCATGCTCAAGCATGTTTCTGTGTAGAGATGGGATTTAGTGAGCAAAAGGCTGAGCCTGGAAGCACAGCCACTTACCCCCTTCCTACCAGAAGCTGTGTGTATACTAGCAGCTTCAGAGCCCACTGATTCAATTTACTCTGAGCACTTGGAAAACTGAGAGGTTTGTTTGCATGTGAGAAATATACAGAAATTTTGAAGTACCAGCAGTAGAAAAAAAATACACTGATGCTTTTTTGCTTCAGAGAAATAAATCTATTTGCAGGAAGGTGGAAGAAGAGTAGTGAATAAAATCAAAAGTGCTAGTTTTTTGCACAACACTTCATGTTTGGCATCAAAGCTATTTTGCCATCAGGGATAGACTGATGCAAGCAGCAGCTGCTGCTCAGCAAGTCTGTTTTTCTTAACTGCCTTATAATTTCTTTATTGCTAATCAATCGCATTGCAGCTAAATTGCAAAGAAATTGCAGTTCCGATTGCCCATTGCCACACAACAGTTTTATTCAGCAGGCTGCCTTCCTGGCAAACCGGTGGATTGCTTTTGCTGGCTCAGAAACTCGGACACGCAGCCCTTCTGATGCTGACAGATTCCATCTGCTCCCCTTTAATTAACATCTAATATGTAAACCATCTAATACATGTAACACTGCATAACAAGGGATTAAGAAATAGAAGGTAACCCTTCATCATAAAGCTGTGTCATCTCTTAGGATCTCATTACAAATGGTAAACAGTACCAAAATGAAATGGGAACTACACACTAGTAGAAATAGCAACATGTAGGTACTCTTGCTGTGACAACTATAAACATATATGAACACAGAGACAAAATAAAGTGGAAGGTGTAACAGCTTTCACAAATGGATTCACATAGGTACCGCTCCAGCTCAGACATCAGCTGATTTAATGCAATTACAAGGCAGACTGGGATCTACTAATTTGTGTTCCCAATTATTGCTAGCTAGATAAGAAGCATTGTTTCTATAAGACTCTGGTGCAATCCATTAAACCCTTTAAAAGTGCTAATTAGCTCATGTTCTACAAATGAAAGTGACCAAGCTGCACTCTGCTGTCTGATACCTGCCAGCAGCCAAAAGCTGGGGATGAAAGCATACAAAGAACACTTTCTAGGAAAGCCCTGTAACCAAATTAAGATGTCAAAAGTAAGGGAGATAAAGCGCTCCTCTGCATCACAGCAGCTGATGAACAGGCATGAAATTATGTGGCTGGGGGACAGGGCTTGCCACCATTCATGGCTAGCTAAGTTATGTGAAAGGTCAAGGCTGCTATGTTTTCATGATAACATCTCAGCAGAACATAAGCATTTGGAGAGTCTCATCCACCCATCTATCTAGTGAGTTAGATTAAACTCATGCAGAACAGCTGCAACAAGGCTTGCAATGCTCAACAAAGGGCAGGAAGATTAGAGACCTCGATAATAAGACATGAAAGACCCTAATGGCAAGAGGAGAAGGGGAACTGTGCTCACTAACCCACAGCAATGACAAAATCATTATTTTAAGCCTCTTAGAAATCACTGAAAGAGGGGGAGGGAGGAATGAACAGAGAGACAGTGTGAGATCAACACCTCCTGGCAGGGTTCGCCTTTGGTTTTCTGCATCATGTGAGCTACAATCTTGTGGTACGAGTTCTTGAGCTAATAATATTAAGTTGTACCAGTTGTTTTCCATTTGCTCAAAATGTATCTGGGAGGCCAGTCCCCAAAAGCACACTCACAGAAACTGCTGTATACTGTGGGCTGAGGAGGTCTCCAACAGGAGAGAGGCAAGAACTACTCTCATGTCATTAAGGCATACACATATTTATTTATGTTTCCCTCTTCCCTGCTTCCAGGTTCAGGTGTGTAAACACATGCCTCGCTCCAACCCACAAGAGACAGCACAGGAGCCCATCATTCACCGTATCTTCAGTGGGGCCTGGTCAAAATCTCGAGGTGAGCAACAAGATTTGCAGTGGGATCTGTCCCATCTGGGACTGATTTTTCAATCAATGACTGTTGTCATCAAAGTGGGGAAAAAAGAGATAACACTGGAGTCAGTGCAAACCCACATACGCTTACTTTAGCATGTGCCTCACCTCTCTGTTTCTTAGAGCTTGGGTACCTAATAATATGCATATTTAAGAAGCAATGAAAATAAATAAAGTAAATAAAGTTCACGAAGACCAAAGACAGATGGCAAGGAAGTGCCTCACAAGAAATGTGCCAATGCTACCAACTACCCCAAAGGGCAGAGATCGACGCTGACTGCTAACAAAAGACACTGGAGTTTTAGCATGTCAGAGGTGCTCAACAAACAGTTCTCAAAAGTGAAAAAGTTTCTCATGTTTGCTTTGTTTTCTGTCCACCTTTCTTAACTTTTCTGTTTTCACCACTAATGTTTTTGACTGCTGGACAGGTGTATCTTTGTCAGGACTGTCCGTTCATGGCATACTTGTCCTGTCCTCTTTGCTCCAGTTAATGGTAATGTTTACACTGTCACAAAAGCAGTGTCTCAGTGCTCCTTAATAAAACACTCATATCAATATTGTGACAAGGCACAAGTTTTGCTTGCCTGAACTATGTACTGTTTAGGCATTATATACTCTGTGCAATCTGTAATTTAGTACTGTCTTGAGAAAAGACCTAAAGGGGAAGCAAATAGAACCCCAAGTCCTGATCTTTATTCAGTTCTTCCTAAAATAGGTGATTTTTCCAGTTATTATGTTTATTTGCTAAACATATAGATAAATTGCTTTCTGACCCTGTTGTTTTCTCTGAATGTTTTTGAAGAGAATGAACCTTCTACTCACTTAATTCATGTGCTGAGATTTGCTTCATAGTAGTCCTGGATTTCCTAACCCTTTTCTTTTCCTTTCTTTCCTGCCACAGGCTAAATGCATTAGATGGATACACGATCATTCAGAAGCCATTAAATCTTCCTTTTGAGAAGAGACTCTCTAGCTAGAGTTTCACTCTTATCTCTGTTTCCGATCGGAGGAGGAAGTCCTGCTACAGCGATCCTGCCTTGAAGCCTTCCACCAGTATCCCGCTCTTCAGGAGAACATACGTCCTTCTCTCCGCACCCCTGTGGAGTCCAAAGACTCCACTAAAACAAGCTTCGATTATCTGCCTGATCTCTATGTTTGGTCTCTTGGGAGTGGCCACCCTGCAGCAAGCAAGCTGAAACGCAGATTCGCAGTGGCAGAGCCTTGCTCCAGACAACATCCAGGACAACACGGAATGATTTCTGGGTTTGAAGCCATGCTCTTTAGGGGAGGAAGCTTACACTTGCCCTGTCTAGTGGAGGATACACTTCAGTAAGTTTGGGCAGTAGAAGTTAAAGGAGGGTTTTCATACTGATGAAACAAATTAATCAGAATGATACCATAGACGAGACAAACTTTTGACTATGCAATATTTCTCACCACTTCTGTTACCCCATTGATTTGGGTTAACGTCTTCTCCCTTCAGTAGTCCTTGGACTCTCCCATCCCTTTCATCCATTTCATCCCCCCTCAGTGTTAGATGTAAGTATTCGATCCTTTAGGGCTCGGAGCCAACAACACTGGCTGTTCCTCCATACCCCTACAGCCTACCTTTGTAAGGCATGGCCCGGAGGCAGCCCTGGTGGCAAGGCCCAGTGCTGCACATTTCCTCATGACCACACACTCTGCTGAAGCACAACCCTGGAGCAAACTGTCCCCATACCAAGGGAACTAGTTAAATGGCTGCAAGTGAACTGTAAGAGACAGCTAACAGTGAGTGACTGGTGAGATCAGAACCAAACAAGTAGCACAGCAGCGTAGCAAACAAACAGACGCATTTGCAAGCATCAGTCTGTAGGTTATCAAACCCTCACTTGCTCTCCGATCAGCTGCTACATTCATAACTGCTGCAGCCAGAGCAGCTCCTCCATGCGGGCCCCAGGGGCTGGGGGGAAGAGAAAGGGAAAGAGTTAGGAAGTAACACCTGCAGTGGGAGTAGAGGCTGGCAGAGATGGGCAATCCAACCCTACCAGCAGGAGCAGGTGAGCAACAGGAATTTAAGCGGGTAATCCCATGAGCAGCAGAAGTCATGCAGAGAGGTTTTCTATGGCTGCCTTGCATAGATTTTCTGCTCCCTAGTAATCTGGTTGAGCTCAAATTACAATACTTCCCTTTTTGGGGAAAGTACTAATCTTGGTGTGTTTGCTACACTTATCTGATAGCTTTCTCAAGACTTAGGAGTGCAGTGTCATGGAGCTTTCTCAAGACTTAGGAGTTCAGTGTCATGAAGGTCTCTATTCTTCATTCAGATGTTTTTGAAATGGACAACAGCATGCAGACACACATACAGACCAGGCAGAATTTATTTACAGAAATCCTATGTTTTAGCAAAACAGGCTAGAAGTGGTTTAACAGCATGCACTCGAAATCTAGCAAGTTTCAGAAAAGGTTGGAATATAGTTTTGGGGAAAGATCTCACTCAATCCTGAATTTTGACTATGTATTTTCATGTTGATTTAGCCATCTCTTTTTTTTTTTCACCCCAACAGAACTTGGCAGTTTTGGCATGACAATTAATAGCTCTCCACAAATAGACAGAGAGTGCCAGACACTAAAAGGAGCCGAAGTCAAGCTTATATCTCCAAGCAATTGAACTCAATCAAAGCATATGCTTTGTACACCTTGGTAGTATCATGCCAACAGAAGGGGAAAAGCTGTGCTCATATGTCAGTGAAGTTTTAAAAATTGTTAAACAAAACCGAAGAGCTATTTTCCAGGCTAACTTTTGCATTTGAGCAAAGAGTGCAAGCAAGTTGAACTCATACAGAACAAGTGGCAGAGAAGTTGTCAGCTCCTGTGTTTCAGACAGGATCACTAGTGGATTTCAGGCATTTCTGTCTTATTTAATCACTGTTAACTGCAGCCTGGAATGCTGACACAATGTGTAGTGAAAGCAAAGAGTGTAAATTGGGCATGATAGAGGTTTCTTGGTGCAGGAAGGAAGTAACATAACACTGAACACAGCTCAAGTTGCATTGTGAGAACAGAATGAATGAGCAAACCTGTCACAAGACAACAGAGAGAAAAAAAAAATAATTAAAAAGAGGTTTAGAAGGGAAAGAATAATGAAATGTTTCCATTTTACTTCCTAAACTGACCTTTCTAAATACAGGAAGAATAGGTATAGCTTTAAAAGCATGTTATACTTTAGTTAAAATAGTAATTTAAACAATTACATATGTCAATTTTAGTGAGAAAAATCTTATGGTTAAGTGCCAAAGTCTTTTTTCCAAAAGTTTCCAGGAACCCAACTCTTGTCAGCTCTCAGGGACACAGAATCATAGAATCACTTAGGTTGGAAAAGACCTTTAAGATTATTGAGTCCAACCATTAGCGTAGCACTGCCAAGTCCACCAGTAAACCATGACCCTGAGTGCCACATCTACCTGTCTTTTAAATACCTCCAGGGATGGGGACTCAACCACTTCCATGGGCAGCCTGTTTCAACGCTTGAGAACCATTTTGGTGAAGAAATTTTTCCTAATGTCCAATCTGAACTTCCCCTGGCGCAGCTTGAGGCCATTTCCTCTCATCCTATCACTTGTTACTTGGGAGAAGAGACCGACCCCCACCTCACTACAACCTCCTTTCAGGTAGTTGCAGAGAGCAATAAGGTCTCCCCTGAGTCTGCTTTACTCCAGGCTAAACAACCCCAGCTCCCTCAGCCTCTCCTCATAAGACTTGTGCTCTAGACCCTTCACCAGCTTCGTTGCCCTTCTCTGGACACGCTCCAGCACCTCGATGTCCTTCTTGTAGTGGGGGGCCCAAAACTGAACACAGTACTCGAGGTGCGGCCTCACCAGTGCCCAGTACAGGGGCACTATCACCTCCCTGGTCCTGCTGGCCACAATATTCCTGATCCAAGCCAGGATGCTATTGGCCACCTTGGCCACCTGAGCACACTGCTGGCTCATATTCAACTGGCTGTCAATCAGCACCCCCAGGTCCTTTTCCGCCAGGCAGCTCTCCAGCCACTCCTCCCCAAGCTGTAGTGTTGCATGGGGTTGTTGTGACACTCACATTCAGAACTGCAGAGAGGGCCCTTCAGACACGCTTGCCGTTTTGCTGAGAGCCCAATGCACCTGCGTGAATAAGAGTTCAGGATGTAGGTCCTGCTGATAAATCAGATGCCTAAACCCTGCTGGCTTAAAGTTCCTACAGTGTATTTAATTTAACATGGGAACAGCTTTTTGAAACTCTGTCCTCAAGTATGTGACATTATTGGTTGCTGAAGTTTGAGCAAAATTCTTGGAAGCGTACTTCTCCAAAAAAACACAGATCGCTATCTACCTTGCGCCTCCCCAGCGTCCCCCCTACACAGAGGTAACAAGTGACTTTGCATGGGCCCTGGTAATGACCAGCTGCTGTTCCCCTGTGTCCCAGCAGAACAGCCATTCTCCCTGCCCAGCTTGCATAGAAAGTTTTTCCCCACCCTTATGCCCTTATTCTCAGACGTTGTCTTTCACTCTGGTTCTGTTGGTAGCCCGGTGGGTCTGACACGCTTACTGGGAGTCTCATGGGAGGCCACGGCACTGGACTCAGCCAGAGCTAGCAGCTGTCAATGGTCACTGCTCATCAGTTGCATGGCCTTCATCCTCCAGATCTCACTGGGGGCTTTCATCCTTTTGCCAGCTGTAGGCAGTGGACACTGGTGCCTACAGGCAAAATCAACAATGGTGCAGTTCAGCAATGGTGGACACCCCATGCACACTAGCAGAAGTCAACCTCCACTGTGAGGCAGAGCTCCAGGAGCAGGAACCCAGTAGCTTCATGCCTGGGAGCATGGGGGAGCCCATCCAGCACCCCCGGGGCTGCTGCCTGCCATGGGCCATGCAGAGAAACTGCTGGGGGCTGGTGGGAACAGCCTCCTGTGCTGCCTCTAGTTAGACCAGCACACATGAGTGCTGACCCATGAAGTGAGGACAATAGATCAAGAATGTCCAACATGTTGAATACCCAATGTCAGATCCTGTGGGTTACAGATTGCCCAGAGACATTGTGGAGCATCCATTATTGGAAATATTCAAACTCTGACTGGGCACAGTCCTGGACAACCTGCTCTAGGTCACCTAGAGCAGGAGGGTTTGACTGGATGATCTCATGAGGGACCTTACTCCCTCAGCTATCCTGTGATTCTGTGAAACCCGGTTAGGTTACCGCAGAGTGGAGCTTGCATCCCCGCTCCCTAGTGGCACCCAACACATCTTCACCAGCAGCAAAAGCAGCGTGTGGACAACCTGCACAGGCACCAGCCTGTGGCTTCAAAAAGCCTGGTGATACGTCTGACCTATCACACAGGGGCTTTGTGAGGGATGGATGGTTCCATGGATGCAGGTCATTAGTGAGCCCTGGGACACCCCAAGATCTCTGTGGAGCTCAGGAGAAGCCCTGTGGTGGCACTTGAAGCTTCTGTTAGAACAGACACAGGGACATTCAGGCACCAGGGTAGTGGGGATGACAAGAAGCAGCCTGGCATTTCCCCCAGTTCCCTCTGATTGTGCTTCTGTCCCTAAACCCAAAACACTGAACCTTCTCCTCGGAAAAAAGATTTTGGAATCTTATTGTCTGCAGGGTTTTTACAATTAAGCCTGTTTTAACAGCTAGGATCACCCTCGCTGGAACCAAGGGAGTTATAGAAAAAGATTCTTTTCATTGCACACAGTTAAATTCTTGCTGCCCTAGCAAATAATTTTTCTCTGAAGCCAGTGAAAAGCTCCCCAGGCTGAGCAAGACCAGCTCCTTTGCAAGCAGCCAGCTCAGAATTACCCTGACTTAAAATCCTGAAAAGCTACTGAGCAAATTTACAAACCATTTTTTAGGCTCATCCACTCTTTTCAGAACAAAAAATATGGTTTAGCGGCTCTGAGATTGACAGCCTTGTTCAGATATTCAGCACCATATGAAGAATGCTCCAGAGAAAACTGCCCTCAAAGTCCGTAGGGTGTATCTTAGAGCTGTTATATTATAGGCTCCACATTGTTTGTTGTATCTAGTTACACTACACTACAAAAAAGCCTCTCCTTTTTGTTACATGCATTTGCCACCTCATTTTACCTTCATAAAGCAATGTTTAGGTTTCTATCCTTTTGGATGTGGACTGAATAATGTCACTTTTTGTTTATGAACATATATTTTGAATTTCAACGATAGAACACAAGGACAGACCCAATGAACAGCTCTATTATACTTAAGAAATTGAGTTTCTATTCATAAAGAGCTGAGTAGCTCCTGTTAGATGGTTTCCCATACAAAAAACACTGAATACCTCCAAATGAGGCTGACTGTATCAAAACACTAAAACATGAATAGGATTTCTTCTCAAAGGAAAGACTGAATCAAAGTACAACTATACTGATATATCTTCTAATACAGCTGTTTACAATCTAAGAAGTACCTTTACCTTGGCTTAGAATCACTCTGATTTCTGCTACAATGTTTTTGTCATAAATATGCACCTTATTATACAGAAGAAGTCCTTCTATGAATGGCATAAAGGACACATTTACACACTAATTCTCCTGAACAGCATATGATGTTTGCCACAAAATAAAATACTTGCCATTTTTCAGCTTTAGAACATGTTAACTTTGTGTTCATATTTTTAATTATCTGCTACTACTTTTTAAAAATATGTACATGAACAGAAGTGATTGTAATAATCTTTGATAGTAATTTTTCAAGAGTTATTGAGGAAAAGCGGACTTAATTCCTTGGTTCAATGACAAAAACTCAAGTGGCAAGTCTTAACCAAAACAATAGAAAACAAAAGGGAGAAAATATTTCACTTTGTATAGAAGCTACATGTGACCTTATAAAATTGTGCATCAGGTAAGAAAATACAGTCTTAGCAGAAATTTTCAGAGTTAGATAGAAATTTTTCAGGGATGCAAGCACATATTCCAGACAATACATATTGTCTGTTTTCCCAAGGAGAATTTTGCCATTTGCAAGGGATGTGCAAAATACTACCATTGATCTGTTAGAGCTTAATATCCTTTCTGTAATTAGTTTGAAGTACGACAGTGTGCAGACTAATGGAAAGACTGGCTCAGCAGTTCTAGCAAACCTTGCTGAGGATCAAGAGAGTGAAGCACAGGCATCCCTGATTCAGCTCTGTACTACCCGAGAGCCTCCCTATGCCCAAAAAGCAGAAAGCAACATCCAGGGCTGGCAGGAACATAGAAGGTGGCTATTCTGCTGGATTTTCTGAAAATGAGGCCACAATAACTTTTTCACTTAACTAATAACCGATAGAGAACATATCAGTGAACACGTTCCCTGCTTCAGTTTTAAGTGTAAATGAATAACGGATACTTCATTGCAAAGTGAATATAAGCCCAGAGGAAGGAACAAGAGTGTTTTTCATCCCAGCCTGAAGTGTAAAAGGCAAAGCTCAGTCATTTGGTAATGCCACAAACTTTTTTTTAATGTTTCTGTCTAAAATGTTTAAGTTCAAGAAGATTTTTTGGCTTAAAAGGTTTTGTTGTCGTTGTTGTTGTTTTAAAAGATCTAAAACTCTTAAGCACAGTGGCCATGTGCTCCAACAGCAAAGCCACTTAGAAAGAGCAGTATTTCTGCTAATGGAAGCACTGTTCAAAGGAAGAACACTACTCCTTAGTTCTCCTCCATAGCCAGCATTTGCTAGAAGGGAGGAGACATTGACCTCTGGCTTGTGGTGGGTAAATGTTAGATTACATTTAGCAAGCGAAAGTCGAAAGTGCTTTCTATGTTGCTTTTTAGTTAATGGCATCTGCTCTGACAGAGGCTGTTTGTTGTTCCTTCTGCTCTAAAATACATATTTTTGTCACAAAACCAATTCTGCTTGTTACAGTGGGAGCATCCCACAATGAATGTCTGTGTCCACCTGTTTTCACTTCATTTCTGAACATCAATGAGAGTTACTTTCATTTATGAAAATTACATAGAACAATTTATTTGTGATGAAGGTGGCTGTGATCAATTACAGACTGATAGGAGGGGGGTTATTACCCACTGTAGATAAGTTATGAGAAATTGCCTGTGTCCAGTAAAACCTTGCTATGCCCCACAGAGATTTTGCTCAATACCCCTGTAGATTGCATTACCCATTACCTTGCAGCGCGAATCTTTTTCTGTGTTTCTCCTCCTTGGAGGCAAAGGCAGAGCAGGACTAGAGAACTAGCTTTTGACTGTGGGAGACCTTATTTTAGGCCCTTTACCTGCCACAGCTTTCTTTTGCGTTCTCATAGAAGTTGCATGAGGTCAGCCCTACAACAAAGTCCCAGCCCTTGGGGTCTGGGAGTGGAGTTCATGCGCCCCATGAGACTTAGGGAGTTTGATGCCAGAGAACAGGAATAAACCACACTGATGAGCAAATCTGTCTCTGAATTTCTGCTGCCTTACTCAGCTTAAGTTCTTTCCCACAGCCCAGAGTTTCATAGCCGTATGTTTTCTGTCAGAAGGTGCATCTTCCAGGGTGGGAGCTGGCAACTTGCTCTCCTAAATAGCAGTGCAGAGCAATGATCCAGGGACCAGGAGGCCCTTGGGAAGGTTCAAACCCTCAGTGTGTAGCCTGCAGGCTCTGCAGGAGTGCATCTGGCCTTCACTGTCCCTGAGGGGCTCAGCCAGCAACTCGAAGGGTCAGCAAGATCAAGATCATGGAGACAGGAGCATGACTCCATAACCAGGTAAGTGCATTCACTCGAGAACACAGTAGGAGAGGAGAGAGCTCTGCTCTGGCCTCTGATTCCTACTGACAACACTCTTGATGAAAAATGGATATGCACTTCAAGGCCAAGAGCCAGAGCACAGGACCTTCTCTCCCTATGGAGGGACTCCTTCACCAGGCTGCAGAGCAAGAGATAGTCCTTGCTGAACAGGGGCAGAGCCCCAGTGAGGATATGCAGAGCACTTCTGACTTCTTGGTCTCACTGAGGCTCTTCTTTCTGGGTGTTTTTGTGGACCTGGGCTTGAATGTTCTTGTGCCTCAGCTCTCCCTCTCACGTTGCAAAAATAAGCATGTTAATGTTACGAGCTGCACCATGGGAATCACAAAAATAGCAGGTTAGTTACAACATATCCCCTCAGCACAGAAAGCAGCTGTCAGTGCACTTCAGCTGGGTACGTAAGCATCAGGTCAAAATATTTTAAAAGGTAAAATAGGTGGCTCCAACAAGAACCTTGCAAATGCTTGCAACACAGACAAAAAATTTTCACAGAAAGGCAGATTTGCACTATCAAAATCTTTAACAAATTCAATTTGGTTTAGCACCTTCTAATATTTCAGTTCATAGTAATCTTGTCAGTGTTGATTATTTTTTTATTTGAAGAGTGTTTGATCAAAAACAAAACAAAAACTAGTTTGAATGAAACATTTAATTTTGGTTCTTTGATAATTTCATTTCAAATCAACACAAGAGGAGTGTAAGGCTTTTAGTTGTCTGAACCAAAGTCAAGCAACTATAAACTCTGGATTTATGGGTTGATTGTCCATTATGTGAGGTAGACAATTCTGTCTAGTCTTAATGTGTTGTCCTAATATTAGACTGTGCTGAAACATCCAGCCAATTGCAGCTTAAGATGCATATTGCATGAAGTCAACACCACTTATTACATGCTACCCAATGTGAAGTAGCATTTTCATGCATACATTTTACAGCCCCAGGTGCAGCCATCGCCATGACTGGTGGATTCAGGTTCTTCCCAGCATTCCCTAACTCAGAGTCAGCAAGCAGTTCCAAAGGTGGTCGCACTCGTAATTAGACTGATGCCATGATTGCTTCAGAGGATAACCTAGCAAATCTGTAATTAACCAACCTAAAAATGAAGGTGTGTTCAAAGAGTTTAATAAAATAGTGGTAATCTGCATTTCAGTCTCTTCTTACTAAACCCACAGATTATTTTATAAACTGTGAAGAAACTACTTGCTAATAGAAGTTCCCTGACAGGTAATGTAGTATAGGTTAGGTAAAAAAAAATCCACTGTGTCCCTCCCTGCTTCTGTACTTCTGTGGCCAAGGTGAGACCTGAACTAGTGCTGTACTTGCTCTCTTCTTCCTCAGCTGGTTCCAATGTCACATAAACCATCCTGAGCCACAAACAGCATTTGTCCCACATCACTATTTCTAACTGTTTCAAAGCAGACATGCTCTTATTAGCTATCCCACATAAATCTCAAATTTTTTAAAAATAGTCTGTTTCAGGGGATCACAAAAATCCACTGACACACTACAGACCAGAAGCAGTGGGATTCAAATGTTTTCTACTAGGCTACATCCATCCTGGTACTACACAGCTCCAGTCTCTTTAGGCTTCCACTACCTCAAAGATGCTGTTTAGTTCAGTCTGCTGAAATTCAGTAGCAGGCTGATTATAAGTGAACTGGGAATATTTATTTGAACAATTTAGAATGATAAACCAGTATGGACAGCCCAGTGCCACAGGACTACTCAGCTAAACTAACCTTAAAGGAAAACAGGAGGAGCTGCAAGAGGCATGTTCCTGAACGTGTGTTGAATTCAATTCTGTTCCTTACTAATTCTACTTGAAATATTTCAGAACTTTGGCATATGAATTAACAATGGCAGGCCAACAGTAACCAGGTCCTGATTATTTCTGTGGTCAGCTATGTGGTTAATTCAAAGAAGCGTTAAATACAAGCTCTCCACCACTCAGGGAGAAGACGCACATACTCACTCCTGGTGCATATTGGTTAAATAGACTTGAAAGGAAGTAGAGTAATGATTTTTTTTCCTTTCTCTACCACCATCTGACAAAGAACCTGGTACCCCAAGGTCTGCATCCACACCTCCTTTCCCCTCTGGGAAGGGGTCTCCCTCTTCCCAACCACTCCCCGGCACAGGGATCCAAGTCGTTTTCTTACCACTGAGTAATCCTATAAACAGGGGGATTTTGGCATTAGCCTGTTTACTTCTTTCTTACTCAACACTGCGTTGGAAGGATTAGTGTGAATTTAAATCACAAGTGCAAAGTGACAAAATGGGTCTCCGGCTTGCAGGTTCATAGCTCAGGCTCAGCACACACAATGCAATCCCTTGGGTTTGTTTTTGGTTTTCTTTTTCTTTTTTTTTCCTCATTTACAGACAGCACAAGAATTTTAAGAATATGTAGAATGTCAAAATTGGCACCTCTAATCCTTCCCATACAAGGGAAACAGCACTTCTGCAGCTCCCCTTCCTTCTCTGCCTGGATTAGCCACAGAACAACAAAAGCAGTGGATTTTCATTAAGGTTGGGTGCCTAAAACAGGGCTCGGTGACATACGAGTCAGGCCAGGTGAGTTTACTGTTTTGTCTCTTGATGTCTTGCCAGCAATACCACTGTATCTTCAAAGGCAGCGTGTCACTCAGCTGTCCCTCAGAGGGCTCAGCGCTCTGATAAAAGCTGTATGAGTAGTTTAAAGTTAAAATAAGTTCATATTGACAAAGGCACTACATGTTTCACAACAGCCTCATGCACCCCTCTCCTCCTATAGGAGGGTATGTGAGAATTTCGTACCCACATCGCCTTTTTCAAAGAAGTGCCCAACTCGAGCAGGACTCTTGGGAGCCTTGCTGTGTCTGGGCGCTAGTCACTTCTCGCTGCAGAAGCACAAAATCACACTTAGCAAACATTTTCTCCCTGCTGCATCTTGTGGTTAGCTGGGAACTGAGCATAAGCAACATCAGCTGATACAGCAGCAAACACCACTTAGGGCCACCGTGACCAACAGAAGCCAGTCATGAATTTCCATTTCTCATTTACGTTACAGGGAGCTGACCGGCTTTTGCATTCTCATACAAGTAACATGGGACATTTTGGTATTACCAAAATTTTTATTAGCAGGCACCCTCATGCAATTGACCCCCACCTTGCAGATATTCAGCAGCTTCTTCATAGAGGGGACAGGGCACAAGGGTTTGGTCCAACAAGGGGAATGTATGTGCCATTATTTCCAGGGGCTCAGAGTAGCTGCACTGCCTGAGAGTGATAGTCATTAAAGCTGTTCTGGAGTCAGAGAAATTAAACTAAAACTGTCTCATAACTGAGAGACATGCCAGCTCATTGGCACCTCTGCAAGTTAGTGTCAAAACGCAAAAGCATTTTTCATGCCAGTGATATACTCTGGATGAGTTCAGAAGCAGAGAGCATTGCTGATAAATTGTTTTGAGGAGCTCAGAGGTGACTGTGGAAGTACCAGACTAGAAGAGAGTGCTTGCTGTACGCCTTGTACTGGGGCAGCTCTATGGAGTCTCCTGGTGACACCAAACAGAAAAGCTCCCAGCTTAGTTACTATAAATCAACATCCCAGAAGTGCTGCTGCATGAAGACATCACAGAAATGAAATCAGCAGGCCACATACTGAAGAAATAAATTTTACTTAGCATTTTAATCCATTTTTTAATTATTTTTTTAATAAGCCAATAACAAGTTTCAGTGGTTCCATTCCTTTTGCATGCAACAACCAGTTTTAGGACAATTGCACTAAAGTTGAACTTAGCCAGCCACATCTCATTTGGATATATGGTTCCTTTACCTTGGCTATCATGATCAAAAAAGAATTAGACTTTTAAAAAGATCTTTAATAAGAACATCATTTTTCCAATGGAAAACAACAACAAAATGTAAAATCAGTTGCCCAGTAAAATACTTTTTCATTAGAATACAAAGGCAGGAAAAGGGAAAGTAATCTTTTACATACAGGATTAAATACATAGAAAAGCTACATGCATATATATATTTGTGTGTGTCTTTGCACAGGTTAAAGACTTTAAAAATAGCAATTACTTCAAAAGCAAAAACAAAACAAAACAAACCTGCACAAAAATTTGTACTTTCTCCATTTTCTAGCTAAAACTTGTAAGTATATCCCTATTAAAACCCAGTAATTAATAAGTACATTAGTAAGTAATTAATAAGGTGCACTGTCTATAATCTGAATGAAAAAAATCAGTAGTTTTTTCCTTATTCCTCAAAGACTTATATATGAAGATGCTGAAACAGTGTCTGATGTTAAGTTTTTGCCATTTTACTAGCTGCATGTGTGAAGTATTACGATAAGCAGTAGAACTAAACTGCAGTTGTCCAGCTTCATCAACGTAGGACTTCTTGGGATGTGCTATCCTTGCTTTCAAATTGTCATAATTGACCAGAAGCCAGAGTGTTACAGGTTTTTAGGCACTAGTCCACTGGAAGTCATGGTGTTTAGGAACCTATGTCAGTAAAATATGGCAGTGAGAGAGGGGGCACACAAACATACCTTTTGAAATCTGGAACTAATTGATTTCTAAGATTTCTCCACACACAGTGTCTTCTAAATGCAGAGAACATCTGCACCGTCAACACATCAGGGTCTATGCTCAGCAACCTGCCTGTGCAATGAGTCAGTCCCTTTGCAACAACACCTAAGAAGGTGCTGGGAAGATGCAAGTCTTGCCTCTATCATACCAGTCTTTGAACAAGCTGAACAAGCCGTCTTCTGTCTGGGCATAAAAAGGGTCCCCAATGAATGTGGACCAAGCCTACCTTTGCATTTAGGCACATAAGAATGTCCTTGCTCAAGTCATAGTCGCTTAGGTCAGTTTATTTGCACTAATACAGAGTCAGTGCATACAGATAAGGCATTGAAAATGCTATTGAAAAGACTGGAGGGCGTATGAACTTGTGGTTAAACCTCTGAGCCGTCACTTATGATGTTTGGTTTCACTTCTTACCATAGATTGAGCTGTTTGATGCTGGGTGAGTGACTTCATTTTGCTATGCTTCTACCTATAAAGCAGAAGTAAAATCCACAGTCCTTAATCTCATCAACTTTAAGCACGATCTTTTCAGAGGCAGGAACAACCTCGTGCTGAGTATTTGAATATATGCTTGACTTTTTCCAAATGGAAAAGGCAGATTTATCATCGGCAAGGTTGGGGGGGTGGATGGGAGGAGGAGAGGGGGCAAGTCACCTCTGTTCGTGTGAAATACAATAAATGATCCAAGACCCACCTCCCACAGCAGGGGAACCATTTATGTTCACTTAACTATCACTTTCACACTTACATCTACCTCTAATCTTTAGGCTTTGCTATAAATAAGCAGTAAATCGGTGATCATGTGAACTAGCAAGATTTATACCTTGATTGGCAGAAGTCAATGGATTGCAAACACAAATCACAATACTCTGTATTACATTGGATTGCAACCATGACTGAGGAAGTTACAGGCTCACCACTGTTTCTTTTCTTTTTTTTTGCAAAAGCAAATTTTACAATGGCATTTTGTGAAACAGCTTTCCAACAAGCTACCTCTTGCAGTTAGTCCTCTAGAGTGTGTGTTCGAGACATATTCGTTTTGAGGGATTTTAAGCTGTAAAGATGTACGAACACTAACCATCCGCTTAATCTCAGCTGTCAGAGACAGGTTACTAGGCAAGATGGATCTTGGTCTCTGACCCAGCAGGGCTGGCCATACTTGCAGCTATATTGAAAAGAACTGAGACATGAAACAACTTCTGTAAGTCACATGGCACAGTGCATTTTAGTCAAAGAGAGGAAAAAGAAAAAACACGAGGAAAGAAAACTTATCCAATGGTTATGTTAGAGGGAGCAGGGAGCAAACGAAAGAGCCACAGCGAAGGAAAGGGGGAAGTGAAAAGCCATTGCTTCCTTCAGGATGCACAGCAATGTGCAATGTGGGGGCAGGAACCAAATTCTTCTTTTTATAATCAGCATAATCCACCAGAAATAATAGATAATTCCTTGTAACTGAACGGCTGTCTCACAGATGGATGGTGTAATGTGTCCCCTGCTTCCCTCGCTCCCCCCTTCCTTTCTTTCCCTCACTGGAAGTTCCTGTAATTGTCACTTTGTAATGTATATACCAGCACATGGACATGCAGAATGAACGCTGCGTGCTCATTTCGCACTATAAATGATGTGTACTGCCTTGTGTCACAAACAGTAAATCCTTTATACCAAAAGCCTGCTCATTTTCACACCATTCACTTGTTCAGTAACAGTTGTCCAGATTTTTTAATTCAGCTCCTTACACTAATCCAGCAACTGCTGGTCTTAGACAGGTGCAGGGATCAAACAGGCTCAATAAACTAAAACATCTGGCCTGGAAATGATAATAGACCCTTTTACTCTCCAAAGCAGAGGAGGAATGCAAAGTTTTCAAATGTTAAATCATGCAATTAGCCCCTGTAATATTATTTTTTTAAAAAATGAAACAATAGTGTTTTCTATTCAGAGTTTCATTCATTGCTTAGGTCCCTGCTCTCCTCTGTGGTGCAGGAGATTACAAGCCAAGGTCAAATCATCATCTACCAAAAAAAAAAAAAAAAAAAAAAGACACACACACCCCCCTTCACATTAGTAGAACTCAGTCATATCAAGAGGCCCAGCCATGCATTAAGCCAAAAACTAATTCTGGAGAAAATTTTGGGAGGTCCTAGGGCCCAGAGAATGGAAAATCCTTGTACAAGCCCAGTTTTGTGAAGCTGAGTCATCTCCAGCCATGTGAAGGCTGGTAGCAGGACAGAGCTAGTTGTAGACCATCACCCCATTATCTGGATGACATCAGGAGACAGTTGTCCTCACACTCTCTCCAGTGACAAGACTGTTGTCAGAGACAGACAAAACATTTCAAACTCTGAAAGTGTTTTCAGAAGTATTTCTGGCCAAGGTTGTCCAGGTTTGGAGCAGCTCTCACCACACTTGTGCCTGGGTTTGGTTAGGCTGAGCCCAAGATTGGGAGGATCATCATGCCCTCCTCCAGGCATTGCTCCCTGCCACCATCCCTCACCTTGGCTTGCACGTGTCTGTTACAGTGCCACTCAGACCAAAATCAAGACTTTTTGCAGAAAAGGAGAGCTGTCAGAAGCTTTTATGCTTTTTCTCTAAGGGGAGGTTGTCTTCTGGCAGTCCAAGTATGTGACCAAGTAGGAAGGACAGGTATGTTCTTATGCCTGTACTAGAAAATAAGTTTTCATCTCTTGTTCAAAAAGTTCTCCATCTTCTTGATGAAAATACTTTGGCTTGACTACATAAATTCCTTCAAAAAAGTTTCAAACAGGCCTCACCTTGACTACTGGCAGTCATTAAATCTCATGAGAAGAGCTGGTATTTTTATCCAGCATCTTTGCCAAACTACAGTCTTGGTAACTCTGCACTGACCAAGTTTTCCTTTACACTTGGAGCTGAACATGGCATGCTTATTTGAGTAAACAGGAATGTTCATCTTGGGCCAGAGAAACCTGGAACCGAGTCCTGGGTCCCACTCCAGCCTTTGCCTCAAGTTTCCTGTGAGGTCTGAATGCTGGACTTTCAGAAGTGCTGCAAGCCTGGTTACACTTTGCTTAGCACATCTGGGGCCAGGCTTCCAAAGGTATGTTCAGTTCTTCTTACTGACAGTCCATCCTTAGAAACTTCTTTTGACAGCCTGACTTCAACTCTGAATGGGCCTCTTGAAAATACTGTCTTTAGGATCTCATGGCTTTTGCTTTCAGAAAAACTGGAATTGTAATAGCAACACAGCATGTAGGCTCTGGATCATCTACAATGCCAGTATCTTATATAAGGCATCAACATATAAAGGACCAATGTCGTGACAAGAAAAAAAAAGCATTCCTCCTCACTTCTGCAGGATGAGATGCTGCAGTGTTCCTGCACTGCTGGATGTGGAGGTGCAGCCTTTGGGCCAGAGACTGAGTGCATCGCACAGGTCCAGGCCATGGCCTGCATTTTACTGCATGACTTTGCTCAAAGGTCATGAGCCTTCAGCTAAAAACACTCTACACAACTGTAGTGCTGATGAGCATATAGGTTTCCTTCTAGTCACTATTGAGAGTCACTGGCAGGTGTAGTAGATCTGGGTTCTCATGCTGCAGTTGATAAAAGGGACTCATGAGCCTGGCAAGGAAGGACTCAGGGAAACTCCTTAGTTTTCCTGAATTCTTACAGAAGGATTTCTTCAAGGGCACAAAACTATGACAACAGGGATCTCTAAACACACGCTAAGTCATCGTTCACGTGTGTTAATGGCATCTGTGTGATGTAAATGGGAGAGAGAAACTCACAGTTAAGTCAGTACCAGCCTCGAGAAGCAGTGTCCCAAGGTCAGGGTCAGGTTTAAAGTAGACACAGCAAGAGACTGTAGCTCAGACGAGGGCTCTTAAATGCTGAGTTGTCGTTGCATGATGGACCTTGGACTAGACAATGAGGTTCACTAGGGAGAGAGAGGTACCATGCAAATCAGAGAGGCTCTGTGTTAGCCCAAGGGCATCTTCCTCACCTTGCTGCAATGACTGGGTCAGACCCAAAACCAGATACTGCATTCAGCAGCTGAGGGAGCTTGGGTGGACCCCTAAAGGGCAGGATTGCCACAGGCATGTCTCCATCCAGACCATCAGTAGAAGAGTGCATGCAGACATCAACCAGCTTAACCCTGTACTCCTTCCTTTAGGAATCAAGGGATGTTGGATTGGAAGCTTGTGACCTTAGAAAAGATGCTGGAAAGACATTTCTTTGCACAAGGCAGATGGCATGTCCCTGTGCTATCTTTGCTATTCCTGGAAGCCAAGAAAATCCTTATCATCTTTGAAGGAATTATGCAATTAAGAGCAAAATTCTGTATTGCTACATATACAGCCGATTTCTCAAAACTGTAATGTTTTTTATATATACCATATATTTGCCAATTAGAGTTTTTAAAGTTTCTCAAGTTGTGTTCACATTTACACTTGTAACGGTTTGTTTCAAACACATACAGATGAAGAAGAGTGGTGTGCAGCTTTTATTTTCTGATTTTGTGGTGTTTCAGCTTCCTAGGTAAGCCAAAAATTTTTAACTTGTGACAAATTAACCAAGTCATTTACTTTTACTGCTACAGGGAAATGAAATTCCTCAACGCATCCTTTGTTCGTCTCTGAGATCAATCTGCAAGTCATATGCCTACTTCAAATAGGTTCAGTGTTCAAAACCAACGGCCTATGGCCAAACTTAAATTCTTTGTGAAGGAAGTTTATACCTCAGGGATGTTAGCATTGGAGATAATGTCAAAGGAAAGTGCAGTAGAACAGTATAAAAGAAGTCTGTGCAAAAAACAGGAAAAAAATAATTTCTCTTCAGTCACAGGCGAGAAAGTAGCTTCTCTATCTATCTGGTTATATGGAAGTTGCAGTGTCAAGAAAATTTATCAAAGCTGTTACAAAGTGTGTTCAAGCATTCTGAAGGAAGGGAGAGAGAAATAGTCTCCGGAAAAACATCTTTTCCTACCAGAAAACAGAGACCAGGCATTGATTCATTAACACTTGGCTCCTAGTGGCATCTACCAGCACTAGCCCATAATTCTGTAGTTTGCCACATGAACACAGCCTATGCACAGAGGGATTACTTGATTTCACTTGACTTGTTTGTGGGTGCAAAAAAAACACTCACCATAAATTGCAAGATCAAGGCCATATTTATTATTGACTACTAAGTTTAGGTGTAAAATGAAATCAAGCCAGAGATGCTTTTTTCACTATAGAAAAAAAACAGCTGATTTTGTGTACATTTCATGAATTCAGTATTCCTTTTGACACATTAGATACTCTAGTTTGTTTAGCCCTATCACCATGTCCTTACAAGTCTTCAGTTCAAATGCTCACTTCTAGTACACTAAATCCATCCTATATGTCTGTTATAAATAGGGTACTGCACATACAGCATGTGCAGCCCCCACTACACACCCTTGTATGATCACTTTAAATAGCACACATATTCTCACGCTATATTTAGTACTACATCCACGGTAACATATCATCACATCATTATATACAAATGGCTTCATAAAAACAAACATCGGAGCAAAGAAATGGGTTTCTTCAGCTTGCATTGAAGCCTGCCAAGCTACAAAGTCCTCCTGAAAGCTTTATTTTATTTAGTTTTATTCCATTTACATTCATTTTTAATGTCCTAGTTTATGAAACTCACAAGCAAATTCAAATGACAATTCTTTACCTTAGCAGATATGTCCTACTACATATTTTTAAGCACTCAGCTTACCGATTTCTACCCAGATTTTCAAAACATTCCAGATTTCTTAGGAACACATGCATAAATGGACAAATATTCAAAAGGATTTGGAAAATCAGGCCATAAGCAACAGGAAAACCATGGAAACATTTTCAAAGACCTGGCTCCGGTGGCAGGTCACTTGGAGAAACGCTATCGAGTTCCTATTGAAAATCCGTCTCTTTGGGCAACTTCACCCATGGATCAATGAAGCTCCTGATCTCTTCATACCTTTATTTGCTTTTTTTCTTTTTTTTTCTTTTTAAATTTTCCTTTCCATTTATTTCCACTATAGCTTATACTATTTAGTTTGTGATAAAAGCTTTGTAAAAAAATGACATCATTGATGACATTTCTCCAGACAGTACTTCTACATTTGAATCTAGCAACATGAATGAGTTGTTCAGATAATTTTTACCAATGCAAATTGCCTTCTGTTTTGAACTTTAGACTACACGAATCAGCATATTGGCAACTTTGGCAACTTGCACAGCTAGTAGTCGCTGGCATAAAGATGTAGCAGTAAATAAAAATGAAGTAGTAACCTCCTTCCACCAACAAAGTGAGAAATCTGGATCGGGATGCTGCTCTGTTAGATAGTGCATCAACATAAAGTAAGTACAGATAAAGATATCAGCATGAGAAGAGGTACAGTAATACAATGTTGTCTGATAGAGCAGCCTACAGACTGAGCACACCAGCTATTTGTCATCACTATTCTGTTTTTTTTTTTTTCCTCTTGTAGGTATCAGAGCCTAAAGGAGTCTTAAGAAGGAGTTTCAGGGAGGATAACAACATGGATATGTGGAAGCTTCCCTAACATGGGTAACTGCATGGGCAAGAGCATCTTGAAACTGAGCGTATGGTGGGAGCTGTCAGTAGGGCACAACTGGAAAAGAAAGTTGATATTTTGAGACTAATTAAGAACTGTTGAGTCAGGATAAAAAAGCCCAGGAAGGGCCTTGAGTTTGAAGTGTTTAATGCAGCAGAAAAATGAGGAGTTGAGGGAGGCTGCACAGGGAAGGGTTGTCCAGGGAATGTGACAGGATGAGAAAATGGTCTTTGCAGCAACACTGATGAGACAGGATGGTATTTCAGCAAGACCAGGTAAGATAATTTTGCAGTAACAAAAGCTGTATGATGAAGAGGAAAGGCTACATTTTGGATAAATTATACAGAAAAATGTCATCAGTTAAGGCACCCTTCTGTAGCACCTTATCCCAGCTGAAATCCAGACTGTTTTCTCCCCAGGTATTGACACTACAGTCCATGAAACCTCACAGTGAGGTTCTTCAGGGAACCAACCCAGCTGAAAACTAAATCTTCCAAAAACATCAGGCTTGTCTTGAATCAGCACGACTCACTGAACTGCCGGACATGCTTGCACCAAAGCACAAACAGCGTGAGAGGGAGGAAGAACATGGGACCAGAGACAGGGTGGACATGGCAGCCCCCAGGAGGCCTGGGGTAAGATGTCTCACATTCAGTCCTCTGCCAAAACCTGGGAGAAGTGTAAGGCTGAGAACAGTCCTGACCACAGGATGATAAGCTCATACAGTGTTGGGAAAAGAAGGTGTAGAAAGTGGAAATGGAGAGTCATGTTTTAGCTAGATAAATCCTGAAGTGGTGACTAAACATCCATTAAGTGCTATAGGAGAGAGAAGACAAGGTTTGAACTTGGGCAGGAGGAGACAGGTTAGGACTTAAAAGGTAGATCTGTAAGTGATTGATGTTTTAAATCCTATTTAAAATAACTGATCTCCACATGCCGCTGTCTGAGAGGTCACTGTCCTGAAAGCAACAGTTAGAAAGATGGATCTCTTTGATCCTACCTGCAGACCTTTGTCTTTATAGCCATAATATTACCTTACCTCTTGTCCCATTACTAATGTTTTCTTAAAAGCGTATTGTGGAGGACCAGTTGAAGCCCCAAATTTCCTGTTATTAATGCTGTAATTTCTTGTCTTTGGTTATTGCAAGATGATTGTTTTTAAAATGTTTTCAGCTGCTCCAAAAACAACTTAGACTGGGCTTAAACTCATTCCTTCTGGTAGTTAATTCCACTCAGAGGCTTCACCCAGTCATGCTTTTTCCTTAGCTACAAGGAGTTTTATTAGGCACCATTAGCTTTGTTGGCTCAAAAGAAGCCCTGCTCCAGCTGAGACGGTTTCTAAAATACTCAAAAGATTTTTCATGGAGACTGAGATGAGAGCTTTAAGTTGGCCTCAGAAACATGGGAGCAAGTAGTTCTGTGGAACAATTACATACTGTGGTCCCACTAAGATGCCCAGCTGCTGACTGCTGTGCAGATCATTACTTTGAAAAAATTCCCATGTAACTCTCAAAGTAATCCCCCAAACCTAAAAGCAGGTAAAGAAGAAATTAGAAAATAAAGGCAGGAAGAAGTGTAGTGAGCAAACAAGAGGAATGCTGTCTCATACAGTGCACGACTGAATCATGATAAATAACTTCCATAACCTATTTTAAATTAAGATAAATGCAATTGCATGAGCCTCAAGTTGTTCTTTTCCCATCACCACTGAAGAAGTTTTCACAATCCTAAATTAAAAGCAAGCAAAGAAAACAAGAGCTTTATAAGTAAAATACTGGAATTCTTTTAACCTTTTGTCTTAGAAGGGACACCCACCCCCAGCAGCGGACAGAGACAGGCGTTGCCCTGCCAGACCACTTCTCAGCTGATTAGCCACAACATAGCCCACATGATCAGAGCTGGGCACCAGACTTCTGCAGGGGACAGCAGAGCAGCCCAGATAAAACCAATATGAATCCACTTTGAGGCAGAAATTTCCTCTCACATCCATCTTCTGACCTAGAGCTGGCAGCTGCATCACTGACTTCAGCCCAGGAGGAGAGTTCAGTCGAGTGGGTCTGGACCACAAAGATGGCCTAGTGCATCAGGAGAAGACAACAGAGGCAAGTTCAGCTGCTGGTTCCTATATCAGTCTATATGTAGAACAAATCATACTGGCTAAGGTCTTATTTCAAAGCTTACTATAGACACAGCTGCAACCGTCTAAAATGTTATTGCACCCTTCATAATTTGTCGCTACGTCCACTGCTGAGCACATCTTGTGAAAAATCTCTCCTCTGCTTCAGACTGAATTCAGCACATTCAGTTAGGATGCAATTAGCTCTCACTGGTGTCCTTTGCAGGCAGAAGCTTGGGATGCGTGCAGTTTGCATACAATTTGGAAAGGGCTCTGATTTAAATAAAAAATAAAAAATCATGTCTAATAGAAGAAGTGCAGTAAGAATACTGAGATTTTCACAGCATTTTTCAGATATATCTGAGTGCATTTTACAGACAATGATCTGCTGAACTATATCTGCTTCTTTGATATGACAATACACAATATTGTCAGACATCAGTATCCTGGTTCATTGGCTACCCTTGATCCTAAAAGACAGTCTCATTCTTAAAACGTTTTCAGAACACAGGAACAGATTTGTTTCTCAAAAACTGTCCTTCAAACCCTCGCTCAGTCTATTTTTAGAATAGGGGAAATGCAATATAACTAACCCATAGCATACTATGGGATGAATGCTGAAATTGCTTCTTGTGCCCTCGGGGAAGTCTTCTTACGTACATGATTGGAAATCGAAAGTAAAAGCTGAGCAGACTACAGTAGCTGAAATCACGTTAAGAAGCTGGTCCCTTCACTTTAATATCTGTAATCAATTTGACTGGACAAAATACAGTATGGGCATCAAAGATGTAGACTTGTACTCAAATCTCACACTTTGAATATGGGACTATCTGGCCACTAGCTCTCATGTATCACTAGGGCATAATGTGACTTCTCTCTGCTTCAGGATCCCAGTGGACTGGATTATGAACCAGCTGTGCCTGGCAAGCAAGGACCCAGAGCGAGAAGACTGGCCTCAGCATTACCCCGCAGCTCCGGAAAACATACATAAGAGCATGTGCAGAGAGGTTCTTCTGAAAGACTCATGTTCAGCTGTAGCAATTCATCACAGTCTCTCTCTTGCATGTGTGTATGTGTACCTTATTCCCGGACAGCAAAAAGCCTTTGCAGTCTGACAATATTAACTCTCTTAGCTAACAGTGCTGGGAGGGAAAGGGCAGGCTTCAGTTGCCTAGATATAGGTGGTACGTGAATCTGGCATGTCCTAGAGGTATCCAAGACTTCTACATGGGACTAGCAGATTAAACACAGGATCAAGGCTGGGGACCTTGCAGTTCTTAAATGACTTTTGATGCTCTTGTTCAGGCACCTGAGCATACAGGATTCTGACCCAGAACCTCATCATAAGCAACTTGTGGCAAAAATATTTTCTCTGGTTGAAAATTCAAATTCAGGCAGTTTTTTCACTTGCCTATTTTTTTTTTAACCTGAGGACAGGCTGGATGGGGAGGGAGAACTGTCAGTGCCACGTGGAGAGACAGGCTGTAGTATCATCCTGGTACAGATATTAGAAAATTCAGCCATGAGAAGCAAAGCTTTACCAAACCAAACTTTGTCATCTTATCAGCTTAACTTTTCACTCCAAGACTGAAACTACAGAAGAAGGGTTTTGTTTTGCACTTGCTATCACTACTCAGTGGGCCAGCATTCTCAAGGTAACTAATAACTGGGCTTCTTCAATTTTCAAGCCTCCAAATCAACACCTGGATTCCTTCCTAAGGCTTTTCTTGGCATGGACACATGAGCTTTTGCTCCTGGACCACAATACAGGTCACAGAGTACAGAGGGATGCTTCATGCTCTATGACTTTGAGACCAAAGGGATGTGTTCAGACTGCCTGCTATGGCACTCAGTCTCAAAAGGACTATATTTCAGCTGCCAACTGTCTCAGGCTGCCAGATGCTGGATGAAGAAAGAAGTACACATGATACAGAACTTACACGTACAGATATATGCACTTCAGATACAGCTTCTGTCTCTTTCCACTGGGAGCTGCTGTAAGGAGCCAGCAGTGCTGGGTAGCTAGGGTTGTCTGCACACATGGTTGTCTCATCTTGACTGGAGGCACATCTCTGACCACTGCAATCTCTGCGTTAGGATGTCTGCGGATAGCTACGGCAATATTGGTAAAGTCACTCCACCTCTCTATGCCTCCGTTGCCCCATCCACATAACTCATACTCAATCTACTTGGAGCTGCAAATGTGAGACATGATTAATTAAAGGCAAAAAGTATTATAGATCTTCAGACAGAATGAACTGAGGGAGTCCAACAGGACCGTTATTATTACCACAGAGTCAACATCTCATATTCAGTGATGAAAGCCTCTCGGAGGAGTAATGCAAACCTATTGCTGGAATTAACACTCCCGCTCAAATTTGATAGTGCCCTTTATAGAGGATTTTCATTTGTATTCACAGAAAAACATAAATAAGTGCTCAGGCTGGCCAATCTATTTCCTCTGTAACTGGTAGCATTCACAGTCACTTTATTGTATGAAATAATGTCTTGTTTTTTTCCTCCCTTTATCTTGCTTGTGCCTGACCTTCCATTAAAAGTTGCTTGGAAACTGCTTAGAGAATAGTCAGTAGTGCTTCTTATTGATATCTTCCTTTTGTGGTTTCTTTCCTATTCTTTTTTTATTCCTTTCCAGAAGCTTTTTAAGATAGAAGAAGATGAAAAGAAACCAGAGAATCAAAGCCTAATATTTTTCTTTTTAAAAGGAACAGGAAAACCATCCTCCCTATATACATTGACATGTTAAAGAAGAAAGAAATGGTCTTCTAATAAATGCTCCAGCAGGTCTTTAATGTGTATGTTATTATAAAGTGCTTTACACATTCTCTTTAGCACCTTGGTAATTAAAAACAGGATATATAAAGTAAGTTGTGTCCCTAAATACACCTTGCTATTGTCATTGTATAGAAATAGTGGAAGATGGGCACCACTATGACATTCATTTTACCAGAGAGGTTTTGTAAATGTGGTTTGAGCTGTCTTCTAAAAGAAGGCTGGAGAAGAAGTCACTTAGAGGATTAGACACTGGACAGCAGTGATCATGGTGGATAGTGGGAATTTAAGCAGTGGGCTGAGGGAAGAGATTCTTTCCCTCTCCTCTGCTCTTGTGAGGCCACATCTGGAGTTGCCAGGGACCTCCACGGGATGGGGGCTCCCTGGGGATGAGGAGCAGTGGGGGCCCTCCCAGGGTGGCAGGGCAGGACCTGGTAGCCAGAGCCATCCCACCACTCCAGCCAGGAGCAGGGCAGCCTGGGGGCAGCCGGGAGCAGCCCCAGCCCTGGGCATCAGGCACCTCCCTGGAGACAGAACGGGATGTCATCCCTCGCCACAGCGTCCCCACAGTGCTGTCTGGCAGCCTCTGCCCACAGTTTCCAGGAGGATGCTAAGCCCCAGCATCCCAACTTTCCAGAGAGGGGATACTCTCAGGTCCCTGGCCAGTTTTGCACCTATCTGCCAGTATAAAAGTGGTATGGTCAGTCTGGAGCAAGTCCAGCAAAGGACTAGCAGAATGGTTAGGGGTGTGGAGTATCCAATATAAAAGGAAGGACTGAGGGAGATGGGTTTTTCTGGCCTGGAGAAGACAAAGCAAGAAGGTGAACTTAATAGCAGTCTTCTATTGGGTTATCTACAGGGGGTTACAGAGATGATAGAGCCAGAGATATAAACGAAAGAGGCAACAGTACCAAGCTGCAGCAATAGAGGTGCTGACTAGGCATGAGGAAAACATCTTTTATAACAAGCACTGAAACGCATGTCCGGAAAAGCTGGTGAATCTCCATCCTTGAAAATATGGCTTGATAAAGCCCTGAGTAACCTGTTCTAACTTTGAAGTTAGCCCTGTCTCAAGCAGGACACTAGACTGGATAACCTTTAGCCAACCTAAATTTATTCTATGAAGCTATGATTCTACAGTCTCAGAGAAATATATTTACTGTGATAAATTAAATTCAACCACACTTGTGAGCAGATGGTCTCTGGTGGGAAGGCTGTTCACATGTATGTTCAGAGTGACAAATCTGGAGAGTCATTTGAGAGGAAGTGATTTTATTCCATAGCAATGGATCTCACTGTGCTTTGCATGAGCTTTCAACCTTCAACTTTTGGCCATATGCTTGCCCAGCACTTCTGTACTGGGACACTAAAACGTCTCCATGCAGACATGAAGGTCTAAATAGCCTTTCTCCTACAAATGTTTTCTTTTTTCACACTGAACTACATCATTGCTCTAATGCAAGTCGTTGTTAAGACTTGTGACTGTCATGGGCAGTAGCATGGTACTGTGCCTGGCTTTATTAAAATCCATGGTAAAACTCCATTTTTTGGCTTAACAAGATTTCTGCCCCTGTTCCCAAACTTCCCTGTATAAATAACATAGGTTGACTACAAAGGAAAAGGCCAATGAAAATATCTAAGCTTTGTAAATAAAGAGGAAGCACATATTCTTGAAGCTCTCTTACAGTTTTCTCTGTGAAAAGTAATGGTAATATAACTATGGTGACTGTAATTTCAAGGTGTATTCTTCAAAACCATGGCATCTTAAAATGTTATCATGTCCATATTTCCTCATTTGCGGTTTTAATCCATAAATTAAGTCATTTGCAAGGAGAAAGCACAAAGTATGGCATATTTGTAGACAAGAGTAATTTTTTCACATACTCGTATTTCCTGGAACTGCAGATGTTGCTTTCTTGAAGGTTCATGACCAGCATACACTTTTTAATATGATTTAGCATGTAGAAATAAGACAGTAAATTTGACGAGGAAGCAGTCCTTCTGTGAGGGAGTCTGCAAATACTACTTTGACCTATGTAGAACTGAAATCCTTAGATAATTTTTTTTGCTTCTTTTTCCCAAATTTAACTCATTGAGTCCTTTATTAAGTGCTTCTGAGCATTGTTCTTTGCTGATCACAGCCTGATCAGCTTGCAAGCTAAAGGTCACATCAATTCACAGAAGTCAACATGCAGCTCTTATCTGTTTCAATCCAGAAATTCCAGGAAATTATCACATGGAGATCTCTGCGTGCCCTTCCAGAGCAGTATCTTTCAAGCTAATCTTTAAGATAGTGGTTGGGGTCAGATCTACAAATATTAAAGTCTTTATTTCCCAGGAGAGAAGCACCCCAGCCCCTTAACCCTGAGAAAATTACGTTTTATTTTCTAAGTTGCTCTAGTTTTTCTCCCTTCTATTTTCCTCAGGTTTCCCTATAGCTGGCTTGGTTACCTCATAATTATTTTAACAAATGGGCACATTGCTGGCAAAATTTCTTCTTCTCACAAACATGGTCCAACTCTGACTTGAGCTTGAAGACAGATTTCTACTCATAAAGATTGCAGTGATATTGTTCTGAAAAAAACAGGCAGTAGTGCTTTATTGTTTTTATGTGTTTGCAGAATATCTTTTCACCTTTATAATACCTTCAAGTATTACATTTTGAATATGCATCCTCTGAAGGAGGAATATACAAGTCCTAGATCTACTTCTCTGTACACAATTGGCAGTATATTTTGTAATCAGCTTTTTTGTGTGAAAACAAAGCAAAGGTCTATTGCAAGTTAAGGTGCTGACTGTTATGAGACTTGCAGACTTTCAGATTTTTCTTAGTTTGGAAATGAAGGTTTTTTTTCTTTTTACTGCCTTATATACTCATTTTAAGTAGTTCCTAAGTAAATCCCACCTGTTTCACCACAGTGGCTAAGCTCAGGTCACCACAGAGACACAGAGATGCCTTGCCAGAGACCCTGGCAGGACAGACAACTGACGTGGAGGTAAAGGACCTCTGTTGATAGAAGCCACTGATCATCTCCCTTCTGGGGCAAAGTCTAACAAGAAAACACTGGAAAAATTTCTGCGGCTGGGCAGGTCTTGCTCCGCGGGGCATAGGGCTCATGAGCTGCCATGTAGCCACTTCTTTCTGTCCCCCTTTCTCCAGACCAGTTACACCACCTCTCTTCCCTGCTCCTTTTCACCCAGGTGCCTTTGCCATGCACAGCCTCAGCTCTGGGATATCCATCAGGGCAGCACGCTGGCTGTGCTGCTGTGAACCACGTGGCAGGTTTTGTGCAGCGGCTGTGTGGTTTGTTTCCCCACTAGCCCTCTAGTGTTTCCCCACTAGCCCTCTAGTGTTTCCCCTGCTCTTTCCACCACCCTTTACATTTCACCAGGACCCTCCCACTGTCCTCGTCATAGGCACAGCTTCAGAGCCTTTCCATGGACACGGCCCTGGATGTGTGTACAGCAGTGGTCACAGCTCAGCCTCACCGTCATTTAAGTGGTTCCTCAACTTGCTCGTACATGCCCCATGGAGAGCAGGGAGAGCGTTTGGCTTGGGTTGTCACCTGGCATTTTGATTGTTTCTTTGATGTCAGAGCACGAGAGAGCGAGGAGAGGTCAGTAGTGGTCTCAATCCACCCTCATTTAAGGACCCCCTGTTTGCCATACACTGAAGTCAAATTAACCCATTGCTCTTTGGGACCCATATTCTATAATGCACTGAAACTCTAGCTTGCATATTCACATACCTGTGGGAACTGGAGATATATTTTGGACCAGGTCCAGTTCAGATGCAGACTGGTTCATGCTGGCTAAGGCCATAAAGGCCTCATCAACCCAGGGGAACAAGCTCTGTCCTCCAGGCCTTTTTTTCTTGGTTTGTACAAGGTTCTTTGAACTCCAAATTTAGGTATCCTTCCTAATTAATGATCATTTCACACTGTCTTCAAAAGCCATTGGATTTTGATTAGCCAGCAAATAAAGATGGCTTCATTTTCTCCTCTGGGCACATATTTCCTCTGTCTCCTTAGCAGTTAATTGAGTAGGCGAATAATAGTCCGTGCACTTTAACAGGCTGTATAGGAAAGGCAATACCAGCCTGGTCACCAAGAGAACTTCCCTGACATTAAGCACTTAGCAAATCTGATCCCCCAAAGGGAGAGAGAAGCTGCATCAGTGCGCCCTGTTACATGGAGCCCTGATGGCTCCTGTGCAGCTGATGCCTTGAAAGCATGGCACGCAGCCTTTCTTTGCCACGAATGCTTCAGCTTGCTCCTCCACCCAGACCTTATCGTAGAAGCTATTGTAACAGGGAAAGAGAAAACATATTCTTGTTTCTCCTCAGACAAATGTGGAAATATTCACCTTTGGAGGTGTCCAGGTCAACTCCACTGAAGTTGATGAGGTGGCTCTATCACAACTTAAAGACAGAAATCTGCAAATCAATGAGATGCCCTTCCTTTTATTTGTTATTACACCTAAGCTGCACATTTTGACAGCATCCAGGGCAAAAATAAGGGTGGAAGTCCCCCAAAAGTTTTGTTATTGTCAGCACAGTGGTTAGGCAACGCATATGTAGAAACAGTGAATGAATACGCCAACCTCCTCACTGCACAAACCAGGTAAAACACAGCATGTGAAACCAAATAGGCATTAAATTTCTCCTGTAATGAAGACATAGAGAACAGGGAGTGCTGGATATCCTTCAGACCATCTTAATACATGTTATTGGCCCTTATTAAAATATTGCTAGGGTAGAAAAGTTACCGTCATGCTTTCCAATGAGGTGCTAAGTTCAGAGGAACAAGCTGAAGGAAGGAAAGCTTTCAGCAAGTGCTGCTTTTGAATTCTCTTGGCCTTGGAGTGTATTAAGGCATTGTATGTATTAAGTGTAAACAGATACACCTACATATAACCAAATTGACATCAAGAGGTGCTGAACTTGCTTCCACAGCACTTAAAGCAGCCCTTCAGCTTTTACAGGGATGAAAGGTGTTTTTATCACTAGCTTCAGGCAAGACCTGAATACCAAGCTCTTTGAACATAGCAAAGCCTGTGCAGTGAATCAACAAGCAAAAATATTTTTAAGCACATTCTGGAATCCCTTTTATTGTTCAGTTCTGTTTGTTGGATTGTAATAGAAAATGCCTAGACTTTTCATGGGAGGTCAACAATTGGGAGATGCTTTGTTGCCAGTGAGAGTTGCACATCTCTTCAAATATATTAAAATACCAGAAACAAAATGCTGTGACACATCTCTTTGGGAAGCTTAATGATCTTGTATTATTTCCATGAACAGGTCCCACATTACTACCAGCCTGCTTTCTTGCTCAAGAACATGAATGAACACCTGATATTTCTTTTCTATTGCCAGTGGGAGGATTGTTGACAGGCTCCAGGAGAAGCCTACCTACCTCTTCTCACCACAAAATGATGTGCTGCATCTGATAACGCTGACTTTGAGGAGGAAATTATAGAGGAAGTTACGAAAAACAATTATTTAAGTTAAAATATTTGAATGCAAAAACATTCACAAAATAAAGTTTGCATATGTGTATCCTGAGGGACCAAGGTGCTAGCATCTATTTTGTGACTGCTAGGGGAGTGAGAATAGTGCTAGAAGAGCTCTTGAAAGGTGATGTAGCCCCAGAGTAGAGAACAAAGTCAATGACATTCACTTTCATACAAAAAAGAGAATTGACATTTTATGTGTAGACCACACACTTAGCTTTTCCCACATGCAAATATATAAATTGCCAGACTATATTTACAGACATTTTGAGTCTATTCCCTCACTTTCTGCCTTACGCAGACACGCTCACTTTTCCCACAGAGCGACGTATGGGTAAAGAATCACGGATAAAGCAATGGTGAGGCAGTGTTTTGTAACAGGTGTAAAAGCCCCACAAACAGGATTAAGAAGCTCAAGCTACAGAAGTTTTATTCTGCCTCATGACAGCTGCAGAACCTCCTCCTCTCCTCCTGAGATGTGTTCTTTCATCAATAGCCACCAGAAGACATGGCTAATTGACACCCACCAGCACATCATGGGCACAACCATGGACATCTCCTGTTCCCACAGGCTCCCATCTGTACATATGTGGTCATGGAAACCAACTTTTACGTTTTTCTCTCTTCTGAGCTGGGACACTTACAACATAAACTACTTCTCTGCTCTGGAACAGCATAAAACAAGTTAGTAACTGTGGCCTTTCAGGGTGTTGGCATTTAAAGTATAAAATTGGTCTGGCGTCATTGATGTGCTTTCTACGCCATTTTTCCTCAAAAATACCTGAGTGTATAAGGAAATTGGAGGGCAACTCCTAAGCCTTCTTTTGCAAATTTTGATTCAGAATTTTTCCCATGACGGACACAGCCAAGAAAATATGTAAGACCCTAATCAAGCAAAATGTTTACCTCTTAGTATTACTGTCTGACTTGAATTCTTAAACACTTTGTTGGCTAAATGTGGAAATGCTGAAAGCTATTCACAGGCTGAAGCAAGGCCACTATGCTACTGTTCTGTGGCCCAAATCCTACAAAGTCTTTTTTTGGTTCTCAAGCTACTTTACTCACACAACTTGTCCCATCAAATCAATTTAAGTAACCCTAAAACTGATAGGAAGAGGAATAGGTAAAAAGTAAAAATTATCCTGAATGACAGAAAGTTTAGTCAAGACCTTTCTTGACACAGCTGTTATAGTTGGAAAGTAGTTTTATATGCAAATAGGCATCTTCTGCTCATCTTCATTAACTTAAACATGTTCATAAGTGTAGCCAGGTTCAGGACCTTGGATTATCAACCCTTCAGGAGAAAGACAGGCTTCATTTGTCTTTGTGTTCAGCACTAATTACACTACCAACAACAGAAATTCAAACATAACCGCACTCTGCACCCAGTGAAGAACAGCTAGGAAAGGTTTGAGCAGGCAAACCACATTTTTGTACAGTAAACTGACCACAACTCCCACAGCTGCCACTTTTCTGATGTATAATTAATTCAGCACCACAAGTTGCACAGTACTGAATGGTCCTGTGTTTTCACATGGCATTGCTTTTATTTACGTCCCCATAACACTGGAGGGTCAAGAAGCTAAGACTGGGACAGGCGCCTCATGCCTGGTCACTGACAGTTGAAGTTGGTGAGAAGAGGAAGCGCAGGGAAGGGAAGCAAAGGCTCTGGAAGATTAAATCACTTCTTCAAGGACAAGCAGGTCTCTGGAGGCACAGGTGCGTCACAGAGCAAGAATAAAATTAGCAGTCACCTGACATCTTGTCATACTCTATATCCACAAAGAAATATCACCTTTCTGAGACAAGCATAATCCTAGAGCATCAGGATTTTGACAGTTGTGAATAATGTAAAGGTCCCATTTTCCACTGATTTCAGAACATGCTGGCTCATGACAAACATTCTGTTTAAAGGCAAAAAGCACAATTATGAGCTCTTTGAGCCCCATGTTCTGTCTGAATTGATCTCACCTGCAGAAATACCATAATCTCTACTTTCTTCAACAACTAGCATAAATCTTTCCCTGAAAAAATTACTCCAGTGGATCGTTCCTTATTTCCGTATTACTGCTGATCTGATGAAGACAGCTGTAGGTGCTATTAGATCAGTGTGACAAGGACCATCTTATTTTCCCCAAGGCAATCTCAGCCTGACCTTTAGCTGACATACCCAACACATTAGTCCACCAAAGGCCAGGGAAGTTCTTGTTGCGCTGCTGCCACTGGGGTGACCTCTTGCTTTGCTTTAAAATATTTGCTACTGTTGCTCATGGATGGCAAACAGACGATCACCTTGGCATTGTCATCATTGCCTCAAGATTTGGAAAGGTGTGAGGTGATATTTTTCCAAAGTTGGAAGAGTATTGGTTTTGTGTATATTTTCCATTAGGGGAAGAAAAGAAGAAAGCAAAAAGGTGACATGGCAAGAAGCACTTACCTTCTGTGCTGAAGAGTTACCTTTACTTATTACTAATGGGCATAGAGCTTTTTTCCATTTGTTTTTTCCTAGTCTCATCATGCCTTAGTCCCTGCTGAGCTCTCCTGCAGCCCCACCATGTCCCCTCCCCAGCATGGGGCCATGCTCCAGCGCCCGGAGGGCTGCTCCGGCCCCATCCACCCCCTGCCCCGGGAGCCAGGAGCAGCTGTTGGGCCAGCGGATGCCTCTCAGACCTCTGAACGCCTCCTCCCGGGCCACAGCTGCCCTGGATGGGGGCCAGGAGCTGCTGTCACCACCAGCCCCAGAGGAGAGGAGGCATGATCCCAGCTCAGCATGCCGCCCATCACTGCGGCGGGTGGGACGAGCAGGAGGGGGATGCCGCAGGGGCTGGAGCTGGCCCCTCACTCTGCCGGCAGCGGAGCAGCCTTCCCTAGAGGTGCTCCTCTTGCTTCATTTCTATTGCTGACATGAGTCACTTCAAGGACCCTGAACTATGACTGCTTCCATTTTTTTTGGTCTGTTTTACTACAAATAGTAGTGATAGCACATTGTTCTTTTCTTGAAAGACATAGCCGGACATGGGCATCACTGAAGGCTAGATAAGATAAACATAAAGTTCAACATAAAATTCCAGGACCTGGCCTTTCAAATCTGTGTGCAGCCAATTTGCCTGCATATATAGTCCTCTAATTGTCATACCCTACCAGGGATCTCCTCCTTGCCATCCCTAGAGTTAGTTCATGGAATTCTCTCACATTCAAAGAAAATTCAGACCAGAGAGGTGACAAACCCCATATAGCCTTGCCCTGAAACAGTAAGAAAGAGATATTAGGAGAAGAGAGCTGGAACTGGACACAACAAATGGGATGTTCAGCCTTTAGGGTGAGCTTCAACTTGTAACTTCTCATACTTCTTTCTTTTTTTTTTCCCTATCAAAACAGGAGTGTGCATCCCTTGTTATCATCAGGTTCAAATTTCAAGTCCTTATTGCAGGAACAAATTCATTTTCCCCTGTTTTCAGCAGGAAATCACTTGGATGTATTTTCTTCCAAATTCTGATATAGAATCATAGAATCATAGAATCGCTAAGGTTGGAAAGGACCTCTGGGATCATCCAGTCCAACCTGTTAACTTAACTGCCAGGTCCACCTCTAAACCATGTCCCTCAGCACCACATCCACATGTTTTTTGAAGACTTCCAGGGACTGCGATTGCACCACTTCCTGCACCTGTTGATACTACCGCCTAAAGCCTTGTAAGGGTTTGTGGGTGTGTGCATGTCCTGTATCATGGAAAATGAGCATTATGAAACTACAATTTTGTCCGGATTGTCCCATCTGCCTATAAAATGTCACCAGATGCAGGGATGGGCTGATAGAGGCAGAAGACCTCAAACCACATATGCCCATACTCTTATCACTGTTGTTGCTGCTGCCAGCTGGAAAAAAGGACTTCAAGTCCACAGTGCTGGCAGCTGCTAACAGGGCAGAGAGAGGAAGAGGAAAAAGAACTTAAGAATAGCTGAAAGGAGCTCAAGGAACATGCATACCAAGATACTTGCCAAAGTACACAGTGCAACACACCAGTAGCTCTCCAACTCAATAGATGCTTATGCACTTATTTCAAGATACAGTAGGGGAAGTACTGAATGGGACTGGGACCTTATCACTAAAGTGTTCAGTCTGTATTGCAGAAACACTGGGTGATGACTGCTCCGAGGCACTACCTCTTGTCATTCTGATTAATAGCTCCTTCACTATGGCATGTTTTTATGTCGAGACACTTTTTCATTACTGTGGTGGCAGTGTGCTCAGGAACTGCAGAGAACAAAATGGGATTGGCAAATCCCTACAAAGTTTACCCTGAGTTGGCTGGAGGTCACAGACCTTTTTTGTTCTGAGGAGAAGATACCACCCTCTAGAAGGAAAGATATCATCCATACCAGATCCAGGGTGAAAACCCCATACCATACAGCGTGCTTGGGAAGATAAATCACATGCAGGAACTGAAGCAGCCAATGTTACAAAACCTAGAGCAAATTATCATTGGAGTTTCACTCATCCACTTCCAGACAGCCAACCTGAGACCTAATATGTGGCCCCCAAAAAAGAGAGATGTAACCTCATTATTTTACAAAGCACATAAATTTGTTTTGCAGCCTATTCATCATTCCCAGCTCAGTATTCCCTTGAGAAACAATATTCATAATATTCAGAAGCACAGTTGTAAGGAAGTACAATCCATTTTCACATTAATCTAAAATCAAAATCAAGAAAGCAAGGTAGTGCATGCTTACAGGCATCTCTGATCAGCATCCTCTCTGCAACCTTCTCTTACTAATGAATGGGCAAGAGCATCAACCGTACGTCCTATCCAGTCATCAAAAGGAACATAAAAGATGCCTACTAGGTAGAAGAAAGAGAGAAAGCAGTCTCTGTTAAAATATACCTCGTGGATCATTTAAAAAAAGACAGAACAGGGTTCCACTTTGCTGCAGTCTAGTCATCCAGTTAAGGATTCCACACCAACAGGGCAACAGATTTTGCTTGTGCCTCTGGAGGCAGCATACAGGTGGGTTGAAAAGGATGCGTGATCAGCCCCTTCTCCGGCCAGGGCTTGTATTGCATTTCTATGCCAGAGCTCACATGCTGGGAGCTCACAGCAGACCAGTCCATCAGGGATCACATTAGCAGGTGTCTGGCACCTGCAGTTATGGAGCTGAGAGAGGACCGTAGTGCTGTGACCGCAGGTGCTGCTCCCCAGACCTTGGTCACTACCAGGGATGGATCCTGGGACAGAGGGGGACAACCCACACCTGGGGAAGGAGCAGACAGATTAGGGCAGTGGGGTGTTGCAGCTTGAATTGCAGCTTGTCTTGCAGACTTGTCTAACAGTTTCCCTGCAGGTGGATGTAACCTGCATGCTGGGGGTGGTGAGAGCAGGGTAACTAGGTTTGCGGGGAAGGGGAGCACCTGAGTGTTTTGCTGAATTCAATCTTTAGGACTGCGGCAGGCTGTGGAGCATGTGTATGCTGGCTGAGTGTCTGGGGCGCACACTGGAAGGAGGAAAACACATCATTGAATTAGTGCTGTGGAGAATTATATGCCAGAGTTGTAACTGAGGAGCTGGGAGGTAGGAAAGGGTAGTGACAACTGCGCACAGGATTGCCCATTCAGTGTGGAGAGCCCCGCTCCCCGCTCTGCCTCCCGTCCCTGCCAGTTGGGTTCATCCCGGGCACGCGAGGGCAGAGGTGCTGCACAAAACCCACAGCACACCCTTGCTAGCCCCTGGGTTTCTCCACCCTTCCCCCTGGGGGAAGGCCCCTACCTGGGGGCCAGCCCTGGCTCTCACCGGGCACAGCCACATGCCCGCTGGCACCGGCGCACGCAGAGTTTCCACCGCGCCAGCCTGGGCGCTGCCCGGGGTCTGCGGCGTAGCCGGCCCCCTGCTGCTGCGGCTCGCTGCCTGCTGCTCAGCTGTCCCATGCAGCAGCCCCGGGGCTTGGGTTACAGGACAGTTTCTAACTTTGTGCCTGTCCCAAGGCATCAGGGCAGAGGCACATGATTTATAATTTATGAGGACACCCATAGAGCTGTCACTTTCAAGGCAGGTGTTGCGAAACTGGCAAGCGGCCCGAGCAAAGAAAAAGACTGACCTCACCCCGAAATAATGGTGGCCAACATGGTCACAGGACAGAGAGTATTGACATAAGCGGGCTTTAAAAATAACTAGGTCATCCCACTAGACTAGCTCACTGTCTTATACAAAGAAGCCATGAGGTACCAATTTATAGTAAAAGTAGGAGCGTAAACAGCTATTCAAGGGGTTGACGAACATGTAGCGTTTTGAGTCATCATTTTATTTAGCTTTTTTGATTCTCCTACCCAAATCAAATTTTAAGTCACACCACTAGAGACAGCATCAGCGTAAGAGGCAAGTTTTCAACGTCCACGCATAGCAGTGGCACCAGGCGCTGGGCGGCTGTGATTGTAGAGTGGTCACCACTCCACGTTGTGGCTGCAGCCACCTCGCTTCGAATCCGAGTCACGGCAAAAACCTGAAATGGCTGTTGGACTAGATTACTGTAGGTGTCTTCCAGCTGAACTATTCTAGTCTGAAAATGAAGCAAAGGCCACAAACATATAAACATTTTGTTGCAGAGGAAAGTTCTGAATGTGTGTTAATAGAACCTGGCCTTAGGAAAAAAGGAGAGGAAATTCAGAGAGGAAATAACTATTTCTCTACCTAATCCAAACTTTGGAAAAAACCTTAAAGCAGACTGTTCTCCATTCAGGTCTGAGACAGGGCTGAGTGCTTTCAAACAAATGCTGTTTTGCAAAACACGCTTCACACCTCCTAAGATCAGGATATTTTGTTGCAGACAGACACTGCATGCCCAGGAACAGGAGAATTAAATTCATGTACTGGTTAGCACTATTGGTTTTGTCAACAGTGTGCAAATTCTTCTCAGTTTTTTCTTCCTAAAGGAAAACTGCTCCTCAGCAAGGGTATACAGCACCCTTGCGTTTAACAGAACTGCTTTTCTCAGCCAGGAAAACAGAAACAAAGATACCAACATGGAAAACACTTGCTTTTGCTCTGACCAAGCGTGCCTTTGAGTCAGCTGCTTATGTTTTGTCACATGGCGACCGTTCCTCATCTGAGTAACTAGCGAACTACCATAAAAAGTCCAGTATCGGTGGCATTGTTTGTCAAGCTTGTAAAGCAGTTGCCTAAATCAAGACATCAAGTTACCAGAGGTCAAAAGATTGCTATTTCATGCTTGATTATTTCCATGCTCCCTCTAAAAAATACCTGCTAATTTTCAGTTTCTCAGCTAACCCATAATGATGTCAAAAATGTCTTGTTCCAGTAAGACGCCTATTCTGCTGCTTTACTCATTCAGTCTCAGCTCATCACCCCAGGAGAAAGCAACACCGTGTCCCATGCACCATGTTCAATTTACATTTAATTTTTACGTTGCAACCTGCATCATGAGCATAACTCCCACTTTTGCAGTTGTGGAAGACTTCAGTAGCTCAGGCATGAAGGCATCAAAGTGAATGGAAAGAACAATTAAAACAAACCAGAAGAATAACAACCAGTATGCATTTTAATGCTTTTTTTTGGTCAAAAAAAACAGAAAAGAAAACCCTGTTTCTAGGACCCATTTTGTAAGACAGACTGAAAACAGGCGGTAAGCAGTTTGCAGCATTTCATGGCAAATTGTAATTGACAGGCCAATTAAAGAAGAAATACCCTCCACAAAGCAGATTCTGTGAGCCCAAACATCTTATCAAAGTGACAGGCCACCTAATTAGCTTCAAATGGAATTAGGAGCTTGCTCCCTGTTTCTTTTCCAGTAATATGGCCATCCTAATTATCTATATCCTATTTCATTCATTTTGACTGTAAACACCTTTCCAATACAATAGATCCCTTCTTAATCAGTGTACTACATACTAGGTTTGAGAAAGCCACAGTGCCCGTGCAGTTGTTCTAAGTTGGTGTAACCCTCTTCAGTGCTTTCTCTGCTACAACATAACTAAGAATTATATTGACCAGCTGAATGACTGTAATTTCTGGATAGGTAACTAGGAAAAAATTGACCCTGGAAAAATGGTGTTCCGAGGAGTGTCAAAGAGCTACTATATGCTGCCACAGAGCAACATTAGAGTCTACAAGGTGGTGACCATGTAAACTCTGAGATAGCTCTAATTTGCCAGTTTAGCCCAGTCAGTAAGTACTTTGCATAGTATCTGTCCCAGAAAGACTTTTTTTTGTTTAATGATCTTTGCCAGTTGTTTTAGTTGCCTGCTCTGTGTGTGTTATGGTCAGAAAAAGGAAACTAAGTTGGTCTTTGACTGCTTATCTGAAACAACTCCTGGTAAGTGTTTTTGACCCTGCGGCAAGAAACAGAATTAAACAGGACATACAGAGAATACTAAAGATACAGTCTCAGCTCTCTCTCCAAGTTGCTGACACATTTGGTGGTGATGACACAGAAGGATCAAATCTTGTACATAATACCTACCAGTCCAAGGCTCCATGACAATCTTTTACCAAGCATAAATTACTTCTCCAGGTAATAACCATCTGCCTGTTAACTATATCACCTGGCCTGGTATTACTCATCCAAATATTGGATAAAAGCAATATGAATGGCTAATAAATTGTAATATTTGGCTTACTGCTGGATGTGCAGTTTTCCTTTGTATGTGTGCCTAACAGACCCTATATCCTTAAGTAAAGTGGAAGGACAAGTGTCCTTGACTTTCTCTAGACTTGTGTGGCTAAATTACTTAGCAAAAGGTGAATCTAACTAATTAGAATTTTGTAAATAGGGAAAATTTGACATGGTCACATTAGTGAAAACATACAAGGGAGGAGCCAGTTAACTACTTCTCGCAATACTAATCCATAGTCAGGAAAACCACCCACAGATATCTCTTGGACAGGGGGCACACAGAGTCTCTCCAGGCACAGTTCCGTAATTTACCTGTTGAGTTGTTGAGCAGAGCAGGACTGAACTCAGCATTTCCAGCATCTCAGTGAGGCTTTATTTATCTCATGTCCAGGGACAGGGGTGGCAGGGGTGTGAAATTTGGTTTGGACTGCTTTCTTAAGCAGCCAAAAATAAGTTCTGGGCAAATTCACTAAAAAAGCATGCAAACAATAGCTCATTTTTGCTAAAGCTGATCGCAGTTATGAGTCAACAGTAAACCATCCAGGCAGGTGAGAGCATCACATGTTGGAGTTTTGTACCAGACTAGCTAAACATAAATAATCTCCAAACAATAGCCAGAGTTGCTGGGAAGCTACTTGAAGCTTTACAGTTATCCTCATTATGTTACAGGTTAAGTAGGTTACATGTTTGAAGGTAACCTACCAGCAGACATCTTGATTAGATATTTCCAGGCTGACATCACCCACACATTTCACTTCTCGATAATTAATTCTATGCAGCATGTGTATTGTTGCAGTCACATAAAAGCTTTCATTATGATCCTGACGCCCTTGTTAAGATTGCACTAAATTTTGTGTGAAAGGAGGGATTCCACCTCTTTTTATTTTTAGAAATAATACACATTGGCTACTCAAAGAGCAAGAGTTTTAATTTTGGAAGGGCACTGTATTTTCAAGCAAAAAGAAAGACGCTCACAGAAGTAAGATCTTGTTTGTTGGAAACACTAGTGAAATTCAAAGACTATGTCAGGCAGAAGACTGCCTGAGTTATTTTACAGCTGTATGCATTTTCTAACTATATGCTGGTATAATGTTAATATACTGTGGGTATGTTGACTAAAGCTTGTTGTACAAAAGTGAAAACATACAGTAGTCCATGCTTATTCTTCTCTTCCACGTCTAATTGCCTGAGCATGTTAGTGGAGAGATGAGAACAGTACTATTTCTGATTTCAAGGAAATTTCCCGTCTTGTTCTTAAACATCTTTCCTTGCTATAAATGCAGTCAATCAAACAGTAACACTGTTTTTGACTTCAGTGCAGGTTGCAAGTGTTCTCCTTGGCACCACAGCTAAAAGGCCTCCTGCTTCCCCAGCACAGTGCCCTCGGTTTGCACTTAAGACTTCCCAGTATACCCAGTTGCCTACTTGCTCTTGCAGTCACTCAAGCAGCTTAGCCACTAGGGAACAATCTTATCGAAATGCTTTTCATCATGAAAATTCCTTTGCTGGCCTACCATATTTTTTCCCTACTCTTTCTTTTTTCCGTAATCCTTGCAATCAGGGATATTTCCAGCTCAGATATTATTAGGAGAATGATACAACATAATATCAAAGGTGCTGTACACCAAACTAGGTCCAGAAGACGTCCTCATTATCATGCCAGCTGTCTTCCAGCCAGCTGGGTGGCCAAGAAAATAATAAATCTGATCCATGCAAAGCAGTTGGCCTGGAATGCTTCATTACCCAGAGGCGAGCACAGGATCCAATTGACTAAATCCTCATGGCATCCCAGAAGGCTGCACTTCTCCTTAGTCTTCACTCAGCAACGTCTACAGTTCTTCATGGCTGCATCAACAGACCATCTTTTTCCCCCACTCCTTCTCCTTTCCCTCCACCACTGTGAAGTCAAAAGATTTTCTTTTTGCCAACCAGGGGAATTCCTTTGTCCTGTCTACTTTCTGAGGCTACTCTGTAGATGTTTTCCCTTTCAGCAGATTTAGGGTCTTCTGTGTCTGGAGCAGGGTACTCAGTAACCTGAATTAACCTGGCACTGTTGCAGTGGGTGATGAGCTTGACGCAAAGTTACTCTGTCACTAGCAAAGTAATAAAGCATATTTCCAATTATTAAAGATGGTTGATTACACCAGACTCACAATTTGAATTCTGACAAGGAAGAACACACAGAACTGTCTCTACTTAATTCCCCCAACACATAAAGAGTTCAGATGTTCATAGTTCAGATGTTCATAGATGTTCAGATGTTCAAAGTCTTCAGATGTTGCAGTGTTCAGTGTCCACTACCTAAACAGTTCAGAATTAGACTCAGAAACCTGCAGTATATGCTCATCTGCAGATATTTTCCTTCGTTAAAATATCCCCTCTTTCATCAGCTGCAATAATCTGTGCTGTCCTTCCACAGAAAGCTCTGCCCAAGATGCTGTTACTCTGTTAACACCTGCTGTATCCCTAAGGATTGTGTAAAGGTAAACTGTTACCCATTCTAATGCAACGAACTTCTATTATTAAAGCTAATTTCATTAATGAACTGTAAAAAACAGTTGTTTTGTTTTCTGTGGGAATCAAATCACAGTCAGAGACCCATTCACTGCATTGGGTAGAAAAAAGAAGCAACATGCTACCTCAGAAAGCCAACAGCCTAAAGTGTTGCTAGAAACACTCTATCTGAAAAGAAGGTTTCTTGAATTTCAAGAAATACCTTTAGAAAGAAATCACTGTGGTACTGCTCTTATTCGTAAATATCTGAACTGGTTTAAAGAAAAGAACCCAAAGTCTCTGGGAAGTAAGGCCTGGGAGGACAAAGTGGAATGGATATCTCTCAGTGGAAATCTTGTAGGCTCACATTTCACAACCCTGTCTGTCCCCATTAGTTCCAGTTGCTAGAGGGTTTGAATGGACTTCCCATTAAATGTTACATTTAGCTCCCTCCCCCACACCTTTTACACAACCCTGCTCCTCAGAGGACAAATTGGTCTGAAGCAAATATGACTTGCATACAAGATTGTGTTTTGATATCGCCACATAAAAGATTTTTTGCATGCTAAAATGAGAAGAAAAGTAGTAAAGATCTCAGAAACTAAGACCATCCATAAGCTAAATACACAAATATATCAACAGACCTTCATTTGGAGAATTAATATGAGAGCTTTTTGGAAATGAGAACATGCTATAGATATTAGATAACATACATTGGAATTACTTATTATTTCTTTAAATTAAAGTATAAGTGGCCTTTTTATTTGGTGAAATATATTTTAAACACTGAGGGCACAAAGTCACAAGTTCCCTGGCTCTGTGTACTAAAATCTTCATTTCTAGAAGCATTTAACTAAGTGTTTAGGTTCCTACCTATTCAAGAAAGCCCTTCCTTAAGTGCAGATGAATATAGGGACACTTAAGCATGTGGTTAGGTCCTTTTCTCAATTACAATTCAGCTTTTTAAATCTAAAAAAGCTGTTCTTTAAAGGTCATTTTGTGCCAAAGCAATTAGCGGTCATCACTTCTTGTGACCTAATGAGTAGAAAAGGTAGGGTTTAGTTTGGTTAACACAAGGGAGTAGGCCACCGCTGTTGATGACAGCCAGGTTGGCATGGTCTGGCAGGGAACGAACTGTTCTGGTCTCAGCTTTTTGCTGCAAGCCTTTCACCTGTAAAACATGGGTGTGAGGGAGGCCAGCCTCGGCAGCAGTCAGCAGCTGCTGCCTCTCATGGCTGCAGCCCCGCAGGGAAAATGAGTTGGTGGTCTCAAACCAGGTGTTTGTTCATGGCAAAAATCCCCAGCACTAATCGATACCCTTGATGGCAGAAGTCACGGCAAAAGGAACCAGGACCAAAGTAAGCAGGGAAATACATCAGCCAGCACAGGACCCCTCTCTCTGCTAAATGGGAAGGGAAGGAGTGAAGGAAAAAGTTTCTGGAGCAAGTCATACAAATGGGTCAGCGTGATAGGAATGGGTGACATTGTCCAGGCTGTATCTTTTAGACACACAGTGCCCAAAGAAAATCTGAGACACTTTTCTAGACAAAGTAAGATTTTGCACAAAGAAACAGAACACAGCGGACCATACAGGCAGTCTGGAGACATCATGCAATCCCTAACTAATTCTGAGATACAGCTGCAAAAAAACTGGTCATGTATTCCTGTGGGACAAATAGGGAGCTAGCAACTTGATAATTTGCTCCTACATCACCTAGAAAATCTTCATCACAAATTAAAGCAAAAGTTCAGGACTGCTAACGCTTGCCCCCACCGAAGTCTTGTCACTGAAACCACAAGTACAGCCAAAGTCTAATTCACAGTCAATTTTTCTTTAATTCACCAGATGGGAAAGATATGGAAGGAAGAAGCAGCGAATTTCCCTTCCCCACCATTAGGAAAAAACTGGTCACAGGAACAAAATATTTATGGCTGATTATCGGGGACAGTCAAAAGATGGAAAACACCAGCTATTAGATAACCCTCCAGCTCCTCTCATCTAGCTGAAGTGCGTGTCACCACATCGTCTCATACACATTCCCAGCCACCGCTAATTCATTACTTGCAGACCTGCCCCCTTTCCCTAAAAATGACAGATGCCGGTGCTCTAACACGGGTCTGCCCAGATGCATCCCCCCGCCGCCCCAGCCTCCGCCTGGCCGGCCCTGCAGGAGGCTGGCCGGCATGGTGAGTTAAGCCTAAGATTCTCAGGATTCCCCACAACATAACAGCAATGCTTCGGAGAGTTTCTGCAGCTTGTTATGGGGGATGCCATGCATGGTTACTGGAGGGTATATTTTCATTTAGTCTGAATGCTTGGCACCCTCAGACCGTAAACAGAAGCCTAGGTAGAAATAGATGGAATTATTTACTTACACTCCCAGTGATGAAAATGATTAGTCAATTAACTTTACTAATATATGGTATCTTGTGAGAAGATAAGATGTCAACAAGCAAAGCTAACCTCCAGATTGTGTCAAAAAGAACAAGCCCGCTGGCATTTAGGCTGATTTATGGTGAACTATGACAAGTATGCAAATTATGAGAGTACCCTTTTATGTTTACATTTGTGCATTTTTCTTTGGATATTTCTGATGATAGGCAGATTAGTGCGGCTACTTATAATTTGATCTTATTGACAGGAGAGCATTCAGCCTGGAGAGATGTCCTGCAGCCCCAACTTCCTGTACTACAACAGGCTGGGGGCACCGTGTTGGTAAATAGTTTCAAGAGGAAAATGGCAGCTAAAATTAGCCACGATGACATTACAGGGATCACTGAAAAAAAGCCCAGATGAAAAAAGTTTATAACATGAGACAGGTTCAATTAGCTATTCAGTTCATTTAAGTAGTCCAGCTGGACAATTATAGACAGCTACCGATTCCATTACATAACCATGAAGCAATGTCCTCATGAACTTCTATTTGTGCATCACTGTATCCGTCCAGGATCTCTAAATCTCTTTTCAGTTCACTTGTCAAATCCACCATCCCTTGTACTGGATAGCTCCTGGGCTATAATCCTGCATATGTTATCCACACTACATAATTTCTTGGTGTCTCAAGCCGTGTAGGTGTTTCAAGCTTTCTCCAATTGAACAGCCAGCTCAGGTACCGAATGTGGTATGATCATGGATGGCCTGGACCAGAGGCTTCCATTTATTTTACACAAATGTAACTTCATCCTCTAACTGTGCACTTCCACCCTCCTGGGTGGTTTTACTCTCCCTCTGCTAATCTGCTGCTCTCATTCTACTGAAGGAAGCAGAGCCCTACAGGTTACGGTCAAGCAACAGGGTTCCCTCAAACACATCTAGCTGAATGAAACTGGTGAAGGAATGAACTTTACAAACACTCCTTGCGTCAAAACTGCCCCACACTCTCGATTTGACAAAAGTCACATGAGAAGTCCCACCACAGGAATTCTGTGAACTCTCCATGTCTTTGATTTCAGTGGGCAGTTTTGGTGAAGAGTAAATCCAAGTATCATGCTCTCCAGAGAGCACACTTTAGAGATTGCCTGTGAACATTCATTTTCCATCTTTGACGAGAGTCACTCAAAGCAATTTGGACTCTTTAGGATATCAAGGGTCCTTTCAGATAACCAAGATGGCACACTCCAAGTGATGGGCAACACACACTCCAGAATATGAGAAACAACATGCCTGTGCTTGTCCATATGCCCATATAAACCCCAAACTGCCTGTGTCTTCCTGGCCTTTTTTGTGCATCTGGACATCTCATCTGCACTGACACCGGCAGATGTGGTCTAGCATCAGCAGCAAGCAGAAATTTCTGACAATGAGTAGCCCGGATTCTGGTGCATTTGCTTGTAAGGACCTTCCATTGCACATGTGCCAGGACAATCTGAGGCAACATTCAGGCCATAAAAAATACAGAATATTAAAGAACACCTGATATTGAAATGAGATTTAGTAGCTGTGTAATCAGTTGCTGAGTGTGGGCCCACCTCACCTATGTTAAAGCAGCTCTTCAGCTTCAGCTGTAGGGCTCATATTTTAAATTCATCATGTCTCCCAATTCAAGCCTAAGCCATAGATCAAAATGATCCTGACACAATAAGGTAAGTGGTGGTAATAAAGCAGACCCACTTTTAGATTTTGTCAGCTTGTACTTAACTGAATGCTTCATGTAACTACCAATTTTCTCATTTCTGGCATAAGTCTCCAATGTGTTGTGCTGTAAGATATTCCAGAGCGTTCAGTATTATCAGCTACTAATTCATATTTTTTATGCATGTTGGTAATCCTCTCCCCACCCTGAAAATAAATAAAAAAAAAAAATACAGTTTACATGTATATTGCTTTAATATGCAAAATAGCTGTTGATTTGAAAAGTCATTGCATCAGCAGGAAAAATGAAATTTTCCATTGCAAGGCTGTATGAATTGTCTGGAAGACCCTCTCTCTCTCCTAAAATCAAGTCATGCTCAGCCTCACAGCACTAACCGCTGCTGCTACGTTTCCAAAAAGCTGAAAGGCAGTTCAAAGGGCAGCATACCCTAGCACAGGCAGAAGAGTCAACTCCAGTTTAATTTTTTCCAGCAAATATAATGCTCCAAGGTCACTGGCATTCCCAGCCACCAGCAAGGGCTCACGGAGCGAGCAGAACCCGCCCAGTCACAAGTGAGCTCCCCAGCGCAGCTCCTCCGTTCCCAGCCCGTCCCCATTCCCGGTGAGATGACACAGGCTTCTCCTTTGGCCCTGGCCAGCAGTCAGACACAAAACCTGCCTGCAGCCCCAGGGTGTGCTACCCTGTGACACAGTTTCCATTTGAGGGATTTTCCAGCCCCTGCAGCCCCACACCACTGAGAGGGAGCTGGGCTCTGGGATTTTTCCAGGCAATAAGCCAGAGGAAGGAAGGATGGGATATCCCCATCCAGATTTGACTCACTGGAGGTGGATTTCAACCCAAGGATGAGGCCAGGAGTCCCCAAGGACACAGATGGCTGTCACGCATTCTCTTCTCTGCTGGACAGACAGCCTTAAAGCACAGGGCACAGCTCGAGCCTTTGTGGCCACATATGGTCAGTGGTCAGAGGTCACCCCATGACAGCAAAGCCCTTGCTGGTGGCCCCAGACGCTTCATCTTAGTCAGTCATTCAAGGGCAGGGTGTTTGTGTATGTTCTTCCTGGCCATGGGTTCTTCCTCTTAACAGAAAGATAATACGAATACTAATACTGATACTGATACTACTACTACTACTACTACTGCTACTGCTGCTACTACTACTACTACTACTACTGCTACTAATGAGATAAATGGAGGAAAATAAAAACACCTCACATGTCAGTAGCCAAGCAATGATTACAATGTCGTATTTGACAGCTCTTGGACAGAGCATGTCCTGAGTAAAGCAGATTACTTGGATCTGATTCCAGTCTGAACCTCTCCCACAGATCTATAGAAAAGTTAGAAGGGGGTTCAAAGGGCAGCCTACCTTAGCATAGACAGAACAGTCAACTGCAGTTTAATTTTTCCCATTGGATACTACCTACAAGGCTACCTAGTCACTGGTATCCCCAGATGTCATCTGTGAACAAAACCGCACATCTCAACACTCCCAAAGCTTGAATTCAGATCTAAACTTCGAGCAGGTCCACAAGCATAAGGATGATACCAAAAAAAATCCTGAGTGTTAGGCAAGCACGGTCCCAATGTCTTCAGGGGACAGGAGTATTTCCACAGGAGCTTCCAGAAGAGTGAAGAGGAAGATGCAAGGTAACACCACCGGTCTCTGTCTTCTCATGCAGCTGCCACATGCTCCAACCAGCGACATCCTCTCTGCCAACAGCTACACAGGAGGTACAGCACTTCTGCGGGGCCCCTGCAGGCTACTTAAAGGTGTGAGGCCTGTTTTATTCACCATTTTTTTCTGTGGATGTCTGTGCAAAAAATTGGAAAGCTTTGGAAAAATTGAAGGGAAACATTTTCCACGCAGAAGAGATACTTTCTCTTGGAATGAACAGTGAAAGAACCTCTAGAGTATTTTTTTAAGGGACGTAGCTGCTGAACATCAAGCAATCCATTTTCCCTCTATAAAAATTAAGCCTTTCACATGATGTTACTTCACTGGAAAATTTGCAGCTTTGCGTTATTATTAAAATTCCTCTATTCCTTAGGTCAAATGACTTAATATTGTGCACTGTTAACAATACAAAAATATCTCCACATAAATGTTCATGGAGTAAAGCTGAGTATTAGCTATTAGCTCTATTTTCATTATTGGAACCCAAAGAACACATATATGAACACAAAGATTTTAGGAAGAGGTGATGTAGCTAGACAAGAAGCTGAAAGACATTACTTTTCCTGCAAAGTTTGTATCTCTTTGTTTCTTAAACCACCCAGGATTGAACACTAGTATTTCCACTAGAAATATATACATGTTTTTCTAACTTAACAGTGTAATTCACATTCTTATAGTTAAGAAAAATTCGTTTTGATTACAAGTAAATAGCCTACATTGGCGTTTCAAACTTTGGTTACTAGAAAATAAATAACTACAAGAAAACCTGAAAAACCTTGGGGAGGAATGTTGCTTCCTGGGGCTTCAAAACTTCCAGAAACTTTGCACCTCTGTCTCTAACTAGAATCCAGCAGAAATTACCCAGGGCATAAAAAAATACATTAAATAAACTGCTGAGCAAATAAGCTGTTTTGAGCACTTGGTTCAACCACGTCATGGTTCAGTTGGTCACATAACATTAGAACATACTTAATACAACTTTGTTGAGCAGAGGCTATCTCAGAAGTTGAAATGAAAGAGAAATCAAAGATTGTTTCTCCTCTGGAAGCAAGACAGGCACTGTAAGGCTAATACAATTGACATATCTCCCTCCTTTTCTTAATAGAAAGGAAGAAAACAAGAGTAAAGTCACAGATTCTGAGAAGTACTAGGCCTTGTCTGCTGTCATGAATATCTACACAAGTCACTTGGGGGCATGTCTCTGCAAATCCCTGTGTTCCTACCAAACCACTAGTATATCTCCAGTGTAACAGAAATAATGTGAAATAAAAATTTGAGCTTATCATATGAGCTCATTTATCCTATTGGGCCCCAAGAACAGTAACGTGGGGTGGGAGTAAAGGCTGGGGAAGTACCCATCATTGATTACTGCTTAAAAATGAATAGTCTTAAGCTGGATGCCTGACTTCATCTTATTTTTAACTTGCAGGTGGTGCAACACAGTTATCAGATGACGAGCATTTTGTTAAACTATCCAAATCCTTAGTCAATGTCCTTTGTTTAAACTGTCCACCAGTGACATTCTGTAGGTCGACATCTATTGTAACACAATTTGTGTGTAGAAGCTTACCTGACATGTCATATCTGTCACCTGTATCAGTAACAGATACTGATGAGGTGGTACCAGATACATGCACACCTCAGGGCTCTGTGCTAAGGATGCAGTTAGGGAATATGTTATTCAGTCGTACAGAAAGAACCCATTTCCCTTATCACCCAGTCTGGGGAGTGCACTGTCAACTTTCAAAGATTTTTTTTTTTATGTTTTTGAGTCAACTGCTTGAGTCTTAGCCTGGTTTCTATATGATCAGCCAAGACCTCAAATATCCTGACCGCTGATCTGCATCAGCAGTCAAACCTGGAGCCATAGACTCTAGCCCCAGGAGACCCACTCATTTTAACGCTGTTAGGTGCTCAAACGTGTCTAAAATGCAAGTCGCTGAAGCAACAAACTCCTAACTTTTGAACTAAAACAGTCACAGTCTTATTAAATACCCAGTCACCTTCTCCATGGCTAAATCACACATAATGAGGCATGCAGTCAAAATCTTCAGCAGTCAGTAAGGCATTTCTGTCTTAAAATCAGTTTGGAGGAAGCCCATTGGCAGACTCCAGGACTCAGACTTTGGATACAGTAAGAGTTGCAGCAGTAACAGGAGTGAGACCTTTGACAGCAGCCAGCCTGTGCAGCCTCCCGTGGTAACCACCCACCAACACCCTGCTCCAAGCACACAGCGGATTTCATATGCACTCGGCCATGCAGCAGTGTGTGCGTATGTGTATGTGTGCACATACTACTTTTAAGACATCAAAACAAAAACCCTCCACTGCACATATCCTTCAGGGGCAAAAGATGAGAAAATAAATGTGGGGTAAGTGTCAACTGCATTGCATGAAGCAATACTGTAAGATACTCAGACGGTCTAATGATGAACATGGTAACTGAATGTATGGGGAGCAGAACTGAATTTTAGCATAATATCTCTGATCTGGAATTTGTGTAATCAAACTCTGTAAAGCATGTCTAGACTTGCCTGCTGCTAAGAATAGCACCAATCTGAACGTAAAGCAAACTGTATTAATGTCTGTGTACACTGTGGTTGAGATCATGTTGATGGTTGTTCATTTTAAAAGGCGAAGTATGGCAATCTTACTCCTTATAGATCCAGCTCAGCAAAATATCCTCTTTCAACATGGGCTTTGGCCCCAAGGAACTGTTCGTTGAATGAAAGCCTGGCATGATTAGTGCAAGAAATGAACGAGTTTCAGAAGCGTAGAATATACGCTCCTATAAAACTGTAACTTTGCAGGACAGCAACAGGCACCTCTCCTCTTACACAGGCAGCTGCTCCAGAAATACTCACTTGTTTACTGTCGGCAGCGGCTGCACGAGGAGAGCACGCCTCCGCTCCTGCGCCGCGATTCAAAGGCGCACGTAACGAGGCAGTGCGTGCCTGCTGAATCCTCCTGTCAGCAGATCTTCTCGGTTTTCACTTATTCTTCGCTACTTTGCAAACTCTCAGCTATTTTTTCCCAAGCCGTAACACAGGGGCTCTTAGAGATTATTGCCATTCTCCCCCTGCCTGTCATACACCTTGTTTCCAAGTATGGTCACTATGAGGGGACTGTCGCTTGGAGACTTTGTGGAAAATTAATGGCAGACAGGAAAGGGCAAAAAAGACAGGACAGATGGCTCTGTCACCACCACCAGCCTGATGCCATGGGAGAGCTTCAGTGCCTTTGCAAATGCCACTCTGTTCCGCAGACTTACTCTGAAGTTGATCCGATCGCACCCTTGGCAGCTGTCTTTCTTCTTTTTTATAAGATTTTTCCTTGTCCTTTGACTTATCGGGCTCATCCACATGGCGAATGCAAAAGGTCAGTTTTTAAATTAGTGACCGGGTGCTGATGGTCTGAAATACTGTTTAACTATAAGCGTATTGGCACCTTGCTAGAAGTGGTGTTGAAGAGCGTTGTTAATAGGGCTTGTTTACTTGCTGGTTAAAATCCAAATCGGGTCAGCTGAGACCTGAAGAGGCAATGAGTAAACTTCTAATTTAGTAGGCAAATGGAGTGATGTCACCTCACTTTATTCTTTAAACAGCATTCTGTCTAGTTTCACTTTCACAGTGAAACACACACCCGTAGTGTATTGGGTGCACACTGGAAGCACGAAGAGATGTGTCTCCTTATGCGAGCAGTGCCAGACAAACTGTGGTTCGGCTTATGCTCATACTCCTGTAAAGATATGATTAGGATTTTATGCGTTTAAAACACGATGAACTTCAATAGGGTGAATAAATTGTGATGTGACACTGGGCCATGCAGTCAGAGTCTGCAGAGAGAATGCTAATACTCTGTCCCTTGGAGAAGCAGGGCTATAATTTCTAGTTATGTAGTTTCAGCCTATAGGATTGTAATTATAAGAAAAGTTCTACGTTGTACACATCCCGAGACAGTTTGCTGTTAGGAAAGAACAATTCATGTCAGGCATATTTGCTTGCAAAGACCGGTATGTTTGTAATATTTTGTTAATTAGGTGCAAGATTAAATGTTTTTCATTTCCACCACTTTTGATATTGTAGGAGAACATTTCCAGGGTTGGGCAAAATTGAAAAACTGGAGAATTAGACTGACGACCAGACGAGCTAGTGCTCCGGTGTGATTTGGAGTGGAACCATTTGTCTACATGTGAAAATGTGTCACTGTCCCAAATCTACAGACAGTGTTCAACTGTGGCCACTTGAAGAGAAGAAATATCTGAGATCTTGCACATTCCCAGGGACATTAATGGGAATTCTGAGACAGTAGTAAACAGACCATCAGTCACAGGGGATTCTTGCCATTCCTGTATCTCACTCTGGAGGAGAGGTACAGGCTGTTTCCCTACTACCAGGTCTAGCCCATGTTGAGGTCAGCTTTTCCCGTGATGGTTTTGCATTGGACACCAACACTACTGAGTACTGGAAAGTACTCTGCTGGAAACATAGCTACGGACTGCTTGCAGGAAGACAGCTGACACCCCGATTTCTGAAGTGGAAAGAGCTTTTTCTATTGCTGTGAAGCAGGGGGGGTTTTGCCATCACAGCGCTGTATCACCAAGTCAGTGATGTCATTCCTTATGAAGAAGCCTGCTATTCCACATGCTCAAACAGGTGAATTTTGTTTTCCTAATCAAACTCGTCTTCAAGCTGGATTGAATGAAAAGTTACAATGTTGAAGTTTTAAGATAAGATGAAGTTCCCCTCTGGGCAAAAGATACTCATTCTGTAGTGATGGGTTACAACTATGCCTGAATATAAAGTATTAAAAAAATTTACATGATCTGCCTGGAAAATGGACCTGAAATAACTGAGCTTGCTATGCTGTAGTACTAAGGTTGCCAGGACCCGGCTTTGTGACATCAATCCACATATCAGAGAAGACCGCTTTGTGATAATCTGCAACAGGAGTAAACTCTGGATTTATGAAAACAGAAGCTGAGCAACTCATGTAGGAGCAGGATTTCAGGAATATCCAGGATAAGGCACTCTTCCTATCCTAAAGCAGTCGTAGATAAGTTTTATAGATTTACATGAATCGTTCTATATTCCTCCTGTTTGTCTGAGCAAGAAGAAGTTGTAGCTTGGTTATGCCATTTCCAGCAGACCTCACTTCTGCTTTGTGTTCAAACAGATTAGAACAGGAGTGAATTTTACCTTTGGGATTTACAAAGCAAGATGGTACGCAGTGACAATGTCACTTACGAGGTTAAACAGGGAAAAGTGTAAGTCATTGTATGCCAACATATCTGCTTAACAAAATGGTGGCCTTACCTTGTCTGGGCTGCACTGATATGTCAGCACTCAATGCCATGAACAATCAACACACTGCTCAGTTGCAAAGCCTGCTGTGGTAACTAAAACAGGCTCCCAGAGCCCTTCACTTCCAAGCCTGGAAATGTCTGTTTGTGTATTCTGCACCCTGTCCTAACTTTAATCAGAGGCTGAAAGCAAAAAGATTGCCGAGAAGGATGTAAAAACATAACTGCAGTCCAATATTCACTCTTGGCATGGGAGGTGCCATGTTGCAGTCCCTCGTGTAGGAATTTGAATTAACTCATAGGTGCAATTTCATGTCTTATATTAATTATGCAGGCAGCTTCGATATTCCCTAAACTCACCGAGGGTCATCATCTTTGCCTTTTCCAGGATGAACCAGAAATATCCACCTTCCTTTCCTGATATATTTGCCTCATGATCTCCATTCCTCTCCCTTCTCATTTGTCTTGAAACTTTCCCTAACACATTACCCTTACACCCCCTCTTTAACTGGTCAAGTATTCTGTCCTTTGTCCAGCTGGATGACTTGACTTTCTCAGCCCTGGCCTAGATGTGACATTTCTACTTGTTGTCCTTGAGGAATATAAATAATAAAGTGTTGTCAATAGAAGACAAGCACGGGACTTTTTGTTTTTGCAGATGGAAGCTTTTGTTCATGTTTCCATGTGCTCGATATCACTTAAACACATCAAAATGCATCAGATAATTTCCTACTATTGCATTTCCTTGTCAACAAATGCTATAATCCCCACAGGAAAGTTATGTCATGATGAATGGGCAGGAAGAGTCTTCTGTAATCTCCATGGAAGAACAGATACTGTGCCATTCCTTAGCTTCTCTTTCATATCCCAGAAGCATGGCCACCTTGGCCATGTTCAATTCTTGTTCTGTGTCCCCTCTTTATATTGCAATAAGTATATGTCACCACCATGAGATCTCACTAGATTGCAGAGGGAGTTTATGAATATCAGGTTCTTAGGCAATCCATAAAGCCTAACATGAGGTTACTTTTTCCAGGCTGCAAGCCTGAGTCAGGTGCTTGATGGAGGGTAACTAAATAACATCTGCCAGCTTAGAGCGTATGTTTGAAAAACAAAGGTGTTGTTAGAGTAAACCTGGAGTTATGTGTGCAAACTTGGACTGCAGTTCCTCTCCTTGGCAGTAAGCCTCGGTGCTGTGAAGAGCCTACGTGAGGCCTAATGAAAGAGCAGGGTAAATAAAAAAATACTTGTGATTTTAATTATTTCATTTACCAGATAGATGAGGAAAGAACGTTTTTCCAGAAAGAGTCTCGAATTTGAAGACGAGGCTATATCCCAGGATTGAATGGTGGTGTTAACTCCTCAGTGGCAATGTGTGGAGGATAAGCATTGGATCTAGACTGTCTGTTTTAGAAACAAACTCACTGTGAATGGGGAGATGGAACCCCCCCTGCTTCACAGGCTCAGGTGGGAAGAAAGGATGTGCTCCTTGAACTGCAGGCTAGAAAGGAGAGTGTCGCATGGAGATACAGCCACAGTGGACCAAGAAGAGCTCCAGAAACAGCTGTGGGAAGACACGCTGCCTCTCCCCATCAGCCATGTCTCCTGTTTTCTCCTATTTCCTGCTCCACTCAACCTTCTGGAAGAGCAACCCAAGTGCTGCCAGTGTTGTGGGAAGAGAAAAGAAGGCACAGATTAACAAGTGGATAAAGTCCCTCCATCTTTACTGCTCCAAAATTGACAAGGAATACTGATGAGCTACTGCTAGCTGCAGCTTATTAGGAGAGAGAAAGAGATCACATCATCCTTTTTTTCCGCTAACAAAAAGTCTGTATTGATAAGGAGAGACCAAGCCTCTGGCTTGCACTGAATGCAGTCCTGTGGAGCAGAAGTGATGTGGAGGCAAGGACAGTCACGTCACAGTGGAGGCAAACCCATTTCAGTGTCTGCCTGACACACAACTGGCTCGTACTCATTGTAGTCTGGGGAATGAGGAAAGACAAAGGCTACTCAAAATACTGCCTCCCAAACATCTCATCAGCTGCGCTGTGTTGCAGCAAAGGGCTGGAAATAAGGTGGTCATGTGCAGTGACTCAGAAGTCATATTCAGGGTAAGCAAGTAGTAGAGAGGCAGGGGAAAGAATGGGGATGCTGCATGGGGCTGGCAGAGAAAATGTTAGAAGTCAGAACTACATGAACATGACATGCACATGGTCTTAGTAATACAGGATGCTTAGAATAGACAGGATGCCTAGGAGGACACAAGCAAGGTGTTGGATAACAAGTTATTAAATGTCAAGTGAATGAAGTGTGTTCTACACCGGGTCAGGTGAGTGCTAATTAATTATGCCTGTGTCAGCAACTTACAGTTGCTCTTGAAAAGCAGTTAGACGAAGTTGAACAAGATGCCTGTATTGCCTGGACATCTAGGGCAAGAGACATGATTTGCATGATGTGATGGTTATGACGCCTTTGTAAGGCACATTTAGTCCTTATGAGCAACAAACAAGGAAAACCATAGAGACTATTATTGAAATTGTAGAATAGGAAATTAATGTGGTCAGAATATTGACTTGGATGGCTTCTATAACAGAGGAAAATGAATCAAAAAACAAAGCTTATGTAAAATGTAGTATATGTAGGTATATAGGCGTGTGTGTAGCCTAAGGAAAAAAGGGGTGAAGGAACAGTCTCCCCTAAGACAAAACACAACCAAGGGCCTGATTAACCCCAGACTAGCCTCCCCGCTCACCAGAATTTGGAACGTATTGTTTCTTCATTCATCCTTATCATCTGCTCTCTAGTATGAAAGACACATTGCTCTAATATCCCTTCAAAAAGCCTGCATTACCCTGGTAAGCTCATGTAAAACCCACACCTCTCACCCTACAGGCTGGTTCTTGTTTTCCAAAAGAAATGTTTTGAAGGGGGAGGCTGCTGATCCCGTTTTCTTCATCAGTTTGGAAATACTTTTTTGCTACCTGTCTCCGAAGTTTGTTTCGGAAGAGGTCAAGAACCAGAAAAGTGATATTAACCTTCCGGGGTGGCAGAGTGGAAAAAGAACCAGAAAGGTTCACCAGCAGTTCTGACCATGGAGAGGAAGCTCCTCTGGTCAGCCTGAACTGGCTGCCTCTTGGGAACAGTTCCTTGCCAGGTGGGCAAGGTCAAGGATGGATTCAAGAGCTCCAGCCTGCACAAGATTTAAGCAGGAATTGAACTGTGATAATAATTCACAGCAGTCTGCAAGGTGCCATATTGAACCTCTTGCTTTTCTTTCCTCCATTCCACCAGCTCCTTTTGTTAGGAAGGGTGCAGGGAAGGGTTGTTTTCAGGGAAGGGCGCTGTTAATGGCATGTTTACAGGAACAAATGTCGAGAACGAGCACGTTTTTGGAACATTGTTTCCATGATAAGTCTAATACACTGTGAAAGGGAAGTTATATCAAACCAATGGAAATAATTCTTCCATATTTCCAAGGGCCCTGGGAGTTCAGAGTGTCACTTAACGACCATCAGCTTTTATTATTTGATCTGACTCTTAAAACATTGGCAGTTGCAATTAGTCAATACATGTATCCAGAAAAACAAGCATCAATAATGTCAGCCAAAAGAGATATGTGAGTAGCTTCTGTATATAGATGACATTTGTTACTACTGTGGAGACTGAGATGAATAGCTGTGTGTGACCAGGCTCAGACCACAGGCTCTTCATGTCTGCTCTTCATGTCTGCTCCTTAATGACAATTTGGCCATCTACACTGATATATATTTTTAAACTTTTTCAGAAAGCCACAATCACCATGCTGCTTAATTCACTGACAGCAGTCTCCTTTAAACTCTTGCTATAGAAAATGCATTGTCCAAAGGAAGCAGTAGGCAACTCAGAGGTGGCAAGAAAGAGCAGCTGGGCCAGCACTTCTCAGGTCAACCGGCAATGGCAAGCGGGGAAGGTGAGACCCAAGAGCAACAAGAATGGATTCAAAAAAATTGAACAGAAAGCCCTCCTATTCAATGAAACCTCATGCATTTGAAATTATTTAGCAGCTTGACTCAAATAAGTAATGTAGATGCTTGAGTATTTAAGGAGGAATCAATCTGCTGGCCTCCCCCAGACATTCATGACCTCTCTGTGTCCTTGCTTTTCCATAGTCTTAGGCCAAATTAACATTATCTCTCCTTCATCATGTTCACAGAAGAGCACATACAAACCGATTCTTGAATACTGCCTTTCCTCTTTGATAGAGCAGAATGACAGCAGTGACAAAATTAAGTAGAAAGTTTGCTTTTGTATTAAAAAACAGAACTAGGAAATTCTATTTTGAGAAAGCTGTTGAAGTGATGATTTAATGAACAATTCAAAATCCTAAGCTACTTTTCCAGGAGAGAGGAAACTGCAGCACCTCTTCTAATAGCTTATCATTCCAATCAGAAGCCATTGAGTGAATGCTTGGAAGGTCAACAATTAAATTTACGTTAATGAGAAAACACATCACTTTTCTTGCAGAGGGAGTCAAATGTTCAGAGTTGAGAGAACAGGAGTAATGATGTGTGTTTTTAATGGACTCAGAGTACATCAAACGATGCAGACCCTGCATCTTTTAAAGAAAGATGCTACTGTTAAAGATGGATTTTTACACACTTTTTGAAACTCTAGATTCTGCTATTAAAACATTTCATACAACCTGACTGAAAGATATCAAGCAAAAAATTAAATCTTAAGAGTTAACATCTCACTAATAAGGATGTATGTATAATCACAAACCAGGTCTAACTCCAGCAGCTTCTCTAACCCTGCTCCCCTTGGTGACAGCTCCCTTGCCAGTTGGACAGGTTGGCTCTGCCTTGCCTGGAATTTTCTTGATCTTCTCGATTGAGTGGCAGCTGCTGGCACCCTGTGAGCATGGGGAATTCACTGGCACATTATGGATCAGGCACAGCAGACTCCTGAGCACAGCAGAAAAGCCAGCTGGGACCCTGCTAACTGAGGGCGAAGAGCACTGAAAAGAGAAAGGAAAGGGAGGAGGTTGTTGCACCAGACCTGAAGGTCTAATGTTTTTTTAATTAGTTTCTGTCCAAACAGTAACCAATCCCATGTGCCATTTTCTGCCTGGACCATATTGATTAACCTGACTGCAGTGGCAGTGTGTTAAAACACCCACACATGCACATGTGCCTGGTGACTGCTAAATTCAGGTGCCGACAGGCACAGCCACCTCTCCATGGTGCCAGGTAGCAGAAGGCAGGAATATCCCAGATAATCAAAAACTCTAAATTACTACCTTGGGGTTGGGGCTAGTGCTTCAGTCCCCAGGTCCCCCTACCTGGCTCTGCGTGGGCTTAGTTAGCATGGGCACCACGTTGCGTGCAGACCTGGAGCCAGCTGCACTTCACTGCGCCCTGAGCCCAAGGTAGGGCTGGGAATGCCGTGCTGAGGTGTCTGACGTGGATCTGCCTCGGCATCTCCCATCCAAAGGGTAGCACACATTGTCACACCTGACTTGGTGCCTGCAGTTTCTCTGCCTCTGCAGCATCACTTATACCCACAAAGAGTAATCAGCCCATGAGTATCAGATGTATTTCCTTTGGCTTCAAAGCTTTCATTAGACTGGAAGCATTTAAAATACCAGACTGTTAATAGCAGCAGACATTTGCAAAAGCACAGCGGGCACATTTGTTACTGCTCTGTTGTGTAGTAAGTGTATTTCTTATTAACTTCAAGTATCTTGCTTTGTGCTATAACTGAAGACCTCTTAGAAATTTCTGTTAGAGCAGCATATCTCAGGCTGTCTCCTTAGCAGAGTTTTCTACAATGAATGTGTTACTCCAGCCTGCACTACCTACCACATTTTTCTCAGGGTAAAACTTTAGTCTTATTTTTAACATACATATTTCTAAGCAGCTTGGGGGTTAGTTCCCTTAGAAGTTGGTTATTTCTTTATGCAGTCAGCAGAGATCTGATGGGGCATTGCCCATCCCCATCTCCCCAGTATCCCAGAGAGCTCTCTCTCAGGCTCTTTGCTGTGTGAGGAGGTGCCTGTCCTTGCAGAGGGGTATTTCATACCAGCCCAGGCTGCTGTGCCCGGTGTCCATGTCCAGGACAGGAGTGCTCCTCCTCACCAGCACAACTGGCAGATATCGCTATGCAGCTCTCAGTCATCAAGAGGATGATAAGACCGAACACTTTACACACACTTATAGTCTTTTCCTTAGGAAGAATGCTTCAGCAGAACAACAGAGATGATCCTGTAAATACTGGGACTTGATTTGGGTAGAGAATCTCAGTTCTACTTCCCATTGAGTCTTTCTGGTGATGCAGAGGAGGCCGGGACTTTTCAGGAGCCTGAAAAAAAGGCAGCAGTAATGAAGACTGCCTTGGGAAGTGTAGTTTCATACATCCCCTTCACAGTCAATACTGTGCAAACATTCATTAGGAGGAGAGGAGAGGAGAGGAGAGGAGAGGAGAGGAGAGGAGAGGAGAGGAGAGGAGAGGAGAGGAGAGGAGAGGAGAGGAGAGGAGAGGAGAGGAGAGGAGAGGAGAGGAGAGGAGAGGAGAGGAGAGGAGAGGAGAGGAGAGGAGAGGAGAGGAGAGGAGAGGAGAGGAGAGGAGAGGAGAGGAGAGGAGAGGAGAGGAGAGGAGAGGAGAGGAGAGGAGAGGAGAGGAGGATATACTAAATTCACTTGTCAAAAGGTTTAAAAGGCTGACTTGGGTGGGTGGTTGTGCAATGCAAGGACTTACTACACAACAGAAAGGATCCATTTATGGGACATATTGCCATTAGACTCCTCAGTTCAGTCGTTAGTGAGCAACACAGAGGCTAGTGGTGATGAGGAAGGGGACCGTGTCTATGTAGAAATGCATGCTCACTTCTTAAGCTCTCTATAATTAAATAAAACATCAACCGCTACAATGGCCTGCTCACTCAGCCTGACATTCCCTAGCTGATTTCTTGGATATACCTCAACATGCAGAAAAGGCTTAGGAAGGGATTTCAAGGACAGGTAATGGTCTTTCATGAACGGATTCAAGGAGAGCACCTCAGGCTATGGAGAAGTACGATAAAGCCCAGAGAGCTGTGTGGGACCTTGCCAGACAGGCTGCCATGGCTGACGTCGCTGGCCAAGCAGACGGAGGTAGGTGTGACACAAGCAGAAAGAAGTGTGACAGCGATCAGTGCTGCATCCAAGAAAGTCATCCACACATGCACAAATGTTTTGATTGACTTGGTTTTGGCAAGTGGAAACTTCTGATTACTGAGCAACACAAAATGTCTACCTGTTAACCAGCTAGTCTGCTGCTGTTTCAATTGGGAATAAACTTTCCCAATTAAAGTACAACCCTGTGGAAACCAGATGTCCTGGTTTGTCATTCTCAGGCCAGGAGAAGTTGTCCATCATGTGACTAGATCATGACAGGGTGAGAAGCCAGGGCTACGGATTTCTACCATGAAAAAACTAATGGCATAATCTTATCTTTTGCAATCATTACAGGAAGTCTTTGGTCAGAAGGAAGCCAGAAAATCCTGCTAAGTCCTCTCCATGAAGCAGATCAGCTGCTATCCGAACTATAGGAGCCCAAACTGATGAATTACACATGGCGCTGACATTAAATCTTGGTGCGTCTAGCTCTTTTTTGGTTTTTAAATATGTCTACCCTCTGTTGGAGAGTCAGCATGTGTTGTCACAGCTCGGCTGCCTAATTTTAACCACTAATGGGGCTCGCTTATCCCTGGGATCCAGATTCGGGCCAGAAATAGGAAGCCGAGTGATGGTCATGTGTTTGACAAGGAGCCGGGCAGCGGGCCAAAACACATTTGAGCTGGATGGAATTTCTTGCCCCTGTGAAAATGCAGCGCTAAATCTTCCTCCCCCACTCGCCTCTTTACACACAAGTGGATCCCTCTAGTACAGTGAACTGTCACCCGAAACTAACAAGGAGGATGTGTCTCCCGGCAATCCGAGCTTCGGTCAAAAGTTCACCACTTGCCAGCCCCCCTATGCCAACTTGGACCAAGATTTCTGGAATGGTTAGAAAAATATTTTAATGTAATTCACCTTGCTATGCTATTTCATTAATAACCTCTAAAAATGCAAAGAGTGCGGCCTTAAAATTCCTTGACATCCTCAGCATATGACTAATAATAATGAAACTTTCTCGCTGTCAGCGCAGCCACTCTCTGAACGCTCTGTTTTCCCTGGAGTTTCATGGAGCCTTTAGCAAATGCAGTACATTTGCCATGTCCATTTTTTACAGCCTAGTAACCGCTGTTTGGCCGGGCTCCTCTGAGCTAGCTCTTTGTCCACCCCACCACCAAACTGCACTGTCCTTTCTCCCTGCACTGTGCTATTTTTCTCACAAGAATATTTCATCCGGGCATAATTTGGACGTGCGTGAAATACTCTTTTACACATTACGTCTTTCTTATTTTCTCTATATTTGCTTTGAATCCAGTCTCTCAATGTCTTCCAAAGTATGCCGTCCATGCGAAGCACGGAGCTGTTACCAGCCCAGGACTGTGTGTGCTCCATACCGCACTGCGTGAAAAGGGCTCAGCCCTCGGATGGGGGCAGAGCGTGTCTGACATGCCATTATATAACATGAAACCAATGTATACAAGAGCGTCTTTAAAAGTACATTTTACAGAGATCCCTATTTCTATATCTTGCTTCAAGCATTTCTTTCTAAAATAGCCTTTTGGGAGTCAGTGGACGAGACTCTGGGGGTAAAAGTCCAGGGCTACAGGATTGCTTTCCTCTCCGTGTCTGCATTCAGGCTGCACGAACCAGGAGTTTATAAACCACTGGGTGGTACCAGAATTAAATTAATTCTAGATTAATTTTTTGCTCTTTGCTCTAGATTTTCCCCCAATGGCAAAAACAGAACGAAGAGTCAAAAGTGTTTCATTCTCAACACCTCCCAAATTAGTGATAAAACATAAATCCTCTCATCCTCAGGTTTTTTAAAGTATTTAACAAGGCCTGGTTATAGCCTATATAGTGTAGTCTGTCTCCATCCTCAATAGGTCTGTCTCCACTGCACACCCAAATCTAATGGGATCATGTTCCACAGCTCCCAGTTGACATGCGAGTATTTGGAGATGCCATGCTAGATTATCGGAATAGATCCTTTACCCAACCAAAGCCTCCTTTGGACCTGGGAGGTTTGAGAAAGGCAGTTATTCTTTGGAGCTGGTAATTTTCCAACCATGAGAAGCACTTGAGATCAAATCAAGAGTGCTACCAAAAACCAGAAGAGGTTATAATCTGAACATATTCTCTCCAGCCAGCTTAGCCAGAGGAAGAGTTCCCTGAGGGCCACTCCGCACAGTGCCCAAGTGCCCAGCTGCCCTATTTTGCATTGCGGGGCCCGTTCATACCACACTCAACCAGAGGCAAACAGGCAGATCCAGAGAAGTGTAGAAAGGGGAAGTGGCTAAAAACTATTTTTATAGCCTGATGACCTTCCTCTGCATTAATTCTAAATTATCCCTTTCCTAACGAATCCCGTTTTTTCCTAACCCTGCCCTGTGCCTGCCTCAATTAACAGTTCATTTTTAGATTAAGCTTGCGCCATATGCACTGAGAATTTATTTCCGAGAACTTCACTCACTAACAGATGTCATCTTCTAGCACAGGTGAGGCTGGCCAGTGAAAGAGTTTTCCAGAAGTCAAGTGGAGATGGAATATTTTTTTTCCAAAATATTTCCCTATTTTCTCAATATTTTCCTTCAAAAAATTGGGCCCAGGAAAAAACTGTAGCTTTCCAACCTGCTCTAGAGGTAAGCAAAAACTGGGGAAAAAGAAACAAAAATTTATCAAGACAGCTTAGTGACATTTTAAAGTCCAGAATATTCATGGATGGCTGTAAATATTCCCATCCTCAGTTGCCTTGAATTTTGAAATAACACAGACAACTAACAGTGGGTTTGGGAGTGCACTTTTTGTGGCACGGACATTTGATTTGATTTTTAGAAAACAGACAGAGACTAGCTTTCCTCCCAAGTATGGGCAGTTGTTACACTTCCACCAAACACTGCCACATGAGCACGAACAGTGCTTTGGGTTTTTTCCCTGTAGGTTTGGCCAATGCCTCCAATCACCATTTACAGCCCCCAGCACGTGGTGCAGGAGCAGCTGCAGTCTGAGGCGGGGAAGTGTTCCCTTGCGGGGGCTCTCTGGGAACAGCTACTTTCCATGACCTCCAGGAGAGAAAGAAGGACCTGCTTCTGGCATCTTCTAGTTTCAGAGAAGCATCATCTACTGGCCCGACCACATGCTTTATGTTGAGGCAGTTCTTCAACCAAATACCAGGTTTTACCATTTCTTAAGAGCAGCATCCTTTCCCCAGTTTTTAGTGAACAAATTGTTGGTTGCTGACAATTTTCATCCCCAGACTTTCAACACGGTTGCCAGAGAATGAAAAAGAATACTTGTGTGTATATCTATCTATATATAATGTATATATATACACGTGTGTGCATGTATATTTGCATACATGTACATTCTTACACTTTTTAACCACTTTTATTGTCTTCTTCACAATAAGCTGTCCATTTGTGACAGCATGTCAGAATATGTTTATGTGGGAGTACACCCCAAGTGGCTGGTATAGCAGTGGTGTACCATTCTGAGCAGCCACAAAACCCATTTACCATCTAGCCAAATGTACATCTATTGTATGTAAGTTGATCAGTGGAAAGCGGTCAATACATATAAACTAATCAAGAAAACAGTTTTTGGAAAGAACTGTGTATATAACAAGAATTTCTGCAGGCTCATTCTTACTGCACTTTGCCGTTGGCCCACAGTGCCAATAGTGTGCTTCTGAAAACTTCTGTTCTGAAAACCAGATGTATTCCTCCACTCCTTTTCTTCTCCCTTTCCCACCAGTAGCAAACCATTTTCTTGTTTTCCCAACTGTTGCTCACTGTGGGTCAGCAAGTCTGTGAAGCTGGAAACCTCAGTGCAGGTGGGAGCAGGCTGTCAGAAGCATTTTTCACACATCAACAAGACCTGCCCTGAGTAGGTTTACATTGCATAGTGTCAAAGAAGGTTATAACAGCCAGCTGGCCTTCCAAGCCGGGAATGCTGCTTATACTGGCAGGGCTGAGATGAGGGTGCAAGTTTCTAGGAAAATGTCCCAATCCAAACCAGGCCCGCAGATGCCAGAGACACCTGTTGAAGGCATACATGAAAAGAGATCTCACCACAAAAACTGAAGGGACCACACTGGGGTCTCCAGGGGCTGAGACTTCAGCTGACTCCAGCAGAACGGGTGGAAAGGATGACTCTGGCAGAGGAGGGGGGCATAGGGTGAAAGCTCCCTCCCCCTTGACAGAGGGACCAGCACTAGAAAGCAATAGCATCAGGGAAAGCCCTGTCAAAACTATCAACTACAACAGAACTAAACGGTGATCAGCTGTAGAGCTTATTGTATAGCTGAACGCTAATTAAACCTGTGCTAGGGTTTTTAAAGGTGTTAATGTTCCCAATACAGGGAGATTTCCAGTCCTCCTTGAAAATAAAAAAAGGGGAGAAAAATATGAACTCAGTAGAGCTGTGGGAAATTAATGGCTTTGGTTTAGGCCAAGGGTTTCCACAAAAGACAATAGCAAACTGGAAATGTTATGGGTCCCTAAAAGAGATTGGAGGTGAATCTTGGCCATGAATTTGCTGCATATTAGCCTTCAGGCTGCCCAACCCCAATAAGCCAAAGTGCTCTTTCCAGCCCTCGGCTTAGAAGTTCCCCCGTCGTATCTTTTAGATCTGAAGGCTTGACTTCTAGATATTAGGTGCTCAGCCTTCCCTCTGCATGAAATCCCTTTCAAATTGTCTCTACATAGATAGCTGATAATTGTGAGAAATTTGTATAATAGGCTATTAGGTAGGTAAGAAGGTAGGTAGGTAGGATAGATAGACAGACAGACAGATAATCTTGGTAGGAACAGACATGTAAACTACAACTTCCAAAGCATTTTGGGCTCTTCAGTGTGAAAGACACTGTATATATTTCGTGCATGCTTTCATATATATTTTAAATACCTTTTTTTTTTTCTGAAAAGCAAAAGGATTGACTCTGTGTTGATAAAGAAACTTGTAACCGACTTACATTTTAGGATAAATGGTGAGTACAGAGGAACACAGTTGAAGAAAAAAAAAGTGTTGGCTTAGAAATAATTGCCTTTTACTAAGTTAATGCGGATGGTAGATTATTTTTTTCTGCTTAGTGTTTCTTGTATGTGTGGAATCAATACTTTAGCATGTGCTCTCCCACATGCAGAAGAAAACACGGTTCTGACTAAGGCACATATAACCACTTGGATGAAAACATGCAGCCTCAGGATGCCCTGCATACCCCTTGGAAAGTTAATTTTACCCTCGTGCCAGCTTTCTCTCATCTGCGTAAAAGCTGTGAGGCAGCCCCACTGATTTAGGATATTAACACTGATACAATTCATGGAGCGGGAGTCATCTTGCTTTTCTCAAATAACAGACACATACAGAAGGGTGCCACAGGATAGTTGCTTTTAGGATGCTGCTGAAGGGAGGATGTGCATTTTCCAGGGAGCTGCAGGAGGGATCCCTGGGCTGGGCAAACTGGAGAACCTGGACAAGCTCAAGAAGTGGGCCCATGTGACCCTCCTGAAGTTCAGCAAGGACAAGTGCAAGGTCGTGCACCTGGGTTGGGGCAATCCCCAGTATCAATACAGGTTGGGGCATGAAGGGATTGAGAGCAGCCCTGAGAAGAAGGACTTGGGGGTACTGGTGCATGAGAAGCTGGACATGAGCCAGCAATGTGCTCTCACGGCCCAGAAGGCCAATTGTATCCTGGGCTGCATCAAAAGAAGCACGGCCAGCAGGTCGAGGGAGGTGATTCTGCCCCTCTACTCTGCTCTGGTGAGACCCCACCTGGAGTCCTGCGTCCAGCTCTGGGGTCCTCAGTACAAGAAGGACATGGACCTGTTGGAGAGGGTCCAGAGGAAGGCCACAAAAATGATCAGAGGGATGCCACACCTCTCCTATGAGGACAGGCTGAGACGGGTGGGTCTGTTCAGTCTGGAGAGGAGAAGGCTCCAGGGAGACCTTATTGCAGCCTTTCAGTACTTAAAGCGGGCTTATGAGAACGATGGGGACAAACTTTTTAGCAGGGCCTGTTACAATAGGACAAGAGGTAATGGTTTTAAATTACAAGATGGTAGATTCAGACTAGATATAGGGAAGAAATTTTTTACAATAAGGGTGTTGAAACACTGGAACAGGTTGCCCAGAGAAGCGGTAGACGCCCCATCCCTGGCAACACTCAAGGCCAGGCTGGATGGGGCTCTGAGCAACCTGATCTAGTTGAAGATGTCCCTGCTCATTGCAGTGGGGTGGGACTAGATGACTTTTAAAGGTCCCTTCCAACCCAAACTATTCCATGATTCTATGATTCTATGAACACTGAACTGACAAACACTACCCTGTTTCTCCAGTGTGACTGACTTTTGACACTGCGCCAGGGTAACGCACAAAAGTAACATGAAAAAGAACTGGCGGCCAACCTCTGAAGCTCCAGTGAAGAGCAGGACACACACCCCAAACTGGGGGCAAGCAGAAAAGAAGCAGCATACCCATAATTCTGCATATATGGACTACAGGGCAAGAGAAAGCATAGGGGCAAAGAGGTTATGACATCTTCTCCAACACTGGCTTCAAACAGTGTAACAGCACTTGCAGGTCAGCGGAGCAGGCACCTGGGTGTGTTTGCTGAATAATGACTGTTCTCCCCCAGGAGAAGATGCTCACCTGGAAAAGAGCACAACACCCATTAATCTGTGTGTGGTTTCCCCTGGAGCGTGCGCGCAAGCTGTGCTCCGTACGGGAAGGGACAGGAGCGGGGTGTCCTGCGCTGAGGGAATGTGAGGACTGTGGAGTTTGCATGGTGCTGGAAGGCGAGAGACTGAAGTATGGCTTGGCACACGCCGGCTGGAAAGACACGGCATACTGAAAGACATGCTTCTGCCCTCGGGTGTGCAGGAGGCTGGGATGCAGCACGGGGCGTGTGGGAGAGGAAGGAGACATAAGGGATTCCCGGGGCTCCCGCTTTTCCTCTAGAGCGTGGAGTTGATGTCAGGCTTTCCCCAACAGCTTTTTCTGGCCTGTTTCTGATTTCCCTGGAAATCACCCTCAGCCCCTGCTTCAGCTGCCTTGCTGGAGCAGCCTGAGCAACTACCAGCCTGCCCCGGGAAGGCACGCAAGGGCTCCGGGAGGCGGCAGCATTCCTGCACAGCAAAATCAGGAGAGCCAGGTCCCAGTCTATTCCCAGGTCAGGAGCAGAGGAGCAGATCAGGACAAGAGTCGCACAGACTGGTAAAATTGTCCCCATGACCAGCAATAGGCAGTATAACAAAAATTAATGCCTACATGGCAGACGAGCCGGTTTATTTAATGCAGCAGTTGTATTATTTCAACAGCCAGGGACACAGAAATAGCTCTGAGCTGCCTTCCCATTCCACTCTGCATTTGGCCAGCTCTTCAGCTTTTATAGTCTCCTCTACAATGAACCACTCTCCCAGCTGGTCAGTGAACTGTCTGTGAGTTAAAAATCAATTTCTGAAAACTGTTATTCAAAAAGTTATGCCAAATTCTGAGCCTAAATGAAGTCCTGCCTATTCATTTCTTGTGAAGCAGTAACTCCAAGTATCTGTTACCCCGTGTTCTTGGATCTTACCAGCTAATACAGAACCTCAACAGAAACTTAAAGGTAATTTTTAAAGTTTTCCTCAATTAGGATATCTATCTGACTTGAAAACTGCATTCTCATACCTTGATATATAAACTGGACCTGCATATCAAAAACTTAATTTGTTAGGATTGTATCTCCATAAATTTAACTCAGTATACCAGAAGTTCTTTAATGCATGCAAGCCTTCTTTAAGGAAGAAAGCATAATCACGGGAGAAGTATGAAGTGGCTTACTTTCTCTAAATTGATGGCTCTTACCTCCTCTGCCAGCTCACTGACTGATTTATATGTCCATGTAAAACACTCTGCAATTCAGGAAAGTGCCTACCTCAGCATGAGAAAAGATGCTTCTTTAAAATGCACAGACATCTTGTGGGAAGATCCAGCACACGATCCCTGGTGCACACTTCATGATTTCCCTTTGGGGGTGAGATTTCATCATTTCATCCCTATTCTAGTATTTTTGCGTACAAGCAGGGGCATGGCACACAGATTACATGTGTCCTCAACAGAGCGTGGAACATCATTATTTATTACAAACCTGCATGCTATTTTCTTATCCTTCCATATTAAATAAGATCAATCTACACAGAACCTAATACGAAATTAAGGCAGAGTTTCCAGCTGGGCTACAATATGGCTCCGTATACACTGGTTTCCAGTGGACTGATCTACAATAAATAGGTATTATCATGAAAATCAAATGGCATTTTATTTTGTCCCCTTCTCCCTCACACAGATTGAGTGCATTCTGCAGTGGCAGCACCTTCCTTTCTTCCTTTCTTACTGTCTTCCTCTCTCTCGTTTGTTTTTCCAAATTAATTTCTGAAGATGGGGTTGGCTTTTGCAACCATCAGGACTAAGTTCTCTGTTAAGTGTTGCCGTAAAAAAATTTAAACGTGGGCTCTGTTCAGTTTCAAAAAGTCAGGACATTTTCCAGCCTCTGAAATCACACCTATTTACACTCAACCCAGGAGCTACGTTATTTGGGACAATTCCAGGCAATGAGAACGCAATTCCCTGTACCATGGCTCCACCTCCAGTATTTTGCTATGAAGTTTCTTTTTACTTCATTTTGCACTTATTTTGATTAAAATATATCCTGTTGACATTTTCTAGTGACATTTTCTCAAGGCTTAGCCAAATATGCATTGAAGAAAACAGAAGTGAACCAGTGAGCCCCTCTGGTATGATATAATGTTGCCCACTCTGAGCAGTAAGAAGTTTCTACTTGGGGAAGGCATAATCATGGAAGTAAATGAGACTCTTTCTTTTCCTCATCCCAGCTTCATATCATCAGTATTACATGAAAGCCTGTACAGACAAAAAAGCATATATCTTACCTGCTTGTGCTCTATTGAAAACCTGATCATCTTGTCGTTTCCTTGCATCGAGCCGCTTGCTCTCTCAAGCTGCAGTCTTTCTCTGCCACCTACCTCCCTCTGTCTGAAATATTATCTACAAAAGTGGAAAGAAAGACACTTCTAAAATGAAAACACTTCTAGGAATTAAGGCCTTCACATAAAACCACTTTCTTTTTCAAAACAAAGCATGCAAATCTATGACTGTCTGCCATCAAAATCACTGAGACTGCATATTGAAGAGGAGCTACATATCACAATTACATCAAGAGTTTAGTGCATATATTATATTCATAGGGCTGGTGCTTAAGCAACTTCGACAGAGCTCAGACACAGCCTGTTTCTACTTTTACATCATAGCAACAAAAAAAAAAGTAAAATAAAACAGGAAAAAAACCTATTTTGTGCTTGGGGGTGATTGCTAGGGAGCATTTTGTCTGAAATTGCCTCTCTGCCCTGAGCACAGCTGAGGAAATATGTATTATATATCTTATATACAAATACAAAAATCTCTGTAGAGCGAATGCATCTCAGAACAAGCCGGATTCACCCACCGGTGGTTCAGTGCCGGGGGCAGAGGGGTGCACAGTGATTCAGCGCAGATCCCAGTGTGCCACAATACATGCATCAGAAAAGCTGCTGGCTCTACCTCGTAGGGCAAAACTGAGCTTAGTCCTATACCGATTCATGAAAAAACTTCCATGAGCTTTCACACTGCAAAATCAAGCCCTTAAATTCAATGCGTTCAGTGTGTTCTCACACATGTTAATATATTCCCTCATGACAGCTCTAGATTTCCCTTCCAGCCCTGCATAATGATCTCTTCATCTGCCGCGATCAGTAGAGGAGAGACAGGTGATGCCTCCGGCCCGTAAGGGCTGGGTAGGACGGGTGAGTGACACACGCCAGATGCTGCGCCCCGAGCCGGGCTGCAGCTCCCCTGGAAATACATCACGGAGCAAAAATCACCACGTACGTTCCAGCTGCTGCAGAGCCTGTCACTGGAGCAGACGTGGTGTCACATACACAAACGCGCACCGAGGAGTAGCTGTACGCGTGATTAATTAGCAGCTAACAGTTAATTCTTCGAGCCACGGGGGAAAAAAGGAAAAGGGGGGAAAAAAAAAAAAAGCACGCCCTCAAAGGAAGATTAAAATTAACTATACAAGGTCTCTGAGGTTGCAAACTAAAAACAAAATACAACTGGGTTCCTCAGGACAGTGAAGGAGACAAGGAAGTCAGTGATATGTGTCCTCGTGCTATTTTGTCATGCTAATTTTTATCTTTAATTTCAGTTAATTCAGTGCCTGTGAAAACTACCAAGCCAGCAGCTCTTGAGCCTAAAGTCTACTGCATCAATACAGACCCAGAGGCCACACCTCAAAAACATCCCTGGGAACACCATGGTAACAGTTGCCAAGCCCTAAAAAAACAAAAAGCTTTTAGGGAGACGGAGCACAAAGACTGACCAGATAAGAAAGAAGAGGAGCAATACTGTTCTTAATTCATTTCAGCCCAATTTGACCCATGTAAACCCACAAATAGTGCGTTCAACTGCAAGTTAAGTGTGTGCTGAATTCTGCAGACAGATTGAGGCATTAGAGAATAAAACAGAGAGCAGAAATAGGAAGCCTAGTGAAACCAAAGTTATCAATTCATAGAGGAGGCACTGCACAACATAAATAACGCACACAGCAAATGGACAAAAATTGCAAGAAACTGAAGTCAACAGAAAATCTTTACGAGTATGAATACTGCTATGTAGGAGTATAGTACACGAACACTATATCGGAGTATTCATGTTAGCTAGTTTGTGAACTGTGCAAAAGTTCATCGGTAACTTGAAGGTTGATATAAAATTATGCCAATAAATTTTGCAGGTGACATAGCGACAAGACGACTGGTGAGTGAGGTGGAAGTGGGACGTTTGGAAAGACCTGAGTCTATTGCTAAGTCTCTTGGCACTTCCAAGAACAAACAGCACACGAACAGAGCTGTTTGCAGCGTTGTACATCTAGGACCAAGGCAGGCAGGTGATGGAAAGGGTCCTGGAAAGGATGACTCTACAAGGGGTCGTGAGCAGATGTCATAGGCTCACATGGGATCACCAAATCTTTCAGCCTGGTTACTTGCAATCTCAGTCAGCTATGTGAGAGCTCAGCAGAAACACCAGAAACATCCCTGTACCATCAGCTCCACGCCACCAAGCAGTCCATGGCTTTTACAAACTCAGAGCAGTCATCCTGAAAATATTGTGGTGATCACAGTGGGAAAGCGTGTCAGCATGGCGTGTCTTTAAAATTGTGTTGTGGCAAAAAAAAAACCAACAGCCGTAAGCATCAGTTGCTAAGAAGGTATTTTACATTGTGTATACCTTGAGCCAGAGAGATGTTAGAATAATAAGTTCTTGTGTCAATATTTTTAAAACAATGTTGAAAAATTGCACCGGGTGCAAAGAAAAAAGGTACAAAAATTATCTGAGGACTGGAGAAATTGCTGTAGAAAATTAAGGAGCTGCAGCTATTTTTGCAGGGAAAAAAAAGATTATTATGTGGAATAAAATAAGTTTCATAAGAGAAAATGTCACATATGAAAGGACTGTTTAGCCAAGTGAAGTAAGGCATTACACGAACCAACAGCTGGAAGCTGAAGCCAGCCCAACTCAAGCTGGAAGTGAGAAACGCTGAAGGCAGCTAAGCACAGCGGCAAACGGCTGCAGCAAGGGCTGGATTCTCCATCCCCCTCGTCGTATCTTCCAGTCGGAAAAGCGTGCCTTTCTGGAAACAGCAAAACTCTCCCTGAGCTTCTAAAAAAAGTATATTATTAACAGCCTGAAGTATATATGTGGTCAGACTGAAAAAACAGAAAGGTCCCTTCTGGCTGATAAATACTGAAATCCTTTTATTGAACATTATGTTCACTGCTCAAAATTTTGCACAGCGGGTGCTGGCAGGCTGGCACTGGATGTGGGATTTCCAGGGAAGGTGAGCAACAAATGTGGTCAGCGCTATCACGTTTCTGTGACTTTTTTGTCCCAGTCTTTCTGAATGTTGATGTTTTGTTTGATGAGCTGTTTGCCTGTCCAGTGAGCCGTTCACAGGAACGCCCAATTCTTCTTTTCTGAAAGGTTCCAGCTTAGTGAGAAGATAACTTTAACTCGCTTTATAGGAATGTTTTCCGAGGCAAGTTGTACCTTTCTGCACCTCGCTGTTTATCAGAACCCACAATTCTTTATTCCTAACAACAAGATCTTCTTTTTGCATTACTGCTGTGAAACATTACCAGTGTATGACCATAGGAGTAGGCCCATGCTGGTGTTTTAATGGTACACAGCCAATTCTTAACCCATGTCCTTCCTAAAAGTGTGCTTTCCTTCATTGCTGTCATAATTTTCTCTCTGAGATCTCTCAGCTGTTTTTTTCCAAGCCTTTGTAGTTCCTTGCGTGACTCAACCCACCTAAAATTCTTTAGTTAGGACCAAGAAAAACTATGTTTATATAATTGTAAAGACGCAGTGAGATCATTAGTGAGTACGGTTTCTGACCCGTGGCGTCCAGGGCTATTTCCTGCACCAGGACTGATTTTGCGGTGTGCACTGAGAAGGCAAAACAACGCCGGCACTTTTGCATGAATGTTTGTATTGCTCTGTATTCAGGCACTGAAGTTTACTCGTGTCTTACATTGGACAGTTTTACAGTCAAATAGCTGCTTATAAAAGAAACTGAATTCATATCAAGCCGCATCAGACCTGATTCCCCTAACATATACTTGTGTGCGAGGTAAAGCCCCTAAATTCAGCCCTCAAGGAGAGATTCTCCAAGGGACACAACCCAGACCATCTACCGCCTCGCAGCACCCAGTTGCACACGTTGCTATTACATCTGAGTTGTTCTTCACGAGAAGCAAACGCTCAGCCTCGGCAAGTGTCAGGTCCCGCCGTTGCCGTTGCGCAGAGTCGTCGGCGAAGAGCCCACGCGCGCCGCAGGAAGGCACGCCGCGGCTTTGGCGCACGTGTCCCGATCAGCCTCGCCTTCGGAGAAACGGGGGGTTTTTTGTACCTCGCCCAGCGTACTGTTACCTCTGAAACAGGCGCCGATCTCTGCGTGGTGGGAAAGCTCCCCACCTCTCGGGAGCAGGGACGCGCAGGAGAAGCGAGACCCCATCGTCCCAAGCGAGGTCCCTCGGTCTCTCGCTGCGAGGAGCGGAGGGGCGTTCCTTAGCTGACTGCCTTGTTTTGGATGCCAGCCACGGAGTGAGTCCTTCCCCATACCGTGGCCACTCGCTTGCTCCTCGGGAGAAATTAAACGATAGAGTATGAGATACGCTTCTTGTTTTAAGGCCTAATACCAACAGTTCTTCCCCTCGTCCCCTTGTCGACCACTGACACAAAATTTGCTCCGATGGGGGAAGGGGCAGTGCTGGGGCTGAACCCCGCAGCCGCGGTGTTCCAGGCTGCACTGCAGTATGAAAAACAAATTCACCCAACTAGAAGAGGGAGGAAAAAAAATGGTTTAAATATGGATTTTGAACCTTGCACCTGGTGCAGAAAAAATTGAAACTTATGCTCATTAGGCACTGAAATATGATTTTGGTGAAGGACAGGCATTCAGAATATTTCCTAGTATTTGGAATATAAAAATTACATTTTGGCAGAAACAAAATAGAGACAAATATTAGTATTTTAATTATTCATTGATATTTTACTTGTAAGCATTTTCTGCTAAAATTCAATTAAAGATTTCCAGGTCTTCAAAATTCAAAGTGCTCATTCTTCTCTTATGTTTCCCCACAGTGTTGTAAACAATCAGCATTTGAAAACCAAGCGATTTTCTTTCTCTCACATTTTCTGTATTTTTTGGCTTTATTGCAAACGCTTAAAACATAACTTGTCTCTTTTCGCAGTAGTTGTGACCCATACCGTGAAGCCGAGCGTTTCAAAGAGTTGATATTGGAAGGAGAACTTACATCTCCGCTGGAAACGCATCTCCCTCCCATGCACCGCCGTCAAAACTAGCAAATTCACGCCTCTGTGCGTCGTACTCAGCAGAAAGCTAGGGAGTAAATGCAGTTTACCTTCACGATCATTTGTTCTTTTTACCTGCCTTTGCCCTCGGCGTTGTTTCAGTTTCTATTAAATGCAAAAGCATCGCCATTCCCGGCATTCGTAACGATTCGAAATTTCGGGGAGGTTCCTCCTCGGGAAAAAACTGATTTTTCCTTCACGAGACCTTTCCGTGCCCGTGGCTCTGGCAGCGGCATTTGCAGCCGCACGCCGGGCTCGCTGGGATTTGGGGGGGTTCCCCAGACCCCGCCCGCCCCGGAGCCCCGCTTCGCCCCCGCCGGCAGCGGGCAGCGGGGCCCGGCACCGGCGGCGGGGCAGCAGCCGGCACGGCGAGCGCATGAAATGCAATGCCGTAAATGAAATGCAACGAAAGGCGGCGGGAGGGGGGCCGCCCCGCTCAGCAAGTCCCCGTGTGTCCCCCCCGCCCCGCCGCCGCCCCGCTCCTCCGCACCCCGCCGCCGCCGGCGCTCCCCCCGCGCCTCCCGCCCCGCCGCTCCCGGGCAGCCCCGGCTGCAGAGGGGGGCTCTCCCTGCCCCGCCACCCGCCGGCCCCGGGGCTGAACCCCCCCCGCCCTCCGGCCCCGGCGCCTTTGCGGGAGGGAGCCGCGCTATAGGGAGGGCGGGGGGCAGGGCAGGAGGGCAGGGAGGGGGGTGTCATCTCGGCCCGGCGCGGTCTCACCCCCCCCTCACTCCTCCCACCAATGAGTGGTGCCTCTTAACCCCCGGGAACCTCCCTCCCGCCAAGCACTGCTCCACTTTGCAGAACAGGAGTTGATGAGAAAAAAAATAATTGTGGGCCGCGGCCAGCCATGAGCTGTTTGGATGTTATGTACCAAGTCTACGGTCCTCCCCAGCCCTACTTCGCAGCAGCCTACGGCCCCTACCACCAGGTACGCGCGGGGGGCCGCGGTGAAGAGGCAGAGGGTGGGAGGGGTGTCGTCTGGAGGATGGCCGTCTGGGGCCTTACCAAAAGGAAAAAGGGAAAGGGAGAAGGGGAGGGGAAAGGGGGGGTGTGCGGGGGGGAGATCTGGGAGCCTGCGATGGTGAGCGGAGCAGAACCGCATCCCACCGTGGCGCGGGGCTCGGCAGGGTACGTACCCCGGCGGCGACGAGGGGCTGCGGGCTGCCTCGGGAGCGAGAGTGCGGGTTTAACCCTGCCGTGGCTTTCTAGGGATTTCTTTTCTTTTTTTTTCCCTCCTTTGCCGGGACGGGCTCCATCCGAGCGCGGCGGCCGGGGGCGGCGATGCCCGCGGTTTGCGGGGCCCTGCGGGGGCGGGGGGGGGGGGGGGGGCTGCCCCGGGCACCGCTCACCCCTGCGCCCCGGCAGCCCCCTGGGGCAGATCCGTGATCCCCCCGCCTTGCAGCGGGGGCTCCGGGCTCACCCGCCGGGAGCGGGGGAGGCAAGGGTGCCGGCAGGCTGCGGGGTTGCCCCGGTTCGGCGGTGGGGGGCAAGGCTGCGGTGCGGCAGGGCCGGGGGGATGCCCCCCGCTCCCGGGGCTCGCTCGGCGGCGGGACCCCGGCCCCACCGGGCTGCCGGCGGCGGCGGTCGCCTGCGAGACCCGCGGGGGCTTCGTGGCCGGCAGCCCCGTCCCGCCGCCGCGCTGCCTGCAGCTCCGCCCGGGGGATCGCGGCTCTCGACTGACCCCCCGATTTCGGTGGCGGGATCCCGCCGGCCGCGGGGATGCGTGGCGGCGAGCACAGCCCGCCGTGCCCGCCCCGGGCCGCACCGTCCCGCCTGGGCCGGGGCTCGTTCCCCCGGGCTGCACCTGCTGCGCGCCGCTTTCTCTTTCGCCCTCTGCTCCGCTGCGTTTTCCCTCCCCCTTTTGCCTTCCTCCCCCAGCAAAACGAAAAAGGGGAGGGCGAGAGGCCGCGGCACGCCGGGCCCGGGGCGGGCGGCAGCCCCCGCCGCGCAGGGCCAGGGCCGGGGCCGGGGCCCGGGCGGGCGGCCCCGCTCCGCGCAGCCCCCGCGGCTCCCCGCAGCCCCCGGCGTGGCGGCCCGGGTGCCACCTCCAGCGCCTGGCAGCGGGGCCGGAATACCTGTTACAAATAGCAAATGATGTCCTCCCCCACCTTGCCTTCCCCCCGCCGCCAGCCCCCCACCCCGCCCGCCCCGCACACGGCTTCGTGACATTATTTAGGGGGATGATCATTACCTCAATGGCCGAGCCGGGAGCCAAGTGGAAAGGCGGTCGTCACGAAGGAGTGACGTTATTAAATATCTCGCGTGTCTTGGCCCCGGGCTCCGCGCCGGCCCCGCGGTGCTTCCCCCGCCGCCCGCCCCGCCGCTCTGCCCGCGCCGGCCGAGCCCGGGCTCCGCGTCCCCTCGCTTATTTCTAAGAAACTCCCGGCAGCTGCGGACACGCTAAGGCGGATAAAGAAAAGATGGGAAACGTCCAGCAAACTTCTCAACGCCCGCTGTTTTCCCACCCAGAGGAATCCAGTAAAAAGAGTCCAATCTTGTAGGAAATACCTGGAGCTTCGCGCTGCCCAAGGAAATGCGCCTTTTTGCCCTGAAGTGTGTGTGAGGCTGCCCGTCTTTTTTTTTTTTTTTTTTTTTTTTTTTTCCTTCCCCCCCCCCCCCCCTTCCTCCTCCTCGCCGCTGTGGGTTACGGGACACTCTTTGGGGCAGATTTTGCCAGCCGGCGACCGAGCCGCCCTCGCCGGCCGCAGCCCCCGGGCGGCCGCCGTCCCCCCCCGGAGCCGGCCCGCAAAGTGCCGCCTTCGGCGGGACTTCGGGTGGCCCCCGCCCGGCCGCCCCCGCCCCGCACGGAGCCTGTCTTGCTCCATCCCGGCCGGCGTCTCTCGGTTTCGGCCCCCCGGCCCCATTCGCAGCCCCTTCGCTGCCCCCCGGGGTGGGGGGTGCTGCCGGGGGGGCGGCGGGCAGCCGAGGACCGGCCGTCGGCATCCTCTGGGAAAGACGGCAGGAGCGGGCTCGGCCCGCATCCCGGCCGGCGCAGGGAGGGCCAGGGCACCTTGCTGCCCTGCGCCGCCTGACCGCCTCTGTTCGCTTGCCTTCCCCCTTTCCTCCAGAAACTCGCCTTTTACTCCAAAATGCAAGAAGCCCCGGAGAGCGGCAGCAGCGCCAGCGCCAGCAGCTCCTTCTCCGGCCACCCCGCGGCCAGCATCAAGGAGGAGGACTGCAGCCCCGAGAAGGAGCGACCCCCCGAGGCCGAGTACATCAACTCCCGCTGCGTCCTCTTCACCTACTTCCAGGGGGACATCAGCGCCGTGGTGGACGAGCACTTCAGCCGGGCGCTCAGCCAGCCCAGCAGCTTCTCGCTCGGCAGCGCCAAGGCGGCGCGGAACGCCGGCTCCTGGCGGGGTGAGGGCGCGGTGGGGCGCGGTGGGGCGCGGTGGGGCGTGGTGGGGCGGCGGGACCCCCCCGCCACCCCGGGGCACCCACCCCTCTCCCCTCCGCCGGCCGCGGGTGCCCGGCGGGCAGCCCCCGGGAGCCGGCTGACCCGGGCCGGGAGCCGCGGGCAGCTTGTCTCTTTTAGGGGAAAAAAGAGAAGCAGCAGCCCTTCTGTCGGCGGCGGGCTTCCCGCTGCCCCTGCCAGGGGAACCGAATCGCCTGGACCTTGCGGGCCATTTACCTGGCGGGGGCTGCGACCGAAGCAGCCGCGGAGGGGCCTTTGAGTCTCAGGCGGTGGTAATCGAAGATGGGAACCACGCAAAAAGCAAATGTGGGAACCATCTCACCAGCTTCCCACCGCAAAAAAAAACAGGTTGTGCGTGTCCCTGTATCTCGCCCTGCCTGTATCACCACCCTGGCCCTAAATTTCTGAAAATGAGGGTTTCCAGACCTGCCCACGGGGGTGACCCTGTGCCGGCAAAGTTGAGGCTGTGGCTGATGCGCAGCTCTCCACTTCTTCCTTCTCCCTTCAAAGCAGGGACTTCTTTTGAGGCAGTTTTGGGGACCCTCCTTCACGGGGCCACCCGCTGAGCCAAGAGCCGAGTTTCCAGCCCCTCCATGAATTGCTGTCAGTGATTTCCAAGAATGAAATAGTAGTTTAAATATTTCATGGCTGAAAGATATTCAGCGCTGGAACTGATGGCAGGAGAGGAGAGTTCTTCGCTTGTCATGAACCGCTTCCCTTTCTCCTGTGTAATGCCAGGGCGCAGAACTGACGCACCTCCCTGGCAAACACGTGTCAGGAGCACGGTTTTATTTGTCTGGGGAACACGGTGCATTCCCAGTTAATAATGTGTAATGACTGTCTCTCTGCTGTTAATAACCATGGGTCCATCTCGCATGTGGCTGACCAGGCTGACCATGCAAGGTCCCTGTCCCTTGCCCTGCCAACCCCAAAAGATCTGCAGAACGCTTCCCAAATATGTTAGCGATATAGCCAAGAAACAGGCGTAAATCCAGTGTAATAGATGGGGGAATTGCCCCCAGATGTTTAGAAAATTCAAGCTGGCCCTTAGTCGCATCTTGTGCTGTCCCTTCCGCTTTGAAACTGCACTGAGGAAGCAGCCGCTTTCCTGGCAGGGTCAGGCATCCTCCGAGGTAAATGCTTAGGCAGGGAGATTACTACAAAAACAAACAAGAAAAATCCAACCCTGGAAATTGCTGCAGTGCATAATAGCTCTGACTCAGTTTCCACTACTGAGGAAAAGAGATGTTTCCCTCACCTTAGGTAACAGCCTCTGTCCTAAATACATGCTAGGAGAAACCTGGAGCGAATAGTTTCAGTTTCATAGGTGAGCCCTGGGCTAGGTGTGTTGGATGTTTAGCTGGAAAGGAATCTGTACTTGCTGGGAGCAATTTCTTGCGTTTGGCAGTTGTTTGGGGGATAAAGGGAATGCAAGGGCTGGTTTGGGGGGAGCTGGGGAGGGGCAGAGCCCCAGGGAAAGGAGATTGGGGCTGGCTGGGTGTGCTCATCGCTGCCTTTCCTTTCTCTCCCACTCCCTTCACCCAGATGGCTCCTTCCCCATGAGCCAGCGCAGCTTCCCGCCGTCCTTCTGGAACAGCACGTACCAGCCCTCCTCGGTCCCAGCCACCCTCAGCAGCCCGCTGGCAGCTGCCGCACACAGCGAGCTGCCCTTCGCCGCCGCCGACCCCTACGCCCCGGCCTCTCTGCATGGCCACCTGCACCAGGGTGGCCCCGAGCCCTGGCACCATGCCCACCACCACCACCACCACCACCACCCCTACATCGGGACACAGAGCACTGCCTACCCCCGCCCCGCCGCCATGCACGAGGTCTACGGGCCCCACTTCGACCCCCGTTACGGCTCCCTCCTGGTGCCCACCGCCTCCGTCCGCCCCCACCGCCTCACCCCCGCCTCCGTGCCCACGCCGGTCAGCCCCCCCTGCGAACTGGGCAAGAGCGAGGCGGGCACCGCCACGGCCTGGACGACGCCGGGACCCTTCCCCAACGCGGCGGGGGACATGGCACAGAGCCTCGGCCTCAACGTGGACGCAGGTAAAGAGCTGCCCTCGGCCCCTGCGGGTCCCCCCGGCTCAGCTGCACCCCTGCTCCCCGCCTCCCTCACACCAGCCATAGTAGCGGGGATGGACACGCCATGGTGGGGTGGCTGGCGTGCTGCTGTGGGGGAATAAATTGGGGGTGGAAGTCCCACGGGAGACACCCAAGCTCTGCCCTGGGTGCCCTTCTTGGGGCTCTTAGGCCAGGCAAGCAAGGAAGGGGAGGGGGAGGATGGGACAGGGCAGCATGCACACCCCCCCCCCCAACACCCTTTGAATTTCTGGCACCCTCAAATGTGCCCTGAGGGTGCTGGTCGCTTTGAAGTACTCTTGTCCTGGCCCCAGCCCTGCTCTTGCCTTGAGCAGCGAGAGCTGGGAGCAGGACGGAGCCGCCCAAAGGTCACCGCTTGGCTCCCTCCACGGGCTGCCCTGCCGGCAGGAGCGCGGGCAGCCGCGGCAGAGCCAGCCCGTTGCTAGATCCCGCGCAGGTTCGTAAACTGCCTCCTCTCCTTATTTATTTTTTTCTCCCAGTTTTTGAGAGGAAAGCACAAGTGCATTTGCTGAGCAAAAAGGGCAATGGTTTTCCCCTGGTACTGGTATCCTGTGCCTGGTGGGGTGCCTGGAAGTAAGGCTGTGTGGCCATAGCGGTGACAAAAAGGTGACACAGGCATAGCCAGCAGTGGCAGTTCCTGAGTCCATGGTTGTGGAGGCAAGGAAAGCCCTCTCTGGTGGCAGTTTTCCATGCTGAAGCTGGAAACAGCAGCCACAAATGGCTCCTTACGGTGGCCTCACGTTAGGCAGGAGGGACGTGTGCCTGCCTGCGGTCTAGCTTGGGCTCTTCTCCGTGGGCTCTGGGAAGCCCATGCTTTAGACTGATCCTCTGATCTCAGCTGGCAGAAATGCAGTTTGTCTTTCTCTGTCCTTAAACGCCTGTACCTATTTTTCTTCTTCCCTTTTTTTCTTCTCTCCGTTCTCAGGTTTGCAGCCTCAGGATAAAAGCAAGGATCTGTACTGGTTTTAGAGCTGTCCTTCACTCTTCTTCCCCTGGCTCTCCCCTGTAGATCTCTGCCTATTAGACATGGTGGCATTCAGAGCTGAAATCGGGTCAGTTTGTAACAGCTTCTGATCTTGGTTTGCAGCTCGCCGTTACTCCTTCTGTGGTGGATCCCTTCTGAGCTGATGTGCTGACTCAAAGACTCCCAGATCCCCCCTTGCCCTTTTCCAAGCCCACCGTGGCCCTGCAGCTCGGGGAAAGACAACGGGACTTAAAAGGACCTGGCATTGCAAGGACGGTACTTTAGACTTATTTCGGAGAGGAAAATCCTTCTGTTGCAAGAGGAGAGCCAAAGACGTTGAACTTCTATTTAAGCAGATCCCACACCCAGAACTGCAGTCAGGCTGCTCTAAAAGAGTCAAATGACATTGTGGATGGTGATGCAAAACCACTGGCCTTCGTACAGGGGGCAGAGGAAATCATGGGGTTTTTTTTTTTTAGTGCTGTGAATATTTTTTTATGGCAGTGAACGTTATTTCTTGAATGCAAACACAGGAAAGCTACTTAGCAGTTTTGAACTGGATTTTTACTTTACATTATAGAAAAGTAAAAGGAGAAGAAACTGGAACTCTGGAACGTTTTCGGACTATCAAGGAACTGGTCTGATTTTTCAGCTTTGTGGTTGTGAGCGGCAAATGTTTGGCCAGGGCCAGCTGCCCTGGGCTTGCAGAGGTGCAGCTGTTCCACGCGCAACTGCTCAAACCCCAGAAAGACGAAAACCAAGGTGGCACTTCTCAGAGTTTGGCACAACATTTGCATTGGATATATAACGGTTGTTTGGTTGTGGTTTTTTGGGTTTTTTTGTTTGTTTTTTTTTTACAAGAAACATTTTCTGGTGAAAGTAAAACCCTCTTAAAGCAGGGGGAGGAAGGAAACCCGTGAAGAACGGCTCGCCCTCAACCCAACAGCCTTTACGGAGAACACCAGAAGGAAAGGCACGTGATGGACAAATAGGTCTGAGTTGCCTCTAACGTTTCTCTTTGTCTACTTGTTGCTGTCATTTTGTCACTTTAATAGTTGTTTTGTTTTGTTTTTTTGAAGGGGGGAATAAGATATCTATTTAACAGTAGGAAAGCTGCATTAAAGGTATCTCCTCCTTTCACCCTGTGTGCTTTTATGAAGAATTAAAGCTGGATAAGAGAAATGAGGCAAACTGGAAACTTGAGGATGAAATAGGAAAAATACCTGTCATGTGGATGAAGTGAGTTATTTTATTACTTTGCATTAAAGATAAATAGAAATCCTAGCAGCTGAAAATATTTTCTTAGCGAGTAAAAAATACGGTGATAAATACAAAAGATAAGAACATGCAAGATTGTTGCAGTGCTACATTTTAGTGTACGGTGTATGTGTAAGGTGGGTTAAAGTAAGGGGGCTGCTCCGTAACAACAGATGTTTCTTCATGAAGCTGACTGATAGAAGAGGGGACTGTAGCATTGCTATTGGACTGGTAAACTAAAATGCTATTACAGGGTGAAGAATAATTAATGCAACAGTGCAGAAATGGCCATTTCCCCCTATACTTAAAAGCTGACTTTTTTACAGGCAAAACATCTGATCCCAACACTACTGGGTTTGGGGTTTTTTTCTGGTTTTTCTTAATGTAATGTCTTCAAAGACTGACAAAGTTCAATGCATGTAAGAGGAGAGTCCTAACATTACCCCTCCGACACTAGGAGAAGCAGTAGAAAATGGACTTTTGTGCTGTGATGAGAGTTTTTACCTTCCGACATGCTCACATAATCTGGCATAATGTTCGCCATGTGTCAGAAACGGAGTTATGAATAACCCCAACTTGCTTCTCCTAGGTTTCAGCTCAGCAATAACTCCATTTCTGGGAAAGAATAGGAATCCTAAGAGTGGGATAAAGCAGCGTGAGTAAATACTGTGAGAAGCTGGCAAGGAGCAATGTGTGCAGGGCATCCCCGGCCAGAGCTCGGCAAATGGCAGGAGGTGACTTGCCATGATTCCTTCAGCCAGGCGTACCCCCGAGCGTTTCGTCCTCACCCTCCAACGAGCCAGAGCCCAGAAAGGCTGTAAAGGGCCAGGGAAGGACTCCAGAATTTATATTACCAGTTAAACCAAAAATGTTTTGAGGCATCTGTCAAGGAAGAAGGCAGCAGCACTTTGCAGGAGAAAAGTAACTAAAAATGGCATTTAACTTTATTGCTGCAGCAGCTTGGAGATAACAGGATCATTCTGTGAGCATTTGCCTGTGCGTTTTCTTAGGCTGTTTTTAACGTTTTTTTAAAAAAAGATTAATCCGGCTCTAACATGGGTTGTGCTTTACCACAATTGTTTCTTTTTTCTTTCTCCCCCCCCCGCAATTCATAATAAGGAGGGCTGGTCAATACAGCCCAAATATGTTTGGAAATATTCATGAGAGCACAAACCAGTCATTGACTTCATTGGCATTTACAATTCATTTGGACTGTGAACATTTTCAAGCATGAGAATTTATGCAATGAATACAGGAATATTGGTTTCGACATTTGTTCTCCAGGTACTCTTTTTTTATTGTCGTATTGTGAAAGCACCCAAACACCAAGGTCAAGATTGTGGCTCAAGGTGTTAGACATGCAAACAACTTTTTTAAAATGCTCCTACTCCGGGTGGCCTGCAGTCTGAAAGCACACATGCCCTATTTTGGCTAATGCTTGCAGAGTTTTGCTCCCTCTGTGTTATTCTGACTGCAGGGGGGCTGCTCACAGCACCTGCCTTTAAGGCTCGGGCGTGAGTCTTTGCAGGACTGGAGCTGCAGCTCCTGATGCAGTAACAGTGCGGATAACCTCGGTGCCATTTCGCAAGTCTGTTTTATTCCTCTTTGCGTTATAGGTTATTGCTTGATCATGAATGCTTGCAGGAAATCTGGATATACAACAGAAACACTTCTTATATGTTATGTATGTCTTATTGTCACATGCTTGTCACACACCAGAAGAGCAGGGCTGTGAGTCCCCAGTCCTGCAGCCTGAAGAGTAGATCCTCCTGCTGCCCCTCTCGGGGTGTCGGGCAGAGGCTGGCACTGGCTTGTGCTCTCCACCCACCCACCTGACAAACAGACTAGCCCGGCTGGGACAGATGAACAAACACAGCTCCCGACCCGTTCGTGCAGAGTCGAGGGAAGGAGGCAGAGGGACAGGATCTGCTGCAGAGCACGGCAGTACTGGGCATAGCGAGGTAACCGCTGCTGCTGAGGGAGAGCAGCTTGTGGGAGTTTGCAGAGTGAGCTCTGGGCATGTTCACTGCAGGCATTTATTTCCCGTTCTGAAAAGGACTGAAAATATACCGTTTTAATGAACTCTGAGGTTAACAGTGATCTGTCAAGGGAAGGATGGAAGTGGGGATGGGACATTTGTGGTCACAGCCTCCACCTTATTTTAATGAGGGTTTTGCTTCAGTATAGCTGCAGTTGCAAGAATGCAGCACAGAGCTCTTAGACACAGGTGTATGTGCCCCTGCACTTACATGCAATGTAATTACAGCTAATGTTGGAGAGCTTTAGGGTGATGTTGCTTACTTCCCACATCCTTTTCCAGTGGGTTTTCCATAGGAGCCCCAAGCAAAGGACGAGGAGGGGAGGAGAGAGAAGGTGAAAGAGAGTCTGAGTAATCCCCTGTGCCTCCCCTGGACTGCGTGCTGCCCGTCTCCAGGGAAATCTATCTGCCCTGTCTCCTCCTTGGGTCAGGAGGGACTGCCTTCTCGCCTTCCCTTTGAAGTCCTATTTAGGTTCATGACAAGCTCTAGTGAGGGCTTAAAGGTTGGTCCCTTCCTAGAAGGGAGGAAAAAGCTGCTGGTGGCTTTGGATGCACCAGGGTTCTGTGGCTGGCAGTTCTTGTGCATCTTTTTCTGGGCAAGGGTTGTAATTAACAACGTACCCTTTTGATTACAGAAGGGCGAGCCAGCTCCTCAGGGGGAATGTGGTCTCCTGGCTGGCTTCCCTGGCCTGCCACCCAGAGGAGCAGTTGCAGCAGGGGAAGGAGAGAGACTTGTGTCGTGATTCTTTGGAGGAGTGAGGTATGGATTTTGTAGGCTAGGCAGTTTCACATAGGGAAATGGGAATAGGGGATCGTTAAAAGAAAAATAAAAAAGGGGGATAAAAAGGAAAAAAGAAAAAAAAAGAAAAATAAAAAGAAAAAAGAAAAAAAGAAAAAAAGGAAAAAGAAAAAGAAAAAAGAAAAAAAGCTTTACTTCAGTCAGCTCCCAAGCTTTGGGGCTGCAGCCTTGGGAACTGTATTGTTAATTTAGTTCCCAGCACTCTAAGACTGTTCTCTAAACCGACTGAACTGACAAGCAGCTCAGGCTAGCAGGGCCTCCCTGTTCATGTCCATCTCTAGTCATACAGGAGGAGTTACCTTTGCAGTGCACTTTCTACTGCCTCCTTAGCCCGGCATACTCTGTGAATAACGTGCAGCAAACCCGTGAGTACAAATTGTAATGGAGAGGCACTGGGGTGCCATGTGCTCCCGCCGTCTCTGCATCGGGTCCTGCAGGAGAAGGGGAAGGCGCTGGAGGAGCCCGTGCAGGGGCGCGGGGTGCAGGGGTGCGCGCCCCTGGGCCCCGCTCTCATACATGGGCACCTCCCTTTGCTGTGCTCGGCTGCAGCCCACAAAAACGCAGGCTGACCAAGGACTGGAGCGTTTCTTCAGGGATGTGTCGGTTGCTTATTCACATTCACGGTAAAGGCAGGATAATACCAAACAGAAGAGGTGCCCCATTAGGAGATGTAATACCACGCGGGATGTTACTGAGGGTGCCCCATCTCCCCACTGCACGGCACATTTCCTCCTGCCCCACCTGGCCCAGGTAAGGCTGCAAGGTGCCCTCCTCGTTCATCACACCCCCCTCCCTGACTTCTTCACTTCTCCTCTCCTCAACTTCTGGCCTCAGCCCTGACTCTGCATCTCATCCCCGCTCTGTTCCCCTGCCTCACCTGGTCTCTTCCCTCCTGCACATACTGCTCTGGCCCCACACTGCAAAAATGAGGAGCAAAGGAACGGCATTAGGAGGGACACAAACTTTCCTATCAATCAGTGCTGTTTGCATGGAGTTGAAGCATCAGTATTTCTATGATAAACAGAATTGGACAAACACAGACCCTCTCCGGAAGAGCCAGCATATTGGCCTCAATCCTGCACCATACCCCTGTGGAAGGAACCAAGCCCCAAGCCCCGATCCAGTGGAAGAACCCCTTTTTTCCACAAGCCGAGTCCTAAAGAGCTGGGACAGCCCCAGTTGCACACAGACACAAATGATTATTCTCTCTTGACAGACCTGCACAGCTCCCTCCTTGTATTTAACTGCAGTCCCAGTGAGCTGGATCAGGAAAGAGACACTTGATAGCTGCTGTTTCCGTGGTTGAAATATTTGTGAAGTTAGCGCATAATCTGAAAGCAGAAGCTAATAAATTATAGGGTGCTAATTGGGGCCGGAGTGGAGCCGTCAATCATATTATCCTAAACACACAGAGACCCTCATAACCTAAAAAGGCAAGAGAGCCTCCAGGAACAGCTCCCAGTTGTCACTAGCCATGACCTCCACTTCAGTGAGAGCACAGAGAGTCAAGGCAGAGAGTTTATTCTGCTAAGAAAATGCAAATCCTGCATTTAAGAGGGCACTTGTGTTTGGTTTTGTTTGCCCTCTTTGGCAGTGTGTCTCCCAGGGCACTTTATTGTTTTGCTTTGCCACTTAACTTGCCACTCTTGCAATTTAAAAAAAAACATGTAGATCAGATAAGAATTTGCAGGTTTTATATTTGCATAGTCCTTAGAGTAACAGTTGTAAGTTTTCAGTCACAGTCCAACCTCTGTATATAGGCCTGTCTTCTAAAAGCCATCTTATTGCTCACATTTATTTTTTTGCTTCTCATGCCCCAGAAACATATAGACTACTTTGAAATTGCAGGAGTCTATGATCTGAGCCAAAACACAACTGTGCACACACGGTAGCAATAGGGCACTTGCAGCTCTAGGCACTTGGTCACCATCTTTTCTTATATTTCTTCCACCAAGATCAAGTATTTTACTCATCATATAATATAAAATTGAATCAAAGAATGCTGAAGAGGTTTTTAGTAATGCTTTTCCCCAGAAATTCATTTCTATATGGAGACAGGTAGGCATTTCAGAAAGCATCCCCTGGAGAAAAGATCTGAAAAGAAATTAGGAGCAACCTAAAAGTGAAGAGTGGGAAAGCCTGATTTTGGTGGCAGTAGGGCTACTACTGCATGCAGGCCTGACAACTGAGCTACAGTAAGGTCAAACCCTTTTCCTGGTGACATCTCACCCGGCCCTTAGTGACCGCCTAAACTTACTGCTGCAAGACCACGATTAAGTGTACAAAGACTTCTAAAGATATTTCTAAGTGTGTCATTTTTCCCTCATTTTCGATGCCTGTATTAATTATTTAATGCCAACCTTGAATGCTGGCAAGAAGTAGGACCAACAGTCCCTTCTCAGCTTGCTTCTGTGAAGAGAAATGACAGCGTCTAACCTGGTGATGCTGCCATGAGAGCCAAGAGCCATCTCTGAGCGGGGTAGGCAAGAGGCTGTGTTTGACAACTGACTGTGGTTTATCATGGCCACTAATTTTGTTTTAGTAGATTCAGGTAGAGGATCATTCTTCGTGCTTTAAGCAACAGACTCAAAAATTACGGAGCGATACCTCTGTTAAGATAACGAAGACTATGTCAGCAGACAAACTGAGGAAAGCACAAAGCTGGCATGGTCCTACTTGAAGAACACAAGGCTGCACTGTGTGAGTAGGTTTCCATCCTTGGGGACATGGTGATGTCAGACTGAAGAAATATGAAGATGTGAGAGAAGATATTCTCGTAAAAGGTTAATTCTGTGACTCCCAGAGTTCTGCCTCTCCTGTTTCCCTGTAAGAGAAAGCTAAATATATTTGTGACTGGAAATTACTGAGAACTTACACACGGCCAGCCCTCCTGGAAAGGTGTGAAAATTGGATACGTGAAGAGAAATACACCAGGAGATTCATCAGAGTCATGAGATTTTGGTGCTACAAAACGATGTTGAAACTCCACTGAGTTTCCTATAGGATGGATGAAGAGGCAACTGTAGTTGCTTACTGTACTGCATAGGACAGCAAAAGCATTTCAGCGGCCTCATCCCTAACAAGCACTAAGTGACTTGTACTGTCAGGGAAGATAGGAGAGGAAAAAAAGCAGGAAAAAGAAGATCCAGCTATGTCAACAGCACTGCAAAAGGGATTGGTGTCCAAACAGAGAGTGGCTATTTTACAACTCTATTCTTACCGTAAAAGACAGAAGGCAGTAATGAACACCCTCCAACTGGAAGACGTCATCTGAAGAAGAAGTTAACACATTATAAAAAAGGTTATTTTATACAGTGGTATCAGTCATGTCACTGGCAATAATGACAATATTTTGGCATCGTCACTTGGCTTTGATGCACTGGGTTTCTGGTTATTTATTAGAGTTAAAATATAATGTCAGTTAGAGGTGCCAAGTGTCATTATAAATAGAGCCATGATCGTTTGAAAAATCCACCTGGTATGCAAGCTCCTGCAACTCACTCCAATGTGTGTGTGTAAGAAAAACTTTCAAAAATCAAGTAAAATAAATGAAGGTGAATTAGAACTTTTTAGTCATTAACAGACCTGTCAGGGCTATTTTACAGACATTCTTTTCTATAACAACTATTTTCAGGTCTGTTATAGCTGAATTAAGATCAGCTTTGTGTAGAAAGAGGTAAATTTCAATCTAGAAGAAAGCTTGCCTTCACAGTTATTATTAAAATGCATAGTCCTAAACCTGAATCACAGAGGATCAGTTTCACCCGGTTATGCTCAGTAAAGCCACACTTGAGGACTCAAGCCATCACAGGCAGCATGCCGCAGATGTCAAAGAAAAAGAAAAAAAAAAAAAAAAAAGAAAAAACCTGGAGACATTAGTCCATTCAAATACATGGTAAAACTTTCCCTGCTGAAAACAGCTGTGGGAAGCAAGGAGGCACTGGTCCTGCTGTCAGGATCTTTGTGCCTTCCATACAAGTGGTGAGGGAACCAAATTTTGAGGGGCCTTGTGATCTGGAGGATGTTACTGGTCTCTGTTATCTAGGGTACCAGGAAAGCTGAGGAACAACAGCTTTAGTCTCAGCCCTGGGTCCTGGCTCAAGCTTTTCTCAGATAAGCAAGGCTGTGGTGAACTCAGCTTTTGCCTTTCTTGTCCCCGCCACTTCTTAGTTTTTGCAGGTAACAAAGACTAATAGAAAACACTTGTCTTAGCCATGTAGCTGTACAACCTTTTGCTTTTCTGGTGGTCATTTTTAAGCTCCTCAAATCTTGGGATGATTTCATTGAATGACTGACCATAAAGTCTCCCAGAGAAGATGATACCTGAATGTTAAATATAAAAAAGGCAAAGAAATCATCTTGACACCCCACGTTTTTCAGTCCTACGTGATACAAGCAAACACGTCTTTTGCCTTTCATATCTCAAAAAATCTGTATAAGCTGTATAAGTTTTCCCTTCAGAGCCCTTGGCAGCCACGTTCCCATAGCTCATGTCAAACTGCTGAGCACTCCCTCTGTGGCACACGGGGATAAGCGAGTGATCCCACTGAAGCCTGGCGTATCTCTCAGCAGCAGCTACACGCAAACTTTCCATAACTTTATCTTTGCCCCAGTAAGGGCTCAATATTTTGGTCATAAAGCATTGGTTTTTCCTTTGTAGGATCTTGATCGTGGTCCCAAATGGAAAGTATGAGGTACACAGGTTTTGGATAGATCTGGTCATCAGTATGTGCGGGCTCAAAAGCCCTTGCAGACAACCTTGAAAAACAGAAATGCACTGATGGTCGGGTGTTACCAGCTGCTGTAGACCAAGGGGACTGAAGCTAGCAGACCTAGGATTGATGCCACTGAAAATGCTGCCTTAGTAAATAAGTAACATCTGCCCTAGCCCTTCACATTTACAAAATAACTTACAAACTTTAATTAATCACCACAGCATTTGTGTTATGTTGTAGTAAATACTATTCATAGGTAGCAGTAAATATTTTTCATCCATTCATATGGATGTCAAGTCTGCAGCTGAGAGATTAAATAAGCCAACTAAAGCCACATAGTATGTCCATGTCTGTCCAAGCACGGCTCAGAGTTCAGTCATTGCCATTTGAGAGCCCAGCACTAGTGGGTCGTGTGTGGTATCACATCCTGAAGCATGCTCACCGTGGCTGCTCAGTGATCTCGCCAAGTGTCTGTGCTGGCGTCAAGGGACAAGGAAGAGCCTGAGACAGTAACCGGCTGCGACCCAGAGGCTCACCTGGGGCATCCCCTGATCAGCGCCTGGGGGCACGCGTCTCCTCTTCCCGGGCAGGTTAGAGACTGTACTGGGTTGGAGTTTATTTTCTTCATAGCAGCTCATCTTCTGCTGTGTTTTAGATTTGCTACCAAAACGATACTGATAACACAATAATGTTTAGTTATTGCTGAAAAACGCTTGCACAGCATCAAAGCCTTCTCTGAATGGACTGGGGGTGCACAAGGGGTTGGGCGGGGACACAACCAGGCAGATGAATCGAACTAACCCAAGAGATATTCCATGCCATATAATGTTGTGCTCAGCAATAAAATGGAGAGGAGGAGGCTTAGGGAGATTAGCCATCTTTTGCTCAGGAACTGGCTGGGCATAGGTCTACCTGTCTCAGGCCAAATCTTGAGAAGCTAAAGACTCGGAGGCAGTTTCTCCACTGCTGTACATCAGTGTAGCTTAACATATTTAACCTGATTTACAGCTGGTGAAGATTGGGTCCATCTGCTTTATACTAGCCTGAGAATGATGCTTTTGTTAAGAAGCTTTTGGAATTGCTGACAGGAACCCAGTGCATTTATGATTCGGACTTCAGACATCACTTTCTGGTTCCTCCAGCTCTTGCAGAGAGAATCTTCCCAGGACAAGTTTCTCCTCTTATTTAGGTGGCTTCCTCTGACTTACAAGGAAATCCAGAAAGAATTCCTCTTACTACATAGATATCACACCCTAGACTCAGTCTCACTGTACACCTTAAATGAAGAAAGTAAAAATCCACGTTATTGCCTCCACGCTTGAGGATAAGTCTCTCAGCAGCACGTGACGCAAGTGTGGTCACAACAACTGCTTTGCCTGTGCCCTTATCTCATATTTAACCTTTCTGATATGTCAGGATTCTTTTCTCCCCTAAACACATATCTCCTTTAAATGACATTATCACCCTTAAACCCATTTACACTTACTTAAAAACCTATAGCCTTGAAAGTCAAGACACTTCAACTCAAGGCTTTCTTGACTCTTTCCCTTGATCTGCCACAGGAGGAGGTACCAACTGTCAGACACAAACACAGGCCAGGTAGTGCCCGTTTCCCTGCCCAAGACAGAATATGCTAAAAAGGTCTTTCATTCTCATCACCTCTTATATGTGTGTCTCCCCTACCATCTCCAAAAGTAGCTATGAAAACTGTCATCAGGGGCTGGCTGCTTGAAGGCGAGAGTTGTCCTCCTGAGAGTGAATAAGAGTTGATGAGTAAAACATGAATCATCATGAAGAGTTTGAATGAAGAGAGGAAGCATCACTTTGGTGAGACAGAGAAGATGAAATGATGAAGATGTGTAAAGAGAAGGGTGATACAGAAACGTGAGGGATTAAGAAACTCTTTGCAAGTAGCATCAGGGGTGGATGCAAGTGCGGTACGTTTGCGCACATAAAATTTAGCTTTACCATAACTCAGTGGAATAGTTGCATTTGTATACTTACTCCTCTAAGGCAGGGAAATGAGAGGGAGAATGGAGTGAAGGGTAGGGCCGTGCTCAGAGCTGACGTTGTATCACTGAGCGTGCCTCAGATCACTGCACTTATGGGGAAGGGTAGGTATTGTGTCTTCCACTGAATTCAGCAAGTTATAGATCAGGATCCTTAGATTTGCATCAGGACATTTGTGTTTTATCCAGTCCAATACATTTTTCATACTATTAGGTGCAAAAGGCATAGATCACTGGTCAATATGCTGAGCTTTCATTTATTGGCAATGCAATAAACTTGACATTTTCTTCCTCACCATGCTGTGATAAATCCTCCATTAAAACTAGTCTCGTCTTGCAACACTTCCAAAATGTGGACAAAACAAGACTTACCTTCCCCTCTGTTCTTTCTGTGTCACTTTGGGTATTTGTGACTACTTCAAGACACCAAGGGCATTACTTCTGACTGCTGTCTGTCACCGACGCTCACCATGCCCATTAACCCAGTTTATCCATGTTGGATAGGCTCTTGCATGATTCTTTTCCAACTCAGACCTACACAAAACTGAATCGACTTGGGTAATCACGTCACAGGCACGGTCATGAGGCCTGTGAAAGCTGTTGCCTAGAAAAAATTTTGGCAGGATTGAAGGCTTCTCCTGCTAAAGAAAAAGATATCATATGAAGTCTTGTTGTTTTTTAAAAAACCTTTCTTTGTGGCTTGCTGACTGAGCAGTCCTCTTGAGTTAAGTGGAATTATGCACGGGCGTGAAGTCATCCAGGTGTGGTGACTACAGAACTGGGATCTTCCTGGTTTCTGGCTAGCACATGCTACCGGTTAGTCAATGTTACTCATGTTTAAGTTATTGACATGGGAGGAATGGCTATACAATCAAGCAAGCAGCACTTGAAGAGGAAGGAAACATTATATTTATTTATTTATCCATCACTCATGGTCTGGTGAGCATAGTGAAGTGTTGTAATTGTTGTTGTTAGCAAATCTGGCTTTTACACTAATTTGTTGATGAAGAAAAAAAAATATTTATATAACTATAGACTTCTTGAATGGGATTTGTCAGGGACTTTGAAGAATCCTAATTCAAAATATCTCAGTTTCTATTTTGTTTTAGTAAAATGGTCAAAAACCAAATTTCTTGGTCACCTGTGTTGGTTCTCCATTTAAGAAACTTTTGAAGCTTGATTTCAGTGGAGTTAGTTACATCTTAAAAATTTATACATTCTGACATCAGATAGTGCCTTTACTCCTCTTCAGTGCCCCCCATTATCAAATATTTCCATAAAGTCAGAGCATGTTTCTAGCTTCCTGACAGATGTCAGTGAATAGCTCTGCATAATTTGCAAACTACTGTTCATGATGAAATGTTCCAAAAAGCTTATTGTGGTCTTATATTCAGTAATGATTTATGTATAATTTTATTATATCCTTTGACTTGATCTCCGAACACATCAAGGAAAAGTATCTCCCTTCACCCAGTCTGATAAAAAATAAGCGAGGATGATGAACATTAAAAAGGGAAAGGAAAAGAAATGTTAGAAAACAGGACTGTCTAGATTCACAGATCAATTGCTGTGCAACTTAACATTCAAGATGATTGCAAGTGTTTGTTTAAATTAAATAGCAAAATAGACCATCCCCAGCAGTGGACAACCCAGTCACCCTTCTTCAATTGCTTTCTGATGTGGAGTTCATAAAAATACAAAAATAATTAGTTAGTTTTTCAATTTGTAAAATCTTGTTTGTGCACAATGAAGCTAGATTTCAACTGTTTCTTCTTTTCATGAGGGAGTTGGTCCCTTCTTTGAAACAGCGTACCAGTACTCCCTTTTTGGAAGGACTGCTTGTGTCTGAGGTGTATGTGATTCCATAAATTTAATCAACGCCACAGTAAGATCACTTGCTGTCCGATTATGTTTTATTCCCTTAAACTACTTCCTGTGACACACCCAAACCATAACATGTAGAAAACCAAAGGATACGTAATTGTTGTCATATTCTGCTACACGTCATTCATTACCTTATGGTATTTTCTGGTAGTCTTAGTGTTTTAGAGAGTTTCTGGTTTTTTAAGACATCTCTGTAAGTATGACGATGTGCAGAATAGTCTCCTTGGTTTATGTCTTCTTTGGTAGAGCTTTTTCTCTTCTTTCCCTCTTTCTTTCAAACAGAGGGAACCAGACTTAACTAAGTTCAGCAGAGTTGATGCTTCCTTGATCTTGGTTGCCTTCTTTGACTAATACCAAATAATTTAAGCCCTCTTGATTCCTTGTTTCCATTAGCATGGCTGAAAGAATACTGTCCGAATCTGCACATGGAACATCACTATCTGCGTTTAAAAAAAAAAAGACAACAACCCAGCGATATACATGTAGTATTAGAAAGCAAACAAAAACAGACAGCTGTTGGAGAAAGTTGGTCTAGTGACCACATAAAGGGTGACTGATAATTCAAATTTCTTTTCTGCTATTGCCTGTGGGCATTATAGCTTTAAGCAAAACACTTAGGGAAGGTTGGTCATCACCGTTCCTACCTCCCCAGGCAGCAATACAGTTATGAACACATGACTTGCTTCTTTGGTAGTAAAGATAGCCTGCATAAAGCCAAAGTGATTTTAATCTGTACCTTTGTGTAACCCTGCTAATAATACCGCTAAAGAGTCCTGCAACATAGGCAGTTTTCTACCTACTAAATCATTATATACTGTCTCTCTAGAGGACTTGTAATATTCTGTCTTTCTAGAAGCTTGAACTTGGCAATCCAGTGTGTTTTTCCCATTTCTGAAAACATCTTTTTTCCCTAATTTGATGCTGTTCACATGTACAGAGTTGCCTGAAATCTGTCACAGGTGATATATCTTTAAAAAAACTGTAAAAATGATTAACTAAAGGCTCAAGTTATAATTGTTGTTATTTTTTGCATTTATTTTTGTAACATGTACCTTCTTTTATTACACTCCCTCCTTATTTTACTTCACAACTGGAAAATTAAGCATGCGACATTCAGAGTTATCTGTTCAAAAGAATCGCAAGCATTGTGGTGTGGCACCAGGCAACATCATACAATTTATTATGTCACTACAATCGCACACCCCTCCAAGCTATAAAGTCAGAAGTCTGTTCCACATGCTAGAGTCCATTAGGAAAGATTATCAGGAAAAGTCTGAAGGAGAATTTTTCATTTTATAAACCTATTAGCAAGATGGGGATTGGGCCATAGAGCAAACTGTGGTCACATACCACAGTGACTGACAGCTACGAAAAATCATTTGATACTCACTTTGTCAGTTCAGGACTATTATGGCAATATTTAGTAATTCAATCCTGACTAAGCCTTTACCAACCAGTACAGCTCCTCTTTGTATTTGTTTTTTGTTTAATAAAGCTTTTAATGGGAACCCTCAGGGGCACGTTGCTTTGGAAAAGGCACACTGGCAAATGCTGAGGGCATGTTTGCAGCAAACTCTTAAGAGAGAAACCTTAAAATAAGGACCCAAGTAAAACTGGGTATTTACAGACCAGACATATGCCGGCTGACCTGCCTAAGTATAGAACACTAGAGGAGCATTCAGATTTGTTTCCTGTATAAGTATCTGGAACTGATGAGGTGATGTTTACACAAATGTGAGTATGAGGTCACTGAGATATTTTTACCAGATATATAGATACATTACTAATTCTTTCCCCAACAGGTCCAAAGAACTACAGAATATATAAAATGTTATAATCCTTTTTCAGCCTATGCCCCACTGCGTTTCTCATTATAGAGAAAAAGAGCTAAAAAAAATCAAAAACACCTTGCCTTGGTTTTACTTTTGGATCTTTGGGTACAAGATAAGCAAGAAAAACTATTTTTGCAGAATATCTTACCCTGTCCAAAGACAGAGCAAGAATATAATGTTGATGTCCTTTCTCCTATGACATGACACTACTTTGCCACTTTCACAATGAGATTTTTGACTATAAGTGCCCTTTCCTTCACTGTTGTGTCATCTCTTAGCGCAGTGTTCGGCACCTATGAAAGCTTAGCACCATTCTGCTGTACAAGCCAAAAAATCTGTGCAAAGATGTCAAGTTATGTAGTACAATGCTTGCCTCTCATCTAAGTCAGCAAAGCAAGCAAATAATTTTTCCTCACTTAGTGATATGATGGGTGGAGATAGAAGATACTTAAAATGAGCAACCGAGGGAAAAAAATCATTCTATGTTGCAAAATTCCTCCAGAAATGTGAGAGCTAGAAGCACCACCAACACCCTGGGAAGCCATAAGCCAATGCAGAGAATTCTGAATTATCTTTGGAAGCCCCTTCCAAAAAACATCAAGAATTTGAAGGAAGATAGAGAGAAGTTGGAGTGGGGAGGCAGGTCAGTATATTCATGAGATATCATTCTTTTCTTTTCAGTTTTAACATTGCTAAAATTAGTTGATTGATGTATAGTCATGCTGGGTTATACGTGAGTAAATGCAGGATAAACCATGTGATGTGATCCCCTCAGATTTCACAAGCAAAGCCTGGCTGAGCCAACAAAACGCCCCGAGAGGAGGCGTCCAAGGAACACCTTCATGGAATCTGAAGTCGTGCTGGGGAGTCAACTCCAAACGCTTAAATCCTGAGGAGTTGTCTACACTGTGGACTGCTGCATAGTGTAAAGTTACCCACGTTCACTTTAAACAACCTACCTCAGGGCATGAGGCAGGCTAGCTCTGGCAGTCCAGAGCTTTCTACAGGCTGAGAAGTGCTCTGCTGAGAAGCAGGTTCCCACTGAGCTCTGTGCTCGCTCAGGTAGACTGCTTCCAATAGCTAAAATGGCATGGTCAAAGCTCAGCACTGTACATGCATAGATACCTGTCTCAGGTCCTAAATGCATGTAGCTTTGGCCTTGCTGGACACTTTTCCTACTAGTGGTGTGCTTAAAGCACAACATCGGAACCAAACTGCAGGTAAATTAATTACAACGCATCTCTCCAGGGGGAGGCAGAAGCTTACTCTAGAGAGCCCCGCATTAATTGACACAAGAAACTGTGATCGTCTGACTCATACTAACAAGAGATGGAGTTTGCTTGCTTAGCCTCCTCTGAGGAGACCGGTCCTAACCTGATAAAATCTGTGCTTCCCCCTTCCCAATCTCAGCATGTCAGTCGGCTGCTTCCTGCCGCAGGGCAGCCGCGGTGCCGAGCCGGGTCACGTATCCTGCCTGGCGAGCGCAGAGTGTCTTTCCTTGCCGGCTCCGTAGGCTGTGTGGGCTCACAACATGTTTTGAAGTCCTGCCTGGAAGGGTGCAAATTTTTATGATGTCTTGATAAGCAGATGGTTTTTTGGGTGTTTAAGTTCAGAAGGTGACAACATACAAGACGAAAAAAAAGTCGGTAGAAAAGCTGATTGGTAGAGACTGAACAAACTGATCTAGAGATACTGATCTTCTATTACAGCTATTTCAGGGCCAGATCCTCAGCTAGCACAAATTAACAAAGCTCCATAGAAACCAGTGGGATGCCACTGATTTACACCAGCTAAGTAGCCAGCCTGAGACATTACTAATTCTGGGTAACATAATCCCACACGATGCTTAGCACCTTCAATATGGTAAGGTATTTAGAAGTGCAGCCACGTTTACTTTTTCCCACTGATATCCTCCTGCTTTTCTCACACATACTCTGCCCTTTGTCCCTGCCACACAATGTACGTGCTAGTAAACAAGAGACTGGCTGACTTACTGGCATGGCTGAAAGATGTACCCCACAGTGAACACATTCAAAAGAAGCCCTTGATGACATATCTTTGTTAAGGGTGAAAAAGGTGGCTATTGAACCCTGACTTCTCCACCTCAGCTATGTTGGCTAGCTCAAGGAGATTGTTCCTGTGTACAGAGTATTTTCCTGATACCTGCTGGCCACCTGGAGCTGGAGGTGCTGTGTTTCAGTTTCTGCATGTTGCCAGTAAGAATATAAATAGAACAAATATATATCCGTTTTAATACTCCACTCTGTATTATATATCAGTGGAGATATATCTGTGTTTCCTGTCTAATGAAGCATATGATCTTGCATGGTTTGAGGGTGACTCACCAAGCTTTGCTATTCTCTCAGACACTAAAGGTGCTAAAAGTGAGAATTTTGCTCATCCTGCATTTCCACTGCACTAAACTGCTTGAAGCATTGACTGCCTGTCTTTCTTCTTATTTTAATAGATTTTTCAGAGATCTGTGGACTGAAACCTCTGTATGCAAGAAGCTGCCTTGGGAAATATAGATATAAACCTGTTTATTATCTTGTTCATTATCATTTACAATATAAGAAGAGCACCAAAAAAGGTCAGTTCCACATTTGCTGCAATGCAATAAGACTCTATAAATAGGAAAGCACCCCCCCTTCTCCAGGTCACAAAGCAGGATTCATTTTAATGATTTTTGATCACCCAGACCTTACATGTCCAGTTTAAGCTCCTTGCCTAGGCTGCCTTACCCATCAATGGAGAGGGAAAGGAGGAATGAGTCCCTTTGTGGAGATGCTTGTTTCACATCCTTACCTTTACACAATAACATCCCCTGAATATATCTACAACTCTCTGGTGACTGTCAAACAGCCTAGACAGCCAGCGTAAATGCAATGCCTGAGTTTTGGTTCCTTATATCTATACACCCACACTACACAAAAGTCAGCTCTTATAACATCATATCATCTGATTTTTTTTCCTCAGTCCAAGGCAAAATATTAGCATGGCTTTCCTTGCAGTATCATATAGCTTACATGTGCTCTCTGGAATCAAACAGCATTTGTCTAGGGGACAAATAAGAAACGATCACGCCACCAAGTCTCCCTTTCCCTGCAGCTTTGTAACCACTCACTGTTTTGGAAGAAGCCTTTTTTCTGACCTCCACTGGCTTTGGGTCAGCCACTCACTAAGCTAAGTGGGGAAGAGGATTACTGAATTTCAGAAAAATACAAAGGAGACTAGATACAAGGTTTTAAAAATGTCTCTTATCAACACATCTGCTTTAGAGAAGCTTCCGTTTGTCCAAGTGATTACTTTAAGTTCAGAGAGGTGTGCAGAATAGTTTTTAAAAGGCAGCTGGTTTTAGGAAAATAAACTGATGACTTACACAGGGAACAGCAAACCAGTACTACTCACCCAGCAGAGAAGGCAGACATATAATTAATGGTGAAATCACTGATTCCAGATTTTAATATAAAATCTCTTCAGTACAAAATTTTGCACTGAGATTTTAAAAAAAAAAAAAAAAAAAGCAACATTTTTAGCAAGTACCTTAATTGCTGAGAAAAGTAAATACATTGAGTCAGTGGCTTTGGAAAGAAAAGCAAAAATAGGAAACATTTTCTAACTTTTATCTTCCCACATTTTTCAAGCAACATCTACAGTCTAGGGATTTAAAAATGATGGTTTTGAGGCCAAATGTGTTTCCTTTTAGTCTTTAATCTTTCGCCCTGGATTTCCTCGGGCTCCCTCCAACTGCCCTGCATCTCCTCTCACCAGAGGAGACACTTCTAGCACTAAGAGTGTGGTGCTGTGACACAGCTTCTGAGCAATTAGACATTTGTTCCTTATAGGTCCAAAAGGGATTGTGGGGAGCAGCACTGATAAGAATAGTCCTCCTGGGTCATAAAGGCAAGGAGCCGCTCCAGCTGCTTAATGCCCAGTTGTCTGATGTCGGCGAAGACATTTGCCAAAACAAACAGGTGCTTCCATCCGTAAAGGGGCACGCTTGGGACCCAAAAAAATATAGTGCTGTCTTGTATTTACAAATGTAAAAAGTTATGTCTGAAAATAGATGGACTGGTTATTTTTACAGCAATGCAGGGCCATCCTGTTAGCACGCTGATTCATGACATTTCATTTGCACTTCTTGAAACTGGGGGAAGAACAGCCTATCTTTCAGCAATGAATGGGGACTCTGGTGATGAGGCCTCTGCTCAATCAATTCGCATTGGATTCAAAACCCACTGGTGTCTCAGTCCTCTAACTGGATAGTGCTTCCCTCACTCAAAAAAATGTTGTTAATGCTACTTAATGCCCACGATCATTGTCCTGGGAAAGCCCGTAAGAGCAAGAAGGGAGAAGCTCTAAACTGGTAGACCCATTCCTGGTCCTGAGTTGGCTTCCCTCCCTTCTGAAGCAGCAGTGCCAGGAGCTGCTGGTATTGCTCAGGCATATTTATTGCCACTTGACACCTCCTTGAGAAAGGTAACTCTTGCAATGACAAAGCCGATGTCTCTTTTGCCATCCCCACACTATCCTGTTAGCGTGCTGTCTAGACCACTAACATACTGTCTGTATTAGTTCACCCACACTTGCAATCTGTGTGTCATACTGCACCGGCATTAATGTTGTTGAGAAAATTTAACATTTCCCAGCTCTTCCACCTATGAAATATCACTGACAGCATGTATGGACCTGCTAAAGGTGTGGCTACCTACAAGTAGGTAAGGCTCAACAGAATTTGGAACATGTATGATTCCATGTAGGGCTAAGTATCATAGTTATTTTGAGGCCTGTCGTTCACTTTGCTTGACATTTGGCTCTTTCTTTTGGAACCAAGTCTCCTGTTGAGAGCATGCATTTCTTGGCGGTAGGCTCATGGCAGGAGTTTGATTACACACAAAGGCCAATGACCGTGTAACATTTTTGGAAAATGTTATCCAGGACAATCCATCATGGAACAGTCTTTTGGATTATTTGTTTTGGCTGTCATCTTTCTACTACTACTACAAACACAACAAGTACTTCACTTAGTCCCAGCTAAAAATGAATGCAAATTTAAAAAAATAATTTACTTATTATACAGTGTTTTACAAACCACAAACTGAGACATATTCCATGCCCCGAACTGTTTATGACAGGGTCATAATGGAGCACACGTTTTAGTCTGGAAGCTCAACTAGAACCTGAATTGCCGGTTCTTGCTTAAATCAATCACGCTTCTGGAGCCCACCTTTCACTGAACTCCGCTGCATGGGATTTACATCGCAGGCAGAAAAACTGTTGAATTAATTTAAGGCTGGAGAGCTACAGAAAACTGACATGCGTGTGTCCCTGATCAGATAATCCAGCAACATTAAGACATCACCAGGCCTCTAGGCCTTCAGTCAAGTACGCAGCATAGCATTTCAATGGGCTTGTGAAGACTGTACTTGGGAAAAGAGGGAGATAACCTACAGGTGAACTATGAATATACAGGGAAATAAGTATGTGCATTATAGAGATGTGTAAAGAGCTTATAAAGTGTTTAGTCTTTTAAAACACATTTAAATGAACGGATGATATGTAGATGAATAAAATTCAAGCTATACTGTTTCCTGATGGGCGTTCCCTGTCTGAAAATCACCAAACGAGCCTGAGGAGAAGTTAAGGAGGAGTTTCAAGAACTGAAGCACAAAAACATTGAATGGAAGCATGAAAACAATTGCTTTGTTTTCCCATCCCAATGCAGATCCAGCACTGGGTCTGTGGCAACAACAGCTGGGCAGAGCCTATGGAAAGGGAAGAATGCGGGGAAGCCACAAGAGGGAACAGGGCATGTGGTGGGGAAAAGGGTAAGGCTCAGGGAGAGAGTGTGCCGAGCAAAACAGGCTGGCTCTGGGAGTTATTGCCAAAGCTCTGCCTGCATTGAATTGCCCTGCTTACCACAGTGGGCCAGATTTTACCAACTAGGTTATTATAAACAGGCTTAATGGAGTCTGATTTAAAAAGTGACCACTGCCAACAGATTTCCTGAATATAACGTACATTATGGGGTACCACTATTATTAAGACTACCCTAGAAGTCCGTTATACAACCACATTTTCTGTAGTAAACTGTTTTTTTTCGAATTTTAACCATTGAAGTGAAACTTTTCATGGAAACCTCAATCCATATTTTCCTTTTCAATAACTTGGCCATTTCTAAGAACGCTACTTTTGTCCCTGGCAAACAAATAAAGCAATGGCTTTTTCTCTGTGACCTCTTCTGTGTGGCAGAACCTGAAATTTTGGCAAAATAATGTTTTTTTACATTAAGAATATGTATTTGTCATCCCAGTGAAAGTAATGATTTGCCTAGATTGGGTAAGTTAACAGCAGGGGAAAGATCACGCTTAGCTGACAGATGCTAAGCAGAGAGTTGCACTGAAACTAAAATCCTTCCATGTTATATCTGTGCCAGGCCTGCTCCACCAAAAGGATGACAACCTATATTCCAGCCTCTTTCCCCAACTCCAAGCAGCAGAAGGGGAGGCTCGTATTTAAAAGTTTCAGCCCTGCTAAAGATTTTAACAGATATTGATGTAATGCCACAAGAATTTCTTAGCTCCCTTAGTTTTCATGTCTCTGTTGCCCATGGAATTGGGGAATGCAGAGCAAAGATGTCTAAGCTAGGAAGCCATGCTAGCTCAGGAGTAGATGCAAGCAGTTGGATCAGTACAGCCCTGTGTCCAGTGGATGTTGTGTTCCTGTAGCCATCTGAAAATTAAACATCTAGTCCAAGATGCTGCATCCAAGTCGAATATGGCAAGTCACCTAGATTCCAGACATCATCAGTGGAGAGAAAGGCAAAAGGTGACCCCTTTCATGCTATGATACATGCCTAAAACATAGGAGTTGTCACTCTGGAGATGTCTGTTTCTGCTCCTGACTGCAAAAAGTTATCTAGAAGAGTATCTTAGATGAGACTCCTAGCTTCTAGACAGCTGCATTTAGGTGAGATAAAGCCCATCCAAAATGCAAGGCCTATTAGCTTGGGCATAGTGCCTAATTCATTGGCTGTACTCCTTTCCTGAGCTAATGCCAGGCTTAGATTTGTGCCAGATTAAGTATCTCTTTCTTGAACTCCACTATTCAGACTGAAGATGCCCTTAAAGAAACTAGGAAATTACACTACATGCAAATATATAAAGCTTTTCATTATAGCGTAAGGGTGCAAAATCAGCTGTTAAAAAAGCGTGAAATGATATGTTATCAGTGCTGGCTTACTTTGGTCCCATCGTGTCTTGATAAAGTCTTTAGTCTTGTAATGACATATAAACATGTGATGCACAGACTGGATCTGACATAGAAATCACAATGGGGATAAAGTGGCATTTGTAAAGCTACACCAAATGATAAAGATTAGCAAAATATCATATAGACTATCATTAACTGAGCATTGGACAATGCCAGTGAATTGAATATAGGTAGAATCCTGTAGAAAAATGACTACATATAGTTGTGTAATTGAGTACTCTGTCATTCCTGGAATGGATCAGGAAGTTTTTAGGAAATCACAAAATGCTGATGTACCAAAACTGTTTATGAAGCAGGGTGAGTTCCTAGCTCAACAACATGTGTGAAGGAAAACAAAACAAAACAAAACAAAACAAAACCAAAACCCAAAACAAAACCTTTAGATATTTTAGAAACAACTAAGTTTTGCTTTTTTAGAATGGAAAGTAATTCTTTTAACAGGAAATATTTTTCATTAGAAAACCATAGAATGCAAACAGGTTACGTTAAAAAAAACCAAACCACCCACCCAATGAAATAAAAGTGAAAAATTTCAACTGATAAAAACTTTCTTTTTGCAGATTTTCAGATCACATTGTTTACTAAGACTTCACTTTTTTTCAAGATTTAGCCAGCCAGGAATTACTGCAGGATGTGAAAAGCTTCTTGTTCTGGCACAGTCAGGACATTCATTTCCATGTTTAGACGATTTGAATCACAGTTGCACAGACAACTTAAAATTTAGCATCACCGATTTTTTTAATTCCTGTCTTCGCAACCTTAATAATGTTCTTATATAATTGGGCTTTGTTGTGTCCCATGTCTTAAGTATATCTTCCCTAGCATCACTTTGTTTTATTCCTTCACAGTGGGCAGAGCACAGGCATGATGTGACTCCTGGCGGGAGCTATCACAGTTCGGGCTAGGATAAAGGCTGCCTTACTTAGGTACCTAATTTATGCCTCATTTTCAGGCAACTACTGAATCAGTACACCTAAAGTAAGTGCCTAACTGCCATGTTTAGCTGATGGAGAGGGAGTAGATGCCTTTGATATTGGAACAGATTTCCACGTGGAAGCCTTCTAAAGCTCTCCTGGCTGTACAAGGAACTTAAGCATTTACTTTAGCAGAACACGGTCATGAAGTATCAAAAATTTAGATGCAAGCTGGATGTCTCTGTGAGGCAGGCTCAGTTGCAACCTCATAGGGGTCTCTTTGCTTGGTGATCTTATATGTGCTTTACCTAATGCATCCTAGTTAATGGCACCTAATCAATCTTTACAAGTTCATTATGAGAGAGGTAAAACTTTGGTGTTCCCATTTTATAGGCAGAGAATTTAAGGCAGTGACAAATGCAATGAAAAGAACTGCTGAATCCCACTTTGTTCACAGGGAAGAGGCCACGGGGACAGCAGGTACTGGCCCAGACTCACCTTCAAAAGCCTGGTTTATGACTCCAGTTGCTGCCTCTTTGTCTTCAAGGTAGTGGATGAAGGACAGTGGAGAGCGTCTTATCTCTTGCAGTTTGTCCTGAATGTAAGAGAAAGTAGGTCTGTTGTGAGGTTCTTGGGCCCAGCATCTTGTCATTAAATCACATCTGGAAAAAAAATTGTTAAAATGCAAACATTAAAGGTAATAGAATCATTCATCTCAACACTTACCATTAAACCATCTGAGAAGCAAGTTTGGCCTAGATTTTCAACTTCCGAAAACTTTATATATGTTACAAAGATTATCATCAACTGCTGAGGGAAGGAAAAGCAAATTAAAGATCAGTTGTCAGGAATACTTACTATGAATGATTTTCATTTTTCAGAGATGGATATTTTTGAGATTGGGAGCAGCTATAACATTAAAAAAAAAAAGACACATCTGCCATTAATATCTGCTCTCACCAAAGAAGTCACCAATATTTTCTAAGAAAGCAGACAAGGAGGTAATTCTCTCACAGGAAAAAAAGGATGTCTAAACCCAGAAATGAACGTGAAGCTATCAGCTTATTTAATCCTCCTTCAACTCATGCTACCTCAAATTTAGGGGAAGTTCAAGGCAAACCCTCCAGCACAGAGAGGGTTAATTTAGACTTCTGCCTCCAGACCAAAACAAATAGGAGTAAGTTTTCCCATCAGAGGCAAAAATGGTATGAGTTTCCTCTGGGTGCAGGGATCCCAGCCCACCTTGCACAACACTATCTGTACCATCCAGTGGAAAACTGCCCCTCCTGTTTGTCTAAAGGATAGGGCTGATTTATATTGCTTACTTGAGGTGAGTCCAGGCTACACAAAACCAAATCCTACAAAAGCCAAGGGAAGCCAGGCTGAAAACCAAAATGCAGCCAGCACCTGGATATGCTAAGTGTTGGGAACGGAGGGGGCTTTTAGGGTCTCAAAACCAGAGAGCAGCATTTGAGCAGGCAGTGAAAGGCCGGTTCAGGAAGCTGCTACTGGAATGTGGAGTATTCACCTCTAAGCCCTAAGTTCAAATCCTCCCCTGACAAACAGCCTCCCAGACCTGCTGCTATGTGATACCAGGCGTTACTGAGTTATGTGAAATGAATTGGCTTGCTCAGATCTCGCTTATCCATCTTAAAAAAGAGGCTGCTGTCCTTCACCACAATTGGGTATTTTATAAAACCCTTGGTGACAGGTGGGAGAAATCTCTTGACTTCTGATTTTTCAATGATATTTTTCATTAAAATATTGGGATTGAGTGAGAAATGTGAGTAGAAAAATTGTGTCAGAACCACTTTTATCAGCCTGTATCACGTGGTTTTGGAGCTGGACAGAGTGATTCTGTTTTTTCAAAAGGATCCAATGAAATCTTGAAAATCCATTTTAATAATCTAAAAAGTGGTAGTGACTTCCTAATGCTCTGAATCACTTCATCTCCTCACTTACTTTCAGGTGTACTGGTTATTGATGATACTGGAAATATAGATGGAAAAGTACTAAATAGGACTCAAAAATGAGGTGATATAACTCTGGTTTTCCTTCTGCTGCCAGCAAAGCGTCACACTGAATTTGAAAGCCAGCTTTGGATGCTGGAAGCCAAACAATGTGCTTTCTGGTCATGCTGGTTGGTGGGATATTCAAGAAAAAAGCATGAGTTCAGGTGCTGTGCTCCACCAGGTTAGCGCTTGGGCTCTCGAGCAGAGCCTTGTGCAAGGTGTAGCAAGTAAAAGAGCTTACTGAGTACAGTGCTTCTTTAATGGAAAGGAAGAAACAGACAGCAGTAGGCCAACAGAGGGAGAAATAAGCAGGAAATGATACATAAGTCATAGAGTCATAGGATGGTTTCAGCTGGAAAGGATCTTCAAAGATCATCTGGTTCAATCCCCCTGCCACGGGCAGGGACACCTTCCACTAGATCAGGTTGCTCAAAGCCCCCTCCAGCCTGACTTTGAACACTTCCAGGGATGGGGCATCCACAGCGTCTCTGGGCAACCTGTTCCAGTGTCCCACCACCCTCATTGTTAAAAATTTCTTCGTTGTATATAATCTAAATCTACCCTCTTTTCATTTATGAAACAAGAACATGACAAATGTGGGTTCTGAATATTTTTGTATTCCTAAGACCAATCGCTGTCTTTCTAAATAACTAATTTTTTATTGGACAATCTGCTTTATAAAGCCATACAGTTTTGTTATTGAGTGGAGATATTCATAGCTGCCAAAACATTCAGAACTGGAATTTTCTCATTTTAATTATATTCCATATTCTTATTTCCTAAATCAAATTACTTGCTGGTTGGCTTAAAATATTAATACCAGATAGAACTGATGTTGTTCACAAAGTATTTAATTCATATAGGCTTTAGGATTCTAATGACAAAAACTTTCATGCTCTCTCAGTATATATCTGCAAATTTTGCACAGACAGCTATTTGTGGCATGACATTTAGCTTTCAAGGCATGTTGTAACATCCAAAGTTTTAAGTCACATGGCATAAACTTTCACTAGCCCAGAAATGCATCAGCATGAGGCTAGTGAAGAGGGTGAAAGCCAGGTTAATATGCCAAGATGTACATGAATGACAGCTTGAGCACATTCCTATATTTTCTTGGGAGCCCAACATGGGCTAGCAAATAGTGCATCGCTTCAGTATGAAGAGACTCAGAGGATTCCCCCACTTATGGGGAAAGCCTTTCAGGAATAAATTAAAAATAACAGATCCAAACACAACATCAGCTAAAGGTTTATGTTAGGTTTGAGAACTAGACTGCACACCTAGATGTACACCTACACACCTACACTTCACAACTGTGTTTTATCTGAGTGGGACAACTGGTAACCATATGTCCAATAGAGCTGCATACAAATTCAATAAGGATTTGAGAGCCTGGAAAACCAAAGAACTAATATTCATTATCTAATATTGGAGACTGAAAGTGAACAATTCCTGAAATGTGCTTTAGTGCACAGAAGCTACAGGACATTACCAATTTTTTCTCACAGAAGATGGAAAATACAGTTGATGTGGGGATTTTCTTAGAAAAGGAGAAAATCTGTTGGGATGAAGAAGAGCCCCTGCTTTCATGTGATGCGTTCTGAGCAAGCCCTTCTTCTCTCCCACCCTCCAAATCCCTCTGGATGGGCATTCCCAGAACCAAACAGCAAAAGCTCTTAGTTACTAAACTGAAGTTTCTTCATCAAACTCAGTTGTGTAACTTCGTATGGGAGTGAACCTTTGGTGAAACTGCAGCTTCAAGCCAGCAAGTGGCATCACGCTTGTACAAATTCTCCTGACTGCAATCCACAGGCTTTCAGGATCTATGTTAAATTAGCTCAGTTCAGTCCAAACTTTGGCATGCTCTTGCATGCAAGCCTCACACTCAGGTGGCTGTGCCAGATGTGGATCTCTGACTGCAAAAGTAGTGCCATTCATAGATCTAATTCATATTTCAATAAATGTGGCTCATTTGTAGATCACCAAGCCCCTTTTCCAATTCATTACCAAGCTTTATCTATCCACACTTCCTTGGGGGAAAGCAGATGATTACTCCTTGGAGTAACATCTTGTGGAGGCAAGGGGGAGAATTTCTCCTCCCTGCCAAAAAAAAACAATCCCACTTCCTTAGTGCTTTTACACCCCAAGGTTTCTGTGTCAGCCCTACTTGCCCTTGCAGTGTAAGCCTACCACAGATTCCTAAACACTTCTCAGCTGAAGTAGTTTGGCCTTTGAACTCTCTTCCTAGCAGTGATGGTTTGTTTTGTTAAATGACAATGAGCAAGCCAAAGTGCCGAGGAGACAATTACTGACTGCTGATGTCCTGATGCAGGTTCAAAACCACAAGAAGGGAAGCAGGAATGTCAAGAATCCCAGCATGCCATTAATGACCTAGCAAAGTATCAAAAAGCTATTTACGCTACTGACAGAAGCTGCATGCAGGTGCTGAATGTTCACCAAATGAGATAAAAGATGGTACAAGAGTCTAAGAGCCCATTCAGCCCCTTGGCTTTCAAAAACTACGTTACTGCTATTAGGCCCTGATCCTACAAGTTACAACAGGCAGACCAACGTTTAAGCCCTACCTGCTATGCTAAATTTAAGATCTGGGACCTTAAAAATTACTTCAATCAAAGTTTTCTTGATTCTTTTGAAGATCTGGTCACTCATTTTAAAGGCAACTTATGAGCCTTTGTGTGAGCTTGAATATCAAACTAGTGCATGGATATACATTACGTCCTATGCTTTTTTATTCACAGGACAGCTGTCAGGCATTTTTTGAGGAAACCTTTTTCAGCAGAAAATATTGAAACTGAAATTGCTTTGGGCTCTCATTTGTTCTGTGACTTCCAGTTTTCACTCTGTTCTTAAAACAAAATCCTAATCTCTTCAGTTCTTCAGTTCCTGCAAGTGCTACAGCTCACTTTTTTTTATGGCTAATATGGTATTTTAGCTATACCTAAATAATGATCAATAATCACCCTCTCTGGAACTGAGAGCATGGTAATTGATGTGAGACCTATCACAGAGATCTGGGCTTGCCAATCACAGAATTATTCTCAAGCCATTTCCTCAGCCCCAGGAGTAAGAACTGTGCACTTTAAGTAGCCTCTCCTTCCATTTGTAGTACCAGCTGTCAAGTGCATTGCTGTGACTGCTTGTGCAGAGTGGGCGATATAGGAATTGAGACATGAAATTAGACAATACTGAGTGATCGCTAGGCTCAGGTTCAACTTCCTCCCTTATACACCTCTGGCCAGTATGAGTTTGATCCACTATATGTATTCATTTTTTTCTTTTACTTGCAAGAATATTGCAGTTAAACCTGAATTTCATGCTCAAGAGGAAATTGGAAATTGAAAGCTTTGTTTTATCCAGCTCAACTAAAGACTAACCAGAAGCGCAGACTTCCCTTTTCCTGTACTGCTTCAGCTTTTCTTATTGGCTTCTGTAGGAGTTATATCTGCAAAAAGAGCACTGTTTATTTTCCACATATGTTCTAATATTAGCCTAATTCCTGCAGCTACCAATGAGAAACCCAGTTATATCTGCTACTGCAGGCACATGGTGTACAGGGACTAGTAAATTCTTTCTTAAAACCATCTTAACTTTTAACCGATACCATCAGGTACTCTCAGCCTGTTACCACATTACTACCAGATTCATGCCCAAGACTGACTTTATGTTATCTCTGAAATCCTGTTTAAAAGACCAATATCCACCTTTCAACTTCGACACTTAAGTTGTTACTCACAAGCTGCACTACTGGATGATTAGCAGCAGATTGGCAGCTACAAGAGCTAGCTGTTTTATCTGAAAAGAAACATGGAGAATGTTGAACTCTGCATGGGCATAAGTAGTATTCAAAATTATGACCACCTGGCAATAAGCCTTTTGCTTCTCATAAATATTATCAACGATATTTAAACAAATTAACTTACAGATCATCAGGACAATTGTTTGGAGATTCCAGTCTTCCTCCTGATCGTACATGGTGTAAAACTTCTGTATTGGAGAAACCGGGATATGGCTGTTGACCCAAAGTTAATGTTTCCCACACTAAGACTCCAAAAGCCCTAAGAAACACCCACAAAAAAATGTAATTACCATAGTGATCATGAACAATCTCCCTGTTAACAGTTAAAGCGTCTCTAACCTTTAATAAGACCTTAATAAGACTCAGTTACAAAAATTAGGACTAAGAAGTTTTAATATTTTTGTGAAACAATTCATACATCCTTAAGCCAGTCTCTGGAATAGCTAAAATAGATGTGTAGAACTGACTCACTTTCCCAGACTCACTGAGATGCAGCTTAGAAGACATTGAGTGCCCACAGCTTCCCTGGGCACCAGTCTCTGGCTGAGCATGTCCTCACTTAAACAAGCATTTAGAAATCTCTAGAGGTGTCATTGGAAATGGAGAGAGGCAAGTTCTCCTTAGCACCACTCACGAAGCAATCAGCACCCCATTTGGTTTGGCACAGAGCACTAAACGGCTTGCTTAGATAAATGTAAGAGTGTCTGTCAAATAGATGGGCTGCAGGGGCTGAGGACTCGGACAAGATTGGTGGGCTACAGCCCACCATGAGTACCCATGGCTACTGAAATCTAAACTCGTGTGACTCTCAGGTTTAATGGATCTGGTTTGGTTTTTTCCATGCCTCCTGACAGTGGGTCTCTGCTTTTTCACCATAAGGTCAAACCCACTCAAATACACACTTCAAGTAAATCTCCACAGCAAAGTATTATGGCCTTCCCCTGATGATGCTGAGAAATTTGGGCTTCAGAATAAAGAAGTCACCTGAAGAAGGTGAAATGGTAAGGGATAAGTATTTGGATGTAGGAAGGAAATACCAATTAACCTAATGGAAAACAAAATAGAACAGGATGCAGGCAGTCAATTCAGTGCCCAATCAAGCAAAAACCACACTGTGGGCCTAATACAAAATTGTTTGATTGAGTGACATGAGTTCTTTCCAGCCAGAATCCAAAGCTAGAGCTCAAAGCATTAAGAAATATATCCATGCAGGTACTGTCATGGTGCCAAACTTTTCATTAGCTCATGACAATATTGCTTAGGAAGAAATCTGCCTTAGCCTAAAAATTATTAGAGATGGCAATAGACAACGTTGTCATTGCTCCTGTAAACCAGTATTTTCTTGCTGTGGGATTTAGTGTGATTATTCATACAACTGTGCGGCTGCTATAACTCACCAGACATCAGAGTGATTTGTAAAGACACCATCAATGAGGCTTTCAGGAGCCATCCATCTGACAGGGAGTAGGCCTTCTCCTCTCTTCCTGTAATAATCATTTTTATAGATATCTCTGGCAAGCCCAAAATCACCAATCTTTACTACCCGGGAGGAGCTCTCATATTCCTTCTCAGACACAAGGCAGTTGCGAGCAGCCAGGTCCCTGATTTGTAAGGCAGAAACAAGAGGATGGAGTTAGCATTGCAGAATAACTCAGGTCAGAAGGGATCTCTGGTTCAACCCCCTCTTCAGAGCAATGCCAACCTCGAGGTCGGATCAAGTCACAGCCCTCTGGACAACCTGTTCCACTGATTGATCCTGCATGTTGTGAACAATATTATCTAGCTCCCCTTGCTGTAACTTGTGCCTATTGCTTCTCCTCTTTTCCCTGTGCACCTCTGAGAAAATTCTGGCTCTGCGTCCTCTATAGCTACCCATTAGGCAGATGAAGACAGTAAATGGATGTTCCCACTTGCCCTTCTTTTTGTTGCACAGAATATGATTCTTGGGTGCAATGAGTCCTGGATTCAGATCTTAGAGTAGCTCACCGTTTTGTGAGAGAACTGTAGGTGGTTTTAGCAGAAAAGCATAACATTAAATTTTACTCCAGTGCTCTCACCTTCCCTGTTATGTTGTGACACGATTCTAGGCATTTTTTCCCAGGTAAGATAATTAGTCCCGATATTGTGGGTAAACCTTGGAAGACTAAGGAAATAAGTTCTGTACCTGTGTATAAAATGCATTTTCTCTAAATAAACACAGCCTTTGCAAATATCCAAACATATATCCAAGAGGTCAGTCATTGTCAGTAAGGGACTTCGGAGCTACAAGAAACAAAACCAGAAGTTAGCCATGTCTTCCAGCTTTACAAACTCAGAATGACAACCTCCCTATGCAAAGATGGTATTCTTTCCTCATTTGAAATATATAGGATTTTTTCCAAAACATGCAAAGCACAGATGTAAAATCTCTGTATGTCAATAGAGTGAATGCTAATTACCAGCAGGGTAGACTACCAAATCACAGCACTGCAAGGCAGGTGAACACATCCCGTTCTTTGATTTGGGGCTAAGAATATCCTAGGACCTTCAGAACTGTTTCTTCACTACAGTGGAAGAAATGGGACCCTGAACACTTTTTCCCACTATCAGATCAAGTTTGCTTGCAGCTGTATTAATCAGTATAATATATTATTCTAGTAGAATACATGTATATACATTTCAGCAGAATTCAGTACTGACTGTGGATTTGATCTGATCAAGTAAATTAACTAGACAGTTGCTATAATGCTATAAAATTTCAGTGCCAAGTCCTTTTGACCTACAATCCTACCATCCATATTCTTAATCTGCTTTCTAACTATGGAAAAAATTTACTTAATTAAAGACATCTATTCTTTATTCTTTTCTCCTCTTTCCTTCTAAAGAATTTGAGCATACAGGCACAGGGACAGTATCTTCTTATATGCCTGGACTATGCCTAACGCATTAAGGATACTGCTGCTGTTCAAAGAGAAACCCTTCCCTCCCCCTCCAAAAGGCTTAATAGACCAGATACATGACCACCATTATTTATGATCACTTTTCAAAGGACTGTTCATGGTATTCATAGAGAGAAACTCAGCAGACATCTCACGACTGAAAACACAATTTTGGTCAGTAGTCTAATGACATTCAATCTTCTTCACAGCAACTCTGAATGCAAGGTCAGCGCTCAACATTGAGGTCCCAGGGTGCTAGGGAAAAGCCAGGTCAGAATTTGCAGGTACAGAAACAGCTGGATGTCAGCATGGCCTTTGAGGAAGGAAAAAACTGAGAAACTGTGGGCAGTTACAGGTTAAAAATATGAGTCTCATGGTCCTTGCCCTACCTTTTGCTTTCTGGCTCCTCGTAAATAGCTAAGTAGATCTCCTCCTTCCATCAGCTCCAGTATAAGGTACTGAGGTTCATTTAACAGGCACACGCCAAGTAACTTCAGAATGTGGGGGTGATCAAATTTACTAAAGAGAAGGAAACGACTGTAAGATTACATACGAGAAATCCAGCTGGTTGATAGCTAATAAAGTGCATATAGCTGCAAGCGATGAATGAGCAGTTAGGCCTTTACAATCCTGCCTCTACCAACAACACGATTTAGTAACTCACAGTGCCTGGATTTGCTCAGTCATGGGGAGAGTTCAGGGACATCCTTTCAAAACACAGGCTTACACTGTACTTTGACAGGCACACTGATATACGCATGTGTATTAAAAGCACACTTCATCATATTTCCAGGAAGAAAAGAAAGGTAGCCAAATGGTAGTCTCATCTAGGAATAACATGCATTGCCACATGTACATTAAAGGTATCTGTATTATTTTAATAGAGTACTTTTACTACTACATTCACAGTAGAACTGCTGATTCAGAGAAATGCTCAGAAAAAGGTAAAAGCACAAGGTGCCACATATTATTTTCACAATTCAGAGGAGAACTGTTTCTCATAGTACATTTTCAAGAAAAACAAAATATGCATGAGGAATACTTGCAGATATGCTAGTAATTCCCTGTGTGTGTCCAAAAAGATAGAATCATATAATCATAGAATTGTTAAGGTTGGAAAAGACCCTTAAGATCATCAAGTCCAACCATTAACCTAGCACTGCCAAGTCCACCACTAAACCATGTCCTCAAGCACCACATCTACCCATCTTTTAAATACCTCCAGGGATGGGGTCTCAACCGCTTCCATGGGCAGCCTGTTCCAATGCTTGACCACCCTTTCGGTGAACAAGTTTTTCCTAATATCCAACCTAAACTTCCCCTGGCACAGCTTGAGGCCATTTCCTCTCATCCTATCACTTGTTACTTGGGAGAAGAGACCGACCCCCACCTCACTACAACCTCCTTTCAGGTAGTTGCAGAGAGCAATAAGGTCTCCCCTCAGCCTCCTCTTCTCCAGGCTAAACAACCCCAGTTCCCTCAGCCCCTCCTCATAAGACATGTGCTCTAGACCCTTCACCAACTTCGTTGCCCTCCTCTGGACACGCTCCAGCACCTCGATGTCCTTCTTGTAGTGAGGGGCCCAAAACTGAACACAGTACTCGAGGTACAGCCTCACCAGTGCCAAGTACAGGGGCACTATCACCTCCCTGGTCCTGCTGGCCACACTATTCCTGATACAAGCCAGGATGCCATTGGCCCTCTTGGCCACCTGAGCACACTACTGGCTCGTGTTCAGGCGGCTGTCAACCAACACCCCCAGGTCCTTTTCCGCGAGGCAGCTCTCCAGCCACTCCTCCCCAAGCCTGTAGCCTTGCATGGGGTTGTTGTGACCCAAGTGCAGGACCCCACACTGAGCCTTGTTGAATCTCATGCAGTTGCCCCGGCCCAATGATCCAGCCTGTCCAGGTCCCTCTGCAGGGCCTTCCTATCGTCCAGCAGATCAACACTTCCACCCAGCTTGGTGTCATCTGCAAACTTACTGAGGGTGCACTCGATCCCCTCATCCAGATCACGTCCCCTCATCCAGATAGGGATTAGCACAGAGCAATCAGCAGTCTCAGATCCAGCACTTTTCAAAGAATGAAGAATATTTATTGCCTCTGTCAGTGCCCATGTTTTTACAATCACATTTCTTGGTTTAGAAAATGGTTTTCCCTTCTCACTGCTATGTGAAAGGACTTGCACCAGCAGTTAGAGAAACTTGACTCTATTGGGGAAACTGGTGGTGTCCAAAGTGCTGTCAAATGCACCGGTGTAAACAAGCAAACAAAACAGAGGGACATTTTCCTTCTAACCTCTTTCAATTCACATAATCTTAGGTGTGGGCAAAGACTCTAGCAAAGAGTGTGATTTTGAGTTTGACAGTTCCCCCCGGCACCCAGCACATACCTCTCAATCAGACAGACTTTGGCACTCTCAAGAACAAAAAGAGGGGAAGGAGCACCTAGCACTTTCCTTACAGCTCCCACAGCCCTTTCTCCACTGAGCTGTCATTCCTTATTTCCCACGTGATGGGACACACCCAAGAATTTGCTACATATATTTGTACACAAATGAATCACTAATAACCAATATCAAATGACTTTTTGAAATACAGGCAACTCAATTTTCCCACTGCTGCATAGCAATAATAGAAGAAACAAATAGCCCTTGTTTAACTGGGACAGTATGCATAACACTACAATCCAAATTTTAATAAACATCCAAAAAGGCAAGCAAAATAAATATTACATTTAAATATCTAACATCGAGGTTTGTAAACAATCAGGTTCACTTATTTTTCCTTTCTGCCCTTGGTTTCATTTATGAGACCTTACAGATGAACATCAAGAAAAATCATTAAGCCCTCCACGAGGGAACTAAATCATTCCTTTTTCACATTAAAAAAATGAAAGATTTAAAGCATATAAAACATACCATATTTTTTTGTTATTGTTTAATGACTACTGGGAATATATAATATTCAAAGTTTTCTATTCTCTTTGTTTCTATGTCTCATTGTATTGGTGTGCATATGGGCCCACATCAGTGTTTACATTTAAATGTAATAATTTCCAACTATATATTTTTCCAGGATTTCTGGTTTTGGATTATTAGCTGCAAAAAGAAAGCAGAATTGGGGAGGCTTCAGACACTTTAACTATGGGCACATATAATTTCCTTACTACACAGAAAAGAGACCTTAACTGGGTTTTTGACTGCCAGGTAGACTGAAGATAGATTGTAGGAAGTTTACACACAATACTTACTCTGTCATGAATTTACACTTTAATGACATGGTTCCATTTTGGTTTTCACAAGCCTCTTACATCATTCAATGTACAGTGTGTGGAAAAAGTTAGGCAAAAAATGCAAGATATTCTTTTAAAAATATGTAAACACAAAAAAATGCTGTGAAAACAAATTTCAAATTTAATAACACTATGTTTTCTGTACACGATATAAAATCCTTTATTTTTCACAAGATGCTTCCAATTCTGCACTCGTGAAATAGAAGTCAGAGAAGTGCAGAAGTGCATCTGAAAACTAAATCACACTCTCAGTCTTATTTTACCAGCTGAAAACTTCATCTGAACTTCTACTTGTTTCTGTGGAGACTCTGGAAAACCAGATTTCTAGCTGACACACAGACCTTTCTGTGTGAAATTCTCGCACTGGTGACATGCATTATTTTTTTAAGTCTACCTCAACAGAAGAGGTATGTGGCAGCCTCTAGTGGTAAGTATGCACATTTTTGAAAAACAATTTCCGCAGCAAATTGAAACTTCAGGGCATCAGCTTGTTTTGATATGTTCATTTTGGTAAAATGGGATTAGCCAAATGTTGCCTAATTGCCTTTAACAACTTACTTTTAGGGGAGCAAAGATACTGAAATACATCAGTCCAAACGCCAATAAATCCATGATATGAGCATACTGAACTTGCTGTCTGTATCTTAAATTTTGCTAATCAATCAGTTTTATAGCTGTATTTTCATAAGATTCAACAGTAGTAATTTAAATTTTTAGCAGAAACAGGAGAACACCCCAAAAATGCCACAGTAATTTGTTTAGAAGAAAGTGTTGCTTTCATTCCTCTTGAAGGCCGCCACCCTCACATGATACTGGCTTTGAAGGGTGCCCAGTGGCAAAGCTGTGCCTACCTCATTAAGTGTGCCTCCTTCAAGAATTCACTCTTCTCGTGGTCTGTCGCACCCTTCTTCAACGTCTACTCAACAGAAAGCAAAAGTGTAACAACACTTAGGTCACTACCACCATTATCACATAGCACTTAAGTAAAGCAATCAGTCATGGACATGGCCTTAAATACACATTATTTTCCAGCAATCATTACAGGGAGATAGACTCAGCTTTACATGACTTGTGAGAAATACTGCAAGGAAATACCCAAATCTGTCAACACCTGTTTCTGTGGTATAACCTCTGAGCCAAATTGCTCTGCCCATTCCATTCTGTTGCCAGAGAAACACACAGCTGCGATTACCTTGACTGCTACTTTGGATTGTCCACTTCCATCTGCCAGGATATCTGCTGCAGTCCCTTCATACACCTCTCCAAATGCTCCGCTTCCTAACAATTTGTGTAAGCTCAGTTTGTCCCGAGGGAAAGCTGGCAATGATTCAATCTCTGCTTGAGAAGGATGAGTGCTACAAAACAGCAATACCAGTCTCTTGTTAAGAATGTTTGAAATGTTATTAAAATTCTTCCTCAAATGAATCTGGTACTATTTGTCTCATCAGGTACATTTAAGGGGAGCTCAGGGGAAGCCTGGATGTTTTGGAAGCTATTGGAAAACACCAGGTCGTCTTCCTTCCCCATGCGCTTGCATTTCTTGCCAACGTGAATGTGCAGGATGGGCTAGGGGGATTCCAGGCCAGGGTGCACACCAGGGAGCCAACATGGCAGGGCATGCTTCAGACCAGACCTGCCCTGCAGTGCAGATGCAACCCTTAACTCCACCTTGAGGTGTCAAGGATGAGTGCACTGATGAAAACCAGTCCAGGGAAGCCCTCTTAGATGTTTTTGTCCTGAAAATACCTTTGCTCCAAGGACATACCTTACAGCGTAACAGGCATTGGCTAGTCCCACTGTCTCAGCCATCCCCCTGAGTTGAGCTAATTCTTTATCTTCCTTGATAAACACTATCTGTCCAAGCAAGGCCTGTTTTCTGGATTTCCATTTCTGGTGCCATACTGGAACAGAAAAGCAGACTGTCAGATGTTTCACTCTGAGAGCATCCCAGCATGCGAGCAGGCTGAAAGACTACAAGGTTTTTTTTATTCTCTCCAACATGACCCCCCAGCAGCTCATGTAAGCAAGACATTTCCATCTGGCCATCATCTTTTTCCCACAAAACACAGACAACTGCTCCCTGAGCTGAGAAATCAGTCAAGCATCTACTTCTGTATGTGGCAAGACCCAAGCCCAAAGGGCTGCTGCTATATCCCAGGGAGAGGATGAGGAGTGAGAGGGCAGGATCATCACATGTGGACTTGTACATCTCAGGGTAATCTCTACATCCTTTCTTCAAGGACAAAGCTTAAGAGTTAAAAATGGACTCTTTGGTGAATAAATGCAGTACCCAACTTGAGAATTATAAGGTACAAGTTTTTATAAGGATACACAAGAACATCAGAGTTCCTTCAACATTCCTGTGTTCTCCCTGCACGGAATCAACAGCAACAAATGCCTGAGGATGGAGTGAATTGGTATCCTGTCCTTGATACTGAAAACACAACCAGCCATCTCTAGGACCTCAAAGGATGAGAATATACAAATTCTTGCCGGTCCCACTCTGGGGGTTGTTCAGCATTTCCCTAAACATGGAGGCTGATCATCTGCCGCCATCTGAACTGCATTTTACTGAGGCCTGGTGAACCAAGGATATGCAAAAAACTCAGACACATACCAAAACCAAATAGCATGACCACAGTCAAGCCCAGCACAACTCCGATCACAGCAGCAATGGCAATGATGGTGTCTGGGGAAATCATAGTATCTGTTAAATAGAAGGGGAAAATTGGTTAATGACTCTGTATACAAACCATATCAATCCTATGGAGCTGAGCAAACCTGAGGGAACCCTTGAGCTGCCTGCTGTGTAAATGTCTTCCTCTGTAAAAAGCTCTCTTGTAGGTTTTATGTAGATGTCTACATTTGATCAGACTAATCCTTCTCCCCCAGCTTTGGGTCATTCCTGTGGTGATGACCTACTGTGTACACGGAAAGAAAAAATGCTGAATTGTTTGACCACTCAAGGTGGGATTTTCAAAAACGCCCACAGAGTGTAGGTCTAACATTCTGGCTGAAGGCAAGAAGTAATCCTCACATCTTTACCCAGTGTGGGAGCTTGCCTTTATTTCAAGAATCATACCATAATGCAGAGTGCAGGGCCACAGAGACAAACTGGTATAAATGAGCAGAAGCAAATTCCAGGCCCACTGTTCTGTGCAAAAGAGCCTGGATGAGCACTAGCAGCTGGGGTCACCGTATAAATGTCACCATTTATTACCTCTTAGACACATTACTTTACCTGTGCAGCAACATCATTATTAAAATAGCAGGTCTTTCTTCATAAACTGGTATGATTATTCTGAATAAAAAACTTGATTAACAGAGTAAGAAAGTACAGGACATACCTTCACCCAAAATTATATCCTTGCTTGTGTCACTGTATTCACCAAGTCCCAGCACATTTGCAGCTGCCGCTCTGAACTGGAAAGTTCCTTCTAAGTTCTTGGCCTCCCATGTGCAAATACTGGCACAGGAGCCATTGTAAACCACCTTCCACAAGGACTTCACTTTGCCGGTGTTGTCAGACTGCTTCCTGCAACAGGCACGGCAAAATAACACAAGTATGTCATTAACGCAGTAAGGGCTGTTTACTGCTTCTTCCCTGCACCATTCTTTGCTTCACAACATCTCCCTGCCTGAAGGAAAGCTCAATCTGGTTGTGGTGTTTTGGCTACGGAGCAGAAAATTGTCCCATGCCATTTCAGCAATGCTAGGAATCACACATCTTTAGCTTGGCATTGGAAATGAAATGCTAGAACGTTTTAGACATAAAAAGCTCCAGCACTCTTTCACCTGTTTCAGTGTACACCTCACAGCCAAGATTTCAAAACATTCTTACTTAGCTTTCAGAAAAAAAAAAAAACATTTATTTTTGCGTCCTGTTAGAGGTTTTTGCTTTCCTGGGCCCAGAGTACTTCAGTGGCTCTTGTGCATCAGGTTTCACAAGCTAAACAGGAAGCAAGTCATTGGCAGTGAAGACACAATTCTTTAGCTAGCCAGTTTCCCATAGTATCTGCTGACTGCTGGGTATATTTCTTCCTTTCCCCATTGGACTGAGATTGATTGCTCACAATAAATTCAGAGCTGATTATTCACCAACCAAAAGAAGACCATGTATTTAAACTTGAAAGGCCGTATCTGAAATATCATTTCATGTCACACAGGACTGTAATATTTCATGTCAAATGACCTTCATGAGCATGTCAATCATTCTCCCAACACACTTTAATGCAGAGAAAAGGTCAAACACTTCTAAACCAGAAAGACATGGGAAAGCTGTATATTCATGTCCTTGATACGCACACATCCCTACCAGAGCTGTACGAAAAACAGGGGTTATTTCAAAGGGCTATGCAAATATTTTCTAGAATACTATGCAACTAACCTAACATTTTTCTACCTGGTGTAAAAGGACCATGAGATTCAAAGCAAAATTCAGTCAAAAACATCAGCGTGTGCACATTCAAACTGCAGGAGAAAAGCTTATTTCATTAAACTTAAAAAAACCCACCTCAGTGATGCATTATGATTCCAGAGATGAATAGGAAGCTGGAGCCTGGAGAACACAGTGGCTAAAGCACAGCACTGACACAGACCAAGGGACTGCCCTTTCTTTACCCATCCACAGCAAGCCAGGTGCAAACTGGCTATTGGCATATTGAAATTATTGTGGTCTCATAGCATGCAGGTCAGTGCTGCTTTACACTCACATAAGTGTATGGAGGAAGCTTACAGCATCAGGAAAATATGTCTGAGTGAAAACTTATATAGGTAAAGTATGCCTGGCTCCACAGCGCTGTCAGTCCTTAGCTTACATAAGCACAGAGTTAACTGAGGAAGAAGAAATAACAGCTGAGTTTAAAAAATTGCTTCCCTCCATCCCTCCTGATTTCAAACAATGTCATTGGAATATCTCAGAAGATGGACCCTCCTCAGTTTTAAATAATGCATTAATTAAGCCTTGCACTTACTGCCTGAAACAGACCACTCCAGACTCGTGGTCAAAAAAAGAGAAGTTTCAAAGTCACTGCCCACAGCAATACACTCTAACCTGTCCATTCAGCCCTTCCAATGCCAGTGCAGGAATAAGTGTGAATTGGCACTTTACAGATGCCTAATGAGTGTGACGCGTATAGTCCAGGAAATCTGCATTTGATGACAGAGCACTTTAAAAATTATCTAGTCATCCCATGTTGGTGGGAATACCTTATGATTCTTTCTGGCAACTTTATAACGCCTGTCCATGAATCCTCTGAACACTAAGATATTTCTACATATATTTTAGCCGAAAATACATACTAAATGCTTGAAATTTGTGATCTGAAAATATATCCAAATCTTCTTCTAATTCACGAACGTATATCCAAATATATCCCTGTATTTCAGGGTTAGTCTGGAAATGTTGTTAGTGTATATTTTCTTCTAAGTTTTCCAGGAATTTCTGGAAACGATAGCTATTTAGTTTACCTGAGAAGGAGATCCCATGAGAAGGGCCATTTGCGTCATTGATATTTCACTCTTCCCATCAGAGCCAAACGGAAAGCCCCCGCGTACACACAGATTTGTTCTGGGCTGCTCCCTACCAGAAGAGTGCCTGCACGCATAGCTTACCTGCTTTCTAGGATGTAGTAGGTCAGGTTGCTTCCATTGTCATCAGCCTTTTCCCACTGTACAGAGTTTTTAGCATCTTCTGCTAGTTTTGGAACTCCTGGCTTACTGGGAACACCAGCTTTGGCCAAACGGGGAAGAAACAGAACCCTTAAAATGTGTTTATAGAGAGACAAAGGGCTAATGGGCAAAGAGCACAATTTAGATGTGCACATGGGTGTTTAGACATACAAAAGGACTGAGGATCTAGATCAATAATCCTCATGGATAATTAATCTTTGGCCTTCTCTTTGTGATGGACAAATTTCAAAATTTTCATTCACATGCAGCCTTTCACCAGTAGTTATGAGTTCACATAAGGCATTTCATTTCAGTTTCCCTCACTCTTTTCCTCTGTTCCACTTAGAAGTGAACATCATTTCTTTCCTCCTATTACTTTTGCAGATATGGTGCTGTGTTATTTATTTTTCAAACACACACAACTATTGGCTCTTAGTATAAGAAAATTGCCTGCTAAATTTTACATAATATTTTGTTTGATTATCCACATCCTTAGAACAGTCTTAAAATCTTGTTATCCTACACTAAATGCTTACCTGTAGTTTTAAAGCTTGTTGAAGAGGAAGTGCTTTTCAGTCCTGTAATATAAACTACTGTCACTCTTACAAAGTAGTTGGTTGAAGGAAGAGTTCCTGTGAGGTTGCATGTGTAAACAAGATCTGCTGTGCATGTAGTGCTTGCAGGAGAAAACCAGTCACTTTTTGTTTGCCACTAGAAAAATAAAATATCATCATGGTCAACTTTCTTGCTCTGCTGAAAATCTGTCATAGTTCTATTCCTGTGTAGATTAACTACTTTGCCACCTTTTAATATCGTAGGGGAGAGATTATACACATGTTGTTTCAACCACGGGACTTTGTCCTCTTAGAGACCAAGGACACAAAACCTAGTTTTTTTCTTTGTTTTTAGGAGACCTGCAAGTCTTGGCAGCTACAAGGGACAACAGATTAAGTGACCCCTTTGCACAGCCAAAAGGAGCCTTCCCCTTGCTTATCTCTGTGCAGCTTGTATTTCTGGATCACCGTGATGTGGCCGTGAGTTCAGCTTGCCGTGATGCAATTGAAAGGAGGTGGTTTAGTGGAACTGTGCTATGACATTTCTTTTAGGGCAGATGGGAAATGTTTGGTGTAGGCTTAGTAAATCCCATTATCTGTATTAAGGAATCTATGTGATCCAGTTTAGCACATGACATTTTCTGTGTGCAGTGGTCCAGACATTAAAACCTGACAGCAGCATCCATGCTGCTGTCACTGCAGTACTTACTTTTAGTCTGCACTACTGAACCCATTTTTCTCCAGCATTTTCTCATAACGTCTATCACAGGAAAATAAAATTTGCATACTAGGTTGTAGCTGACAGTTAATGCTGGAAACCCCTTTCTTTTCTTTCTTGTGCAGAGCAGACATAGGATTTGTAGCTACCAGCCAGGCTGGGGGAGGGCAGTGAGGAAAGAGAGAGGGGACTCTACTGAAACAGGAGACCCTAGAGGAATTCTGGTGGGGTCATCCAGGATGTCCTTTGGCACTATGGAGTATTAAATGCTGCAGCTGCACTCCCCCTTGTTCCTGGCAGACGCTGCCTCCATGCTGCCCCTTCTGAGCCACTAAGACTGACGTGACCATGCCCGAATTAACCACTGGCACTTTTCATATACATCCTGCCACCTTGTCCTGCTCACCAGGACACAGTGGGTTAAATTTGCTCTGATCTGGGAAAAACACGAAGGGGTATTTTTACCTTACGCAGCTCAAACCAGAAGCTGGTTTCATTGACGTACAGAGGAGCTCTCCATTCTAGCTGGAAACTGGTATTTCTGGGAACTATGTTGACAGGTGCAGGTGGAGTCTCAAAAGTTTTTGCAATAACAGGGACACTTTCAGAAAACCAGTTCTCATCAGGATGAAAAGCAAGAACCTAGTAAGGAAATGGATGAACTGGACAGTACGAGACCAGTTGGAAAGGTGGCTTCAGCAAGTCCGAATGTTTGGAAGACTAGATGTTTTCAAACAAGACAATATTCAGGCAATATAGATATAGGTGTAGAAACATTTTGAGCCTCACAGCTGCAGTGTTACACATCATCAGGCTGGAAGTTCATGGCCTAGAGTCCCCTTCCTCAGAGACTCTTCTTAGTTTCTCATTACATCTTTCTACCAAGACTCATCTCTTTCTAGACCTTTCTGAAATGCCACAAGCTCTTACACAGGCATGCAGATGTCACATCACACGCTGGGCAGTGTTTTAGAATCACAAAAACACAAGGTGAGGAGGTGCCTTAGCACACTGCCTTCCACTAAGCTACAATCAAATATGACCTATATTTGGATATGCATACTTACATACATACGTATTAGTTGTATAGGTATATGTGTGTGTGTATATATATATATATTCCTCATTATACCATCCAAATCATTAACAAAAGCGCAGAATCAAATTAAGGCCAGAACAGATCCCCTCCAGCCATCAGCTTAATGTTCTCCCAGCTCATGCATGACCTGTGAAAACCACTCTCTGACTGTATTTCTCATGCACCCAGTGTGCATTCTACAGACAGGTTTACTTGGTTGCTTTTGAAAATGTCACTCTGGTGGTAGCCCTGCTGTCCAGATACATCATTTATTGTTTTCCTTTTAGCCTTTCATCTGTAAAGGGAGAAGCAGTATGCTTTGTTCTTACAAATCCACACTGGACATTTTTATTCCTCTGTTATCCTCTAGATGCTTGTATACCAACTGTTTACCATTTTGTCCTAATATGGTCCTAATAATACCTATATATGTCCTAATATAGTTCTAGTAAAACTGTCTATGCCCTGTGTACTGAAGTTACACAAAGTGGTCTATAATTTACTTTTTGAAGCTAAGTGTGACCTTCTTATTGCTAGTTCTATAGGACTTCCTCTCTTCCAAAAGTTACAGAAGACAATGGTAAACATTCACAGACTGTTTTTAACCATCTCCTTATGTAGTTTAAGGCTATCAGATGCTGTTGACTTAAATACATATAACCTACATAAATACTCTTTTACCTGATTTTTCCTTCTCCTGATCTGTAGTGCTACCATTGGCTTCATGCAGTTGTGTTAAATACCTAGTCACAAGTCTCCTGTTCCTAAAAATTAACCAAAAAAAAGCACTAGATACTGCAACCAATTCTTCTTTTTGTCTTCCTCTTCGGCACACTAATAGAGCCTTTCAACTGCCTTTTTAGTCCTTGCTACTTTGAACTCCTTTGGTTCCTCCACCTTCTTGATTTTATCTCCACGTTAAGTTCTTTTCTGCTCATTCTTACAGCAATGACACATGTGCTAAGGCATGTTATACCGCCATTACTTCAGGTTGGTGCTCCCCCTGCCCTGGCTGTCCAAAAAGCCTTGCTGCCTGAGTCTGACAGCAAGGGTGACGGGGGGGCTGATGTGTCTGCCCCTCAGTTCTCACTGTTCATAGCCCAGCACGACTACGCAAGTTACCAAAATTTTCATGCGATGCTGATGTGGGAGTCCATGTGAACTGCAGCAGCTGATGGATGGATATCCCATTCTGCTGGCTTATTATTATATTTTCTGTCTTCCTCTGTCTATGATTTGCCTGGACTGTGGAAGAAACTACTTCTTCTATTGCACTGACAGCATCATATTTCGATGAAATCCAAAATCAGGGGGTTTGCAACCACCCTTCAATATTTTTGTCTACAGAAATTGTCTTCAAAGGCCACCAAATAGCCAAGCCCCTACTTGCATTTTTAAGTCATTGTTAGTCCTCTGCATTTGTTAAAGGGTCAACATTGAGATATTGTTCTTGTCGAGAACTTTGCATGCATATTTTATAATATACTTTTATTTAAAATGTGACTGCTGCAAGACAGAATCAGTCAACTATTAATTCAGTCATCATCTGTATTTCCATGGATATATCAGATACTTTTTCGTTTATTGGACTAAGGATTTTTTTTTTTTTTTTGCTAAATGAGAAGTTATTTATTAAAGGAAAAGCAGCAACTGGCAAAACGGCTGAGTCTGCTCTTGATATAACATATAGAGGTTTCTCTTTTCTGAAAGCTTCAGATATGTTGCTTTCCTGAGAAAAGCCTTTATCTTTTGGCCGTGACCCATTTGCACTCACATAGCCCTGTTTGTTGCACTACACCTAGTCCTTCACAAGCAGGTCACAGTTCCAGGCATCCTCTTTTGAGAACAGAGGTTACCAGTCACTTGACCCTCTCTTAGCATGTTGCATGAAGTATCAGGGCAGTAACAGCAGGATTGCAGCAGAAACTCTTATTTACTCTTGAGATTTGTGATGTGCTCCCCAAATGGAAAAGATCTCAGTTCTAAGCATTTAATCTGAACAACCTGTGTAGGAATAAACTGCGATGCTTAATTTTCCTTAAGATTAAAGGACTTAGAAGTCTGCCAAGTTTTGAAGTCATATTTTCAAAACACACATATAACTTAACTTTACAGAAGAGCAGTCTAAATACTTGCAAGTTCATGAACAAACAGGTAAAGCTGCTTGTAATTATACCTTGAATAAATTGTTTGTTCTGGATTGGAGCCCACTGACAGACCAGGCAAGCATCCCATTTGGAAATTCACTTTTTCGCAAGGGTGTCACTGGGACAAGAGGAAATAAATTGACAGAGATTTGATAGCGGATGGATTCTAGAGGTCCATTTGGCTTCAAAGGTTCACTCCAAGATATGTTGACGATAGTGTCAGACAAAACCACTGTCTTAATGGAATCAACTGCCTCTGGTACTGAAACAGAAAGAAAAGTTAATCTTCTTTTAGGTACAGATCTCACTAGAGGTTTGTTTGTTTGTTTGTTTTATTTTTAGAAAAGTCAAGAAATGTCACTGAGGAAAGAAAAAAAGGTTATAAGCGTATGAATATGATCCATTTACAGGACTGACACTGCATATGTAAAACGTATCCTTGCATAGTCAGTTAGCTGCAGACAAGTTCAAAATACTTTGAGGGATGTTTTTAGTATCTCCTTGGCTATCCTACCATGGAAGCAGACAAAAAAACCCCAGATGCTCTCCTATACCTCTACATTTATATTCATATTGCTGAATTCCTGCTCTTTCTTAGTTTCCTAATCAGGGTCTCAGATGTGAGTTTAGTATGATGCTTACTTGGATATGCACTAGAAAAAGTACCCGTGCACTATTCCAACTGCAAAGTCTTTTCTTGAACAGAAAAGTCTGAAGGACAAAAACCCAAAACTCAGCATTGTTTGCCATCATTTACAATTTTGCTCAGAAATACATGGCCTGGCTGAGCTGTGTAAGCAAGAAACTGGTTTTCTGGTCTGATGTCCATGCCAGCTCACTACTCACTAATTGTTTTGGAAAAATCAACCCTTCCTTTGAAGTTTTGAGATCACAGACTTTGAGGTGGTAGATGACACGCCCCAACTCTACATTAAAAAGTCTTTTTTCCTATTGAGCTGTCATGATAGGTAAAAAATTAACAAGTCATTACACTATCTATGTTACCAACATATCAGAATGAGTACATATGCTATAATTTATACCCTAGTAGCGAGACTGCAGATTATTTAAGTGAAAATGTGCAGAAGCTAGACTAGTAAAGCGTCTCATTTCACTAGCTAAAACAAATGTGGAGTAAGAGCGACACTCTGTGGCAAGAGCAATGCATTCATTTTTCCAAGTTGTCTTCCTTTTTTCATTCCCTCTATCTTGCTATTTGTTGGAAAGCACAGATTAATCCAAGCTTCTTTCATTTCATCACAGAATTGAGGGAAAGACAGAGGGAATTCACACAGCTTCAGAGGTGTGAAATAGTGTACACACTTCAAGAGGCTCTAGCGGCATCTGATTACAATTTAAATTAGCAGTTACATTCATGAAATGGAGAACCTAAGTAAGTGCCAGGACCCATATATATTCTGTTTACAGCTGGTTGGAAATTTTTCAACAAATTGTGAAAAGCTCTGAATGCTGATACAAATACATGTTAAAAATGCTCAGGGTTTGGGGGCTGGTGTGTTTTTTTTATTTTTTGGTAGTTTGGGTTTTTTTTGTCTAGGACTTTATTTTAATCCCAACATTTTGTTTTGCCCCAACTAGAGAAGTCCATTCTGAGTTTCATGTTTCATCTTAACTTGAGACTGAAAAATTCCATTTCAGTGGAGCAACCCAGTCTCCCATTTCGTATGCTACCTTTATGTTTCACCGCTGAAAGGGTGCACGTTGCTGCAGGATGGCTCAGTTTACCACACAAAGAAGCAATGGTCTGAATTCTTGTCACATCCCAATAGTACTCAATCTTATTCAATCAGTGTGTCATACAAATTTTACAATACAGATGTGGATTCCCATGCAAAGAATTGAAATCTACTGATCATAGACCAGATTTCTTATTTTTTGCCATACAGTCCTTAGGAATACACTCATAATATTCAGAGATTCACATAGGATGAGAGCCTATTTGCTTGATGCTGCAGATGCTGAGATCTGTCTGTTAAGAGGAAAAAAAAAAAAGCATGATTGGAAAAGAACTTCCAAAGTATAGTATCTCTGGATCCCAAAAGAAGAGTGGCAGTGTGCCTGCACTTTTTGTTCCACTTTCATTTGAAAGATGAAAAGAGGTTCATCTTAAACAGAGGTTTTCTCAAGGGGAAAAATGTGACTTCTCCCAGGACAAGAAACAAGGAATGATCTGTGCATAAGAGGAGCCACTGGCAACTCACAGGTGATGCTCTCCTGTGGACAATCGTGGCAAAAGAGGTTACTTTTTCTATGGATGAGCCTTTAAAGAAACCACAGAGTGCATCCCCAAGAGAAGAAGAAAGGGAATCAGGACCCCTGGCATGTACCTCTTGCCAGCTATTCTGGATAAAATGTCTTCTTGGGCACAGTTGATCAGTAAGGGAAAGAGATGTTGAGACAAGTAAGAAAAACACGGTGGTGCCTGTGCTTATTTCAATTCCAGTTTCTTCAGCACCTTCTGAAGCAGCCAGAAACCAAGCAGTGGTAAAGAGAGAGAAGGGGAAACCGTAGGACTCCTGCCGTGGTGTGGACAGCTCTAGATTCATGTCACAGTAATATCCCCATAGCTGTGCAGTCTGCACAGCTGTATGTCAGCTACAGCCAGCCCTGCTGTAGCTGGGTTAAGTGAGCTAATGCCCAAAGACCAGGTGCTACTGTGCCTCTCAGTTTCATTCCCTCACCCTCTCTCAATGAAGAACTGCTCCAACTCTGCAGGACAAGAGCCCGGCAGGAAAACTAGTGAAGATGGGGGCGTTAGCGTTCCCACATCATTGAGTTCAACAGCAAGCATCCCTACGTACCACCTCCCCAGTCTTTCCTGCAAAACGCAAACAGGCTGCCATATAGGCTTGGCTATAATTCTGCCTTGTTGACTTGGGTATTATCAGAGGTGCCTGATGGCTCTGCAAGTGATGAGTTTATGTGGATCAAGCTGATCCTGGCTGGTGACACCAGGTACAATAAATGGAGCGCAGCTGCAGAGCAAATCTGACACAACAGAAGAGCAAGCAAGTGCTACGCATACTACAGGGAATAGCTAGCACTCATTATAGTTTTCCATGTTTTCATCAAGTGAGTCCAGCAGCATCACTCCAACGATGAGAAAATTATCTGAAGAGCAGCGCAAAGGCAACTGCTCACAAAGACAGATTCAAGTGTGCACATGCACACATACACATGCAAAACAAGAAAAAGTGCTGAGCAAAGTACTTCTATTGGGTTGGGTTGCAATGCAAGACAACACATGCAAAAGCATAGCATACATCTTTGGATGATCCTTTTCCTTCTGGGAGATGACAAGAGCTGCAGGGAAACTGGGATGGTAGCTACCCTGCAGCTGCAAACAGGCAGAGTGAAGCAGGGAGTGAGCAGAAGCATTTTCCTGCCCTAATTAAGGTATTTCCAACCACAGGAGGCATCTAGCTCAGATTAGTAGTACTGTCAAAGAACAAGGACATCTTGAACTCGGGCTGCCTATGAATCTCTGTTGCCCTTGTGGCATTTGAGGAAAGCTTCTGGGCCATGTTGGCTTCAAGGACAGACAGGAGACATGCTGGCACTTACAGTGCCAGCACCTGGGTCTGCATTGAAGTGCGGCAGAGTTGACTTTCCTCGCTATGACATGCCCCAAGTTTCATCAAGTATGACAAGATGAGCAGTCAGTAGTTTTGGACTCAAACAGAGGTCTGAACCCACAAACAAAAACAGCACTGCTGGTTTCTATTTAGTTAGGGAACTAAGGCAACACCAGGGCTATGTTCTGCAATGGAAACTCTAGAACAGGGTGGAGAGGATAACTATGAAGGTAAAGGGTGGAGGATGAATGCAAGAGGAGAAGACACAGTAAGAAATATGCCAGTGATCAGGAAAAACCGTAGCTTGCTATGACCTGCTGGATAATTGTGTGCTGAGTGAAGATATAGATCCCTCATAATGTAACACAGGCTACACATCAACAGCAGAACTGTTACAGAAGTCCCCATTTCTTGTTCTGGAAAATGTGCCCTAATAAAACAACTGTGTTTAACATGACTGAGTTGTCTAAGAGAGCACCAAAGAGACGGACAGTCCTTTGGAGTATAACAACACAAAGGAAAATTTGCAAAATCACACACCCAAAGCAAGAAGTGGAGGAGGCATTAACCTAGACACATTTCTGGAGCTACATCAGCAGGTAATACAGCACACATATGTATTATGTGAGGTGAAAACTGGCTTTATAAACTAGACATGCTACAGATGCACAGGCCCAGCTCTCAAATAATAAAGAACCAGCTTGAATAACAAGCTATATAGAATTTAGATGCTCTTGATCACACTTTCTTTTCTCTCTTCTTTCCTTTCTCATCCTTTTTTTCAAAAGCAACTTTGTACTCAAGAGAAAACCTTTAAAATTAAACACACCTTTCAGTCGCACTGCATCTTGTCTCTTATGGACAGCACTATGTGCAGGTTTTCCCCAACTATAGCCTTGACTTGTCACTTTGTGAATGCTTCCTGCTTTTCCAGAAAGTGAGCTGTGCTCCCGTTATCCTTTCCTAAGCTGCGGTGACCTGCTCCCTTAGACACTGCTACAAGCTCTTGTCCCTGTCCTCTTCCATTGCATCAGCAGGTCACACCTCATCACAGAGTACAGAGGTAGCTCCGCTGAAACGCAATTACATTTGGCTGCCGTGCCATCATATCTTGGCCTCTTGCCTTCACTCATACCTCTCCCACCCATGCACTCCCACCAAAGTTTCTTAGCTTCCTTCTGCCATAATTAGATAAGTTTACTGATGTATTTGTTTATTTTTAGGTAATCCCTAACCAGTCCACTCTGCCCTAAATGACACAGTGAACATTCAAGTTCAAAGCACTACTCCTAGCTTTCTTCTTCTAGTGTGAAAGGGACTGAGAAAGGCACATCAAAATTCTTGAAACCAATTGAAAATGTGCTGTTGGCATTCAGGCCAAGAGAAGCAAAAATGAAGCGTTGCCTTTTCAGTCTGGTTCACAATAAATCAAATCTGCATTACCCTAAGAAACAGTAATTATGAGAATAATGTCAAGCCAAGGGGAAAAATCCTAATGCTGAATGAATACATAACACATATTTAAACATACGTAACCACATACACATTCAAACACAACTTATTAAAAATGTGATCCAAGGCAGAAACTGCAACTGTTTACCCACTTTTAGCCATAGTTTATCCTTTCTCAGGAAGCCAATGAGCAAAAGCCTTAAAGAATACATACATGTCTTATGAAACTTCTTACAGATTCATCAGGTGTTTTTGCCAAAACCTTGCGAAGATCTACACAGGTTACCTTTTAAGCAGAAAATTTCTCTGCTTTCTGATTTGCAACCCAAACTTACACACACTTTCCTTTAATTGAGATGAGAATTCTGTTCAAAATCAGAATAAAATGTGAAACAAACCTCCATATAGAGTTATGCCAACTGTCTCTTTTCCCATAGGCAGCACTTCCTCATCTGAATAGTAGTTTTTCACCGCAACTTGTATGACATAACTTGAAAATGGGTGTAGGTTGTCTATGATGGCTATAGGACCCTGAAATTCCTGTAATTCAAAATCAGATAATAAACATGTATTCTTAGAGAAGAGAGTCATATGTCACATCAATCATCTGTCAATGAAATGAGTGTTAAAAAATAATACAGTAGTGCTTTTGTACTCTAATACACTTCAGTGTTTAAAAAAATGTTAAAATGATAGTTTGGGTAATAGGTCACTACAGAAAACGCATACTAAAAACCAAGCTGAGATGTAATTAGCACGGTTACAATAGCACATTGTTCAGTGGCTGGTACTTATATAGGAAATAGCAAAGTAAAAAAAAAATGAAACAGCAGAAAAAATTACTAAGGCAAGTACAACTACCACAAAACACATAAAGGCAAGCCATATGGTTGCTGGACAGTCTAAAGAGTTATTTAAACAGGTTAATATCAACCACAACTGCTCTTTTTACAAGTAGAAACTGAAGACCCATTTCAACAGGATTTTAGCAAAGGCATGTTAAAAAGTACAGGAGTACTTGCACAAAGGAAAGCTAAGCAATCTACCACTTAACAAATACCAAACAGAAAGGGGAATTACTGTCGGGGATGTAGAAGTAGAAAAACTCCCTGAGAGAAAGTTACAGAATGGTTTATAAAATGACTAGAAGTGATATCATATTCCCTGTATACATGATATCACGTGCATTTTTGTTCCAAAATAGCCATACCAATGTTTTTTGCTGTAGAGCAGACAAACAGTAGCTTGAATTCCTGCGGTTGTTAGTCATTTGTCCAAGAAATACCAGATATGTCGGTGTAGGCTGCAATATGCCAGGGCATAGCTGCAGTGGTGTGACAGATGGCAAGCTTAACGTAAAACTGGTGTTCGTCGTATTAAGGATAGTAGGTTTCTCAGTGTCTGGCAATAGAATCAGGCATCTTTTATCTAGGAAAGACATTTAAAAAAAAATTAATTACTGCTGGACCAATCCAAACTTGCATGGGATTCTACCACCATTCCTATGAGAAAGCCTAACCACAAAGTATTCTCTCTGCTTTCACGAACAGAAACAGAAAAAAATCCTACCTGAATGTATTTTATTTGATTACTTTCATGGACACAAAAATAGCAGTCGTCAAAGTAAAGTCTCATTTATCTTTGATAAGATACAGATTTACTAAAGGTACAGATTTACTAAAGAATTTACATTCTTCTTTAAGTACCTAAATACCTTGGAAATCCAGATTGTAGTTGCTGCGTTATCAAAGGGCAGTACACACTGATGAGTCCAAACTTGCTTGTCACAGGAAAGAAAGATATGCAGAATAGAGAGTACCTTTCTCTAGCAATTAAATGTTATCTTTCTTTTCTTCTAAACAGCTTTTCATGTGTAAAGTTCACAGTAACAATGGGGAAAGGGGAGACTTTTGGAAGGAGAAAAGGAGTCTATAGAGAGAAAACAACAGAAAACTACTCTCTGACAGTAAACAAAAAGTAACAAAAGAAATTCCCTCATCACTTGATGTACTTTTAGAAACAAATTAAAAATATATTAAATGGACTTGCTGCCAAGAAGGAAAAGATTAAGGCGCATGAATGGGGAAAATGGTACAAGGACAAATGTTTGCCCTTAGGTGAGAACAACTGACCTCATTGTTGAGATCTTTTCTCCCTAAATGAGCAACCCTGCCATTCCTGCCAAAGTCAGGTTCATGCATATAAGGGAAGGAAAATAAAAAAGTCTGTTCAACAGAAGTAAATGTAAGGTTGAATCTTTGTCAATTTTATAGTTACCTAGAGTAGTAAAACTCCCATGGGAAAAGTCCCAGATGGAATAAAGAATTGAGTCATTTTCAGAGTTAAAGTTTCTGTCAGGCAGTTCCATAGAAATGTGTTTACCCTGACAAGAAAATCCTTCACTACTTATTCAGTCCCCTTCCTCCTAACCCTGAAGAGAAATCATTCTCTCACAGAATCTGTGACAGGACAATAATTTTCACTGAGTACTTCTGATGTGTTAAATGATCAACTGACATCACATCTCTGGATAGCAATTAAATAGGTTAGAATGAAAGGAAACTCTAGCAGTACTCCTTGCTCACATCACTAAAAAAATAAAAAGCATGTCAGTCAACCCAGCTGGTCTTTGCAAACATCACTTTTTCACATATACACCATTTGCTTTCAGTACTGAGAAGGAGAAGAAAATATTTTTTTCTTATTTTAGTATGTTCATTTACTTTTATCTTAAACTTGCGTGAATAATTCTGTGCATTGCCCTCCCACCCCAAATGCCAAGGCTGTGTATTCCTCCAAATATATTTGCAGCAGTCAGTGTAAATAAGAAGAGTTCTGTGGAGATCTCTGGGTAGAAATAATCCCTTTGGACTGAAACTCGGTTCTTCCCTTTCTGCACCAGCTAAACCTGGGGCTCTTGCAGGAAACCTTATCCCTGGGGACAGGGATTGGTACATTCCATACCAGGGCCAAACCAGGCTCCTGCACCAATGCCAAGCCCACACAGACCTCATGGGAACAAAGTTGCCCAAAGTGCTGGTAAGAATATCCTGGGCACTGGTCAGAGCAGCTGCAGGCAGGAGTAACTCTACTGGCTGCCCAAAACAATGTGAAATTCTTTTATTCCAAAGAAGTCCATCCTGTTAAAATATTCTCTTGTATATTTGTCAGATTTTTATGCAAAACTGAAGTTAAAGAATTATTTTGAATATATTCATCATGCTAGCAGCTGTCCTAAACCTCTGCATTTACAAAGATAGGTACCATGAATCCAAACTTTCTATTAAAACTAATTTTTATTTCTTTCATTATCATTCTACAATGGTTTGTTTACAATATAAGGATTTCTAAGTGAAGCCTGAGTCTACTATAATGTAAGCTGTAATTGCCTCTCAGGTACTTCTTTATAAATCATTTTAATAAGCAGAGTTGTTATTTATTTGTCTTTGGAAGGGCAGACATTTTTTTTCAGCTTTGCGTACTTCTGAACAAAACCAGAAATCTGTATCATAACAGGGATCATTATCAAACTCTTGCTACAACACTTTGTGAACGTTTGCTCTTTTTCTGTGCTTTAATGTGCACCGAGTTTTCTAAATCTCCAGGTTTGACACAACTTTGAAAATAGGCATGGTTTGGCGTTAACATCCTGAGTCTTTGAAACAAGGGCAACATTCATCATCGTGACCTTCCATGTGATCCAACACAAGGCCAATCCTTATATTCATCCTTTTAAAAATGTGCATAGTGAATTGTTTCCCTCTAGAAGGTACCTGAATCTGTAAAGCATACCTTACACAAATACACATAACATGGTCTGCAACTCAAATACATGCTCTGAAATAAATTTGTTACATTTACAAAACAACCTAAATCCCCTTTACCTGGATACAATTGCGCCGCTGAGCTGTAGGCTAAGATTTTCAGCTCATGATTTGCTCTCTTCTGAAGAAAGTGTCTTGCGCTTTCTTTATTTGCTAGCCAAATTTCAGTGTATTCCTTTGTTTCAATGCTCCAGTATATAAATTTCTTATCTACAGTCAAGCTGCCAATTTTTTCACCTGTAGGAAAACATTGTATAGTTAAGCTTCAGAATAAACCCTGAGCAGACAATTTTACAAGAGCAGATGGGTGCTTGTATTCACAGTGATTCAATATGGGTGAGTACCTTGGTCATACCATATCTTCAAAGACCTCCCCTAGAAAAGAGAATTCTGATATTTTCCAATAGGTCTCATGAAGCTGAGACACTTTATTACTTCAGTTTACAAGTGTAGATTTGAAGGCTTTTTATTATCCATAATTCTAAGAACTGCAATTCAACTAACAAACACCAGAAATAAAACACAAGTGCAAGAGTTGTCTATAGAAACTTCCATCATTTTTCCAAGATGAAAAGCACAGTGCTCTGACATCTCCCAGGAACAATTAAGACAGCTCCTCTGATAACAGAACACCTTTACCAGCACCTCCTCCAGAATTCAACTGAAAACTGAGCAACTAAGATTAAGTGTCACCATTACAAGAAGTGCAACATCATAGATAAATTGTCATACAAGCCTCTACCTGCGTGAAGTACCCTCCCCACATATTGAAGTCTGCAATGCCACTTTCAGGCATAACTGAAGATGGTATTGTATCTTTTCATTGAAATAAACTGTAATAGGTGTATCTAATATGAAACCCTAGCAAAATGATGTGTTAATACCATAAGTGAAATCTATTGACAAGTAGCATTTGAGGCTGTAGCATCTCCATTTGATTTACGTCTTACTGGAATACATACTTGCATCAGTAAATATCCTCACATTGCTCTTTCTCCTAGTTTGTATCAACAGGGTACACAACTGGAAACACAGAACACAAACATTTTGTCCATCTTGCCTGTAATGAATTGATTTTATAAAGAAAGTGCTTCATGAATGCTATTTTGCTGAAATGAACATTGCTTGATGTAAGAGACAGCAAGAATCACAAACTACCTAGAAACATAACAGAGCACTCAGACCTTGAAAACTTGGTATTTTGGTAATTCTCCAGCAGTGGCAACCATCCACATCTGAGGCCCATATTTCATCTCTTCCTCTGATAAAGAGCAGCTGAGGATTCTTGGAGTCAGACACATCTATACTCATAGGTCTTCCTAGCTCTGCTTCTGTCACGTTACAGGTGCAGTAGTTCCTTGTCTGTTCTTCTACTGATATGTATCCCAAAATGTGGTGCACGGTGTCATTCAGAATATCATAATAAAACATGCGGCTGCCATAATCAAGCTCTTCCATCCAGTACAAGCGGCTATCAAATAAAATGCATTGCATATAGTAGAAAAACTTCAATCTATCTGAGCAATCCACCCTAAATGCAGTCCTGTAAGTGACTACAGTCACAAAACTCCAAACATTTTAAACAAGGTAACTACAGCAGCATACTTGCAGAGTGATTCCAGGTGTTTAAAGGATATTTTTGAATGGAAGGTCACAATAACTGACTCTTCTAGATAAAACTGTTACTGTAAAAAATTGTTGTCTGGTGCTTTCATTTGCATCACTTAAATAGAAGAACCTATCAGTATTTAAGTATCTTTCAGACATCTTTTTGAAATTAGGTATGTCCAAGCTCAACTAGCAGTATAAAAGTAGAACCACATCGAGAAATTTCTGATTTCACAATGCAAAAGACTCATATACTATAAAAAGTCCTTTTTGGTCCTTAACAATTGATGATTTCATGAAAATCATGTTTAAAATATGCTTTAAAAAGTTATTAGTAATACATGCCTTACCTTAAGAAAGGATATGACAACAGAGATGATACAGTTGAATTACTTTTACCCAACCGTATATTCAAGGCTTTTAGAGATTTTATCTTGAGCTCAAGATCAAGAACAAATATTTGGGTTTCATTCCATGGTGTTTTCAGGGCAACAAAGAGATGTCTTGCAAGCCAGTCAACTGTGATGGCCGTGACATTGCGAAGATATGCATCTTCAAAAAACTTAAGAAAAATACAAAAACATCACTAAAACTGCTTGAGAGCAGAATTTTCTCACATTATGAAATTAGGTTTGTTTGCAAAGTAATTTCTACTTGGCAAGTAGAAGTCAACATATAAAGAGATGACATGGAACAAAGATTCCAATATTTTTATACAAATGAAAACTGTTGTTTCACAAATATCAATTGGTGCTTCCATGGTGCTTCCATATTCTTGAAATTAGAATGAAATTAAATTAAATTAAATTACATTTGATACAAAAAATAATTTTCTTGTATTTAATAGTGTAAATTTTAAATTAAATATCTGTTGAAATATCTTATCAACAAAGCAGATACCAGTAAAATCATACATGTTTAATAGGACAGCTTTACGAATGGCATACTCTGGACTATTCTAATAGCTATTGATGACAAAAATACTGAAGTCCAAATTTTGTTATATTATACAGATTTTTATTGTACTGCTAGAAAGGAAAATTATCCAGCTAATTTATTTCTTTCATATTACATCTCATACGAACTGACAGTCATTAAGAAAATAGTGTCTTTCCAGTTCTGTTTTCCCCACTGCATTTTGCCATTAAATGTGCTTTGCTCATCATGCTGCTTTTTTTCTGTTTCAAATATGCAGTTTTGACTTCTTCAAAAACATAATTAGCACCAAAATAATGACAATAATGGCCATATATTTTCCTAGATTCTCTCAAGCAAGGGAATGAACAAAGGAATACCTGAAACTTTGAAGTAGTCTGTATATTCAGAAGAAAAAGAGAATCTTCTACAATATAGTATGCTTTGTGATCATTAGCAGTATAACAGATGTCCTTTACATTTGTCTTTGCTGAAAGTTCCCATATGGTATGATTATTGTCTGTGTCAGTAAGAAACAACTTGTTGGCAGAAACAGTTATAAGAGTTGGGACAGGGAAAAGATCTGGAAGGAAAAGGGCACAGCAGGATTTACAAAAAACATTCTAGACAATAGCAGTCATTCATAAGGAAAGCAAGTACAAGATAAAAATAAATGATGGCCCTGCACAAATTATATTTGGTGGTATGTCACAGCAAATAAATAAAATAATGAGATGTCTTCTTGTCATCACATGCAAACTCCTAAGATTTTTTCAATGGCATTGTGGATGCTTACCTAACAAATTTAAGCCTATTAAAAACAGATTTGCTCACTTAAGTAAACAGCCCAACTAGAAATAGCCTATGATCCCTAGTAGATCTCTAACTCTCCTGATTACCTTTCACAGCCCAGTTAGTTAGAAATATTCTATGCTCTCTAGCAGTATGCAGATTACAGATCAAAACCTGCTGTTCCATACCACCCTGGGGTCACCTAGAAAAGTTAATTGAGCATAGTTTTGAGGAAAGGCTTGAAATTCCTGAAATTTAATTTAATGATAAGAAACGTGTTAATCATTTCATGTCAGAAGCTGTAACTATTTTCTCTGTGTTGCCTACTGTAGGGGGGAACAAATGTCATACAAAGTATCGGAGGCTATTTATCAGATTACCAAATTCCTGTACTGTCGATTTCACCAGCTATTACACACAAACCATGAGATGGCATCCCATACCTGATGAATTGCTCTCTGCTATGTCAGACAAAGGTCCTGGACCCACAGAGGTGAAGGCTTGCACCTGAGGGACAAGAGGTTGTTATATATGTTAAGTAGCAGCATAAATTATTGCATTCAAGAGCCTGTAGAGTCATAGTTAATGACAAAAACAGGACCGGATCCCCTGGCTGCTCAGCTAGGAACATAGGCATGTGCTCTGTTTCACCTAAGGCTGTGCTGGTCAGTTCAAAGGCTACATTCAGGGTTGGACCATGGCTACGAAGATAATTTTAAGCAGTGGCCCAAAGAATGACAATTCATGCTACAGCTATCAATTAGAGCTCAAAAGACACCAGACAGTCTTGTCTCCGTCCCCAGGCTGGAGCAATTCCTACTGTTGGTTGATGTTGCAACCAACATGGTGTTCTGGTCTGTTGCACGCTCCCATGCTTCTAACTTGTCTTTCAAGCACACGTTCTATGTGTTCCAAACCTTTTATCGCAATGAAAACATGACCTCTTGACAAGTTTTAATGTGGAAGTCTCTTTTTATGGAAGCCATGTGAGTCCTTGCACTTCTCCAGCAGTGGAACTTCTCTTGATCTGTGACTCTGTTTTAATGGGCTGTCACCCTCCACCAGCCCAGTTGAATCTGTGTTTAACTTGCAGCTTTTAGCAGTGGCTTTGGGAGACCTCTAGAAAAGTTTCCTTTGGGCTTCACCAAACCTGTGCAATATTGCAGCATTGTTTTCCACCTTATTTAGTGAACAATACAATATGTAGAAAGGTTAAGCCAGGTATCCAAGGGTGAGTCAGTGAATCAGCAGTTCCACAAGCAGAAACCACAAGTTCTTGCCCCAAGCCCAATACCATCTCGTAGGCAAACACATCAGGCTGCACTGATAACATCTACCGTCTAGCATGAGATAAGTTCAGTAATTTTTCATACCTGAAACCTTACTGTGAGGCTGGGAAGCACATCCCTGAGGGAAAAGAGCATCAGGGTGGGTTTAACATTGCTCACGTTCCACTCTGTGAAAGTGTCAGCAGTGCCACTCTGACTCAATAGTTGATAGTAGACCCTGAACTGCGTTAATACTCCGTTGTCCCTTTCAGGTCTGTCCCACCTGAACTCCACAAGGACTTTCTGATTGCTTTTATGTAGGTTGTTTTGTAACACATATATTCTAGGGTTTGTAGGGGCTGAAGGAACTGTATTAAAAAAAAGATAAAAAACACAGAGCAAAGTACTCCTATTAAAATACAAACTCTACCTCGTAATTAACTCTGTTAGTTTTGAGCCTGAGCTTTACAGCCCCAATGTTGACAGAGGCAGATAGCAATTGGTGAGGTGTAAATTACAGAAGAATATCTCAAACGTCATGGTAATTCCTTTCTGGTTTTCATTCGTGTGTAGGTATCTGATTTTAACCTGCTTACCAAAAAAAGAGCTGTATAAACAGAGACAAATGCATTCCTGCACTCAGATTGGGACATATCTATTTAGCCAAGTCTTGTAGGGAACAATGGAGCTGCAAGAATTTTCACAACAGAGAGCATACTCTATCCCCTCTCCTACCCACTTCAAAACCTGCTGCATCTCATAAGCTTTCTCAGCGCTCGTCACTCAACACTATATTTTAGCTGACTTAACTTTGACTTGCATGAGAGCAAAAATAAACACTGAAGTAAAAAGTAACAAGTGCATAACATTTATTAAAAATTTAATAAATGGTTAAGGTATTACATGCAGCCTTTGATGGTCGTTGTAATGGCTCTCAATTTCTCTTTCTTGCTCATAGTCATAGGCACGTGGTGGATATATTGTCATGTGCTTTCTGTTCCAAATTCTATTACTGCAATTGTGTGCATTTATGTGTGCAATAGATAATTGCCAAAGATACTCAGGAACATGTTCTTGCAACTCTGCCTACAGCTGCCTAGCCCTGAAAGCTGCTCATTCCTCTCCAGGGTTTCATTTGCTGACATAGACCTGGTCCCAGTACCCGTTACAGGTGAGGAATGGTAGTACCTCCTTCAGGGGCTCGAAGGGATACAGATGTTGTTGGTGCCTTGCCCCAGTACGTGTATGGAGTGACGGTAAAATCAAAGAGTGCAAATGGTTCCAGCCAATCAACTTGGTAGGATGGCACTGTCAGGTTATGGGGATGGAGGCACCATTCACTCTCCAAAGACTGTGAATGAAATAAAATAGAATAAATAAAACAAAACATTTTTTTCCCTCTCAGAAAGCCCTTCAGTTTTCCAAAATTCCCCTCACCAAGCTGGTCAACTAAATCAAGACAGAGCTTCTCTTCCTGTGAGTGACTCTTTTTTCACCAACTCCTGTGGCACTGTAGAGATATGTAGCAATCTGCTAGCAATCTTCCCTTTGAATTTAAAGTAAAGCTTGCCAAATGTGCTAAGATTAAGTGTGGATGAAGGCTAGATTTCACATTCAGGCAAAGGCTGTCCCACTAGCAGCTTGGAGGACACTTCTGTCTCTGAGTTACTGTGAACGGCTTTCTCACACATCTTTGAGCACCGGGAGCTCCTCGCCTGGCACTTCACACCCCAGCAGCTATCCCAGAGCTACTGCTAAGCCCGTGTTCCTCCCGTGCTGCCCTCAGTGATGGAGAAACAGGACAGCTTGCTTTATATTTACAGTTTAGTTTGCTTGCTTGACCGATTTGTAAATGCTGGAGAAGAAACAAACTGTTTATTTCTGTTTAAAAATAGATACATCAGCAAGTAAATGCAGTAATACATGTAGATAATAAGGAAGGATTGCATGAATATCCTCACTTGTAGACCTTTTGATCCCACGCAGTAAAAGACAGTTCCCCATTCCACATTTGTGGAGGGACTCCAAGTGATGTGAAAACTTGAAGAATTTCCTTTAATCCTGAAGGAAGACTCTGGCACTGGATCTGGAATCACTTTTGGTGTAAAAGAAAAATTTCCTGTCCATAAACAGAGGAAGAAATAATAATAATTGAAAGAATATGAGCAATAGGTAGACTTTGGAGACCTGACTTAAACATTAAAGTACTATGGAAAATCCTGTGAGCTATCATTAGCTAGAAACAATGAATAACAACACCATGTATTCTTTTTAGCCATACCCGTCAGCTTTTATAATGGCACATTATCCAGTTATAGCCTGATATATTTATTAATAAGTTGCTGTTGTTCTTATTTTTTGTCAAATGACTAAAGAATTTCAAGAATGAAGAATTACAGGCTGACAGTGAATACCTTTATTGAGGGGTTTAGGTAAACAGAATAATGTACCTGGCAAAGGTTTAAGTGATGTGTGAACAAGGGTAAAGGCTGCAAACTCTGCTGGTTGTGAGAAGGGAATGCTAAGGCTCTGATTGACTTCCTGAGTTGTAATGAACTGAAGACTATTAATCCAGAACAGACGACCACTGTAGTATTCCAGTGCACCCGGAGATATTTCTGAAGTACTCCATGCTGCAAATTCTGTGATGATGGCATTACCACATCTGTGAAAACACGTGTGAAATTAGCAAACTGAAAACACATGTGTAGAGAAAACAAGATTTATGCAATGTTTGACACATTGATAAGTTTCTCATCATTCAAATTCTTAATACTCATGTAGGAGGCAGGAAAACAATTTAAAAAGTTTCTCTAAAGCAGAATATTTTTCAGAATGGCTCTTTGCAGGAGCACCTGGGAAAATAGCCTTAATTCCCTTGATTTCATTAGAAAACAATTATAAAATGACTTAGTATTCTGATGCATGGATGTAGAAAATTAGGTATTTGGAAAAAAATCAGTCCATCTTCTCTCAGCAATTTCACTGAAACAGTGAAGTCTACTTCACAGTGTGTGATTCATTCTACTTCATTAGAGCAGGTCCCCAGATGAATTTGACCCTGCTAGTTTCCTCAATAACCTTCCATTATTTATTAAACTCTATTAACATTTTCCTCCATTGGGATCACTGGTGACTTAATCTGTCTTTTTACTTGTATGTCAAAACTTACAGGCCTTTTTTTGTCCCGATTTATCTTCCCAGTAAGAGATTAAATATGTTGTAAGAGGCATCATTTTGCCATCTCAGAAATGTCTTTCAGCTTAGACACATGCTATCCAAAACAAATTTGGAAAAGCTTTGACACACCATCAGGTCCATTAGGATGGATTACTTCTAATCTCTCTGTTCTGGCATGCCAGGGACAATGATTTATGGTTGCCAATTGGTTCACAAGGGAGCTGCATGCTCTAGCTAAAACTAATCAACATATTTTGATTCTTTAAATGTTTACAATTAATCATAGCAAGCCTAAAGTCAGTCAGAAAATTCAGCTGATTCCACACAAAGCCAGCCTGCAACTTTATGAGCACATGTAAATACAGACACTGTTCAATTAAGGTTAAGAAGTTTAATCTAATGCTTGGAAAAAAAAATGGCACTTTTTATATGAAAAGCAGAAAAAAAATTGTAGTTTCATGAGCTACAACCTATCATGCACTTGGCACTTACAGAACAAATTACCATTTTTCGCAAGGTCTTAGTATATATTCAGGCTGACCCATAAAAATGGTTTTGTTTTGTGAGTTTTTTTTAAACTTTGCCTTTCAGGAATAATGCAGCCATTTTGTGCTCAGAATGATCAAGAGGAAAGCCTGACGAGTACTGACTGCTCCGGTGAGAACGTGGTGTCAGTTCAAGTCCTAAGCTCCATGCAAGATGAAAAAGTTACAGCTCTAGGCACTTGAAAACAGTCAGTTGTTGTATATGCCAAGATAAAATAGACAATAAATGGTGATTATTTCCTAAAGCTAAGTCTAAAAATTGATGAGCATGAACTCAGTTCAGTTGAGCTTCCATACTGTGTTTCTCTCACTGTAAAACCATGTTAACAACCATCTCAACATGTAGTTTGCCATCAGCTAGCTGTGATCATTAGCCCTTCTTTTTGTTTATTGTTAAATTAGTAACTCGTGTGCCCAACATTGGAGAAAATCTGTTTTTAAAGAGTACTGCAAAAACTAGAAAATACAGACTTTCTTACCTCTGCTACACATTTACTTACCCTTCTTTGCAAAGAGAAACTCTGTATAGGTTTAGGCATAGACTATCTTGCACAAGCCAGTAAAGAAAACCATAGGTGAGATCCAAAGTTAAACCAACCACCTGAGAAGAAAAAAGTCCAAATGGCAATTTGAACACACCTTCACTTCTGAGATAAAAGTCCTTAGGCATAACTGTTGTCTAGATAGCATCATGAGTAGCTCTTTATTGGCAAAAATAACATTACTACCATGAATTCTAACACAAAAAGAGGTGGCACTAGAAAATAATCAGGTCCTTGGTGGACACCTATTTTTAGCAGCTGATGATTTTCTAGATAGCATTTTATAAGCATCTGTCACAGTGTTCATCCCTGGAGTATCTGAATACTTCAGATATGATGGCATTAGTGTATCAAGTGATTAGTGGAATTACCTATCAAAATTTCGAGAACACCTCTGGTATTTTAACATTCTTTGAAACGTGTGGTTGATATCCAGTCTGAAAGCCAGAATCACCTTTTGAAAGAAATATTTCAGATCTTTTCCCTTTGCTTTCTGGCTTTGATTTTATGCATACAATATTTAATGTGTTGCATTATTTATGGCAAATACATGCAAAATTCTTATTGACCTATTTGGTTAAGCAGAAAATTCAAATATTTACATTTTGGTAAATCATTTGTTATTAAATAAAGAGTTGGGGGTTGGAAATGAAACAATCTTCTCGTTCATTGCTTCAATATTTCATCTTCATTTAGGCTAGGTGCAAGATTTTTTGTTTATTTTTAATAGTATCTAATATTCAAAATAGAGCTTCTTGCTTTTGCAGTAAACAACAGATTCAATACCATATGTAACAATAATAGAAATCAGACATCTAATAATCTGTTCTGTGAATAACAAAGAATTTGCTTCCACAAATTAGTCTGTTAAATGTTATCAAGTTCAGTCTATGTCATGTCATTAGCACAGCTTACAAGTTGTTAGAGGCCTTTCTGAACATGTTTTCCAGGAGCTCTCAAACTTCTCATCCAAACACTAGTTGTAGCTATTCTTTTATAAGCTTAAATTTCCATTATGGATGTAAGTAAGTGGAGCGGCATTTTTTTTTTTTTAACTCTTCATTAATAAACTGCAGAAGATGATGACAGGAAAGCAAATGCCATATCGCTTAGTTTTCTGTTGGTCCTTATGTAATCACATTCTTGACATATTTCTCTTGACATTGTGTGTCAGAAAATCAAGGTTTGAATGATTGCTCCTGTAGGTTTTCCTGTTAAAAATATTTCACAGTATGTATGTGCCTGAGTGCATATTTAGTCAACCATGTTGTATTTTATCCCATTTACCTATTCTCCCTCCCATGCTCAACACCAAATTACTTCTTCCTGAATCTACCTTGCTTTTTAAATGTTTGGGTCTTCTTTCCTTGCCCCACTTTTTTTCTGCTACTATTACATTTTCCCATAGACGTGCCCATCTTCTTTCTCCTGATCCCTGTATCCCCATTAATACAAGGCAAAGAAATATTTGTACTATTCATCTTCAGGAGTTAGGCAGTAATTTAACACCTCCCTTCTGTTATGCTTCAAAAATAGACGAGCTTTTTTCCATTTCATGAGAGGCATTAGTCTCTGGACACAAAATGTAGTTGTGATCATGCAAAGTAACTCAACATCATAAGACACAACATAAATTTAGCTACTTGAAATACCCTTGACTAGAAATATTGAGACCACACCTAGAGGGTCCTGGCCCCTCCTGCATACAACACACTTTGCTGGTCCCCTGTAAATTACTTTTGTCCCAGGCACATCGTATGGGGTAAACAACTTACTACATGCTTTGGAAATTCTGTGCCAGATCCTAAGCTGGAATAAATAAGCTCTGCCAAAAGCAATCAAGCTATGCCAATATGCACTAGCTAAGCTAAAGAACTGATTGGAAAATAAAATAATTGTCATAAAAGGATCTAGATCCTGCCAAAGAAATTAGACTTTCAAAGCTCTGCCTTCATATTTGTTTAGGAAACCTGTCATCTCCATAGTAGTCTCTTTTCTTCCTATCATTCAGATTTCAAGCTCAAAGGAGATACAGCTATATACTGCTGAAGATCCTGTACTGACCAGCTAAACAGCAATTCTTTATTAGAAAGACAGCTAGTAAATACCAGTAAGAACCAGTTATGTAGAGAACATGTTCTAACTGTTGGATAGCAGCAATTAACTGTTACGTCTGTGTTTTAATATCGATGTAAGAGGTACTCTTTTCAGGATAAAGGATGTCATTGTGCAAGGAAGATACATATTAGTACTTGTGCAAACATATATTTTCATCTTTATATGGGACAATAATGGCCAGCTCAATAATTCCACCATTAGATAATGTTCTACTGCCCTTTTTTTTCTCATGGATTTATTTTGAGGTTTATTTTAATAAATAAACACCTGTCAGCTATAACTGGTCAATTCTCAATCTAGACATTTTTACTTGGCTTTTTTCCTGTATGCATCACTGCAGGAGGCTGAGTTCAGGAAGTCAGTGCATAGATTAGGGGCAGCAGAGAAGCAGGAGAGGAGACGTTTGTTTGTAGGAGGTGTGAATAAGTGGATGGTTGAAGGCTGGTATCACTGACATAGAGAAAGGTGCAGAAAAAAAAAAATGACAGGAGCAGACAAGCAGTCTTATTGCTGCCAAGGTTCTTGAAAACAAGAACAAGAAATTTGAGGTTAGAACAAGGCGATTCAGAGAAACAGGTAGTGAATCAAAAGAGGACAAGGAAGGTGATATTCGCTGCTTAGAATAAACTGCAAATTGTCAGTCCTTTGCAACAGATCACCCAGAAGGTATGTGATAAGTCTAAGTGTGCCGTTGAGCCTGGACAGCATATATCTTCCCATGAAGACAGTCCACACCAGCCAGCTTCCACAGAGAGGTGTGAGGCTAGTACTGGAAGATACAGTGACCCTTTGCAGCACAGACATTTCTCTCTGCATGTGACAAAAGTTTTTCAGTTCTTCTGTATTTAGGTTTACAAGTATAGCAGGTGCCACACCAGAACCAGCTTTCCATCTCCTTCCCAAACCCTCATGAACGTAGAGACCTGTGAGATTAGCTGGCCTTTCTGAATGTTAATTGCCTTTCAGAGACTAAACCAGGCCTGGCTTTTTTTATAATCAGAGAAACACCAGCCTCTTTTCCTTTGGGAAAGGAGATTGAAATGTTCTGAGGAACGATACAAAGCTAACCAAGAGACATAAATCTCTAACGTTTAGAAAGGGTTTGTAATAGAGAACCTGGCTTCAGGTAAAATGGGAGCACAAATTGTACAACAGATGGAATAAAAACAAAGGCTTCTTTAGCAAGAGCTATGCTTTAAAGAAAGCTGTTGCAGCAAATAATATATCTGAGCTGACCTCTTCTGTGGCAGTCAACCTACGCCTCACTCCAGCGCTTGGGACAGAGGGTAAAACCCCACACAGGCTGTGGTTTGAGCTGAGAAGCATTCAGCTTTTCTTTGAGAGAGACTCCATAGAGTAGAAGCAGTGCAATAGATGGGACGGTACCTCAGCCTGAGCTGCTCAGGACACAGCCTGGAAAAGGTTCAAAGGTTCCCTGGGTCTGCAGTCCCAATCACACTGACTCTCAGAGTCCTCCAGTCCCTGTTATGGTAGTAAGGGGTCCCTCTTGCCAGGGAATTGGGTCATCCGTCACTTTTCTCCCAGCTACATGAGGAGGGGAGAGAAGGAGGGAGGGAGGGAAGGAAGGGAAGGAAGAGAAGGAAGGGAGGGAGGGAAAGGAAAGGAAGGACACATATGCAGCTGCTGAGACCCTGGCAGATCTTTTCATGAGATGAATATTTGGTCTCAGAGTTCCTTTGCTGCATAGGCAACACTGAATCCCACCTAGCAAGAATGAGAACAAGTCCCTGGCATGACAAATCCCACATGGTGGAAGAGGCGGAGGGGTTTGGGGAAGGCAACAATGATCTATGAGGAGCCAGCAGTGAACCAAAGCCTTAAGAGACTTGACAGGACATCAGAGAGGGGTGAATGGAAAAGAAAGGCATGGGAGAGGTCAGCAGAGATACAGAGGTTGTCTGTGAGGACTTCAGAGCACACCAAAATGTCTCCAGGTAGGGAAGGGGAGTTAATGTGCTCCCACATATTGCAGGGGCTTTGGTGAGCTATAGGTGGGAATGTCATCTCTATTTCCCCTCTACCAGCCTAGCCCTTCATGGGACCCATTATCCACTCTAATACAGCTAAAACAATAACCCCCCATTCCTTTTCTCCCCCTACAGCATCCACTATCTTTAATCACTCTTTGAAGAAGCTCCCTTCCCTTCTCCCTGAGGAGCTGCTCTGCTCTGCAGCAACCTCTTCTCAGCCTTCTGCAGCTCCCCAGCAGCCTGGAGCAAAGAAAGAGAGGCCAAGCTGGGGCCAGGCCTGCATCTGGCTCGGGCAAGGGAGAAAGAGAAGATGGGGAAGGCAAGGGGCAAGTTGGGGATGGAGAGCCTCGAAGATCCCCAAAGCACAGGACTCGCTGTTCCTGCCACCACATGAGGGACAGGATCAGACAGGACGAGGATTGTCAGTGACAGATCTGGCACCCTCACCAGTGCTGCGGTGGCAGCAGCAGCAGCAACGAGCTCTGCTGGGCCACGGCAGGGGCCAGCTGTGCTGAGCGCGAGTACGGCACCAGTTGCCGGCCCTCCTCGTTCATCAGCACAGGCAAAGCCTGTCTCTGCAGCAGCACCTCTGCAGCCTGAAGTGCAACTTCGGTGTCCCTGGCAAGTGTGTAGCCCCAAAACTGGCCCTGTCAGGACCTGCGAGCTGGGGAACATCCCAAAGGAGGCAGGATGCTATAGAGCTCTGGCTTCATATTTTGATGGGAAAGCCAGAACTGACCATTAGACTTAAATCATTTGGGAAAAGCAAGTACCTTTCACATATGGGAAGGAGCAGTATTACAACCGTAAGGACATCTTTAATGTCACATTTTATTGCAAGGGCCTGATGTTAGAATTACAGGCCAAAGTTTTGGTACAGCTATTACATGATATAATTCTTACCCTGTTCTCAAAATGATATAACAATATTGCAAGAAAGGCATGTTATTCTTCTGGTCATAATGCATTGATTTTGACAACCATGAACACCGACTATATTCAAGAGATCTAACCACTAAACCACCACACCCACCACCCCAAAAAAAAAAAAATCAGTCACCTGTTTACCAGAAAACTGTAGCTCCTTTTGTAACGTAAGATACTCCTCTCCATTCAGTCTTGCACTCTCCACTGAATACATTGTGGCCCAGTACAAATAGCCATTTACTGAATCCACTACTAGATCCTTCACTAGGAACACAACATGAGCCACAACATCCATATGGCCTCCCAGCAGTGATTTTCTGTAGATCTAGGGACAAAAGAAGTGCTTTTAGCATCACACCTAAATCATCAACCATGATCAATTGAGTATACGTAAGTGACTTTCCCACAGCCGTTTATCAGCTTATGCAAGCCTTAGGCTTTCAAAGCCTAAACCTTTTGCATACAAAGAATAAGGATGAAGAAAAAGGCAAAATTATTAGTTAATGTTTGGCAGAAAGTAACAAAAGAAAAAGCTGACATATCTCTTCCCCTTGGCTTTCCCAATTTTGGCAGCCTTCTGTCTGACAGAGTTTCTTACCCACTTCATATTCACTATTCACAAGTGTAAATGAGGGTGCAAGGCAGTGTGAAATCTGGCCTCCTAGCTCCAGTTTTTAAAACAGCTTCTGACTTTGCACTTACAAGAAATGAAAGGCATAATTTGACAGCACTGCATAAATTAGCACTGCAATTTTGAAGTCAGATACCTTTTAAATAATTCACATGTCAATGTTCCTGATATGAGAGTGTACAAAGTGCAATTGTAATTATTTTTTTATCTGCAGTGATTTGCAAAATATCACAGTACAGAGGCCAATCTTGAAAAAATCTCTGTGTAAACAAATCATGTCAAATTTGATTAAAATAAAGTCCATCTACTTCTTCACTGAGATCAACTTGGCAGCCTCCATTTTCACCATCTTCACTTATTTTTACAATGTTGAATCAAACAAAACTGTTGATAGCATATTTGATTTGCCTGCTTTGCACCTGGAATTCACTATCCTGCATTAGTGAATATTAGTGAACATTCTACCCCAGACTTCTGAATAACTCTGGAAAATTGCACAAGGGAAGAAAGGCTTCCTTGTTCTACCCTATAACAGCAAAGGTCCAAATGCATCTCACGTTGAAAGAAATAAGGATTATCTTCCCAAATACTGTTTTACAGTCTTTCTTGTTGACTTTAGGGATTTTTTCCTTTTAAGAAGTGCAACTATACCTACCGTATTTGCTTTGCCAGCCCAGTACAAGCATTGACCCAACCAATCAAAGGCCAACATCCTTGCATTTCTGATGTCAGATACATAAGTATTGTCAGTGGTACCCTCTCTTTTGCTCAATGACCAGGTCTGAACTTGCCCCATGGAATTAATCCAATAAAGAGTGTCATTATACCAGTCGAGGTCTTGAAGAAAAAATGGAACATATTAAGCATTTCACAAACATGTAAATAAAAAAAAACATACTTTTTTTTTAAGAATAAGAAGTAGCCAGACACTTCAGTGTTTTGAAAACCAATACAAATGAACAGTTAGGCTCAGTTAACATGCAGACAGACACTTCTTATAGGAATACAATGTACATATATAGTACATATATAGTACATATATAGCCCTGATGATTATAAATGTAGGACATATATTGGGTTGCTGGGGACAGAACTATTTAGTTCAGAGAGTTGATTTTAGCTCTGCTGTAACTGTCATGATGTCAATAGGGTTTCACTAAGGATTAATTTGATCCATAAATTAGAAGAAAGAGGATGTACACAAAGGCTTGGCTCAGTGAAGCTGCTTCACTGCACTGCACTGCATTCAAGTCTGGACTGATGCAATGAAAGCTCTTGTATTTCAGTTCTGTTGATGAAATTTATGGAGAGCTAATAAATGCTGACAAGTCTGTAGCAGCAGCATGAAGTTTGTTTAGTATTTACCTGAAATATTTCTTATATGAGGATAGAGGAGTTCTCCTGGCCCGTAGCTATCCAACCGCTGCTTCCAGAGCCCTTCAGCCCCCACTGCCAACATATACGGTTCTTCTTCAGCTGATAAAGAAAGAAAACTGCAGTTGCGCATCTGAACAAGCAATTGATGTGTAATATTTGGATTTCAATAGCAGGGTTTCCTGTTTCTGGAAAGTTACAGAAGCACGGTTAAAACCGCCCCGGCCCTAAGGAATAATGGGCAAAGAAGAAAGGCATGAAAATATCATAATTTGAGAAACTCAGAGATTCAGGGCAGGTTTAGATCCAGAACAATAAGGCAATTTGGAACCATATTAGATGCTTAAAAACCACTGTGGGTTTGGACCTGGCCTTACCGAAGTCAGGCAAAAGTCTCCCCTAATCTCAAGTGCCAGTCCGGTGCCTTAAGTTGAAAGCTATTTTCCCCTCAGACGTAGGTTATTATGGGTGAACTAGGTTTCAAAAAACATTCCAAGGATCTACAAATCTCAGACATTGTGCACACATCCATTTCCCCCATTACCTATGCTCAAACCAAATATTTTCAGCTTTTAGTGAGCCTGCACTTTCCCATAAACTGTCATTAACCCCCAAGGCACTGCTCAAACCACTTCATCATAGAAAGTGCTTTACAGAGCACAGGAAAGGAATAACACCTCTCATACCTGTTCATTTGATAGTGTATCAAATAATGTGTTTGATAGTGTATTTGCATTACAAAAATGTATATAAGTAGTAATAATAAATACATAATATATAATACAATTATTGTAGTTTGAGAATCTTACTACTTTAACTAAAAGAAAATTCATGTATCCTGCATTCTTTAATATTTCTAAGACAATCCTTTTTGTGCCCCTCATTTTGCAATCTTTGCCCAAAGCCTGGGCCTCACCAGGTGGAAAGCTGTATGCATAACTCGTTCTTCATTTCTCCTGAGTGACAAAGCAATTCTCACCTTCTTCTAAAGTTGTGCCTCTAAATGACTCCGACCATGGCCCTTCACCAGCAGGAGACACAGCTCTGACTGACACTTCATATGCTGTGAAGCTGGCCAGCTCCTTCACTGTAAACCTAGTGTTGCTAATGTTTGAGACAACCCATTCCTCCTCAGATGGATGCTGAGATGACACTTTCACATCATAGGTCCAATTCTGCCAAGCAGATAGACCTGTGAGATGCAAACAATCATGTTATTACAGAGTAGATGGCTGTAACAGATGATAGACATTCTTTGAGAAAACTGTACGTTGGAGACTCATTTCAAAAATGCCAGTATCAGGGGAATTAGGAAAGGGATAAATTAAAAATTTACACACACTGCCTCTGGGACAAACCAAGAGTAGTCGTTCAATCCCCTGTGAAGAATGAAGTTGGAAGAACCAAAATTTTCCCCAACCAGGTAATCTTCTGCTGTTCAAAGACACGTGCACAGAGGATAGAGACCATAGCACAGACACTGACCAAAAGTCATTACGTCTCTGGCATGTATTTTCTGTGTGAAAGCAATCAACATTACTGCTACTCCATACCATACTTAAGATGGACCCTTGCTTAAAATCCCTTGCAGATGACAAATGAGTTACCAATATAAACTTGTATTAATTTAGCCACACAATTTAGCTATTTTACTGGCAAATCTTGGGTTAAATTTTTCAAACTGAGGTAATTCCACATCTTCCATCAGGATCTGCTATTGAAGTCACCAAAGCCCAGCATCAGGTAAAGGAAAACCAGGAAGTTATTCCTCTAGAAAGAAAAGGAGTTGACTTTCAGGAAGAAACAACTGAACTTACTGGTTCCAATAGTGTGTTCAGGTGGTTTCCAGCTGATCACAGCTTGGTCCAATCCAAATAGTGCCATGACAAGTCGAGGAGGAGTTGGTAAAGGAAAAGGCTGAGTTGATGCCCCATAGGAAAGCAAGTTGCCAAAGCCAAAGTACTCTGGATATGCCAAATTGCAATCCATAACGTACTCATTGAAGCTAGAGCTCCCCACTGGAGAGACCTCCTCATGGAAAACTGCCGAGCCATCTGTGACAGTAAACGTGTTATCCTCATAAACAAAGCTCTCCATGTCATTAAGTGGCACGTGTGATCGCAGTGTGTAAAATTCTGAACCGTCAAGAAAGCTTGACACAAAGGCCTGTTGTGTTTTGTTGAAGAAAATAAGTCTCTTAGATTGGAAGTTGATCACGAAGTCTCTCAGAGCACTGGATTTCACTACTGGTGAAGCTGTGGAAGCAGTGCCAGGAAAAAGTGGAAGGTTTGCTCTGTATATGCCGTCGTCCAGGAGACAGAAAATATAGCTGGTCATGGAGCAAAATAGACCCAAATAACTACAGTGCAAGAACTCTGTAGATGAGCCACAAATATTTTAACAGCTCAGAGATGTGCCTGTCTTTATGCAGACAATAAGAAAATGCTTTTGGCGCTATTAATATATATCTTGGGAGAATTAAGCACATCACTTTTTACCTTCTGGGGATTTGGCTGGCAGATTATTGGAGAATATTCTTTCATAATACCTCAAGTGTTAAGCATGGACATTTAAAATGCATAGACCTTCATATTCATAAAAGCACTGAATGTCTGAAAACCAAATTTCTGCATTGGAAATACTTTCTCTCCACTGCTAACACCCTAGGGAAGAAAATGCAGAAAACAACACTGCATGGTGTCACTCGTATTCCAATTGTTTTGTAGTTTGTTATTTGTTGCCAATTGCACTTTTGTTTTGGTAAGGCAAGAGTTTGAAACAGGAACCTAGATGACTAATGAAGTGAAGAAAATTAGAGAGGAGCTTTATAGCACCTTTGACACCAAGTGCTTAAAGGAGGGCACTTACTTACCCATTATAGGGATCAGCTATAACCTTCCTAGGGGATGTCACATAAAGAGGAGTGATGTCTTCAGCTGCCATGCAGCTCTCTAAATGGCAGACGTGTATCTGGGGAATGAGAAGAAAAACTGGTGATGCATTCATAGGGTGTCTGCTAATGAGCAAACAAGCTGACCCAAGATTCCTTCAGGGGAACCAGACAATGAAATACCTCTCTCACAATCCTAGGTCCTTATGGGCTCCTGAGTTGTCAGTCACAAAGTATAACACTTGTACACAAGTTTGAATGCATCCATGACAACTTACCCTGAAAGAACTGTCTGTCAGCCATCCTCCGCTTAACTTCCTACCTCTAAGCTGGAGGGAAAAGCCCAATTTGGGGAGTATAGGCAAACTGTACTTTGAAAACGATCTGGCAGGGAAGGGAATACCTTAGGGAGCAATACCTTAGGACTTCTCTAACCTGCAATGGATTCAGAAATCCCTGCCATCAGTCTGTTTGTCTACAGCTCATTTGTATCTTTTTATCACTACTGCTTTTCCTGCTCCCTGTTCCCTGAGCAGTAAGTGAAAAATCAGACACGGAAAGAGGATTGCAAAAAAAAAAAAAAAAAAAAATCCCCCACTAACCATTTAAGGCAACTTTCTAGTCCTTTGTGCATTAGAGGACTACAAAGGCACATGCAAAGTCTGACCATTAGTGTAACTGATGTTTCATGAGTAGGGAATCAAGTGCAGGGTTGCCATCTACATTTTTACTTCAAGTTGAAACAGTTGTAATCTGAGCTGTCATCACTGCTATGAAGCACTTTCCCTCTTGAACATTTTTTGCCAGTTATGAAGGGCATTATAATCACTAACTAGTTATCTGACCACCTTCCCGAGGCAGAATAGGAACTGAACAGACTAGATGGAGAATCAAGTAACAGAAACAAAGTCGCTTATATTGGGTATGAGGTGGGTGTAAGTCAGTCGCAAAAACAAAGCAGTTAAAACCAAAGCTTTTTATGTCCTAAGGAGAAAAATAAGACAAGGAGTCAGGGTTCCATATAGCCTGTTTGCTTTAAATATGACCTGATATTCAAGCCTTTCTTCTTTTTAAAACTCTGAAATACGTGAATATTATTAAAATAAAAAGTCTATTTCTATAATTCTATTTTGTGCATGCATATCTATATACAAATCAGATTTTCTCATGTAAAATAAATCACAGTAATGGTTCAAATGAAATAAGAAATTAATTAAGCCCTAAAGCACTACCTTTTCATTCATCACAAAGTACATCCTCTGGTAAAGCCAGTCTACTGAGATGGACATAATGTTCCCCCAGCCAGCATAAAAGAGCATTAGGTCAGATACATCAGACATATTTGTAGCTCCTTTCATCCAGATGGAACTCCCCTCAGAAAAATAGACAACTTGCTGATAAACATTCACAGAAATTCCTAAAAACAGAGAGATATGTGCACACAGATAATATAAGAAATAAGGTTCAGTTTTTCAGTTACTTTTTCTACTTGCCTTAAAAAGACATATTTTTCAATCTGCAACCCAACATCATTGGAGTAAAGTTAACTGGTTTCTCTCCTCCACTTCTAGTCTTCTTTTAGATAATAAGGAAAAATTCCCATTTGCTATGTAAGTGACATTATTATAGACAATTGCCCTTCAGAAAGGTAATCAGACAAAAAGAGGGTATGTAACATGCAGACCAACTGACACCGATTGCCCCTCTCCAGGGCAAACAGATGCAACTGGCATCTCCTCACAAAGCACCATTCACTCTAGAATTCAAGCTAGACATTTTCTATGCCAGCCTTGCACTATCAAAGGGTATTTAGTCAGGGGCAACATTCGTTCTCTGGCGTCTTTGTGGCTCTGTGAACTTCGGTAGATAAAGTCAGATTTCCACACTGTCTCCAAGGACCAAATACAGCGCGAGTGTAGATAAGAAACATTAGAGTGGCGAGTAATTTGAGATAACATGGTTGTCTGGTGACTTAGGCTACTAAATGCCTCGTTATAGAGCTCTGTGTCCCAGACTAGCTGATACACTAGCATACCCTTCAGCCAGTATCTTCTGACACTTTGTATCATTTAATTCTTAAGTTTGAACCACTTTGCTTCCCCATACTCATGTTGAGAAAATACAGTCATTAATCATAGGGAAACATCTGCTTTGGCTTCATCTTACCTCAATTTAGATACCTACTATGTAAAAGCCCAGCTCTGAAGTAGCTGCTTAGATTCAGTGAAGAAAAAGTTGCAGTGGGGAGAACAATTCATCTCTTCCCAGCGCCTGTCATTTCAAACAGGTCAAATCATGTCCTGAAAGTTCCTGTTTCTCCCCACTGACTATAAAGAGAGGCTAGATGCTGTCTCAGGCTAGGTGAGGTGCATTCTGTCCTTGGTGAACACAGAGGTCTAAGTCGTACTTGAGAGAAAAGGAGAGAGCCTGATCTGATTTTACCTGTAATGTTGTGGTGTATAATACCATTTTGCAGGCACTGGGCAGCTTCGAGGAAATGTTCTGTGTATCTCTTCCTTAAAGACTGGTTTCTGGATAGGAAGAGCCATGTTGCTTTTTCCTTAACTAACAAACAGAGAAGCTCAGAATTAAGATAGATGACTGCAGCACAGAGAAGACTGTTGCTAACTCAGACAGATCATTAATAGACATGCATATACATATGCACACACATAGGTACATGTAAAAATATATTCTTACACTAGCAATGACAGACTAAAACTTAAACTCTTTTGAGTGTTGAAAATGGACGGAGTTATTCACCATTACAGTGCCTTCTGGCTCCTCACCCAGGGTGAGAATGCACCATATGAATTTCACACCATCATTTCCTGTAACAGTAGTGAGTCCCTAGTGAGGGAAAGTAAGCTGGAGCAAATGAGGCCCTATGGATTCCTGAGGAAACGAAGGCACTAAGACACCCATGTGACTCCAAGATCCAGCAGAAGTGGGATATTTAACCCTTCTGGGCCTCTTTGAAAAGCCCATTCAAACTAGAATATTATCCCACAGAGCTGGGGAAGAGCAAGGCAAGTATGTTTATTTCATGTATTTCATGCTGACCAGTGATTTTTCCAAGGAACAAGTAGTTTTCACAGGTAAAGGTGATAATGGGATAATGTGATCTGCTTCAAAGTTGATTTTTTTTTTTTTTTTTAACAAAGTCACAGATTTTAAAGTCAAGAAGGAGATCTTTGGTCACATAAGCTGACTTTGTGCCTATACAGGCCCAAGTAACTTGCATCAAAACCTCTGCAGCAAATCCATACCTTCTGTCTGGGCTATGCATAGCTCTGGGAAGGATAGCTAGTCTTGCTTCTGAATCTCAGATCACTGAAAATCTAGCACATCCCCTGCTAAATTGATTCACAAGGTAGTTACCTTCGTTTTAAAAAGCGGTGCTTTATTTTGAGTCTGAATTTGGCTAATTTCAGTTTCCAAATGATCTTTCCCTTTTTTTTCACCCTTTAGTTTAAAGAGCTGTCTGCTATCAGATATCGTATCCTCATATGGGTATCATGAGACTGTTATCAAATGCTGTCTTAATTTATTCCTGGATAATCTGCATAAATTGAGCTGCATGTATTTCTTACATGATGCACACACTGCGAGTCATTTTGGTAATGGTATCTCCAGAGCAGAGTACAAGAAGCCAATATGACTTCCTTAACTCTTTTCCAGCGACATTTCTTGCAACCTAGCCCAGAGATCAGATTCTTTCCCTGGCTCTTCTCAGGGCTCAGATCTACACAGCTCAGTACCTGATGCAGTAACACCATTTCTGAACGTGATACATGAGAAAGGGTTGCTCCTGTTCACGTTAGCACAGAGAGAAAGCATGTGCCAGTGCAATCAACTGAAGTTTTACGTGGTGGCTAGTAAGGGGAGGTGGGATTGTTCCCCACCCCCAGAAGGTGTTTTTTTGGGGGGTAGGGTTGGTTGGTTGTTTTCTACCTTAAATTAAGTCAAGCCAATTACCAACCAATTAATGAACACAGTCAGATGTACCAGTCTCGACATTTCACGAATGGCACAAATGTTTATGGCTCAGGGTCAGCCAACCCTAAAGCAAACCTCTGCAGAGTCTCCAGATAAGGACATATCAGTGTGCCTGAGCTATTACAAAAAAAAGAAGCCATATTTTAAAAAGCACTAGAGAAGCTATAAATTCAATTTCTCTAACCGATAGCAGAAGGCTGGTGATTCAAAGACAGAGTTAAAGTGTTTGCTAGAGTTGAAGAGTTTCCAGGTGTTTGACAACTGGATTTCTTCAGGAGGAGGGAAGCGTCTTTTGTTTTCTTTTCTAAAGATACATTTTGGTAACATTGATTTCATTCTCACTTGTGCTTTATCTCAACATGTACCTTTCTCTGGCGATTAATTAATATTTCTGCAATTCTTTGAGTGATACCTATAGTGTACCTTTACTTTCATTATTAATTAGTTACTATAGTAAAATAAATACAGCCATGAAAGAGCAATAAAAATTGATATGATTTCACTTATTTGGCATGAGATAGCTGAGGATGTTTTGACAGAAGAGTTTCATGTTAAGTATTTAATATTATTAGAAGAAATACATTTGTTTGTCAGCTGTTAAAATCTCATCTAGAAAATGGAAGTATGTCCTCTCAGTCACTGCCTTGGACCACTGAGGTGTTTTTCATCTGTAATACAACTCAGGCCAAATTTGTTTGGGCCTATCAGCATCTCAGGTTATTACCACGCTGTGTAGCCCAATAATGTCTACAGCTAAAGAACAGGACTCTGATATGCTATTGACTCTTCAGTGTACAACTCCTTGTCATGCACTGTTTACAGTCTAAATATTATTCTCTTCTGCCAGGTACATGGCAGCCCAGCGAATGTGACTTTGTCCCCAGGAACAGACAGCCATAAGGACTCTGCTACTCTTGTACCTTTGGATTCTGGGGTTGTGATGTTGGCTTCAGCAGGGGGTCCAGCACCAACCTCATTAACCGCCACAATAGTGAACCTACAGTAAACCAAAGAGACAGATTTTGGTTTGCAGGTGACTTTTGAAAGATTGCCTGAGAAACATTTTATCAAGTAGGGCAGTTGCTACAGAAGTGCTTGACTTTTGGAAAATGCCCGTTTAAATATAATGCTCTAGGAAATGTATAATAAAAGTAAAACCAACCACAGTCTGAATTCCCCAAAGGTGGGACAACAACAGAATCTTCTAAATTAAAATTCAAAATGGGGTTTCAGACTCAGAAGAGCAACTCAATTTCATTTCAAAGGAAGATCTGGATTTACCAGTGGAAGCAGAATGCAGCCCTTTGTATTTAATAAAAATGAAGGAATTTTTCCAGATGCTTAAAGGACTAGAGAGGACTGCTCTGTCATTCCTTGAATATACTGAAAACATGCCACACAGGCTTAAAAAAAATGAAAAACAGTAGCTAAGAAAATGCAGCCTGCTGGCCCTATATCAAATCACTTTTCCTTCCTGCCCATCTGACTTCCGCATAAGCAGCCAACTCATCTGGAATAACTCCGTTATCTCAAGGAAGGTACCGTTGCTTTTGGCAAGAACGTAAGTAAACAGCATAATTGTGCAGAAATGGTATTTAGGCATACCCTGTACCACCTGGGCAAGAAGTGCTACAGCACGCTTGGCCACGTTGGTTATCTTTCATACCTGTAAGTGTTGTTTGGGAAGGTGGAGTAGAACTGAAAGCTATGCCCTCTTGAGGCCCTCAACAGTTCATGATTCTCACTGGTCAGGCGCAAGTTATATCCAACAATCAATCCATTCGGAAAAAGTGGTGGAGACCAACTAACTTCAACAGTGTTTGGACTTGAACTCTGGATATCTTTAATGACAGGAGCTGTTGCAGGAGCTGCAAGAGACAGAAATAACTGACTCTGGGATGGCATTTAAGACGTTAATGGTTTTTCATTTTTTAGGTACACTTTTAGGTTTCATACCTTTTAATTCACTTATACTAATAAGTATGATTAGGGATAGAATAAAATTTCAGCAACGGTTAACTTTTTTTAGAGTTCGGGAAAATGTGTGTGTATTTCAGTCAAAAAGTTAACATGCATAATTATGCACAGAAATATCCAATGTGCCCTCACAATTTTGACCATGTACTTTTCTGTGCACATTTTTAAAAGCAGGAAGCAGCCCTATATCTTCTAGTTCAAACAAAAAGAGCCTGTAGTATTTTAGTTTGGTCTTCTGCAGCTACCCAACGGCCAACATACACATCATTCTGAAGATTAAGCATCAATGTTTTCTGTGAAAGAAACAAGGAAACCTAAATGCTTCTGATATGGTCCTGAAAGATGCAATTAATAGTGCAATTCATTACCTCCAAAAGCATGTGTCCGGTAACTGGGACTAGATGGAGAATGGAGCTGCAGCTGAGATGTAATGATCCAAACTACTCGAAACACATATTCTGTGAAGGCTTGAAGGTCTTTGACTGTATATGAAGTTTCAGACACTACCTAGATTAATGCACAGACACAATCGGTTTTTTTCTTCCTCCATCTGCAGCTACCGTGTAGGGTGTTATCAGGGCAAAAGAGGTCTCATACAACAACATACATATTTCAGGATAAAAAAGTGCAGAATCCTAAGTTTAAATAAGAGGAAATTCCAGGAGTTATTTTCAGCATAGACTTTGATTTTCCATCCTTTCAGAACTTTTTCTCTTCTCTTTTCTTCAGAACACGCTACCAAATCTAAACAACGAGTGGATGGATGGAAGGATGGATGCAATATAATAGTAAATTTGAAGAATAAGGTAAAAATCCTGAAATAATAACATATTACAGACAATATATTTTAAACTGTTGATACATCCACTACAGGTTTAAGATCCAAAGGCTCCTAGTTACCCTGCTGTATTTATGGTCTGAAGTCATTGTTCCCCATTATTTCACCAATGATTAATTCAGAACTTCCTGCTTAGCAAATTATCTTCACCTTTGATTTGTGGTACCAACTTGCCATGCTCTCTAAATTGGCCCAATAGAGATGATGGCAAGATAACAAGTGTATAGTTGACGCAAAAGTACATAATACAAGAATAACCGTACTGAGTCAGAACAAAGGTCTATCTAGCCAAGTATTGCGTCTTTGACAAGAACAAAAAAAAATTCTCTAGGGAAATGTATAAAAAAAAAGAAAGCCTACAGTGATATTTCTTCCGAATACTCTCAGTCTTGGCATTTTATAAGCATGGCTCAACATGAAACAATGGCAATGTTTGCATTTAGTAGAACTCAATTTTTTCTTCCATTAATTTGTCCAGTCACTTTTCAAACCCCATTTAGAAATTTTAGCAATTGTAATATTTAGGAGTTTAAATTTAGTAATTTAACGTTCACATGTGCCAGGAAGCAGCTGAACATTTTAACTACACATTCTGCAAGGAAATACCTTCATTTGCTAGTTTTGAACCTGCTACCTGCTAGTTTCCATCAAGGTCCCTAGTTCCTATGTTGGAGGAAACAGGGAATAATTGTCCACTTCTCAGCTTCTCCATGCTACTCATGATTTTGCAAACCTGTTTCGCATGCCTAACATATTATCCAAGATTTTTCTAAAATAAAATGAAGAGCAGAGAAGAACTTATTTCCTTGCAAAGTAAAAGGCAGTGTCCTTCTTTACCTCTGAGTACCTCCAGTCTCCAGGGAGCTGACTGAACTTCCACTGGATAATATACTTCACGCCAGAGATGTTAGCTGGCTTCCACCCTAATGTGACACTGTGGCTTCCAATGGTAGATGCAAATGGTGCTCTAGGCTTGTTCAAGTAGCCTGAGGGGAAAATGCAACACAACAGTAAGAAAAAACCTTTCATGGCAATCTCTGGCTCTTAAGGGTAAAAGCTTATTACCCCACACACCTGAAAGCTGTGAAACCAATAAAAACACACAAAAGAATATATTGAAAATGTTGCTGAATAAATCACATGACATTTTAAAGACAGTTTGATAAGTAAGCCTGAAGTGCACCAAGCTCAATGCAACCAAATGTGACTACAACCCTGTCCTTGTGTAAATGCACTTTTAGCTACAGGTACTTAGTAAAAATTTGCTGAATAGAAACGTAGACAAGGTATGGGGGACTTCTGAAGAGATTTTCAAAGGATCTATTTCAATAGCACTGTATTGGCCCAATTGTTCCCACTTAAGTTGCAGGAGCTTTTGGCAATGATTTCAAGACAGCAGACAGGCCAAGGATGGGTGCTCGACAAAGTATCATCTTAAACAAGTGAGATTGGATTCAAAAAGTCTCATGTCCATGAAAGGGTGGGAAAAAAAGTTTTACTATAAGATAGAGTCAACTTGATTGTATTTGTTAAAAGAAAAAAGAAGAGTGGCAATTTTCTTATGAATCAAAACACTCAAGACATTCCTTTTTTTTTCCCAAAGAAATCCAGATAATAGAACAAGACTATAATCTTAAAACTGAATTTATCAGACTGTGAATTGGACACAGGACTCTATTCAGACTTACTCTGTGCTTCAACTCCGTATGCATCCTCTGCACGGCTACAGCCAAACTTACAGGAAACTGTCTGTGTAGGGTACAGAACTCACTGGTTAGTTTTGTGTAAAAGCAAACCTCCTCCTAGAATTACGCAGATGCGTTTTAAATACATACAAATCCTGTGGACATTTTGAATACATAAAACCCCTGTGGAAATCACTACATTCATTCTAAAAAATAGCAGTACCACTAACTCACTCTGAAGAGCTTCCTGAGAGCCTTTCCATTAATTCACTGGGCACTGAATTAGGGTTTTCCTCCTTACACACTGCCCCTTTGTGGAAAGCACAAATACGAGGCTACATTAAAGCTGGAAATAGACTTCAGTGACAACCATGGAGTTAGGAAGTAATGGGTTTTAACTTGTTAATGATATGTTCCACATGTTGGATTTCACCCTTTCCCGCTTCATGTATTTCCTATGAATGAGGCACATTCTTACAAACATACTTCCAGTGAATTTTCAAAATAGTTGAAATAAGCAATTTGTAAGAGCAGCCATGCCTAATCCACACTTCCTTGTTAGTAGTTACTCCTTCTGGTACAGTTGTGTCTACAAGCTGCAAACGTAACAAATACCCCAGGGCAGCGAGTTCTCCACACTCACATCCTAAGAACAGAAAATTCCTAAGAGTTTTCAGTGTAGGTAGGGAACATAGATATAGTGTTACCCTGCTTTATAGGTAGAGAACTTAAGAAGATGTAGTAACATTTTCCATGTGGATCTCAGTAGCTTAAAAATTGCATTCAAGACTGAGTCTCCTGGAAAGCCAAAATTTTTGAGAAGTGATGGTTTGAGCTTTTCTAGACAGGCATTTTATTTGGGCTCATTTTATTCTGCAAGTTCATTTGGCCTATAAAATCTTGACGTTTGCTTCATACAGCAGCTACCTTTCAAGTGATAATTAACCTTTAGATCGTTCAGAAGCAATTAATTATGTGAAGTGAGGAAATTTTTTTAATTGCTCTTCCTGTGATTCCAGGATATACACTTCCGGCACCCTATGGAAAGTGATAAGGCATGTTATTTCAGACAACACAGTTGCAGCTGAGACAGATTTAAAAACTTGCTTAGCAGTATATTCTTATATACATTATCTCACATCTAGGCATTCAGTGCCAAGTGCAAGGACTTAAAAAGTTTTTTCCAATGTTTTTGTGTTCAGAGAAATAAAGTACTTCCAAGTGAATTATCATGACTGTTAGCAGGCAAAGATCTGGGTATTAGCAGACATCGGTTATCAACTGTACACTGGAGCTTTCATTTACAATCAAGACTTGTTTAGATTGTAGGGGATAGTGTCCCCAGATTACATGCTGATTCATAGTGCCTTCTGCTTCATTTAACACAGACATTTCTGACCATTTGGGTTTTGTCATCTTTTTCTTTCTTCTTCTGATCTTTGTCAGACCCATAAATCCAATTTTTGCTTGAGGTAAGAGAATTACTAAAGCTCCTAGCCTTAGAAATTTTGAGGGAAATTTGCCATCTGCTCTGCCTGAAAACAAGAAATCCTCATATATTCTCCATCGATCAGAACTGCCCCTGTATGAGCCAGATTCTGCTGCCCTTTCTTGTGAATATTCTCACTAAATTCAGTGGCACTCCCCTGTTCTTAGTTGAGAGGTAATATCTAACAGGAACAATACTACCAGATTTCAGTCCCAAGGTGTAGTCACACAACAGAGCTGAGCCAACACCAAAGGAAAAGTCCCACTCCTTTCTCCTGCAGACTGCAGTGACCTGATCCTCTGCATGCAGTGACCTGGTGCTCGCCTGACCATGTGGAGAGTCAAGTCAGCCAGCTGATCCAGTGGAAAGATAATTGCAAAAGCCCTTGCAGAGTTAGTGAATTTAACTGGCATATTGTGTGGCCAGACAAGCAAAAAAAAATCCCAAACCCCACCACCAACAAAAAAAACCCCACACTAATTCTGTGTTTCTCCAAAAGTAAGTTGGTTACTTCTTGGACTGTTCCCACACTGCAAAACCACCATTTAGCATATTTGTAAACCTTTGTCATGGTCACAGTTTCACAGATTAAAAATCATTAAAAAAAATCAATCCTTTCAATCAAATTTCCAGCTTGCCAATGGGTTTGTGTTCTACTTGGGATTCCCTCCAACTCCTCCATCGCCTGCTTGAAGTGTCTTGCCCCCATCTGGGTACAACCTTCATACAAACACAATCCTGCAATCCTCTCATCCCCATCCCCACTGGGCTTGTCCTATGCAGGGACAGGAGTTGGACTCAATGATCCTTGTGGGTCCCTTCCAACTCAGGATATTCTACGATTCCATGATCCCATCCTACACTCTACGTTCATGCTAAAAGGGCCCCAGAAAGGCACCGTCTCTTTAGCAGCACTTTGTTGCCTCACACTTATCACTGTAAATGCCAGTTCATCTGCAGCACAGACCAGGCACTCCCCATTTGAGATATTTTTCTAAAGGGCAACACATTGCCCCTTACTGAATTGCATTTTACTTCATTCAGACTCTCTACCCAGTCAAGACTCTGTTTTGTCTTCTAGCTCCTACTCCTTGTTTCCATTTCTTGCCAAGCTGGTGTCATACCAGCCTTAATAAGCATTCTCTCTGGATCATCTTTGATGGCATTGATGAAAAACTGGATACAACAAGACTCCTGTGAGAGCCTAGAACATAGTTTAAATAAGTCTACACTGCGTTCCATACTGGTGCCATTAGTCTGCTTTCTTTAAAGCAATATTCTTTGCTACACAGCAGTTTTTAATGCAAACACGTTCTTAGCCACCATGCTAGAAAGAGAGGATTCAGGTACTTAACTCATTCTTCAGCTTCAGGGAGCACAAAATAATTAGACTTGGATTGATAAGTTTGTGTATCTACATTGTGTCTCTTAGCTCTATGTGGACATAGTAATCACTGAAATTGTGATTATTTTTTTTAATTGATCTGATAGCATTTAACTTACCTCACATGCTCTGGTGTATGTCTTGTTCTGCCAAGAAGCAAATTAATAAAATGCGGGATTAGAATAAATATAATCACAGAGTATTTCAAACGGATAATATCAATTAATTAGAAGTTTCTTACAGTGAAAGTACACTATAAAACCTTATCACTGGCAAATAATGAAAGAAGGAAAACCTACACTTGAAAAACCAGAAAGTCAACATTAAAATGATGCCAAGGATGAATGAACTTCAGGTGTTCAAGAGGTCCAGAAAAAAGAGGAGTTTAAAAACTATCGTGGCAGTTGTCCCAGACCAATGTTAATTCTTATCCATCTGGTTTAGTAAAAGCAAGAAATCAATCTAATAAAGACCATGCACTTCATTTACATCTGCATACAACTCTGAGACAGGCCGCAGTAGAGTAAAATCCTGAAAAGCACTAGTTCTTTCTCATTGCCTGAAAATCTGGGTGAGTGGTGTAGCTTAATGAACTGCAAAATGTCCCCACATTTTGACAAACACAATGAAAAGTTTTGATATTACAGGTAACTCCCATAGAAAGAATTATTATCTTCCCAAAAGACAATTTATACACATACTGAGAGAAAATATAGACATTGCATCTTTTCATAGAAACACTGCCCTGGTTAGGTTTTCCACATCTGCCATTGGATGAATTACTTGATGAACTGGAGACAAGTGTGTTAGAGCCAAGGCTAAGGCAATACTCACACAATTCAGCGGGCAATTGATTTGCGCCGTTGCATTCCAAAACTGACATCCCTGTGTGCACTGCAAAGACAGACGGTGGCTTTAAAAAGGACTTTGAAAGCACATTTTTAAAGAGAAAGGATACTCCAGCACTTAGGGTGAGGACAATAGTTCAATTTCCAGCTGCAGTAAAATATTCTGCATGACCAAGACACTTAGCTCCTTTGTGCCCTGGTTCCTTAGCAATAAAACAGGCATTTACAGCACTTACTTAAACTCTGTGATAGAAATATTAAATATACCAAAGATTATAGGTATTCAGATACTACAGTAAGGGAGTTGTGTTGTATAGTGCCCTTCTCAGTGTAAAATCAAATATAGAGCCGAAGGAAAAATAAATCATTCTTAGAGATTAGTTTGTGCAAAACAGTAGATGTTCAATTACCTGTTCAGCTCTGGTAAAGACTTTGACACCCTCGTGTGTACTGAGAGCACTAAAAGAACTGCAGGACACCTGAGCAGACTGTGACTGTCACCTGGGGAGAGTGCTCAGCTTTACACAGGCCTTGGGAAAGGGCTGATGCACAGCTCCAGGGGCAGAAGGAACCCTGGCTAAGAGAGTCCACGCTCAGTCTTGCTCTGGGAACGAGTCACCCAGCCAGCCATGATGTGTGTGGCCAGGGCTCCCTCTCTCCCAGCTTTGTTTTACTACTTGTTCTCTGTGGAGAAGTAACAGATACCGAGTATGCAGCACAGCCAAGCACAGCGGAAAGCCAACACAAGCACCCCGCTCTCCAACAGGCAAGGCATTGGCTTTAAAACCATGAGTTTTCAAAGATGTAATAAATATTATGTGGTTTGGATTTGATGTTGGACCCATCTTGTTTATTCTGCCCAATCCACTTCTTAACGGTCACGTGCATTTTTTTTAAAGCAAAGCTGGAAGGGAACAACTTTGGAAGCAGGGGACTCTGATATCGAGCATTGCAAAGCCTCATGAGAAAACAGTAGGACTTGATAACACTGACCAAAGATACACAGTAACCTAAACAGGCGAGTCAACCTTGCTATGTATTGTCATGACAACACAGCCTTTTATGGTCCTAGCATCATAAATGACCCAGCCTCACTAGATACCAGGCGCTGAGAGGCTGCTTCCCATTAGTCTCTGTGGAAAATATTGATGACTGAATTCTCCACCGGTCTTCAAAGTATATGTGTAACCACCAGCTTGAATTGCATTTGAAATCCAAATTAGGAGAACATCAGCTAAAGTCCTCACAAGAATGCTGCTATGCAAAGCTCATGTTAAGCTAAAGGGCCTCCCACGACAGACACAACCATTTGAAGTCTACAGAACTCTACATTTTCAACAATTGTCATTTTAAGATTTCTCCCATCAAATCACTGAGAAAACAAAATAAACTACTTAACTGTACAAAGGTAGCTGAACAAAACTGTCTTAATGATTTGCATTTTGGAGGGAACACTAGTTTTGCCTCATTTTCTCAAAAATAAGTGATTATGAACTTTGTGGATCACAAATGTGAACATGACTCACAGCAGAGATCCACACCCTTTACACATTTTCTTTAAACAAAAAAGATAGCTGTCTCTTTAATAATCTGAGCCAAATCTAAGCACACAACCTACTGACTTATACCAGAAAGGCAACTGTGTACATTTACGTGAAGTCTTTGACAATATGATCATTGTACCCATTCTATTCAAATAGCAGTAACGTAAAATGTCGGTAATTAACAAAGTAAACCATTACTCACTGCTCCGGTGATTTCACTAACATTGCAAAGGTTAGTAATTCCAAATTCTCCTTCCTATAAGAGAAATACGTACATACAAAGAGTCAAAATGTTTCCCCAAAATTCTTTGATTAAAATATATTAAAGCACTGGTTTCTTGTAAAACAAATTTTCTTTGAGTCATGTTTCCTCATTTGAAGAAACTTATTGCTGACACACCAGTAGCTTCTCACTTGAGACAATTTCAGAGTACCATCAAACAAAGACATTGGCAGAATCAGTTGGTGTTAATTAAATTATCTGAGGTAGGAATTTGGCTCTCATCTCCTGATTCTGGTTCACTGAGTCAACAACAAATGCTTCATAAAAATGTTGGGCATAAATGACAAAGCCAAGTGGCTTTGACCTCTTGGGAGCATAAAGACCTTCCTTCAAGCTAAATGCCTTTTGTCTGGCCTCCTTTTGAAGGGGTTTTATGCAGCCATATGGTAACCGCCCTTCCTCTCCTGCCAAAAGTGCTCTCAAGTTAAGGTGCCTGTTTTTTCACATCGTTCGAAGTGTGCAAAACCGGTCACTGCCTGTGAAGTGCAAATGATTTGAGGATGTATCTAACAACAATGTTAGGTCTTAAGTTTTGTCTTGCAAACAGGTAAGAGCACCCTTAATAAAACAACTCTCAGGAAGAAATTTTCAGCACAGTGGGCACACTGTGACAATGGTGAGAATCAAAGGTGTCACAAAGCAAATGTGAACACAATAAGCAGACTGGAGGTGAAAAATAAGATTTACAGCTCTCAGTCTCCAAGATTATATTTTTCTCATCTGAATCCCTTACACAATACGTTCACTGAACATGAATGCTATTTTCCTGTCTTTCAAAGCTGAGGGGAAGAGCAACTTATTTCTTATTCTGAATTAATTTAAGCTTAAATCAAAGGATCCCCATTAAAGTTATCATTGCATGATAGGCTTCCATCAGGGAAGGCAATTAACTCTTTCACTGGTGCAAGAGTTAGAAATAGTTTTAAAGGAACTGTCAGACAAATGTATGAAATAAAACGGAGCAGGTGGTAGTCCTCTGCAGTAGCTTTCCACAGTTAGTTAGCCCCAAGGCACAAAATGTCCTTTTTACAGAGCAAAGGTACATGGTCTTCTAAACAACATCAATATTTCAGGCAAATAGAAATAAGGAAGTAACTCCTGAAAGCCTCATGCAGAATTATTGTCTGGATTTGAGAAGTTTTGCTTATCTTTGTCGTGCATCAGTAGAAGGAAAAATAATAAATTCCATTCGACTACTCGAAGGAGCACTAAGAAAGCATAAGATTAAGGATCCAACCACTTACTTCAATACTTAAAGAAATATCCACAATTTAAAACATAGGTGACTTAAAAAAGAAGCTGAACTTGTTCAGGATAGTTGTGCAAGCCACAGATTCCCAGACAATTTCTTGTGAATTTACAGTTTTCCTAGGTTTATATAAGAAAAGTCATAGACTAGACAGGCACTGATAAATAAAGTGAATAAACTGAAAGAACAAAGGTTTCTCTCCTCCATCCTCTGGGGTCTTTAGCATTTATAGTAATTTCAAGAGCTGTTGGAACATAAGTATATAAACAAAGTACAAAATGAAAACCCATGCAATCTGGTTAATGGGATTTCTTCCGTACCAGGTTCCACGAATTCAAATGTTAAACATTAGTTCTCAAACTCTGCTTTTATTCAGATACATTCCTTACAATAACTTTGGAAAAGCTGATATGTAATAGAAAATTCTTACTGTGCTAACAACCATCTAAGTTTCAAAAGATTAAGTACAGTTTTTCAAGACTTACCACGTTACTTGTACATAAGTTTTGACAATTTTTTAAGAAAGTACAGTACACTGCAGAAATCCATACACAGTAAAAAGCAGCAAGTCTGTTTAGCAGGAGATCCCACAGGCAAGTGTTCCTCATAACTTAAACAATTTCATCTGTCAGTCTGATTCTTTCCTTGACTTGGCCATACGAACTCCTTTTAGTCTAGATGATGGAGACGCGACTGTGAAATTTCTGCACTTCAGTTTATTAAATATTTGTTAAATCCTTGTTTACACTCCGTTCCTTTAACAACTTTGCAGCTTCCTGGAGCACTTGTCATGAAATTGCACAACATCTGTTTCATAGTTTCTTATTAAACCACTGCAACAAAAGAGTTGACCAATGAAAGCCAGCGTTCCTCCTTACATAAATATCATTAACGTAAAGAGGAAACTAAGAGCAATGCTCTTAATCAGGTGCTCCAAGAAACACAGAAACAGGGAGAGAGTGAGAGAAAACTGACCTAATCTTCATTTCTACTATGATTAAACTATTTCCAAATACTTTCAAGTAGATACAACTAAGAAAATTTGTTTGTGATGATGAATAACCTTTTTAGAACACTACAGTTCATATCAGTCAGTACAAAAATGTTAATTAATTCTCTATTTTAATGACTGTTTCCAAATGTTCCATTTCCACACCAAAATACCATGCAAAAGAGATCCCTGTCTGCCTTCTGATGCAACACAGACACAACCTAGCCATAGCCAATCTGCTAGGGGATCTCTACATCAGTGGGCACAATTGTACTGGTAAGTTTGTGCCCATATGATGGAAGAAAATCGAAGCTGATGGATAAATCATGTATCTGATTTAAAGAGAGGTGAAGAGTCCTACATAAACTGGGAGACTCACATTAAAGAGGTCAGTGGGAATTCAAGCTTAAGATACATCCAGCTCCCAGTCTGTGGCACATCTCTGTTGCACTGGCAGAGCTATCGACAGAGTCATTCTGTGTACTGCAGTAGGAAATTGATCCAGCTTATATATATATATGTATATATAAACAAATGCTATGTCATTTTTGTGCATGTGTATTATGCATTATAAATAAAATGTGCTATTTTATAAATAACATGGCGTTTTGATGATCAGTTTAAGCTGACATGTCCTCTCATTGCTGCTTAAAGAGAGGACCTGCTTTTCCACCACACTTTCCCAAGCCCCACTCGCATGCCAAGCAAACATTCCTGCAGTCATGCGATAAACCAGGCTGAGAATCTGGTTAACACTAATCCAGTGACAACAGAAGTGAATTGGTTAGCATTAACCTGATGCTGTTTTCTCTCATTGAAGCTGCAGCACAGCCCCATGTGCTGCTGTGCCCGTGCATGGTAGGTGAAAGGAGCTAAAAGGACCAAGGCAGGAGAAAAGGATAAGCCAGGCTGGAGAGAGCCAATGGATATTGCCAAGCACGCAGCTTGAAGGTGGCCGGAGGAAGGAAAGGCTTTGTGGAACAGACTCCTTCCTTTTCTTCCACTTGTCTTAGGAAGCATTTGGGGGTTTCCTTGTGCGTTATCTCAACCTTCTCACCACTACTCCAGGGAACTCCTAGATGAGAGTAAGACTCATCTAAGGTGAACTTAGTGTTCAGCTAAGGGCTTTCAGCTACACAGGTGAAGGGGAGTTACTGCTCCATTTGCTTGTCACTTCTCCACTCCAGAAGGATGCTGCCCCCACTCCAGCCCACCAGCAAAGCTGCTCAAGAGGGAACTCCTTAGCTCCAGCCAAAATAAGCCAGTTTAGTCGGACTGCCTAAATAGTAGCTCTTTGCTAATCCAGCTCATCTTGACTGAAGAAGCTTTGTCAGAGCTCATATAAGCAGCAAGACTGAAGAGGAAGCTGGTGACAGGCAGATGTAGGCCGCGATTTCTTCCTGAGGCAGAGCACTTTGTGCTTTGGATAGATCTTTAGGAGATTTAAGACCCTCAGGATTTGGTCTCTAGGGCTAGTAGGTCTATACCAGTAAATTGAATGTACCCACACCCATACCCTAGTAGGTGGCATGGGATAAGCCACATCCACACTTTAAAAATCACTCATACTCCAAGAGGGGATAGCCACAGCTGAAACACCTATTGGGAATGGCTCCTAGCTTTTACGATAACCCAAACTGTTCCTGGATATTATTTGGGCTAGTGCTGATGTGGACCAAAACCAGCCAGGGACAACTCTTAACAGTTTAACAGTTGATCTATGTAGTCAGTCAGGATTAAGAATGCTGCCTGGCATGGATTTAAATTACTAGCTTAGATGTAGCCCAGGTAAGCAAATATGTCTAAGTTCAATCTTTTAAAAAAATATTTTAGTTGCATTTAATTATTCAACACTTTGGGGGATTTTGGTTTTTTTTTTTAGGATCTAATTGATTGTTAGGATGTCTTGGGTCTTGTTTGGGGATGTATAGGGAGGAGCAGTGGGAAGGGAGAAGGAGGGATCAAGTTAAGAACCTGGTGAGGAATGTAATCAAGGTTTATCTGAAAGCCTGAAGAAGTCGGCAGCCACATAAAAATGTTGGCATTTGGCTCTTAGGGCAAGGAAATTTGGTTACTATCAAATCCATGTAACTAACCCTTTCTTTATAAGTGGAAAGATTCGCTGTTACTCACGCTGATAATTCTTGTAAGTGAGCATTTGCACATTCATATATGTGTAGTACATACACACCTTGCACAAATGGGCTCTAACCATTACTGCAATATAGATAGTTAATAAAACAATAACATTAAAGACATTATTCAAATTAACAACTCGGTTTATGATGCAGAAATTTTTCTTAGACTTCCAACACTGTTTTCCACCAGGTGTCACTGTAACATCCCATAAACCAGGACCTTCAAAGGAAAAAAAAAGCACTGAAATGTCTCCTTTCTTGTTCCTTCTAGCACATTGGCCCAACAAATACTAGCAGCCACCTGAGTCTTTGGATTTTTCACCTGAATTTCAGGAATTCTTCAGGAAAGGAATATTTATGGGCTTTAGAAAACGAACTTTAAACAGTGGGTTTTTAAAATCTGTAAATGATGGAGCATTAAGTGTGATTTTTAAGTGCATCTCTTCCATAAAACTGCATCCTGGCACAGAACTAGGGATCCAAATTCTGTGAGATATCATTCATAAACATTGTCCTTTATATTACAGATCTACTTACAGAACATCATTTTCTTCATCCCAAAGACCCGCACAGGGAGAGGATCTGCAAGGGAGAAGACTGTGAATGAGGAGAAAAATAGCAGTGTAGTGGGTAACAGAGAAAAGCAAACTCTACTACAATTCCCTACCTGAACAGCAGTATATATCAGAGCACCTCACAAACTATGGATTCATCTTTCAAACTCCTTTGAGAGCAACAGAAATACATACAGATGAATGATCAGCCCTGATAGTAAGGAATATGGGCTATCATATCTTGAGGAGGAAAATGCACATTATTAGTGCCAGTAAAGCAAGTAACTAACATCTTTATACCTGAAATTATCATGATCCATAAAGACAGATCTTTCCTGCATCTGAACATGCACATGATTGTGCGTATGTATACATGAATGGTATAATGTAAGCAGGCTAATGATCTAAGACACAGAGCTTTATTTGACCGAAGCTGTCAGCTCAAGGCGGGTTGGCAGCTTCCTCTACCATACACCCCAGTGCACAGACACATGTTACCCCTACAGCCAGAGACATCAGTTGGGAAGCATCTCCTGGGCTGCCAAAGGTTACAGCCAAACACATTAACATAAACTGATGCCAACTTCAGGTTCTTTTAATACTCCAGAGCGAAAGCTCTCAAATTTCAGGGCAGCTCCCGGATGACCCAGTCCAGGAGCTATGCCATCATCCCTGCCTCAGTGGCAGCACCCTCCATCAAAAAGGTAGGCTAAGCAGCCCAAGGTAACACCCACTCCAGCAGTTTAATTTTAATCTGCTCCCACATGCAAGTCAGACACGTAAAATCTCATCAAATTAAACACTTGACCACATGCTGCCATTTAAACGCTTCAGTACGTCGTTTCACAAAACCACAGCACACACTGGCAACTGGAAGGACAGCAAAAACAGAAAAGGGGATGCCTGAGGAGGCAAGGAGGGGGACACCCAAAGGCCCCAGATGTCACAGATTATTCTCATTTTTCCCTCCAGCAATGGGCCCTCATTAGCTTTTTAATTTCTCGGTAAAGTAAGTGAACAAGGACCATAAGGACAAAAAGTTTCCCTGCACTGCCCCTGCTTCCCTCCCCTTTTATTTGTTAGTGCAATGACTTAAGGCAGCTGTTTGTCTGGCAACAGCAGCCAGTCGGTCAGGGAGCGCTTTGCACAAACAGAGGGAAGACCGTACAAGAGAAACCCCCTGGAGTCTGGCTCAAGATTTATATCTATCTCTGCAGATTAGAGAAGTGGGGTTGGGGAAGGGGGAGAAGCAGACTGTTAAACTGGATCAAATTGGAGAGTCATGCATGAGATACTTAGCTAAACCAGTCAGGAGACAGGGATTTGTTTCTATTGATCCGCAGTAATGATGACTGGAGAAATGTCGCATTAAACGATGTACAATGATGGATTTCAGACTAGGCAAATTGGAGCTGTGGAGATTAACAATAGCAAGAGATGTAAAAGGTAGGCCAGGATAGAAAATATAAGGAATGCTAAAGGGTAACAAGGATCTATAAATATGCTGCTAAAAAATTCAGATCTGAAAAAAAAAAAAAAGACTATATCAGGGCATACTAAACTACTTTTGTGTAACCGTCCTATATGACATCAGGGGAGAAAGACAGCTAGCACAAAGTAACTATAAAAACCTTGCTGTTAAGTAGATAAAGCCTGCGTTGCTTTTTGTATTGCTTTAAAGAGGATAGGTTGGCAAGATATTTGCAAAGCTCTTTAGTGATTTGTTCAACTGTGTTTTCTATTAGATATCTTCTGATTGTTACTAATCAAATGTGCAGTCTGAAATCTGAAGAAAACTAGATTTCAACATACACAAGTAGCAGACAGGCCAACAGCGCAAGTGTAAAATGGCCTGATGCAGCATGTCTGAAGAGGACCGCATGGGAAAGATTTGCAAAGGCTTTCAGAGAGAAACAGAAGGAAAGAAGATTGCATACTGCAGAGGGAGTGACTTATTTCTCTGAGCATGTAGATCAGTGTATAAGAAGATATAAAGCCAAGATTAGGAGAAAAAGACAAAAGGAGCAGAAGCAGTAGCGTAGATTACATGATCTTTGTAGAGATCTTCAGAACAGTCAGATGCTCAACCTGCATAAACATCTCCCATAAAAGGCTTTACCTCCAACACCTCCTGGTTTCCATGGTATTCCAAAATACCTGAACATTTAATCTCCCAGTAGTTTCATAAAAAGAAATCGCTTACCCAGCAATCCAGAAGAGAGCCCACCTGCATGGAGTCTGTGACAGCCGGAGAAGCGACAGTGCCCACCATGCAGGGCAGCAGTTCGCAGGGGCTGGATTTGATCATTCCAATCACCTGCTTGTGAAAGCGTGTTGCTGGAGCGCTGTTTGGATGCACTGCTCGCTAACCTTTCGGTAAGCATCTAGAGTGTCAGTCCCTCTCCCCCAAAAGCTCCTGTCCTCCTCTCCTCATCTGAGCAGTGCCCCTGGGTACTGGCACTGCTGCTGGTCCCCAGGAAGAAGTAGTTCCCCTTCTCCACACAAGAAAGAGCAAAGCCACTGATAGTAGAAAAAAAAATAATAATTTTAAACAAGTTCTCTAAAATGTTTTTGAGCCTCCAACAGGCAAACACAGGCTTGTTGCAAACAGCTAGAGATATGTCTGATCCCTTCTTGTTTGAGGGACAGGGAAACATCCCCTGGGAAGACGGCGGTTAGCTGGGACTGCTGACGTGAGAAATCCTGGGGATGGTAACCCAGCACGTCACTTCCACCTGCGTTCACAGGTGAAAAGGAAAGCCAACATTTTGTCTCGACTCGCTAACGTGTGCCAGCACTACAGGCAGCCCAGTCGACTCTTAAGATTTTATCCTCTAAGCGTTTCAGACCCCTTTGGAGTGCCAACAGCCGCCATGATTTAAGGCTGGCCTGGCCTCAGGAGGCACCTGTCGCCCCGCTGGGCAGAGGGGAAGGCCTGAGTGCGCTTCCACAGCCCCCAAACTTGGATCAACCCTGCTGAGAGGCAGCTGGTGCTGAGCCCTGCCACCGTGCACCTGCTCCCTGGCTCTGGGGACGCCTGGGGCTTGGTCCCGTTGCCTAAATACGGGTCCCTGGAGACACACATGCTGGTTTAGGGTACCCCCACAAGGCTGGCGGTGTCATGGCGAACCCATGGCTCGGCGGGGCCTGCAGGCAGGCAGGGCAGGGCTGTGGGAGCTGGAGACCAGCCCTGCCCTGATATCACTGAGGCAGAGGGTGATGCCCTGGGGGTCTGACATGGGGTCCTGGGCGGTGGCCAGAGGGTGAGGAGCTGGGCAGGGACAGCCAGGGCCCCCTCAGGGCCCGGGCAGGCAGGTGTCACCCCAGAGCAATGGAGACCCCCGCCCTTCTGGACCAGCAACTGGGAGGCAGGGGGATCATCCAAGCACCTCAAAAGGCAGGAGGTGCCTCTGTTTAGGCCACTGAACCAAGCCTGACACCTCCATTGACCACCACAGCAGTCACCTGCGTTCAGATGTATTGATTTTAAATTAATTACAATGCTTTAAAACAGCCTAAGTATTATCTGTCCCCAGCCGTGTGCACGCTGCCCCTCGTGCTGGCACTGACATGCTGTCAGACCCACAGCAAAGCGGTTGTTCAGGTGTCAAACCAGCTTTTCCTTTTCCTTGGCTGAGGAAGTTTCCTGACAGCTGAGGGAAGTTTCCTTCCTGAGGAAGTTTTCTTCACCAAGAAGTCAGGCAGATGCCAGAGCAAGGAGGGGGTCGGGCACACAGAGCTACACCTGAACACTAACGGTGAGGGTGCACACCAAGGCTGAGAGGATTTATTGCTCAGTGAAAGAGAGCAGCCCCGACATTTTACCCCCCCCTTTCTCTCCCACCGTGTTCCCAGACCTCAGTTTCCCCTGCCCTGCCCTAGCAGTGTGGTCATTCCCCCTTGCACCAGCTCTGGTGCTTTTTTGATCCTCTACTGAGCTAATTCAGGTCGCCAACACAGCAGAAAGCCATTCACCTTGTTGTCAAGAAAATGTTCTGCTGGCTCAGCAAGTTGAATTGGCTCAACACATCAGGTGAGCCCCAGGAAGAGGGGAAGTAAGGCCAAGAAAGGGACCCTTTGACCAGGCTGGTCTGAACCTTCACTCTAACAGCTGCTATTGTTAACTAAATTTAGGTCTGAGGATACATCATTGTCCCTTAATAGAGAGAAGCCTGGGGAGCGGGGTCTGCTGCTCATGATGTGTTTGAATGTGATCTTGCACAATAGAGCAGTGACCTCTCTCTGCATTATGATAATACAAATAATAAGAGTTGGCCTGTAATTGTGAGCACATCTGGACTCCCAAAAGATTTGCAAAACAATGACATGCTTAAGCTGTAATGACAAATACTACCTCAAGGTAAAGCAGGATAAGAGAGGAGAAGCATTAAACAAGGGATGTCAGACTGGTTCATATGTTTATGCTCCCAAGATTAAAGATATAAATTGGCTTATGAAAAGTATATTATTTTTTCAGTATTACTTATATGCACAAACACAAGCACGCGCACATACACCCCTCTTCTAATGCTGAAAGGAGTCTGGAGCTCAAAGAAGAAAGGAATGCACTAGAAAGAGAAAACTCTCTAGATCAAAACAGATGTAATGGAAATACTTATTTTACAACAACTGATACTGTAATAACTATTTCTGAGAAGATGCTTCTGTATTTTTTTCTTTTCCAGCAATGTTTGGGATATGGACTAAATTACACACCAGAAAAAGTCTATTCTGTGAAACAGTACAATGTGCCCTTTTACAGTAATCCACAGGAGAGACTGCAGAAGAGCCCATATCCTTCAACCTCTGCAAACATTTGTGTTCACAGCCCAGTGTATACCCATCCTAATAGCAATTTAAGTGAAGGCTGAACAGCTGAGTTGCAGGCACATGCTCTCTTCCACTGCTTTGCAAGCTGCTGAAGTTCAGCAGCACAGAGAGCTACGGGTAGAGCAGTCTCTTGAAACACTACAGCAAGATCTGGAAAAGTAAGGGCCCCAAGGAGCACTCGGCGCTGCTGTCAGCACAGGCTCCCCCGGTAACTTCAGGGTACTTTAGATCAGGCCCAAGGACTAAGCTGAAGGCAGAGACTCTCTGCCCGAGCAGGACTGCTAAGTAGTAATGCTTCCTTTGGCAGAGTTTCCAGGTCCAGAAAGAGTGCCCAGGCACATACACTTTTATGTCTGTATGCCAATCAAAGTAGTTTACTGCTTTTTTGCACACGGTTTTCAGATAAAGACAATACATATGAGAAATTGTCTATATGTATATTTCTGTAAGACCAGTAAAACAAAATAGCTATAAATATTTCTCTTGTGCAGCAACAAGTTAACCTTCACCGGGTAGAAAGGCTGTCTGCAAATGTTATCACTATTTTCTGACTGTGGTATCTCTGTCATGCTGGTTTTGCTTCTTTTGCTTCAGTGTTTGCTGTTTTATTACATTAATGTAATTCCACAGATCAAAACAACAACAAAAAAAATCCCCAGGACACTAACGTAGAGCAAGGAACATCAAGAAAAAATACTGATTTTAATATGCAAGGAAGTAAGTGAAGGTTCAT